>NC_037341.1:50314847-51540785 GCF_002263795.3 Bos taurus | reverse complement strand
AGATGCTATGAAAGGGACAGAATTAAAATTAGCAAGAGGCAGACTGCATAGGATCAGATAAATCTGATTAAAACTCAGCAAATGCAATTTCTATTAAAAAGGAAAATCAAACATACAAATTTTCAAGACATAAAAGTTTTTTTTTTCTTTCCTAGTTCTTGGATGTTAGTAATTTAATCTAGTTATGAAGGTCATATTTACATATGATACAGCCTCTCCTTGTGCTTTGTTTCCCTGCAACATCCCGTTGGTATTAGGATGAGAGTACACATGGCATCGTCAGTGATTTTGATATGCAACTTAGGTGAATTAATGTTTTATTATGCTTTATGATGAAAATAAAAGAAAATCCAACATAAACTAAGTTTATCAATAAGAGGGACAGATTAGGTGGTAGGATAGAATGAGATAAATTGTCATGTACAATATACATAGAAACCAGAGTGTTCTTAAGGCCATCCAGGGGGAGAAGGGGGTGGAAGAGAAATGGGAAGTCGGAAGAAAAGAAAGGAATAAGAATACGATGTGAATAGGAAGATGGTATGTGGTAAAGAAGTCAGAGTTATAAAAACTTTTGAGCAACTGGTAGTACAAAGAATTTAACAGGTAAGAGTATGTAATACTCAATTTCAAGCTGTTTGCCTACTTTTCATGTAGACAGTCCTCCTTTTCAAATTATCCATAAGATTAATTGAACAAGTTATCACCAAGTTATCTATCACCTGTATATTTAAAACCTGTTCTTATTTGCTTGTTTAGATAAAATTAGGGACAATGTCTATTTGAATTTATATAGAATGTAAGTAATTCATAAACTTTAAGACAGAATTAACCATTTGACAGTAAGTATCCAGTTACTGTGGAGAAGGCAATGGCACCCCACTCCAGCACTCTTGCCTGGAAAATCCCATGGATGGAGCAGCCTAGTGGGCTGTAGTCCATGGGGTTGCTGAGAGTCGGACACGACTGAGCGACTTCCCTTTCACTTTTCACTTTCATGCACTGGAGAAGGAAGTGGCAACCCACTCCAGTGTTCTTGCCTGGAGAATTCCAGGGACTGGGGAGCCTGGTGGGCTTCCGTCTCTGGGGTCGCACAGAGTCAGACACGACTGAAGCGACTTAGCAGCAGCAGTATCCAGTTACTTTCAAGAAATTCACTGAAATCTCAGAGAAGATTTTCAGTTCAGTTCAGTTCAGTCGCTCAGTAATGTCCGACTCTTTGCAGCCCCATGAATTGCAGCACGCCAGGCCTCCCTGTCCATCACCAACTCCCGGAGTTCATTCAAACTCATGTCCATCGAGTCGGTGATGCCATTCAGCCATCTCATCCTCTGTTGTCCCCTTCTCCTCCTGCCCAATCCCTCCCTGCATCAGGGTCTTTCCCAATGAGTCAACTCTTCGCATGAGGTGGCCAAAATTTAGACCTCCTTTATTTTTTTAATTTTTATTTTACACTGGAGTATCATTAATTAACAATGTTGTATTAGTTTTAGGTATACAGCAAAGTGATTCAGTTATACATTACAAGTATCTATTATTTTTCCAATTCTTTTCTCACGAAAGTTATCATAAAATATTAAGCAGAGTTCCCTGTGTTATACAGTAGGTCCTTGTTGGCTATCTATTGTAAATATAGTACTGTGTGTGTCAATCCCAAATTTCCAATATATCCCTCTCCCATCCTTCCCGTGGTAACAATGAATTCATTCCCTAAGATTTTTAGTCTGTCTCTGTTTCATAAATTAGTTCATTTGTACTTTTTTTAGATTCAGTATATAAGCAATAAATGATATTTGTCTTTCCCTGTTTTACTCAGTATGATAATCTCCAGGTCCACCCATGTTGCCACAAATGGCATTATTTCATTCTTTTTAATGGATGAGTAATATTCTATTGTGTATATGAACCACATCTTTTTTATCCTTTCATCTTTTGATGGACATATACATTGTTTCCATGTCTTGGCAATTGTAAACAGTGCTGTGATAAACACTGGAGTACATGTATCCTTTTTTTTTTTTTTTTTTTTTCATGTATCCTTTTGAACTATACTTTTCTCGAGATATATGCCCAGGATTGGGATTGCTAGGCCATATGGTAACTCTTTATTTTCAGTTTTTTTAAGGAACTTCCATTCTATTCTCCTTAGTGACTGCAACAATTTACATTCCCACCAACAATGTAGGACAGTTCCCTTTTCTATACACCCTCTCTAGCATTTACTTTTTGTAGACATTTTGATGATAGCCATTCTGACTGGTGTGAGGTCATATCTCATAGTTTTTATTTGCATTTCTCTCATAATTAGCAACATTGAGCATCTTTTCATTTGCCTCTTGGATATTTGTATATCTGGTCAAGAGAAATGTTTAGACCTCCTTTAAAAAAAGAAATTAAACTATCTGCTCTACACTTAAAAAGGCAGGAAACTTCAGTTGATGATTTGTAATTTTAAAATGCACCATTCTCTAAGTTACTTCCATAGCTTTCACATGCTATTTTTATCTGAACTATTATTTTTTAGCTCATCCTACTAAAATTCATTCTTCCACATCCTTATTTGTATTAGAGGATTTATACTTTTTTTTTAGTTTACCTACAAATAATTATGTTCCTCTGTGTCAGCAACTATTTCTTTTATCTCTGAGTGACACGAAGTTGGCTTAGTATATAACACATAGTAAATGCTCAGAAAACATTTAAGAAACTTAATTGATGAATAGCTAAACAAAAGTAAAATATACCTAAGTATAAGAAATAAAAAGGCTGATTTTATAACTTAAATGTTTCAATTAAAATTTAAAAAAAAAGTCAGTTCATCAAAGAAGTAGGGAAATTGGATATCACTTGTAATTCTGGACAATCCTTAAACCTAGTGAGAGGTCAAATGAATACTCTATGATGATTTATTATAATTCATTTTAAAAGGATATTTATTCAATACCAAACATTGACTTAGAATGTTTCCATGCAAAAATGAATAAGATAAGATCCTTTCTTTATTGGATTTGAAGTCTTAAGAAGGAGTTAGATACAAACTGTTTATTTTAATTATGTATTATGAGTGATAAATAAAGGTAAGTAAGTATTTTGGGACCATAAAGTGGACAATTTTGCAACCTGGGACTTTAGAGACAGTATCCTTGAGATAATGTCAGAGCTCAATCTTGAAAGGTTAAGACACATGAACTTAGATCAGAAATTCAGGATGGGCTTCCAGGCAGAGGGAAAAGGGGACACTAAATAACATGTTGTATAATAGAAAAATATGCAAATGACAGAACATCTAAGATTGTTTCTAGCTGGATTCTTTAGATAGAGACAAAGAAGTACATGCCTATTTAAGGAGGGCCATAGATGACAGCCTATTGCAGTTGTTGGATCATTCATTTTTGGTCAAAATTAAGGGGATATTTGGTGATATAGAAGAACATTTTCCTTAACTGTGTCTATATTTTTAAGTTGATCAGTTCAAATGCCAAATGCCGAATGAATTTAAGAAAGTAAAACTAGATGCCCAGACACAAGAATGAAAAGTCAAGTCATATACTTTTCCCCCATCAGATCAATTCAGTTCGGTCGCTCAGTCGTGTCTGACTTTTTGAGACCCCATGAACTGCAGCATGCCAGGCTTCCCTGTTTATCACCAACTCCTGGGGCTTACTCAAACTCATGTCCATTGAGTCAGTGATGCCATCCTACCATCTCACCCTCTGTTCCTTTCTCCTCCCACCTTCAGTCTTTCCCAGCATCAGGATCTTTTCAAATGAGTCAGTTCTTCACATCATGTGGCCTAATAAGTATTGGAGTTTCAGCTTCAGCATCAGTCCTTCCAATGAATACCCAGGACTGATTTCCTTTAGGATGGACTGGTTGGATCTCCTTGCTGTCCAAGGGACTCTCAAGAGTCTTCTCCAACACCACAGCTCAAAAGCATAAATTCTTCAGCTCTCAGTTTTCTTTATAGTCCAACTGTCACATCCATACACAACTACTGGAAAAAACATAGCCTTGACTAGACGGACCTTTGTTGGCATAATAATGTCTCTGCTTAATTACCCCCCATATACTTATGCTATTGTATTGGTATATAGTTCTATTTAGTTTTAACATAGGGGTCAAATATATTCATTTACTTAATTATTGACTCAGTTATTCATTCAATCAATGTTACTTATTATAGATATATGAGTCCACTCAACAGTATGAGAATTAGTGATCATATAGTTGTAAAACAGGCCTTGCCTCCCCACATACCTCACATTTTATAGAGACAACATGAAGTATCTCATTTTAAGATTAATTAAACAATCTTTTAAAATGCTACAAAAGAAAAGTACAGGTTGCCTGAGACTATATATTTGAGAGACTTACTATAGCAAGAGGAGTCAGATCATGAAGCACTCTTCTTCAAAAGACTTATTAATACAAGACAGTATTTTTTGGCATGACAAAGAAGGACAAAGCATGTGAAACAAAATCTAGGTTATATAAAATATTTTTAATTAAATATTTTTTCTTTCAAATATATCCTAAAACCAAACCAACTGTTTATATTTTCTTTGAATCCTATAAATATGTTTTCATGAATTGTTAGGTGTCACTGTGGCTATATTTTGGAGAAGGAAATGGCAACCCAATCCAGTGTTCTTGCCTGGAGAATCCCATGGACAGAGAAGCCTGGTAGGCTGCAGTCCGTGGGGTCGCACAGAGTCGGACACGACTGAAGCGACTTGGCGGCGGCGGTGGCTATATTTTAGCCCTGAATGTTACTGCTCAGAAATTTTTAAAGTAGTTCAAAGCAGTCTTTTTCAGCTTTACTATCTTCTGTTCCTCAATCTTTTTATTTATACCAATAGGCTTGACAAATCCTTGGCTTTATGAAAACCCCATAACAGTCATCCAATTCCGAAAATAATGGGGCTTCATTAGAAGCCTTTTACTGCTCAACAAGTACATTATTCCTCTAAAGTGGTATCCAAGATCTTTATAAAGGAAAAAAGAGAAAAGGAAAAAAACAAAGGACTGGGAGACTACTTCTTGGAATTGAGTCAGTGAATCCCAGGACATGAAAAATAATGATATACAAGAGACTATATTTCTCTATTCAAAAAAAAAAAATTATTTAAAAATACTAATAATTATTTCAAGAAACAAAATATGATTCTATAGAAGGTCAACTGTCAAGATCACTCACTGTGTTTACACAACTCATTCCTATTCCAAGGGAACTAGTAGGTACAATGGCACTATTATATTAATCCAAGTGAAAGTTCTAAAAATTAGATATAAAAATTATTATATAATATATATAATACAAAAGTCTTGGCAGAAACCTACCATAAGAGAAAGGAGAAATAATAAATTGGTCCTAAATTATGTATACATTGGATAAAAATGGAAAATTAATCTATCCTTTGCTTGCTCTATTGAAAGAAGTTGGATGAAACTTAAAATATCTGAGGCCCAGAAACTGGTTAACATTTCATAAGTGAAATTCTAGGAAAGAGTTTCCACAGACTGATATGTTGACAGGTAAATTATCTTAATCAAATCTTTAAAAAATGTAAATTAGTAAAAAAATACAAAAGGCCAATATTTATTCAATTTTGAGGAGTGAAATATGAATGTGAAATATGAAAATTAGTTATCAAATGCTGAAAGGTGTACAGTTGATCACCAGGTAATTAGGTTGGGAATGGGGTATATAAAGAAGGGAGTATGTGGCCATCTGCAAACATTTAAGGAGAAGACTTCTACTGAAAAATGTTTAGACACATCTGAACTAGATCAAAGATTGCAAATTCTCCCAATTTTTCAAGGGAAGTTTATGCGAAATCTTCATTTATCCAACGTTGATAAATTTATTTAAAATATATTGACCCATAATAGCCAAATAATCCATAAGCTAATTCTGGACCCCTTACTTATAATGTCTCAGTCACATATTCATTTTTGCATGAAATTAAAACAAACAGCTTATGATTTCAATTAAACAAAGGTGGAAAACATAATTGCAAACTATTTCAATTACTAGACTGCAACAAACTGTTTTAATACTGCTAACTGAAAAACATAATTTTAAAAATTGCTTTTAAAATGAAAATCTCCTAACCATTTATTTTATTCTCTTCAATTTCATTTATTAAATTACAATTTTTATTTTAGAATAATTTTATATTCATAGAAGAGATGTAGAAATCATACAGAAAGTTTCCATGTGCATCTTACTCAGTTCAATGCTAATGTTTTGTATAACCATAATTCATTTGTCAAAAGTAAGAAAGTATCATTGGTATATTACTATTAACAAAACTCCAGACTTTATTTGTATTTCAAAAACTTTTTAAACTAATATTACTATTTTCTATTCCAGGACCTAACCCAAGATATCACATTACGTGAATTTATGTTTCTTTAGTCCCTTCCTGGGGTTTCCCTGGAGACTCAGCGGTAAATAATCCACCTGCCAATTCAGGAGTCCTGAGTTCAACTCCTGGGTCAGGAAGATTCCCTGGAAAAGAAAATGGCAATCCACTCCAGTATTCTTGCCTGAGAAATTCCATGGACAAAGGAATCTGGAAGGCTACCATCCATGGGATCACAAAGAGTTGGACACAACTTAGTGACTAAACAATAAAAATTATCTTCCTTCAATGCCATTTTAAATTAATATTTATATTTTGCCAACTTTCCACCAATGGGTGTGTGTGTGTGTGTGAGACAGAGAGAGAGAGGCAAAGACAGAAGGAAAGAGATAGACAGGATGAGAGGGAAAGAGAGAGCACACATGCTTTTAGCATAGAAGGTCCGTATCCAAACATATGTTGTTGTTGTTTGGTTGCTCAGTCATGTCCAGCTCTTTGTGAGCCCATGAAATGCAGCATGCCAGACATCCCAATTCTTCCCCATCTCTTCAAGTTTGTTCAAACTCATGTCCATTGAGTCAGTGATATTATCCAATCATCTCATCCTCTGCCATCCCCTTCTCCTCCTGCTTTCAGTTTTTCCCAGCATCAGAGTCTTTTTCTAATGAGTCGGCTCTTCGCATCAGGTGGCCAAAGTATTGGAGTTTCAGCTTCAGCATCAGTCCTTCCAATGAATATTCAGGTTTGATTTCCATTAGGACTGACTGGTTTGATCTCCTTGCAAATCCAAGGGACTCTCAAAACCTTCTCCAACACCACAATTCAAAAGCATCAGTTCTTATGTCCAGCCTTCTTTATGGTCCAACTCTCATATCCATAAATGACTACTGGAAAAAACATAGCTTTTACTAGACAGATCTTTGTTGGCAAAGTAATGTCTCTGCTTTTTAATATGCTCTCTAGGCCAGTCCTAGCTTTTCTTCCAAGGAGGAAGTGTCTTTTAATTTAATGGCTGCAGTCACCATCTGCAGTGATTTTGGAGCCCAAGAAAATAAAGTCTTTCACTGTTTTCATTGTTTCCCTATCTTTTTGCCATGAAATGATGGGACCAGATGCCTTGGCCTTCATTTTTTTGAACGTTGAGTTCCAACCTTAGACTAAATATGAGGATTAATTTCTGAGCTGACAAATCTTGATGACTTACAGGAAAAGGTGAAGTTAGTAAGGTAATAACATGTCATATAAGTCCTTGCTTAAATCTGTCTGTATTGCAGTATTAGTATGTTTCTATCCAAAAGAGATCTCTTTACAAGGCCATAATTAGAAACTCAAATAAGTAAATAAATAAATGCTACAGGGTGTTTTAACTGAGACACAAGATAATTCAGTGCTCTAGAGCATCCTCTACATTACTGACATTTTGGATTAGATAACCATTTATTTTATTGTGGGTGCTGTCCTGTGCAATGTAATATGTTTAGCAATATCTCTGTCTTCTACCAACTAGATACCACCAGCATTCACCCCCAAGATGTGACAGCCAAACACTGTACCCTGGGACAGACATTGCTAAAAGTCCCACAGGTGGCAAAAATTCCCCCTCTTATTAAAAACCACTGACTTAGTGGGATATCTTTTGTTTTACCTAATCTCTCTTTGATTTTTTCCCACTCATTTGTTTCTTTTTATCCTTATTTTATCAATGAATTTTGATGACAGAGAAATATGGAAGCAAGGCATAAAATTCAGCTTTCATTACAGTGGGAAGCTATCATAGTAAGTTGTTGAACAGAGTGTTTGGACACTCAAGAAAGAAATAAAAATCTTATTAATTTAAATCAAATTATTCTCCCCAGGTCTTTCCCATATCATTTATCTAGTCCTCACTCTTACATTAGGATTTAAATTGATAATCTTCTAAGAAGCCTTTCCTAATAGCCCCAATCAGGAAATGCATCCCAGTTCATCCTGAATAGAGTGCTCTTCTCATCTTCCAATTTTTTTTTATAAATAATTTACTCTCTTCTACTGTCTTTTTCCCCTCAGTATACTATAAGCTCCTGAGAATGATTATCACATAGTATTTATGATTGGTCCTGTAGGCAGTCAATAAGTATTTACTAAATGAATGATACATTCAGGCAACGGGATCTTGATTGGGACACCAAACTAAGGGATTTGTCATGATAAGGAGCAGAATGAGGGTTATTGGAAATGAACAAAAGCAGCCTCATTAGGGGTAAAAAAAAAAAAAAACAAGGTATAATATATCTGGAGCTGTCTGTGTGCATATGTTTTATATATTTACTTTGAGCAACTAACATCAATAACAGAATGGAATATGATGAAATACTTAAGATAATGATATGTTTTTCCCTTCACAAAATTGACAACACTTGAAATGTGTTTCTTACTTGCTAAGACTCTTCCTGATCTCCTGGTGTCTAGTGAGGATGAAATTAAACCCAAAGTTAGTAGAAAGAAAGAAATAATAAAGATCAGAGTATTAGAGAAGGCCTTTTACAAAGCAATCTACAGATTTAACACAATCTCTAGCAAAATATCCATAACACTTTTCATAGTTAAAGAGGAAATAATCCTAAAATTAATATGGGACAGCAAAATATCCCAAATTGCCAAAGTTATCTTTATAAAAAATAACTAATTTGGAGGTATCATGCTCCCAGACTACACTACAAAGTTACAGTAATCAAAACAGCATGGTACTAGCACAAAAACAGATGCATAGATCAATGGAACAGAATCCATACTCAGAAATGAACCTCCATGCCTATGATCAACCAATCTACAACAAAGGAGGAAAGAATATACAATGGAGAAAAGACAGTCTATTCAACAAGTGATTTTGGAAATAGTGGATAGCTTCATGAAAAAGAATCAAACCAGAATACTTTTTCACATCATATACAAAACTAAATTCAAAATGAATTTAAGATTTAAATGAAAGACCAAAGGAAATCTCACACACACACACAAAAAAACATAGGCAGTAAGCTCTTTAACAACAGTCTTTATTGATATCTTTTTGAATATGTCCGCTTAGGCAAAGGAGACAAAAGCAAAAAATAAATAAATAAATAAGCAAATGGTACTATATCATCTAAAAAGTTTTTGCACAGCAAAAGAAACTACCAACAAAAGGGAGGAACACAACCTACTGAATGAGAGAAGACATTTGCAAATTATATATCTGACAAGAGGTTAATACTCAAAATATATAAAGAACTCATACAACTCAACATTAAAAAATCACACAATCTGATTAGAAAATGAACAAGGCCAGAAATAAACCCATCAGATCAGATCAGATCAGTAGCTCAGTCGTGTCTGACTCTTTGCGACCCCATGAATCGCAGCACGCCAGGCCTCTCTATCCATCACCAACTCCCGGAGTTCACTCAGACTCACGTCCATTGAGTCAGTGATGCCATCCAGCCATCTCATCCTCTGTCGTCCCCTTCTCCTCCTGCCCCCAATCCCTTCCAGCATCAGAGTCTTTTCCAATGAGTCAACTCTTCGCATGAGGTGGCCAAAGTACTGGAGTTTCAGCTTTAGCATCATTCCTTCCAAAGAAATCCCAGGGCTGATCTCCTTCAGAATGGACTGGTTGGATCTCCTTGAAGTCCAAGGGACTCTCAAGAGTCTTCTCCAACACCACAGTTCAAAAGCATCAATTCTTCGGTGCTCAGCCTTCTTCACAGTCCAACTCTCACACCCATACATGACCACAGGAAAAACCATAGCCTTGTCTAGACGAACCTTTGTTGGCAAAGTAATGTCTCTGCTCTTGAATATGCTATCTAGGTTGGTCATAGTAAATTAAACTATGACAAAGGAGGCAAAAATATATAATGGAGAAAAAGAGCCTCTTAAGTGATGCTGGGAAAACTCGACAACCACATGTTAAACAGTAAGATCAGAACATTGCCTCACACTATACATAAAAATAAATGCAAAATGATTTAAAGACCTGAATGTAAGTCCTAGAAGAGAACAAGGTGAACACTCTTTGATGCAGATCATGGCTTTATTTGTTGGAAACAAAACCAAAAATAAACAAAGGGTACCTAATTAAACTTAAAAGCTTTTGCACAACAAAGGAAACCACTGACCAATGAAGAGACAAACTCCAGAATGGAAGAAAATATTTGCAAATGATACAACTGACAAGGGGTTATATATCAAAATATATAAATAGCTCATACAACTCTGTATCAAAGCAATATCAAACAACTCAATCAGAAATTGGCAGAACACCTGAATAGACATTTCTCCAAAGAAAATACACAGATTGCTAACAGTTAAATAACAAATGTTGGTGAGGATGTGGAGAAAAGGAAGCCCTTTACACTGCTGGAGAGAATGTAAATATGTGCAGACACTACAGAAAACAGTATGGAAGTTCTTCAAATAGAACTATCATAAGTGGATCCAGCAATCCCATTTCTGATTATATATTTAGAAAAAACAAAAACACTAATTCAGAACAATACATGCTTCCCAGCATAAGCTATAATAGTCAAGACATAAAACTAACCCAAGTGCACAGAAACAAATGACTGAATTAAAAAAGAAATGGTATGAGACGATAACACTTTCATTGTTTTGATATGCATTTCTCTAATGATTACTAATGTTTGAACATCATCATGTGTCTGTTGGCCACCTATTTATCTTCTTTGAAATATATCTATTTTAATAGAGATAAATATAGATAAAATATATAAAAATAATATACATGTAATATATAAATATATATATACACACACATACACAAACAATGGAATGCTATCTAATAAAAAAATGAATGAAATACTGCCATTTGCAACATGAATTGATCTAGAGGATATTATGCTTAATGAAATAAGTCAGACAGAGAAAGATAAACACTGAAAGACATAAATTATATGTGGAATCTAAAAATAATACAAATGAGTACCTTTCCAAACAGATATAGAAAAGAAACGTGGTTACCAGGAGAGGGAAGGGAGGAAGAACTAACTAGGAGTATGGGATAAACAGATACAAACTTCTATGTATAAAGTACACAAGCAACAAGGATATACTGTAGAGCATAGGAAATCATCAATATACCCATTATGCTGTAAAATGCAGTATAATCCACTAATGGCAAATAATTATACTTCTATAATGGAGTATAATCTACAAAAATAATGAGTCACTAGACTGTACTTCTGAAACTAACAAAACAACCATTGTAAATAATATTTTAAATTAACTATATGTTAATGAAACAAAATGGCCAGAGGATCTGAATAGATATTTTTCAAGGAAGACAAACAGGTGGCCAACAGACACATGAAGATGTTCAAACGCTAATAATCCTTAGATAAATGCATATCAAAACAATGAAAGTGTTACCATTTCATGTCTCTCAGAATAGTTATCATCTAAAAGACATCATCATCACCAACTCAATGGAGATGAATCTGAGCAAACTCCAGGAGAAAGAGGAGGACAGAGGAACCTGGTGTGCTGCAGTCCATTGGGTCACAAAGAGTTGGACACAACTTAGCAAGGAACAACAAAAGACAAGTATTGACAAGGATGCTGAGAAAAGGGAACCTAGGTGCACTGTCTGTGGGATTGTAAATTGGTGCAGCCACTATGGAATTCAATGTGAGTGTTTCTCAAAACATTAAAACCAGTTAATGCCATGTATTCCAGCAATTTCACCTCTAAGAATTTTGCTGAAGAGAACAAAAACACCAAAACATAACCAAGAGCTATATGGACTCCAACATTCATTGTGACATTATTTATAATAGCATAATATAAAAGCAACATAAGTCTCACTGATAGAAGAATGAATGAAGAGAATGTGGTATGTAGAAATATAAGGGAACATTCTTCAACCATTAAAAATGGAATATTGCCATTTGAGACATGTCTGGACCTGGAGGCTCTTATGCTTTCTGAAATAAGTCAGAGAAAGACAAATACTACAGGATCTCACTGTCATGTGGAATCTAAAAATAAAACAAACTAACCAAATAAAATAAAAACAGACATAGATGTAGAGGAGAGTCAAACAGTTGTCAGAAGGAAAGAGGTTAGGGAAGTGAGTGGAATAGGTGTAGAGGGATTAAGTGTTATAAACCTCCAGTTATATCATAAATAAGTCACAAAGGTATAATATAGAGCAAAAGAAATATAGTCAATAATACTGCAATAACTATGTACTGGAAAAGATGGCTACTAGAATTATAACTATGATCATTTCTAATAAATGCAATGTTACATCTTTTTGTATTATACCTGAAACTAACATAATATGTACATCAACTACATTTAAATTAAAAATAACAAAATAATTAATTAAAAATACAAAGTCACTTAGAGTAAATCTTATTCTCACCACATACAGACACACATATACACACACAACACAAATAAAAGTTAATTACTTGAGTTAATGGATGTCTTAATGATTTGGATATTGATAATCATCTGAGAGAGTCAATTCCTAGGCAGGTTGTTAAGAAGTCCGGGATCCCTGAGGAAGAGAAAGGGGTCTGGGCTCTCAAGGAGGAGATAGGGGTCTGGAATTCTCAAGGATGATGAAAGGACAAACTTTTTTTTTTCCCTCTACATTCCTTAGTTTTAGTCACATAAAACGTTTTTTTCTTTAAGCCTCGAACTGATGATTATACAACTCAGTTTAAACTCTGTACTAGGGATTATATAACAATAACACATCCTGATTGAGGACAGTTTCTCCTTCCTGAAAATCTTCTGACTAATCCTAATATCTTAGAATGTATATATGGGAGTGGGTCTGGTAGGATCTTTCTATCGTTAAGTTCTACTTCTGTTATCCTAAAATGTAAAATGTGGCAGTGAGTGTGGTAAAATTTTCACAAACTTGAGACATTCTTTTGATTTATTGTAATAATTAATTTAAAAAGTATATAACTCAACTCCCTTGCTAATACTATCAATGGGGGCATTCTCTGTCCCCCTTAAGATGTCTAGGTCAGAAGCCTTCTATGTCCCTTTTTTTTACCTTAATAAAACTCTCCTACACAAAAGCTCTTGAGTGATCAAGCCTGGTCCCTGGTCCCAAAACTAAATTTTCTTCTTCGGAGATCATGAATCCAACATTGTTCACCGTAAGCTATCAATTCCACATGTGTATGCATATAAAATTATGACACAGTATAGTTTAAATGTCAATATATGCAATTATATTAGTCAATTATTTCTCAATATGTATATCAGCCAAAAAATAAGAGTAACTATAAATATCTGATACAAAACTATATAAATTCAACTTTGCAACCAAATTGCTTAGTAATAAATATTGAGTTTGACAATACCTTTGTGTATGTGAAAATTTGATTTACCCATTTAATGCCCTATCCAAAATATATATCCAACATTTCTTGCCTTAAACTGCATAGTTCATTTAGTCCTGACTGTAACCACATTGGAATTCTTTCCCTGATTCTTTTTCTTCCAAAAGGAGAAAGAGTATATTTTTGAAGTCTGAAGATAAATGGATCAGTCCTTAACTCACATATATCCCTGACCTCTGTGTTGCAGACCCTTGACTTTCAAGAAATTCTGGGAAATGGGTTCAACTGTTCAGTCTCATAGTATAAATCCATGCCTTTAATCCCCACAGTTGTGGGTGGGACTGGTGATAGAAGGAAGGTTCGATGCTGTAAAGAGCAATATTGCATAGGAACCTGGAATGTCAGGTCCATGAATGAAGGCAAATTGGAAGTGCTCAAACAGGAGAAGACAAGAGTGAACATAGACATTCTAGGAATCAGTGAACTGAAATGGACTGGAATGGGTGAATTTAACTCAGATGACCATTATATCTACTACTGTGGGCAGGAATCCCTTAGAAGAAATGGAGTAACCATAATAATCAACAAAAGAGTCTGAAATCCAGTACTTGGATGCAATCTCAAAAACAAAAGAATGATCTCTGTTCATTTCCAAGGCAAACCATGCAATATCACAGTAATTTAAGTCTATGCCCCGACGAGTAACGCTGAAGAAGCTGACGTTTAACAATTCTATGAAGGCCTACAAGACCTTCTAGAACTAACACCCCAAAGAGATGTCCTTTTTGTTACAGGGGACTGGAATGCAAAAGTTGGAAGTCAACAAACACTTGGAGTAACAGGCAAATTCGGCCTTGGAGTACAGAATGAAGCAGGCCAAAGGCTGCTGCTGCTGCTAAGTCGCTTCAGTCATGTCCGACTCTGTGTGACCCCATATAGAGAAAAAACAATACCCAGATGTGGATATGACTGGTGATAGAAGCAAGGTCCGATGTAGTAAAGAGCAATATTGCATAGAAACCTGGAATGTTAGGTCCATGAATCAAGGCAAATTGGAAGTGGTCAAACAGGAGATGGCAAGAGTGAACGTCGACATTCTAGGAATCGGTGAACTAAAGTGGACTGGAATGCATGAATTTAACTCAGATGACCATTATATATACTACTGTGGGCAGGAATCCCTTAGAAGAAATAGACTAGCCATCTTGGTCAACAAAAGAGTATGAAATGTAGTACTTGAATGCAATCTCAAAAACGACAGAATGATCTCTGTTACCAAAGCAAACCATTTAATATCACAGTAATCCAAGTCTATGCTCCAACCAGTAACGCTGAAAAAGCTTAAGTTGAATGGTTCTATGAAGACCTACAAGACCTTTTAGAACTAACACCCAAAAAAGATGTCCTTTTCATTATAGGGGACTGGAATGCAAAAGTAGGAAGTCAAGGAACACCTGGGGTTCCAAGGAAAATTTGGCCTTGGAATATGGAATGAAGCAGGGCAAAGACTAATAGAGTTTTGCCAGGAAAACGCACTTGTCACAGCAAACACGCTCTTCCAACAACACAAGAGAAGACTCTACACATGGACATCACCAGATGGACAGCACCAAAATCAGATATATTATATTCTTTTCAGCCAAAGATGGAGAAGCTCTATACAGTCAGCAAAAACAAGACCGGAAGCTGACTATGGCTCAGATCAGGAACACTTTATTGCCAAATTCATACTGAAATTGAAGAAAGTAGGGAAAACCACTAGACCATTCAGGCACGACCTAAATCAAATTCCTTATGATTATACAGTAGAAGTGAAAAGTAGATTTAAGGGACTAGATCTGATAGATAGAGTGCCTGATGAACTATGGACTGAGGTTCGTGACATTGTATAGGAGACAGGGATCAAGACCATCCCCATGGAAAAGAAATGCAAAAAAGCACAATGGCTGACTGGAGAGGCCTTACAAATAGCTGTGAAAAGAAGAGAAGTGAAAAGAAAAGGAGAAAAGGAAAGATATAAGCATATGAATGCAGAGTTCCAAAGAATAGCAAGGAGAGATAAGAAAGCCTTCCTCACAAATCAGTACAAAGAAATAGAGGAAAACAACAGAACGGGAAAGACTAGAGATCTCTTCAAGAAAATTAAAGATACCAAGGGAACATTTCAGGCAAAGATGGGATGGATAAAGGACAGAAATGGTATGGATCTAACAGAAGCAGAAGATATTAAGAACAGGTGGCAGGAATACACAGAAGAACTGTACAAAAAAGATCTTCATGACCCCGATAATCAGGATGGTGTGATCACTCACCTAGAGCCAGACATCTTGGAATGCGAAGTCAAGTGGGCCTTAGAAAGCATCACTATGAACAAAGCTAGTGGAGGTGATGGATTACTAGTTGAGCTATTTCATATCCTGAAAGATGATGCTGTGAAAGTGCTGCACTCAATATGCTAGCCAATTTGGAAAACTCAGCAGTGGCCACAAGACTGGAAAAGGGTCAGTTTTCATGCCAATCCCAAAGAAAGGCAATGCCAAAGAATTCTCAAACTGCCATGCAATTGTACTCATGTCACATGCTAGTAAAATAATGCTTAAAATTCTCCATTCCAGGCTTCAGCAATACATGAACCGTGAACTTCCAGATGTTCAAGCTGGTTTTAGAAAAGGCAGAGGAACCAGAAATCAAATTGCCAACATCTGCTGTATCATTGAGAAAACAAGAGAATTCCAGGAAAACATCAATTTCTACTTTATTGACTATGCCAAAGCCTTTGACTGGGTGGATCACAATAAATTGTGGAAAAATGTTGAAGAGAAGGAAATACCAGACCACCTGACCTGCTTCTTGAAAAATCTGTATGCAGTTCAGGAAGCAACAGTTAGAACTGGACATTGAACAACAGACTCCTTTCCAAATCCGAAAAGGAGTACATCAAGGCTGTATATTGTAACCCTACTTATTCAACTTATATGTAGAGTACATCATAATAAATGCTGGGCTGGAGGAAGCACAAGCTGGAATCAAGATTTCTGGGAGAAATGTCAATAACCTCAGATATGCAGATGACACCATCATAATGGCAGAAAGTGAAGAACTCTTGATGAAAGAGCCTCTTGATGAAAGTGAAAGAGGGGAGTGAAAAAGTTGGCTTAAAGCTCAACATTCAGAAAACGAACATCATAGTATCTGGTCCCATCACTTCATGGCAAATAGATGGGGAAACAGTGGAAACAGTAGCTGACTTTATTTTTTGGGGCTCCAAAATCACTGCAGATGGTGATTGCAGCCATGAAATTAAAAGACGCTTACTCCTTGGAAGGAAAGTTGTGACCAACCTAGATAGCATATTTAAAACCAGAGACATTACTTCGCCAACAAAAGTCTGTCTAGTCAAGGCTATGGTTTTTCCTGTGGTCATGTATGGATGTGAGAATTAGACTATAAAGAAAGCTGAGAGCTGAAGAATTGATGCTTTTGAACTTTAGTGTTGGATAAGACTCTTGAGCATCCTTTGTACTGCAGGGAGATCCAAACAGTCCATCCTCAAGGAGACCACTTCTGGTTGTTCATTGGAAGGACTTATGTTGAAGTTGGAACTCCAATACTTTGGCCACCTCATGTGAAGAGTTGACTCATTGGAAAAGGCTCTGATGCTGGGAGGGTTTGGGGGCAGGAGGAGAAGGGGACGACAGAGGATGAGATGGGGGGATGGCATCACCGACTCAATGGACATGGGTTTAGGTGGACTCTGGGAGTTGGTGATAGACAGGGAGGCCTGGTGTGCTGCCATTCATGGGGTAAAAAAGAGTTAGACATGACTGAGCAACTGAACTGAACTGAACTGAATCCCCACAGATGATGGTAAACATCAGTAAAAATAACATGTCATGGGAATTTTTTACATATCATATACTACATGAGGAAGTTTATCTCTTTTATGCCATTTAATCATTTAGAACAAAACAATAAACCCATTAATTATGAGATAAAAATTACTTTTAAGAATTATAGCTCAGTGGACTCTGAGCCTGCTTATTAGTTCCTCAGTTTTGTCTGACTCTTTGTGACACCATGGACTATAGCCCACCAGGCTTCTGGGTCCATTGAATTCTCCAGGCAAAATACTGCTGTGGGTAACCATTTCTACTCCAGGCGATCTTCCTGACCCAAGGATTGAAACCAGATCTCCTACACTTCAGACAAATTCTTTAGCGTCTGAGCCACCTTTACCCTGGGTTCACATTCTGACTCTATTGTTTACTAGCCATATGGTAACTGCTTTATTGAATCTCTCTGTGCCTCAGTTTCCTCATTTTTAAGAAGGAAGCAATCATACAGTATCTCATAGGTTTGTTGAAAGGATCAAAGGAATTGATTTATTTAAAGCATGTCTAACATATCAGATCAGACCAGTCGCTCAGTGGTGTCCGACTCTTTGCGACCCCATGAAACGCAGCACACCAGGCCTCCCTGTCCATCACCAACTCCCGGAGTTCACCCAGACTCACTTCTATCGAGTCAGTGATGCCATCCAGCCGTCTCATCCTCTGTCGTCCCCTTCTCCTCTTACCCCCAATCCCTCCCAGCATCAGAGTCTTTTCCAATGAGTCAACTCTTCGCATGAGGTGGCCAAAGTACTGGAGTTTCAGTTTTAGCATCATTCCTTCCTAAGAACACCCAGGACTGATTTCCTTCAGAATGGACTGGTTGGATCTCCTTGCAGTCCAAGGGACTCTCAAGAGTCTTCTCCAACACCACAGTTCAAAAGCATCAGTTCTTCGGCACTCAGCCTTCTTCACAGTCCAACTCTCACATCCATACATGACCACTGGAAAACCCATAGTCTTGACTAGATGGACCTTTGTTGGCAAAGTAGTGTCTCTGCTTTTGAATATGCTATCTAGGTTGGTCATAACTTTCCTTCCAAGGAGTAAGTGTCTTTTAATTTCCTGGCTGCAGTCACCATCTGTAGTGATTTTGGAGCCCAGAAAAATAAAGTCTGACACTGTTTCCACTGTTTCCCCATCTATTTCCCATGAAGTGATGGGACCGGATGCCATGATCTTCGTTTTCTGAATGTTGAGCTTTAAGGCAACTTTTTCACTCTCCACTTTCACCTTCATCAAGAGGCTCTTTAGTTCCTCTTCACTTTCTGCCATAAGGGTGGTGTCATCTGCATATCTGAGGTTATTGATATTTCTCCTGGCAGTCTTGATTCCAGCTTGTGTTTCTTCCAGTCCAGTGTTTCTCATGATGTACTCTGCATATAAGTTAAATAAGCAGGGTGACAATATACAGCCTTGATGAACTCCTTTTCCTATTTGGAACCAGTCTGTTGTTCCATGTCCAATTCTAACTGTTGCTTCCTGACCTGCATACAAATTTCTCAAGAGGCAGATCAGGTGGTCTGGTATTCCCATCTCTTTCAGAATTTTCCACAGTTTATTGTGATCCACACAGTCAAAGGCTTTGGCATAGTCAATAAAGCAGAAATAGATGTTTTTCTGGAACTCTCTTGCTCTTTCCATGATCCAGCGCATGTTGGCAATTTGATCTCTGGTTCTTCTGCCTTTTCTAAAACGAGCTTGAACATCAGGAAGTTCACGGTTCTCATATTGCTGAAGCCTGGCTTGGAGAATTTTGTGCATTACTTTACTAGCGTGTGAGATGAGTGCAATTGTGCAGTAGTTTGAGCATTCTTTGGCATTGCCTTTCTTTGGGATTGGAATGAAAGCTGACCTTTTCCAGTCCTGTGGCCACTGCTGAGTTTTCCAAATTTGCTGGCATATTGAGTGCAGCATTTTCACAGCATCATAGTAAGCTCTATTTAAGTGTCACTCTATTAATTATTTTAATTTTACAAAGATTGTAGATGAGATAAGAGAATTTAAATTACTTACACAAGTTTATATGAATCACAGAAACTAGATACCAATGTCTAAATTTTTTCTAGTATGCCATAAATATGATTTGTCTTTTTGCCAATTTTTTATTTTTGAGGTAAAATTAGAATATTACTGAGAAAATATTCAGATCAGCCACTGTAGCTCTTTTTATTTGCATACATGAATATATTTTAATATAAACTCTATTATACCATTATTTATACACATTTATCAGATCAGATCAGGTCAGATCAGTCGCTCAGTCGTGTCCGACTCTTTGCGACCCCATGAATCGCAGCACGCCAGGCCTCCCTGTCCATCACCAACTCCCAGAGTTCACACAGACTCAGGTCCATCGAGTTAGTGATCCCATCCAGCCATCTCATCCTCTGTCATCCGCTTCTCCTCCTGCCCCGAATCCCTCCCAGCATCAGAGTCTTTTCCAAATTTTTTCATTTTGAATATATGAAAATATTTCTTATGCATATATATGCCACTCATACCAATATTTAGACACACCTTTTAATTGCTCGATCCTGGAATACTAAAGCTTATAAGTGTATAATGCATAATTCTTTCACATTTTCAGCATATTTTATGGCATGGATAGTGCATTTAATAAAATTTTAAAGATCATGAGGCCTGCAAAGTATGAACAGTTGACTATCTAATAAACTTTTTGATGAAACTCTTTATGTATAAAAATAGCCTGCATGATCCAAGAACTCAGGATTGTCATGAATTTCCCACAGCGTGTAGACCGTCACCAAAAAGAAGACAGTAATAAAATCATATTTATTTACTTCATAAATCAATTGAAACTGTTACTGTTATAAACCTGGTAGTACAATCCTGTTATTCAGTGAAAAATGTGTTTATAATACACTCCTGGGTGGGAAGCTGTGTGACATTTTTACCCCTATTGTAAGTTACAATGTTATCTCAGCAACTGCTATTCACAGCAAATATAGTCATGAAGAAATGACTCCATGCTGCTGTCGCTGCTGCTGCTAAGTTGCTTCAGTCACATTCGATTCTGTGCAACCGCATAGACGGCAGCCCACCAGGCTCTGCTGTCCCTGGGATTCTCCAGGCAAGAACACTGGAGTGGGTTGCCATTTCCTTCTCCAATGTATGAAAGTGAAAAGGGAAAGTGAAGTCGCTCAGTTTTGTCCGACTCTTCGCAACCCCATGGACTGCAGCCTACCAGGCTCCTCTGTCCATGGGATTTTCCAGGCAAGAGGACTAGAGTGGGGTGCCATTGCCTTCTCCCAACTGACTCCATAGAAAAAACACTAATGCAGGGAAAGATTGAAAGAAGGAGGACAAGGGGATGACAAAGGATGAGATGATTGGATGGCATCACTGACTTGATGGACATGAGTTTGCGCAAGCTCTGGGAGTTGGTAATGGACAGGGAAGCCTGGCTTGCTGCAGTCCATGGGGTCGCGAAGAGTCGGACATGACTGAACTGACTATTCATCTCTCTGTGCATATATAACCACAGAACATAAAAAAAAACAAACAAGAAGAACATAAAACTGAAGGCAGCCAAACCAAATTAAAACACAACAGTGAATCGTATGAAGACATTGACCTCAATGTCTGTTCACTAGAAACACGGTGATTTTACCACTCCCTAGAGATTAGCACAAACAATGCCCAAAAGGTTAGGGAAATAATCTGTATTCCCTTTGGGATTGGGGCTATACACAAAGCCAGGTAGGAATGAAAGAGAGGGGTTTGCTATCCTTGAGTTTTCTGTTGGGATCATTCCCTAGAGACACAAATTTCTGAATATTCCTCAAGTATATTCCTCAAGTATATTCCTCAAGTATAATTTAACTATATGACTTCAAGACAAAGTTCAATCAGGGATTGATTAGGACTATTTCTCACATAAGGGTTTATGTGTGAGAGGTTTAATTGGTCATATGGTCCCAGGGAGCAGAAATGAGAAACAGGACAAAAATGAGAAGCCATGACAAGGACATATTAATTAGCCAATAGGGCTACCAATATGAATAACTTGTATTTGACCCTATAGAAACTTCTGATAAAACTTGTAAAATGCTTCTTAGAACAGCAGAGGCAAATTCAAAAGAAAGGGGTGCATTTATTTGTTTGTTCCTACCTTCCTTTTGGGCTTCCACAATGGATCAGTGGTAAAGAATCCTCCTGCGATGCAGGACGTATCAGTTTGATCCCTGGATTGGGAAGATCCCCTGGAAGAGGGTATGGCAACCCACTCCAGTATTCTTGCCTTAAGAATCCCATAGACAGAGGAGCCTGGCAGGCTTCAGTCCATAGCGTCGCAAAGAGTCAGACACAACTGAAGTGGCTGAGCACACACCATTACACCTTCCTTCTAGGTCAAGATTGACTCATAAAGCATTAGCTTCTCTACAATTTCTGGAAGCACCTGTGTGAGGGTCAAGGTAGTTCACAGACTTGCTGACCCCATGTCAGAGAGGCCACAGGTGAGGAAGAGAGGCCTGATCATGTTCACATGCACAAAATTTAAACGGTCACCACAGAAGTGACTGGAATAAGAGATGAAGAGAATTTATATGGTGGACAGAGGTTTTGGACACATTTCCTCCTTCATTAAGGTCATAATATTAAGACAACCAATTAACAAAAATTAATTCCACTGAATATTTTTAAATAGTTAAATCATTTAAGAAGTGGTATTTTTTAGGAAACTGAAAGCAAATCTCTAGTTTGCATTATTGTATTATCTAATGGGAAAGGGAAGGTTAAATGTATTCTGGGTTTTTCTCCAAAACTGTCCTCTAAGAGCCCCTACATTTTTCAAATTTTCCTTCTAGTTCTTATAATTGAAATTCTAGGAAAATCCCCCACTCTATTTCTGTCCCAAATAATAGATTTAGAAAGCAACAAGATACCATCATTACCCTGATGATCTTCAGCTGTACCATTCATTTCCTCTGGACTCACATGGCACTGAGCCTCTGCTGCCTTTGCAGCCAAGTCCAGAGGAAAGATGAGCGTGCATACTTCCAGATCATTAAAGACAGAAAGTTCTGGCCGGTATGCATGAGAAACACCAAGGGAATTGAAAAGAGGAAGTTTGGGCCTTCTCAAATGAGGTGACTCATATAGACCTGCCTAGTATCAGTCTATTTCTAGATCTCAATTTGCCCAAGCATTTTCAGGCAGCACCTATGAATGTGAATGCCTGTTGTCTTCCCTCATTTAACTTGAACATTCAATGATTCAGTGTTTGCCCAGGAAAACTTCAAACAGACTTATGAGCAGGTGAACCAAACATGGTTATGTTGGTCTGGTGGAAAAAAAAATTAAAATTCCTCAAAAGAAAAAAAAATGTATTTCTAAAGTATTAATTATAAAGTCTCTATCAAATCCTTTTAAAAAAGTAATTCATAGTAGAATATCCAAATGAGCTGAGATCTTACAGACTCTATTCCCCACCACCACTTTCTCTCTCTAGACAGTGCTGTAATGGGATATATTTAAAGATAGGCCCTCAGAACAGAAATCCTTATAATCAGCCTCAAGTGTTTCCCATGTAAGACTGCTATTTTCTGATATGCCGTGATACATCGCCAAATCATCACTTCTGAGAAAATGGAGCTGCCTTCCGGATATATTTATAAGTGTGTAATACATGTGAGATGAGCACACTTTTTAAAAACACACAAAAAAGTACTTGTCGATTTTTAAATGCACAATTTTTACAGTGTCATAGTAGTATACTGTAGTCACTTTTGTCACTAATAGTTTATTTCCCATTAAAATTCATGAGAGAAATAAAACATCAGTGACATTCTTCCCATCAAAATGCATTAACTGACCAGCATTTTTACCATCTGTTTAAATTGCTATTATCTAAGATAAGACTAGAGTTCTTTGAATGGTTTTAGAGGCAATGATAATGTTTTTATTATAAGTCTCTGGCACACAGAGTTGAGAAAAAAAAAAAAAAAGGATACTCAGGATTAAACACACAATACTGCAGGAGGCTCCTGAATTCAAGATGGTGTTCAATTTCCTGAAATTTATACACGGTAACTTTTTGAGATCTATGTCCTCTTTAAACTTTCATCATTTTTCACTTTTCAAAAAAGCATATACTGAAACATTAAAAATTCAGCTTATGTGATCTGCATAGATGCTCAATAGTAATGTCTGAGTTATGTATCGTATTTTCTCATCTGTTAATAGATGTGTTAATTTTTGGAGGAAGGCTGTGGAAAGAAGGAGGTTAGAAAAGTTACAGTATATAAGAAGGACTCAGTTACTGCATTTCGCCTCAGGATTTCCAAAAACTAAGGATGCTACATTATTTTTATTATTATTGTATTTAGACTATTTATATCATTTATAGGAAGATTCATTTACAGTTAAATTGTTGTTTAAAGGCACACTCATGTATGTATGTCATGAACCTCAGTCCATAGTTCATCAGGCACTCTATCTATCAGATCTAGTCCCTTAAATCTATTTCTCACTTCCACTGTATAATCATAAGGGATTTGATTTAGGTCATACCTGAATGGTCTAGTGGTTTTCCCTACTTTCTTCAATTTCAGTCTGAATTTGGCAATAAGGAGTTCATGGTCTGAGCCACAGTCAGCTTCCAGTCTTGTTTTTGTGGACTGTATAGAGCTTCTCCATCTTTGACTGAAAAGAATATAATCAATCTGATTTTGGTGTTGACCACCTGGTGATGTCCATGTGTAGAGTCTTCTCTTGTGTTGTTGGAAGAGGGTGTTCGCTGTGACAAGTGCGTTTTCCTGGCAAAACTCTATTAGTCTTTGCCCTGCTTCATTCCATATTCCAAGGCCAAATTTTCCTTGGAACCCCAGGTGTTCCTTGACTTCCTACTTTTGCATTCCAGTCCCCTATAATGAAAAGGACATCTTTTTGGGGTGTTAGTTCTAACAGGTCTTGTAGGTCTTCATAGAACCATTCAACTTCAGCTTCTTCAGCGTTACTGGTTGGGGCATAGACTTGGATTACTGTGATATTGAATGGTTTGCCTTGGAAATGAACGGAGATCATTCTGTCGTTTTTGAGATTGCATCCAAGTACTGCATTTCGAACTCTTTTGTTGACCAAGATGGCTACTCCATTTCTTCTTAGGGATTCCTGCCCGCAGTTGTAGATATAATGGTCATCTGAGTTAAATTCACCCATTCCAGTCCATTTTAGTTCACTGATTCCTAGAATGTCGACATTCACTCTTGCCATCTCTTGTTTGACCACTTCCAATTTGCCTTGATTCATAGACCTAACATTCCAGGTTCCTATGCAATATTGCTCTTTATACCATTGGACCTTGCTTCTATCACCAGTCACACCCACAACTGGGTATTGTTTTTGCTTTGGCTCCATCCCTTCATTCTTTCTGGAGTTATTTCTCCACTGATCTCCAGTAGCATATTGGGTACCTACCGACCTGGAGAGTTCTTCTTTGAGTATCCTATCATTTTGCCTTTTCATACTGTTCATGGCATTCTCAAGGCAAGAATACTGAAGTGGTTTGCCATTCCCTTCTGCAGTGGACCACATTCTGTCAGACGTCTCCACCATGACCACCCGTCTTGGGTGGCCCCACAGGCGTGGCTTAGTTTCATTGAGTTAGACAAGGTTGTGGTCCTAGTGTGATTAGATTGACTAGTTTTCTGTGAGTATGGTTTCAGTGTGTTTGCCCTCTGATGCCCTCTTGCAACACCTACCGTCTTACTTGGGTTTCTCTTAGCAGTGGCCACAGGACTGGAAAAGGTCTGTTTTTATTCCAATCCCAAAGAAAGGCAATGCCAAAGAATGCTCAAACTACCACACAACTGCACTCATCTCACACGCTAGTAAAATAATGCTCAAAATTCTCCAAGCCAGGCTTCAGCAATATGTGAACCGTGAACTTCCAGTTGTTCAAGCTGGTTTTAGAAAAGGCAGAGGAACCAGAGACCAAATTGCCAACATCCACTGGATTATCGAAAAAGCAAGAGAGTTCCAGAAAAACATCGATTTCTGCTTTATTGACTATGCCAAAGCCTTTGACTGTGTGGATCACAATAAACTGTGGAAAATTCGGAAAGAGATGGGAATACCAGACCACCTGACCTGCCTTTTGAGAAACCTGTATGCAAGTCAGGAAGCAACAGTTAGAACTGAACATGGAACAACAGACTGGTTCCAAATAGGAAAAGGAGTATGTCAAGGCTGTATATTGTCACCCTGCTTATTTAACTTATATACAGAGTACATCATGAGAAATGCTGGGCTGGAAGAAGCACAAGCTGGAATCAAGACTGCTGGAAGAAATATCAATAACCTCAGATATGCAGATGACACCATCCTTATGGCAGAAAGTGAAGAGGAACTAAAAAGCCTCTTGATGAAGGTGAAAGATGAGAGTGAAAAGGTTGGCTTAAAGCTCAACATTCAGAAAATGAAGATCATGGTATCTGGTCCCATCACTTTATGGGAAATAGATGGGGAAACAGTGGAAACAGTGTCAGACTTTATTTTTTTTTTTTGAGCTCCAAAGTCACTGCAGATGGTGACTGAAGCTATGAAATTAAAAGACACTCCTTGAAAGGAAAGTTATGACCAACCTAGATAGCATATTCGGAGAAGGCAATAACACCCCACTCCAGTACTCTTGCCTGGAAAATCCCATGGATGGAGGAGTCTGGTTGGCTGCAGTCCATGGGGTCGCTAAGAGTCAGAAACAACTGAGTGACTTCACTTTCACTTTTCATTTTCATGCATTGGAGAAGGAAATGGCCTGGAGAATCCCAGGGATGGGGGTGCCTGGTGGTCTGCCGTCTATGGGGTCGGACAGAGTCGGACATGACTGAAGCGACTTAGCAGCAGCAGAAGCAGCAGATAGCATATTGAAAAGCAGAGACATTACTTTGCCAACAAAGTGTCCGTCTTGTCAAGGCTATGGTATTTGCAGTGGTCATGTATGGATGTGAGAGGTGGACTGTGAAGAAAGCTGAGCACTGAGAATTGATGCTTTTGAACTGTGGTGTTGGAGAAGACTCTTGAGAGTCCCTTGGACTGCAAGGAGATCCAACCATTCCATTCTAAAGGAGATCAGCCCTGGGATTTCTTTGGAAGGAATGATGCTAAAGCTGAATCTCCAGTACTTTGGCCACCTCATGAGAAGAGTTGACTCATTGGAAAAGACTCTGATGCTGGGAGGGATTGGGGGCAGGAGGAGAAGGGGATGACAGAGGATGAGATGGCTGGTTGGCATCACTGACTCAATGGACATGAGTCTGAGTGAACTCCGGGAGTTGGTGATGGACAGGGAGGCCTGGCGTGCTATGATTCATAGGGTCGAGAAGAGTCGGACACGACTGAGCATCTGAACTGAACATGTATGTATGTGTGTATGTGTGTGTGTGTGTGTATGTATGCATTTACACATACACATATAGTTGCTTTAATATCCACAATATTCCTGATAGAAGAGTAGAAAAAGTATAATTTTACCATTTTTACAGCAAGGTACTTGGTTTCAAAGACATACAACAAACATTCTCAGACTTCTAACTTCTAACCCAATAATGCTTCCTTTACTCTTGCTACTCAAAGTGTGATCTGTAGGGCAGTAGCACCAACATCACCTGGAAGCCTGTTTGGAATGTAGATTGCAGGCTCTAAACCAGACCTACTGTGTCAGAGTCTGCCTTTATTAAGTTCCTCAAATGATTACTCTGAATATCCAAACTTGAGAAGCACTTTCTTCTGCCACAGAGCCTCCTTCACATGAAGTTTCCATCAAATAATTAAGATTATTTATGGGACACATTCCTTACTCACATTTTATATCTAGTATCTCTAGCTTTATTGTCTGAGAAAAGGAATATTTTAACAGGGTGATGTTTCTTGGTGATATCTCTATCAGTGGGCCATTATTCAAATGCCATGAAGCTTATACAGAGAAGATCTGCTTTCTCAGGTATCAGGTTCAATCTAGGCCAAGTGAACTCTGCTTAGCACGGTTCTGCTCTCTTTCCAACTGAAGCTAAAACTAACAAGGATGAAGCGCATCCAATTAAACAAAGTATATAGGGTTTTAAGACTGGACTTTCCTGGTGGCTCAGTCTGTAAAGCGTCTGTCTAAAATGCAGGAGACCTGGGTTCGATCCCTGGGTCGGGAAGATTCCCTGGAGAAGGCAATGGCAACCCACTCCAGTACTCTTGCCTGGAAAATCCTATGGACAGAGGAGCTTGGTGCAGGTTACTGTCCATGGGGTTGCAAAGAGTTGGGCATGACTGAGTGACTTCACTTTCACTTTTCAAGACTAATATATTATATCATGCACCCAAACTGTTGTATGTACAACTATACGAAGTGGGTTTAATTATTTCTGTTTTACACATCAGGAAACTGAGGCTTATAATTTGTCTGTGGTCACATAGATAGGGGTCCAAAATCACTGCAGATGGTGATTGCAGCTACGAAATTAAAAGACACTTATTCCTTGGAAGGTAAGTTATGACCAACCTAGACAGCATATTGAAAAGCAGAGACATTACTTTGCCAACAAAGGTCTATCTAGTCTAGGCTATGGTTTTTCCAGTAGTTATGTATGGATGTGACAGCTGGACTATGAAGAAAGCTGAGCACTGATGAATTGATGCTTTTGAACTGTGGTGTTGGAGAAGACTCTTGAGAGTTCCTTGGACTGCAAGGAGATCCAACCAGTCCATTATAAAGGAGATCAGTCCTGGATGTTCACTGGAAGGACTGATGCTGAGGCTGAAACTCCAACACTTTGGCCACCTGATGCAAAGAGCTGCCTCATTTGAAAAAGACCCTGATGCTGGGAAAGATTGAGGGCGGAAGAAGAGGGGATGACAGAGGATGAGATGGTTGGATGGCATCACCGACTCAATGGACATGGGTTTGGGTAGAATCTGGAGGTTGGTGATGGACAGGGAGGCCTGGCATCCTGCGGTTCATGGGGTCACAGAGTCGGACATGACTGAGTGACTGAATTGAACTGAAGTGGTATGTGAAGTCAAATGTATTTGCATCTGATCCCAAAGTCTGTCCTCTTAACCAAAAGGCTACCCAACTTCCTAAATTAAGGTGAGACATTGTTCACTGTGTGGGATGTGTGTGTGTGTGTGTGTGTGTGTGTGTGTGTGTGTTGTTTCAGGAGCAGGGAATGTGGGGAGACATTATATACACTCCAAAAGTCTTATGGTCTTTACTCATCTAGTATTGTACATGTTTATTAACTATGAACTGATATTATATGAATTAATGTCTATTTTCTCTATAATTACTAATATTTGAAATCCATTTCTCTGTATTTTTCCCATTAATATTATAGTACTTACATTATTAAGTATCCCCCTGACTTAACATGATTTGTCTGGATATATTATTTAACCTTGGTGGAGTTGAGTGAGCATAGTCAATAGGCTAGGAATGTTTTCAAACATTTTCTGATAGGTAAAAATATAATTACTGCTATGGACATATCAAAGAAAGTGCTATTCCATTATTTCAATACTACATATTTTGATATCTCTAGTGAAGATGGTGAGACCCTACCAAGACAATAAATGTCAATTTCATTTACTCATTCCATAAAATAGGGGTATTTGTGGCTTGCTGATAATGATTTTATTGAGATATCAAGACAAGCAATATATATGAAATGTTCCTATCATTCAATAGAATTTTTTTTTTTTTTTTACCATGTAGACACTGAAAATTTTACCTATGTCTTATGACAAAGTGCACTATGGAACATCGATCACCTAATGTCCGCACCTTTGTACTATTTTTTTCACTGCTTGGGCGACTATTTCCTCAAATTACATATATATATTTTTTTCTCTTTCATTTCAGGACACTGCTTAAATGACAACTGAGAGAGGGACTTCTTTGACAACTGCATGCAAAACAGCAGGCTGTAATACTCTTGATTATTCTTCAAAGTATTTGTCCTGCAATTATTTTCTATTCCTGTATCTGATTTATTATCATGAGTCACCTACCCTAGAACATAAGTTCTACAAGAATAGGAATGTGGATACTTTATTAACCATTCCATAATATCTTCAGACCCTAGAACAGTGGCTTTCAAATGGCAGATTCATAGCAAATGTTTGTAGAATGGATGAATGAACTAAGTTTATGTACAGACATAGGAAAGTGAAAGTCACTCAGTCATGTCCACCTGTTTGTGACCCCCTGGACTGTAGCCTGACAGGCTCCTCTGTCCATGAAATTCTCTAGGCTAGAATACTGGAGTCAGTATTTTTTTTTTTTTTTTTTTTGCAGGTAGATTTTTTACTGTCTGAGCTACCAGAGAAGTCCAAGAGTACTGGAATGGGTAGCCTATCCTGTCTCCAGGGGAATCTTACTGAGCCAGGAATCAAACCGGGGTCTCCTGGATTGCAGGCAGCTTCTTTACCAGCTGAGCTACCAGGGAAGTCCACGTACAGCCATAGGCAAGGAATTAATAAAAATGGCACTACTACTACTTATATCAGCTAATGTTCTTAATTATATGCCAAGAATTACATGCTTATATTAGCACACTTTCACAACAACCTGTGGGAGTAATATCATTAGCTCTGTTTTCCAGATGAGGAAATTAAAGTTTAGACTAGACTAGATTAAGTTATTGAGTTTAAGTAAGCTCCAGGAGTTGGTGATGGACAGGGAAACCTGGTGTGCTGCAGTCCATGAGGTTGCAAAGACTTGGACACGACTGAGCGACTGAACTTATAGCTTAGATTAAGTTATTGATTCTCAACCTTGGTTACAAATTAGAATTATCGGGTAACACTAAATATTGGTACTTGACTTTCAGCTTCAGAGTTCTGATTTAAATGCAATCTCTACACTTGTTGTTCAGTTGCTCAGTCATGTCTAATTCTTTGTGACGCCATGGACACAAAGGCACACCAGGCTTCCCTGTCCTTCACTATCTTCCAGAGTTTGCTCAAACTCATGTCCATTTAGTCGATGATGCCATCCAACCATCCCTTCGCCTCCTGCCCTCAATCTTTCTCAGAAACAGAAATCTCTACACTAAAAGCAACTAAACTAAAATCTCTAGGACTAGGGACAGGAAATCAGCATTTGTTTTAAAGTTCCCATGTGACTCTAAAGTATAGTCATCATTGAGAATCTGTCACTGGCTTCAACAAATTTACTAAATTGTTCATGGTCACATGGTTAGGAAGTGGTGGAGTGGAAATTCAAACCCAGTTTCTCTGACTTCTACCCAATGCTTCCTCTATATTTTACACAACTACTAAGGTAGAATGTAAGCTTCCCAGATAGTGCTAGTAGTAAAGAACTCACCTGCCAATGCAGGGCATATGAGATATGGGTTCAGTTCCTAGATTGAGAAGATCCCCTGAAGAATGACATGGCAAGCCACTTCATTAGTCTTGCCTGGAGAATCCTATGGACAGAGGACCTGGAAGGCTACAGTCCATAGGGTCGCAAAGAGTTGGACATGACTGAATTGACTTATCATGCATGCAAGAATGCAAGGTAGAATGTATTTTAGCACCTTGTCACCTGCAATACGGGGCTTCCCAGGTGGCGCTGGTGGTAAAGAGTATGCCTGGAAATGTAGAAGACAGAAGAGACGTGGGCTTAATCCCTGGGTTGGCATGATCCCCTGGAGGAGGGCATGGCAACCCACTACAGTATTCTTGCTTGGAGAATCCCATGGACAGAGGAGCCTGGTAGGCTACAGTCTACAGAGTTGCAAAGACTCAGACATGATTAAGTGAACGAGCATGCACTCACACACCACAATATTGCTGTGACTTTGAGACAATATAGATATATATCACGTATTTATAATTGCATAATTTTAAGGATTGTGATGTTCTTACAACCAGTTTAGTTGTCTTAAGTGAAAAAACAAACAAACAAAAAACAGAGAGCATTTACTGTCCCCTGTTGCTCTGTACAGCGTATAGGAGGCTTTATGGAGTACAATATAGACAATTGTATGTTCTATGTTCTGACAATACAGGTGAAAGAACAGGCCCTTAAAACTGTTCCTTCAAAGACTATAATAATGTTTAAAAAAAGCAGAAATGTCTTACAAAAGCACTGAGCTATAACTTGATAAAACCAAATAAGGGAGACTTCCAGTGCTGGTACACTACATTTCAAGTCAAGTCTGAAAACTTAAAAAAAAGAAAAAGTCTCCAGAATATAAAATTTGTTTTTATTTTTTAAAACATGATGCCAAAAGTGTTTTTTTTCCCCCTACGTTGTTAAGTTCTAAGAGATCATAACATTTCCAAGTGTGACAATGCTTTTAAAGATGATAGGCTCAAGAGTGAGAGGTTTGCTTGTGTGAGCAAGACTTTCAGCCAGATATATAGATCAAGATAGCACCACAGCACTGCATTACACAGTGATAAATGACACAGGCTCTGAAGTGAGGAAAACAGGTACATTTACCACCACCACCACCACAAAGAAGTGTATGAAGATAAAGGAGATAAGGTAGAGAGAAATATTAGTATAGCACCTGATTCATATTAAATATTCAACTTTGATTGCTGTTTTAGAGTCATCACGTGCTGCTTTCTAGAATTAAAAAAGATTTGATGCATTGGATGAATTCAAGTAGAATAATTCCACAGAGGTAAAAGTCTGTTCATCTTAGTAGCGTTTTCTAATGTATTAATTGCTATGGGAGATATCCAGGAAATTAAGTACTGCATAACTTAGTTGGAAAAGTAAAGGATATGAATGAGAAACACAGTACAACTAGCACATTAAAAGTATTTATGATAAACTAATACTCATCAACACTGGAATGGAATAAATATTAGCAGCATTTGGAAGAAAAAATAATTATTTTGGTTGGAATGAAAAATAAAAGTTTCTTTGATAAGGAATCGCTTAGATACAAATAAAGTGTAGAAAGTCTACACTTTCCATTTATTTGTATTTTCACCTATTCAATATATTTTTATTTAGTGCTTACTTACTTGCCATTCTGTCTTTGAAGTTCTCTGGTGATATAAAGGTAAACAAGACTCATGCAAAGTCTGATCATATGGAGTTTACATTCTAATAAGAGATGTCACCAAACAAATGGTTTATTATTTACGTAACACTATAAATACATGATCATTTTAGTTAATGACGTATTGCAGCGAGATACTTTTAAATTTTCATTATTATTTTATTTCCCCAGCTTTACTGAGGTATGATTGACAAATAAAAATTGCATATATTTAGGTTGTACAGCATGATTTTCAAGGTGTAAAACATGATTTAATATATATTTTGAAATAATATTGCAATGAAGCTAATAAACACATTCATCATCTCACAAAGTTACCATATGTTTTATGTGTGTGGTGAGAACACTTAAGATCTACTCTCTTAGCAACTGTACAGTGCAAAAATAGTTATTAAAGAGCTATTATATAAAAGTTACATAAGTATATAACTAGAGTTAATAACATCACATATGACTAATAAGTATTAAACTACTAAATTATTAACTATAGTCACCATACTTTACATTAGAACTTATCTTATTGAAAAAAGTTTTTAAAGATGAAAGAGGATAATTAATATGAAGTAGGAACGTCAGCAAGGGGAGTCTAAAAAGAGAAATTAATGAATAAAATGAACCAGATTACAAGTGCTTTCAGGAAAATTATCCTAGAAAGGGCAAACTCCAAGAATATAATCCTGAGGAGAAAATTAGTTGATTTATTCTACAATCAAAAAAGATCACTTTTCAGAATATTGTGAATAAAGCAGAAAAGAAATGCAGAGAAAGAGGAAAGAAAGTAAGGAATGGGCAGACATAAGATAATGGTCAAAGGTGAACCTGACCATGTCTGGCAATTGCCTGGGACTGGTGCTGAGGGAGAAGAGTTAAGGAGAAATGCCAAGAGTTTGAACCAGAATTATTTCTCCGTTGTGTGTCTTAGTTGCTCAGTCATGTCTGACTCTTTGGACACCATGGACTGTGGCCTGCCAAGCTCCTCTGTCCATGGGATTTTCCAGGCAATAATACTGGAGTGCATTGCCAGGGGATCTTCCTGACCCAGGGACGGAACCCAGGTCTCTTGCATTGCAGGCAGACTCTGCCTGAGCCACCAAAACATTCGAGAAAAGGAGACTGTGGAAAACCAAGGTATTTGATTTCAAACAACTCAAACTGAAGATGGTGAGACATCATAGGGGCAAGAATCAGCTGGAGATACAGTGCTTAGATGAAAAGTAGAGGTTAGATAGGTTTTAGAAGTAAAAAACTTACAGGTAATAAATTCCTGAAAAAGCAGAGGATACAAAACAGATGCTTAAATTTATTACTTACAGGTAATAAATTCCTGAAAAAGCAGAGGATACAAAACAGATGCTTAAACATCAATTACAAGTCAAAAAAAAAAAAATAAGTGCAGAGATCACATCCATTATTGCTCAATGTATCATCTGCAGAAACTAGTCTGATATGTCTGGCATACAGGATACACTAAATCAACCAATGATGTATAAATATTTGTAGACATTAAGATGAATACAATGTATTTCAGTTGGCAGTATAGAAGGAAATCACAATGCCAAGATTTAAGGAGGTAAAAGGGGGAGAGAAGTGGACTAGATGTTTATCTGTCAGGCTCTGTTTTGACTCTACTGATCACATTATCTGACTAATTCATCTTGTGTCTCATCTGATTAAGAACTGAGAAAATCTGTCATTTTGGTAAATAATCTCCCAGATTGATCTGAACATAGGTATTAGAGGATTGATATGTTACTCTCTAGGAAAGGAGGTATTTTGATAGAGAATTACTGAAGATACAATACCTTTGTGTGTGTATATAGGGAAAGGGGAAATAAGAATAGATAGAAAAGTGAGTGAGAAAGGCATAGTAGAGAGTAAGAGAGACAAACACACTCTAACTAAAACATTAAAAGAATAATATGCAGATGCAAGAGGAAATTTTATTTCTATTATTATTGAATCTACAGGCTAAAAAGCAAAAATGCTAACAGGATGGACATTGAGTGGCCCCCACTTTCAGTGATTTATTTATTTATAACAAAATGGAAGATCTCAAGTAAAAATAGGTATCGCCTCCTATCCTTATATTTCCCAACCAAATCTATCCAAATACAAATGAATAAATATGAATTATTTTCCTCACTCTTGTGCATAAATCACATTGCAATACAATTTTAAGCAATATTCCAATATTAAATAACTTCATAAGTGTACATTCCTAAAGCACACACACACACACAAATAGGAAAAAGCTATCAAGAACACTAGTCACATCCTCCTTAGTGCCTAAGGATGGTGATATTGGAGAAATGATTTCAAAGAAAATGTCCTTTTTATGCTTGAAGAATTCAATTTTCCTGCCAATAATATAATTATGCTTAGTTGCTGATGGCAGTGGGTATCTCTTGCTTTTGCATTAATCAAATTTAGCACATGGTATGCATTACTATTTTCACTTGTCACTGTGGTTCTTAAACCCAGATTTATGCTACCTACGAATAAAAGTCTTTTGTTAGAGATTAGTGCTCTAGTGATTATTTTGCTTTTTAACAAAGGGAAATGTTACATTTAGACTTTATTTCTTATTCTACATAATTTTAATAGTGCTTAAATGTCATAAAGCAACATAGTATACACACAACATTTAGTGCAACACTAAGATAAAATAAAAGTAAAGTGAGTAAAATTTATAACATTTATATAAACACACACATAAAACAGATAATATACGTATAAACATGTACATAAACATATGCATGTGTATGTTCATGCATACACACATACAAATATTATTAATGGTAACTGCATGCAAAATTACAGAAAAAAAGGCAACATTTTGGTAAAATCATATTATGCCTTACTACTATTTCATCACACATGAGATAATATGATAACTATAAGAAGACAGATCATATTTTCTTTCATAAAACATTACATCCTTGGCTATTGGACAACATTATGGGAAATCCAAGAAGACAAAAATTGAAACATTGTTTTTAATGTTTTGTATCATTATTGTGTAATATGCAAAGTTTCAATTACTAACTCTACATAAATCTTCAAAGTGAGCAACAACATTAGTAAGATAAAAGAACTTAATTTCAATTTAACATACACTGAGCTCACAGTTTAGATAAACATGTAACATTCTTTAAAATATCAGAATGCAAAACTTTTGAATCCTAGTCCCAGTGCATTATATGGTCCAAGTGTACTCCTACTTCAGCACTCTCATCTACCTTATAACAATCAGAATACAAATCTTAAAATCCTTTTGGACTATGAGGAACCTAAGAATTTTGCCTCTTCACTTACTAAACACTGATACAGAAACATACCGTTCTTAGCCCTGTTCTCAGATACCTGAGTAAACTCAATTTATCAGATTGTTCTATGTCATTTGAGAAAATACTGAATCTGACTGATCAAAAGCATATACACAGAAATTTATATTTTACATTGATATTTAAAGCAATGATTCTTCTAAGCCTTTTAGTCTTTAAAATTCTTTTAAAAAATCACTAAAGATCTCTTACTATATATTTTTCTTTATCCATACTCACTTAACCCAAAATTTTGTTCAACTGTCTATTGGATCTATATCTATATTTACATTTATGGATAGATATTCTGATCAACTTCAGCATCTAAAACAATTATTGGCTGATATTCACTTCATTGATCAGCATACCTTGCATTAGGTATGGAAAGTTGTAATGTTTACTGAAATAAGTTATAATAACTCCATATTTGTAGCTATTTTCTATTTTGTCTCAAATGATAACAGTGGCTACAGCTTTCAAATTACTGCATTAGTAACACTTTCTCTGTGTCTGTGGATTAGAAAATGATTAATCTACTTAAGAGCTATTACGTAGTCATGGTCCATGACTCACAGCAGGTGGCTGAGGAAAAATTTAGTGCCCTCAGGATCAAGGAAGTTTTTTTTTCTCGACTGTTAAGAGACAATTCTCCATGGGTCTCTTACGGATCTGCATTTCCTGCATGTGGAACCATTTGTTCTGGACTATTTTTTAGAATGCTTATATAGCAAGACAGTCTTAGGAGGGAGACCATGTCTCTCAAATTATAAGAGTTCCTTACAATTTTTGAAGACAGGTATATATCTCTCTCCAAGGCAATGGGGCTTAACAATTGCCCTTTTTAAAAAGATTAGAATTCCCTAAACTCATTGTTCCTCCTTTGTAATGCACACCATGTGCAGCTGATGTCTCGTCCTCTTCATTGGGGCATATAGAAATTGAGGCTCAAGGAAGTGGCATGAAAGCTGATATTTTAGGTATCCTCATTGTTACGAGAAATAAACTGTTGCACAGGCATCATTTGACTTCTGCCACCATCCATGAATCTGTAGAAGTCTAACTTTTTTAAATTTGCAAGGACGGTAAAATCTCACATATTTCTTTGATAGTTTTTGATAGTTTGGGCTATGAAGATGAGATGCTGACAAAGAAAAGGATTTCTAGAAGAGGAAGCATGACAGGAAAGAAGTCTCTAGGAATCAATGGCAAACAAATTGATCAAACTGAATGGTCTACTGGGCAATAAACTGTCATCTATTTTGTCATCTGTCAATGAGGAGGCATTGGGGAGGGGGTCTGCAGTTTGCATACTTTAAAATAAGATCAAAGACAGCTGTGCTAATAGAATGCTGGTATGTGAACTCTCTTCTACATAGGGAAATTTCTCAACAGCCTGGCAGTTATTCTCAGGTGCACATCATACTAACAACTATTATTAACATTTGTATTCGGGGGACGGGGCAGAAGTTGCTACCCATTTTCAGAGAAGTTTTAGAGATGATTACACTGAGTTAAATAGGTGTATTTATGATGACTAAAGGAAGAAAACTGGAGAAAGAAATGGCAGCCCATTTCCATATTTGTGCCTGGGAAATCCCATGGACAGATGAACCTTGCGACTACAGTCTACAGGGTTGCAAAGAGCTGGACACCATTCAGTGACTGAGCACATGCACACACACACACAGAAAGAAATCAGACTGATTGTTAGAACTTTGGTTCACCTCAGAGGTGAGAGGGCAGGGGGAATAATGCTTGATAAGGAAGAATGACAACGGCAGGACCATCTAATGACTTACACCCTTATGCAATGTATAATGCCAACCACAGATTTGGAGATAACTTTAAAAACAGTGTCAGACTTCATTTTGGGGGGCTCCAAAATCACTGCAGATGATGATTGCAGTCATGTAATTAAAAGACACTTACTCCTTGGAAGGAAAGTTTTGACCAACCTAGACAGCATATTCAAAAGCACAGACATTACTTTGACAACAAAGGTCCGTCTAGTCAAGGCTATGGTTTTTCCAGTGGTCGTGTATGGATGTGAGAGTTGGACTGTGAAGAAGGCTGAGCGCTAAAGAATTGATGCTTTTGAACTGTGGTATTGGAGAAGACTCTTGAGAGTCCCTTGGACTGCTAGGAGATCCAACCAGTCCATTCTAAAGGAGATCAGCCCTGGGTGTTCACTGGAAGGACTGATGCTAAAGCTGAAACTCCAGTACTTTGGCCACCTCATGCGAACAGTTGACTCATTGGAAAAGACTCTGATTCTGGGAGGGATTGGGGGCAGGAGGAGAAGGGGACGACAGAGGATGAGATGGCTGGATGGCATCACCGACTCGATGGGCATGTAATTCATGGAGTCGCAAAGAGTCGGACACAACTGAGCGACTGAACTGAATTGAACTGAACTTAAAAGGTCTAATTTTTGGCAAATTTTGGCAAAGGATTCTAGTTCCTCTAACAGAATATTGGCTGTCTTCAGGACATTTTATTGAGACAAATTCACAGGGGAAATATAAATAAGCACTGGCTAACACCCAGGCTTGTAGTATCCCATATTGATTCCTGATAAAGTTGACCTATTGAAGGGTGAGAAACTAACTCAAAGATATCTTAAAAAAAAAAAAAAAAATGTTGAAGGCAGCTACTCTACTACACAAAACTGAAGGTAAATTCATCTTTGCTTGCCAGCATGAAGTCACTCTCCCCTGTTTCCTTCCCTTCCTCTGACAACCTGATCTCAGCTACTTTAAAGAGAAGAAAGATTAAGGGTGGGACTAATGTATCCCTGGCCGTCAGTGGGACCAAAAGCCACACTCAGCTCTCCAGATATGTTGGAGAATTTAGGAGACAGGAGAGATTTCAACTTTTATGACTCAGACAAAGCACCAAAGTCACCATTCTAGTCAGTCTTGTGGAATATTAAATGCCCAAATCAAATTGAGTCTGAGTAGAGTTCACAATGGACAATGGAAACTAATGTGACCCACGTATTTGTAAATTAAATGTCCACTTTTAAATGATGGATGTATCTAACAAGCCATAACAAGGAAAATTAGGAAATAATTGTAACAATAAAAATGAAAAGAATTCATCAGAATTTGTTGCACGCATCTGAAGCTGTTCAATGCAGCTAAATACAATGTGGAATCTTGAATAAAGTATGAAAACAAATAATGGACATAAAATTTTATGCAATTTGAACAACATTTGTACTTTAGTTAGTATTAATATATCACATGTTAATTTCCTATTTTTTTTTACAACATAGTAATTCTTTATATCCTCAACATACAATTAGATGTTTCCAGCTTCATTCATTGTTTTAAATTACTAAAGTAATAAGCTTCCTAGACTCTTATATTAGAAGCCAGAATAAACTGAACTATATCAAAGATTTGAAAGAATATCTAGGCAGGTTGATAAGAAGTCCGGAGTTCCCCAAGGAGAGAGGAGACTGGGGTTCTAGAAGAGGAGACAGGAGTCTGGAAGTCTCAAGGGGAGGAAAGGACAAACACTTTTTTTTTTTCCTCTACATTTCTTAGTCTTAGTCACATAACGTTTTTATCTTTAAGCCTCCAACTGATGATTACACAACAAACAACTCAGTTTAAACTCTGTGCTAAGGATGATATAACAACAATGTATCCTGCGTCAGGACAGTTTCTGCTTCCTGAAAACCTTCTGGCTAATCCTATTATCTTGAGATGTAAATTATAATAGTGGGTCTAGTAAGATCTTTACAACCTCCAGACATTCTTTTGATTCATTGTAGTACCTAATTAAAAAGTATATACTCCCTTGCTAACACTAGTGAGGTGGCACTCTTTCTGCCCTCTTCTGATGTCTATGTCAGAAGCTTTCTCTATCTGTTTTCAGTTCAGTTTAGTCCATAGTCGTGTCCAACTCTTTGCGACCCTATGAACTGCAGCACGCCAGGCCTCCCTGTCCATCACCAGCTCCCCGGGTTCACTCACACTCACGTCCATCGAGTCAGTGATGCCATCCAGCCATTTCATTCTCTGCCATCCCCTTCTCCTCCTGCCCCCAATCCCTCCCAGCATCAGAGTCTTTTCCAATGAGTCAACTCTTTACATGAGTTGGCCAAAGTACTGGAGTTTCAGCTTTAGCATCAGTCCTTCCAAAGAACATCCGGGACTGATCTCCTTCAGAATGGACTGATTGGATCTCCTTGCAGTCCAAGGGACTCTCAAGAGTCTTCTCCAACACCACACTTCAAAAGCATCAATTCTTCAGCACTCAGCCTTCTTCACAGTCCAACTCTGACATCCATACACGACCACTGGGAAAACCATAGCCTTGACTAGAGGGACCTTTGTTGGCAAAGTAATGCCTCTACTTTTGAATATGCTATCTAGGTTGGTCATAACTTTCCTTCCAAGGAGTGAGCCTCTTTTAATTTCTTGGCTGCAGTCACCATCTGCAGTGATTTTGGAGCCCAGAAAAATAAAGTCTGACACTGTTTCCACTGTTTCCCCATCTATTTCCCATGAAGCGATGGGACCAGATGCCATGATCTCAGTTTTCTGAATATTGAGCTTTAAGCCAACTTTTTCACTCTCCTCTTTCACTTTCATCAAGAGGTTTTTTAGTTCCTCTTCACTTTCTGCCATAAGGGTGGTGTCAGCTGCATATCTGAGGTTATTGATATTCCTCCTGACAATCTTGATTGCAGCTTGTGCTTCTTCCAGCCCAGCGTTTCTTATGATGTACTCTGCATAGAAGTTAAATAAGCATGATGACAATATACAGCCTTGACGAACTCCTTTTCCTATTTGGAACCAGTCTGTTGTTCCATGTCCAGTTCTAACTATTGCTTCCTGACTTGCATACAGGTTTCTCAAGAGGCAGGTCAGGTGGTCTGGTATTCCCATCTCTTTCCGAATTTTCCACAGTTTATTGTGATCCACACAGTCAAAGGCTTTGGCACAGTCAATAAAGCAGAAATCGATGTTTTTCTGGAACTCTCTTGCTTTTTCGATGACACAATGGATGTTGGCAATTTGATCTCTGGTTCCTCTGCCTTTTCTAAAACCAGCTTGAACATCAGGAAGTTCACAGTTCACATATTGCTGAAGCCTGGCTTGCAGAATTTTGTGCATTACTTTACTAGCATGTAAGATGAGTGCAATTGTGTGGTAGTTTGAGATTCTCTGGCATTGCCTTTCTTTGGGATTGGAATGAAAACTGACCTTTTCCCATCCTGTGGCCACTGCTGAGTTTTCCAACTTTGCTGGCGTATTGAGTGCAGCACTTTCACAGCATCATCTTTTAGGATTTGAAATAGTTCAACTGGAATTCCATCACCTACACTAGCTTTGTTCGTAGTGATGCTAAGGCCCACTTGACTTCACATTCCAGGATGTCTGGCTCTATGTGAGTAAATACACCATCATGATTATCTGGGTCGTGAAGATCTTTTTTGTATACTTCTTCTGTGCATTCTTGGCACCTCTTCTTAATATCTTCTGCTTCTGTTAGGTCCATACCATATCTGTCCTTTATCAAACCCATCTTTGCATGAAATGTTTCCTTGGTATCTCTAATTTTCTTGAAGAGATCTCTAGTCTTTCCCATTCTGTTGTTTTCCTCTATTTCTTTGCACTGATTTGTGAGGAAGCCTTTCTTATCTCTCCTTGCTATTCTTTGAAACTCTGCATTCAGATGCTTATATCTTTTCTTTTCTCCTTTGCTTCTGTATTCTATTCTTTTCACAGCTAATTGTAAGGCCTCCTCATACAGGCATTTTCTTTTTTGCATTTCTTTTCCATGAGGATGGTCTTGACCCCTGTCTCCTGTACAATGTCATGAACCTCCGTCCATAGTTCATCAGGCACTCTATCTATCAGATCTAGTCCCTTAAATCTATATCACACTTCCACTGTATAATCATAAGGGATTTGATTTAGGTCATACCTGAATGGTCTAGTGGTTTTCCCTACTTTCTTCAATCTAAGTCTGAATTTGGCAATAAGGAGTTCATGATCTGAGCCACAGTCAGCTCCTGGTCTTGCTTTTGTTGACTGTATAGAGCTTTTCCATCTTTGGCTGCAAAGAATATACTCAATCTGATTTTGGTGTTGACCACCTGGTGACGTCCATGTGTAGAGTCTTCTCTTGTGTTGTTGGAAGAGGGTGTTTGCTATGACCAGTGTGTTCTCTTGGCAAAACTCTGTTAGCTTTTGTCCTGTTTCATTCCATACTCCAAGGTCAAATTTGCCTGTTGCTACAGGTGTTTCTTGACTTCCTACTTTTGCATTCCAGTCCCCAGTAAAAAAAATGACATTTTTGGGGGTGTTTGTTCTATAATGTATTATAGGTCTTCACAGAACCGTTCAACTTCAGCTTCTTCAGTGTTACTGGTTGGGACACAGGCTTGGATTACTGTGATATTGAATCGTTTGCCTTGGAAACAAAGAGAGATCATTCTGTCATTTTTTAGATGGCATCCAAGTACTTAATTTTCTTGGATGACCATGACTCTTGTTGACCATGATGGTTTCTCCATTTCTTCTTGGATGACCATGACTCTTGTTGACCATGATGGCTTCTCCATTTCTTCTTAGGGATTCCTGCTCACAGTAGTAGATATAATGGTCATCTGAGTTAAATTCACCCATTCCAGTCCATTTTAGGTCGCTGATTCCTAGAATGTCAACGTTCACTCTTGCCATCTCCTGTTTGACCACTTCCAGTTTGCCTTGATTCATGGACCTAACAGTCCAGGTTCTTATGAAGTATTGCTCTTTACAGCATCGGACCTTGCTTCTATCACCAGTTCCATCCACAACTGGGTATTGTTTTTGTTTTGGCTCCATCCCTTCATTCTTTCTGGAGTTATTTCTCCACTGATCTCCAGTAGCATACTGGGTACCTACCGACCTGGGGAGTTCTAAGACACACTGAAACCATAATCACAGAAAACGAGCCAATCTGCTCACACAGACCACAGCCTTGTCTAACTATTGGATGGTATCGTTGACTCAATGGACATAAGTTTGAGTAAACTCCAGGAGTTGGTGATGGACAGGAAGGTCTGGCATGCTGTAGTCAATGGGGCACAAAGAGTCAGACATGACTGAGTGACTGAACTGAACTGACTGATATATAACTTTGTATTTTCCAAGTCTCCTGTAAATGTGTTATCATACTTTCATAATTAAAAATAAATAAATAAATTTTAAAGACACCAAAATTAACGACTCGTTTGAGCTATGTCTGTAACTAATAGCCTCAGGCAAAGGAAGGCCCTGTCAGAGGCAAGGCTACCAGGTAGAGTACTTTTGAAAACCAGCTGTTAACTTTTTTATTCGGTCCTTGTAAAATATGAATGCCTGATCCATCAAATTACTATGACTCATCAACTTGCTATTCCATTTTGGGTGAGTCAACTTGGATTTACTTTTTAACAAGGTAAGTAATAAGCCTTACTTGCCAAATGGAAATGGCATTTTAAAAAATGCATCCAGCCTGGCCTCAAAGACACGTGTTTTATAGGTAAAAGTGACAGCTTGTTCTTTTGGTGGAAACTTTATTTCCTACTCCACTCTTTCAAGCAATGCGTCTTGTTTCATGTACCATCAATTCAGAGTTTGCTCTAAATACATTGGCCTGATTCCACTGCGGTACTTCCCAGTGGGCTGTGGCTGTTCAAACTCAGTTTGTTGTTGTTGTCCTTTAGTTGCTCAGCTGTGTCTGACCCTGTGACCCCATGGACTGTAGCCCACCAGGCTCCTCTGTCCATCAGATTTCCCAAGGATACTGGAATAGGTTGCAATTCTCTTCTCCAGGGGATCTTCCTGACTCAGGGATCGAACCCGAGTCTCCTGCATTGGCAGGTGAATTGTTTATTTCTGAGCAAGTCCTCAAATCATTGTGTAAAATCTAAAACAGACATTGCCTCTGTACTCAATAAGCAGAAGTCAAGGGCATTGACAAATCTCAGATCAAGATGTCCTTGATGAACCTTATATATTTACTGATACTTGGATTGTTGTCAATAGCCTAACTGTGTAATCTGCCACTTGGAAAACTACAGATTAGTCAATAAAAGACAATCCCTTTGGAGCTATGAAATGTGAAAAAAAAATGGAGCTGATAGATAAGCCATGTGAGTCAATGCAGATGTCTATGTCAAGGGTCCATTTTCTAATGAGATATACTGAAACCAGATTGCTGATCAAGCCTGGACTATCCAAACTGCCTAGTTTCATTGAGTTAGACAAGGCTGTGGTCCTAGTGTGATTAGATTGACTAGTTTTCTGTGAGTATGGTTTCAGTGTGTTTGCACTCTGATGCCGTCTTGCAACACCTACCGTCTTACATAAACTGTGGAAAATTCTGAAAGAGATGGGAATACCAGACCACCTGATTTGCCTTTTGAGAAATTTGTATGCAGGTCAGGAAGCAATAGTTAGAACTGGACATGGAACAACAGACTGGTTCCAAATAGGAAAAGGAGTTTGTCAAGGCTGTATATTGTCACCCTGTTTATTTAACTTATATGCAGAGTACATCATGAGAAACGCTGGACTGGAAGAAACACAAGCTGGAATCAAGATTGCTGGAAGAAATATCAATAACCTCAGATATGCAGATGACACCACCCTTATGGCAGAAAGTGAAGAGGAACTCAAAAGCCTCTTGATGAACATGAAAGAGGAGAGTGAAAAAGTTGGCTTAAAGCTCAACATTCAGAAAACGAAGATCATGGCATCTGGTCCCATCACTTCATGGGAAATAGATGGGGAAACAGTGGAAACAGTGTCAGACTTTATTTTTCTGGGCTCCAAAATCACTGCAGATGGTGACTGCAGTCATGAAATTAAAAGATGCTTACTCCTTGGAAGGAAAGTTATGACCAACCTAGATAGCATATTCAAAAGCAGAGACATTACTTTGCCAACAAAGGTCTGTCTAGTCAAGGCTATGGTTTTTCCTGTGGTCATGTATGGATGTGAGAGTTGGACTGTGAAGAAGGCTGAGTGCTGAAGAATTGATGCTTTTGAACTGTGGTGTTGGAAAAGACTCTTGAGAGTCCCTTGGACTGCAAGGAGATCCAACCAGTCCATTCTGAAGGAGATCAGCCCTGGGATTTCATTGGAAGGACTGATGCTAAAGCTGAAACTCCAGTACTTTAGCCACCTCATGCAAAGAGTTGACTCATTGGAAAAGACTCTGATGCTGGGAGGGATTGGGGGCAAGAGGAGAAGGGGATGACAGAGGATGAGATGGCTGGTTGGCATCACTGACTCGATGGACGTGAGTCTGAATGAACTCTGGGAGTTGGTGATGGACAGCGAGGCCTGGTGTGCTGCGATTCATGGGGTCTCATAGAGTCGGACACGACTGAGCCACTGATCTGATCTGATCTGATCTGATCCAAACTGCCATCATTGCTGCCTAGGTCTGTCTTCCTAATAGACGGCAATGCATACTGTTATAAACTGGACACAAAGCAAATGATTCTGTATATTTTGTACAGATAATACTACCAAATATCACATTTGTTATTCCTGTCAGAAGATGTCCCATTTGTCTTTTGGTAAGGGAAATCACTTTGCATGAGTCATATTCCTCCCTGCTCCTTGCAGATTGACTCCATTGAAACTTTAGCCTCAACTCTGAGTTATCAGTAATGTTTAGTGCTTTATAAGTGTTTGGCAATTTTCCACTTGCTGATCCAGTGTGATGAGACAAATCCAGACATACTCTTGAGCTCTTAAAACAACACCTTGTCATGTGTTTGGCTTTCAGGACCATTTCAGTCTGAATGTATTTAAATTATTATCACAGAAGCCACTCAAATATGGGCTGATGGCAACAGTGTTTGGTGGGGGACTTCCCTGGTCATCCAGTGGTTAAGAATCTCCCTGCCAATGAAGGGGACATGGGTTCAATCCCTGGTCCAGGAAGGTCCCACATGCCATGGAGCAACCAAGTCAGTGCACCACAACTACTGAGCAAATGCTCTGCAACAAGAGAGTACTCCTTGCTCACCACACTAAAGAAAGCTTGAGTGCAACAAATAAGACCCAGTACAGCCATAAAACAATTTTTTTAAAGAGTATTTGATGGACTTTTCATGTTTTCTACCACCCACAAGCATCTAGAATTATTGAGTGTTGAAAGAGACTCTACAGAAATAAGCAAAAAAAAAAAAAAAAAATTCTAACTCTACTTATTCTTCCCCCCTTTTTTCTGGTCTACAAATATCTCAAAGACAGTTTGGTCATTGAATGAACCCATCTCAGAAAGGGCTCATTGTTTCTAAGCTACTTCCTGGGTAGTGGTAAAAGAGCTGGGGCATATACAGATCTATTTTGCAAATCTGAGATTCTACCTTGACCATTCCAAGTGCAGAACACTTTGTCTTTATTTCCCTAACAGTAGATACATCTCTGCTTGCTTTGTATACTCCATATAGTTTTGGCAGTTTGGGTGAAAAATGGCTTAGGAGATGACAACTTGTCTCTGCTTTAGTGACCTATATTCTTTTTTTGGATTGACATAATCCTAGACTTAAGGATAACTGTCATTTGAATCTGTACAAAATGATCACCAAGTCCCTCTACAGAGGCCCACAGTGACAAATGTGGGGACATATAAGGTCCCTGTAAGTTGTATAAAAATGTTTGTTATACTTTTATCTGACATATTTGAATTAAATATCTATACAAGAATACATGATAACTGGAGAAAATGTGGAGTTATCACTCCTGGAATAGGACACACTGTTTTTGTGGTAGTGAACAGGGAATAAGATTCTGGCATAGTGAAATAGGGGTATGAAGGAAGGAGGAACATTAATGATTTTGCTTTCCAGAGTCACTCCCAGAGACTTTTCAAGGGAAGTATCTTGGTGTGGCCTTCGTAAATGGTTGAGTCCATAAATTTCACTTACGATAGATCTGCCATCTCCTGCCAGGTGTCTTTGACAATGGTTTGATTGTGGTTGTTGTTAACTTTACTAAGAGGACTATGGGAACAATAGGAGATGACCCTACCTTCTACCCTCCCAGATAAAACATCTGTTTATACCTCCATATATTCACTCCACATCTACTCTTACAGTTTTCCATGGGGTAGACAAATACCAAACTTCTGGTAGCATAGAAAAACAGGAGAGAGTGTCATTCTATAAACAAGGGTAAGCCCAATTATCTGAACTTAACTGAGAAACCTAAATTTTACCAACCATCTGGTGGCACTTTGAAGATATACTCAATCTGTGTCCCATGAGTGATATATGTCTTCCTTGTAGGGTGTGGGCAACAATTTCAAACAGCACTTTCTTTCCAGGGGGAAGATGTATGCTTAGGGACTGTTCTTGTGTTGAAGATGTGTATTGCCAAGTCTTTTTTCTCAAAATATGGTGACAGCTGCTTTAGGGCTATTAATAAGAGAAATTTAATGTAGCCATTCGTAAAGAAAGGCACTGCCAAAGAATGTTCAAATTACCAGAAATTGTACTCATCTCACACGACATCAAAGTAATGCTCAAAATTCTCCAAGCTAAGCCTCAACAGTATGTGAACTGAGAACCTCCAAATGTTCAAGCTGGATTTACAAAAGGCAGAGGAACCAAAGATCAAGTTGCCAATATCCACTGCACCATAGAAAACATCTACTTCTGCTTTATTGACCACACCAAATTCTTTGACTGTTTGGATCAAGACAAACTGTTTCTTAAAGAAATGGGAATACCAGACCATCTTACCCATTTTCCAGAGAAATCTTTATGCAGGTCAAGAAGCCACAGTTAGAACTGGACATGGAGCAACATGGGAACAACAACAAATTGGGAAAGGAGTATGTCAAGGCTGTATATCATCACCCTGTTTATTTAACTTATATACAGAGTACATCATGCAAAATGCCAGGCTGGATGAAGCACAAGCTGGAATCAAGATTGCCTGGAGAAATATCAATAACCTCAGATATGCAGATGACATCATCCTTATGGCAGAAAGTGAAGAACAACTTAAAAGCTTCTTGATGAAAGTGAAAGAGGAGAGTGAAAAAGTTGGCTTAAAATTCAACATTCAAACCACATGAAAGACCATGGCATTCAGTCCCCTCACTTCATGGCAAATAGATGGGGAAACAATGGAAATAGTGAGAGTCTTTATTTTGGGGGGCTCTAAAATCACTGCAGATTGTGATTTCAGCCATTAAATTAAGAGACACTTGCTCCTTGGAAGAAAACCTATGACCAAATTAGACAGCATATTAAAAAAGCAGAGATATTACTTTACCAACAAAGGTCTGTGTTAGGTAGTTAGAATAGGAAACAGGAGTCCAAAATGGCAGTGGCTAAAAGACAAGGAAGGGAAAAGCCCACAAAAATAGAACAAGGTAAGGTCAAAGAAGGTCCGAGGACTGGAGTGAGGACTTCAGGTAGAACAAACAACACTCCTGGCTAGCCCAATTTGCAAAGGGCAGGCCCAGGGGGAGGGAAACCATATAAAAAGAGGAGCTAAAAGGCTTTCTCTTTCTCTCTCTCCCACGCACTGGCATGCTTCTCCACTCTCTTCACATCTTTGGGTTGTCATGCCCTCACGCTTTGAGGATGGATTCTCCTGCTATCTTCTAAATAAAATAGAGCTGTAACACTAATTTGTCTAAGAGCTATAACACGGTTTGTCCAAGACCCGAGAAATGTGATGCACTGAGGATTTTAATGTCTATTGCTCCAAATCTTTGTTGTGATGAGACAGAACCGAGGAGCATACACTCGCCTGACCATATCTACGGTTTTTCCAGTAGTCATGTATGGATGTGAGAGTTAGCCTATAACGAAAGCTGAGCACCAAAGAATGGATGCTTTTGAACTGTGGTGTTGGATAAGACTCTTTAGAGTCCCTTAGACTGCAAGGAGATCCAACCAGTCAATCCTAAAGGAAATCAGTCCTGAATATTCATTGGAAGGACTGATGTTGAAGCTGAAACTCCAAAACTTTGGCCATCTGATGCAAAGAGCTGACTCATTTGAAAAGACCCTGATGCTGGGCAAGATTGAAGGTGGGAGGAGAAGGGAATGACAAAGAATGAGATGGTTGGATGGCATCATCGGCTTGATGGAAATGAGTTTCAGTAAGCTCCAGGAGTTGGTGATGGGAGGGAAGCCTGGCATGCTGCAGTCCATGGGGTCACAAAGAGTTGGACACAACTAAGCAATTGAACTGAACTGGACTGAATGTAGCCATAAAATAAGTATAGAGATCTCACCATTTGGGGTTACCTCGCCTACTTGGGGGAGCTACTGATACTAGCTGAAGTGATCAGTGACATCACCTATGTTCTGGAAGGCACTCAGGTAAGCCTCAACTTACTGGCCAGGGTTGTGAGCGATGGTAGAATTCCTCGATATATTTACCTTATGGGCAGAGGCAATTGTTAACACATTTCATAGTATTTGGATTAATGCATTGACATAAGCGCAAAGATCAATAAAGAAATGGAAGGAGAAATCCACCTGGATTTCTAAAGTAGACACTGATGGTTGATACAGTTTGTTCTGTTAGTTGAGTCTGGGTCTCTGGAGGCTGGCCTCATTTTATGGTTTGGAGTCCTGTTGATAATAATCTTAATTAAATGTTGTATGATGAAAAATGAAAAGATTTGTTTCCAGCCTCTGGCATTCAAATTAATCAGAGTGTCTGACTAACGGGAATTCTCATGGGGAAATATACTAGGAGCCGAGACATAGAAATAAGGGGTAGATACTGTCAGGAGGCAATTCTCCATGGGTCTATGATAGTCCTTGCAAGCAAAGAACTAACTGCTTTTGTTCTCAAACATCTTTTTAAGGCAGTTTGTATACTGAGTAGCACTAGAAGATAAGTCAAGGGCAGAGCAGAAGTTAAGTTTACTTTCAGCTGGGAAATAGTGTTTCTCTCTAGAACAAAGGATTAGGCATGCCCATTATAAAGTATTTGGATTCCCTATGTTTAGGGTGCCTTTCCTATAATGCAGCTCATTGCATGAGCAGCTGTTATCTAATGCTCTTCATGTGCTCCTGTGGGGACTAGGGCTCAGAGAAGTGGCAGCAATGCCAATTCTCTGGCTAATATACTTGTGAGTAGTAAAGTATCCTTTGTCTCTGACCTAGGGGTCTTTTGACTTCTGGTAAATATGGCAACCTAACTTGTTAACTTGAAAGTATGGTAAAATATCAGACCTTTCCTAGCTCTTTGCACATTTGTCTGGCAATCCTTTTATGGCATACACTGAGTCCACAGGCTTAAAAAGAATAACAACAGCCTACATCATAAGTAATGCATAAAGTAATTTCATTATCTTCATTATAACCACCATGGTTTGGCCTCAGGTCAAGTAACAGGGAGGGAACACAGCCCTGCCCATCAATAGAAAATGTGATTTACCGAGCACGGCCATTCTCAGAACAAGACCCAGTTTACCCTTAGTCAGTCTCTTCCACCAGGAAGCTTCCATAAGCCTCTTTTTCTTCTCCATCAGAGGGCAGACAAACAGAAAACCACAATCACAGAAAACTAACCAGTCTGATGACATAGACCACAGCCTTGTCTAACTCAATGAAACTATGAGCCATGCCGTGTAGGGCCACCCAAGATGTACAGGTCATGGTGGACAGTTCTGACAAAATGTGGTCCACTGGAGAAGGGAATGACAAACCACTTCAGTATTCTTGACATGAGAACCCCATGAAAAGTATCAAAAGGCTAAAAGATAGGACACTGAAAAATGAACTCCCCAGGTCGGTGGTGCCCAATATGCTACTGGAGATCAGAGTAGAAATAACTCCAAAAATAATGAAGAGTCAGAGCCAACACCCAGTTGTGAATGTGACTAGTGATGGAAGCAAAGTTCGATGCTGTAAAGGGAAATATTTCATAGAAACCTGGAATGTTAGATCCATGAATCAAGGAAAATTGGAAGTGGTCAAACAGGACATGGCAAGAGTGAACATCAACATTTTAGGAAGCTGTGAACTAAAATGGACTGGAATGAGTGAATTTAACTCAGATGACCATTATATCTATTACTGTGGGAAGGAATCCCTTAGAAGAAATTGAATAGCCATCATAGTCAACAAAAGAGTTGGAAATGCAGTTCAGTTTAGTTCAGTTCAGTTGTTCAGTCCTGTCCGACTCTGGGATCCCATGAACCACATCTCGCCAGGCCGCTCTGTCCATCATGAACTCGAGGAGCCTACTCAAACTCATGTCCATTGAGTCAGTGATGCCATCCAACCACCTCACCCTCTGTCATCCCCTTCTCCTCCTGCCCCCAATCCCTCCCAGCATCAGGGTCTTTTCCAGTGAGTCAACCCTTCTCATGAGGTGGCCAAAGTATTGGAGTTTCAGCTTTAGCATCAGTCCTTCCAATGAAATCCCAGGACTAATGTCCTTTAGAATGGACTGGTTGGATCTCCTTGCAGTCCAAGGGACTCTCAAGAGTCTTCTCCAACCCCACAGTTCAAAAGCATCTGTTCTTTGGCACTCAGCTTTCTTTATAGTCCAACTCTCACATCCATACATGACTACGAGAAAATCCATAGCCTTGACTAGATGGACCTTTGTTGACAAAGTAATGTCTCTGCTTTGTAATATGCTGTCTACGTTGGTCAAAACTTTCCTTCCAAGGAGTAAGCGTCTTTTAATTTCATGGCTGCAATCACCATCTGCAGTTATTTTGGAGCCCCCCAAAATAAAGTCAGCCACTGTTTCCCCATCTATTTGCCATGAAGTGTTGCAGTACTTGGATGCAATCTCAAAAATGACAGAATGATTCCTGTTTGTTTCCAAGGCAAACCATTCAATATCACAGTAATCCAAGTCTATGCCCTGACCAGTAATGCTGAAAAAGCTGAGGTTGAACAGTTCTATGAAGACCTACAAGACATTATAGAATTAACACCCCAAAAAGGTCTCCTTTTTGTTATAAGGGACTGGAATGCAAAAGTAGGAAGTCAAGAAACAAGTAATAGGCAAATTTGGCCTTGGAGTACAGAATGAAGCAGGGCAAAGGCTAATAGAGTTTTGCCAAGAGAACACAAAGGTCAGAACAAATACCCTCTTCCAACAAGACAACAGAAGACTCTATGTATGAACATCACCAGATGGTCAATACAGAAATCAGATTCATTATATTCTTTGCAGCCAAAGATGGAGAACCTCTATAAAGTCAGCAAAATCAAGACCAGGAACTGACTGTGGCTCGGAACATGAACTCCTTATTGCCAAATTCAGACTAATATTGAAGAAAGTAGGAAAAACCACTAGACCACTCAGGTATGACTGGAATCATATCCCCTATAATTATACAGTGGAAGTGAGAAATAGATTCAAGGAATTAGATTTGATAGAGTGCCTAAACAACTATGGAAGGAGATTTGTGACATTGTACACAAGATCATTCCCAAGAAAAAGAAATGCAAAAAATGCAAAATGATTGTTTAAGAAGGCTTTACAAATAGCTGTGAAAAGAAGAAAAACAAAAGGCAAAGGAGAAAAGGAAAGATACACCCATTTGAATGCAGAGTTTCAAAGAACAGCACGGAGAGATAAGAAAGCATTCCTCAGTGATCAATGCAAAGAAATAAAGGAAAACAATAGAATGGGAAAGTCTAGAGATCTCTCTCTAGAGATCTAGATCTAGATCTAGATCTCTAGATCTAGGGATCTAACAAGAGTGAAGTTATTCAGTCATGTATTTGTGACCCAGACTCTTTGTGACCCAGTGGACTGTAGCCTCCCAGGTTCCTTCGTCCATGGGATTCTCTAGGCAAGAATACTGGAGTGGGTTGCCATTTCTGTCTCCAGGGGATCTTCCTGACCCAGGGATCAAACCCAGGTCTCCCGCATTGCAGACGCTTTACCCTCTGAGCCACCAGGGAAGCATGGGAAAGACTAGAGATCTCTTCAGGAAAATGAGAGATACCAAGGGAACATTTCATGCCAAGATGTGCACAATAAAGGACAGAAATGGTATGGACCTAACAGAAGCAGAAGATATTACGAAGAGGTGGCAACAGTACACAGAAGAACTGTACAAAAAAGATCTTCATGACCCAGACAATCACCATGGTGTGATCACTCACCTAGAGCCAGATATCCTGTGATGCAAAGTCAGGTTGGCCTTAGGAAGTATCACTATGAACAAAGCTAGTGGAGGTGATGAAATTCCAGTTGAGCTATTCCAAATCCTGAAAGATGATGCTATGAAAGTGCTGCACTCAACAGGCCAGCCAATTTGGAAAACTCAGCAGTGGCCACAGAACTGGAAAAGGTCAGTTTTCATTCCAATCCCAAAGAAAGGTTATGCCAAAGAACGCTAAGTACTATTGCACAATTGCACTCATCTCACACGCTAGCAAAGTAATGCTCAAAATTCTGGAAATGAGGCTTCAACATTACAGGAAGCATGAACTTCCAGATGTCAAGCTGGTTTTAGAAAAGGCAAAGAACCAGAGATCAAATTTCAACATCTTTTGGATCATTTAAAAAGCAAGAGAGTAGCAGAAAAAAACATCTACTTCTGCTTTATTGACTACACTAAGGCCTTTGACTGTGTGGATCACCACAAACTGCAGAAAATTCTTAAAAATATGTGAATATCACACCACCTGACCTGTCTCCTGAGAAATCTGTATGTAGGTCAAGAAGCTACAGTTAGAACTCTACATGGAACAACAGACTGGTTCCAAATTGGGAAAGGAGTACATCTAGGCTGTATATTGTTACCCAGCTAATTTAACTTATATGCAGAGTACATCATGAGAAATGCTGGACTGAATGAAGCACAAGCTGGAATCAAGATTGCAGGGAGAAATATCAATAACCTCAGATATGCAGATGACACCACCCTTATGGCAGAAAGTGAAGAAGTTCTAAAGAGCCTCTTGATGAAAGTGAAAGAGGAGAGTGAAAAAGTTGGCTTAAAGCTCAACATTCAGAAAACTAAAATCATGGCATCTAGTCCCATCTCTTCATGACAAATAGATGGCCAAACAGTGAAAACAGTGAGAGACTTTATTTTGGGGGGCTCCAAAATCACAGCAGATGGCAACTGCAGTCATGATATTAAAAGACACTTGCTCCTTTGGAGATAAGTTATGAGTTACCTAGACAGCACTAAAAAGCAGAGACATTACTTTGCCAAAAAAGGTTCGTCTACTCAAAGCTATGGTTTTTTCCTGTAGTCATGTATGGATGTGAGAGTTGGACTATAAAGAAAGCTGAGCACCGAAGAATTGATGCTTTTGAACTGTGGTGTTGGAGAAGACTCCTGAGTCCCTTGGACAGCAAGGAGATCCAACCAGTCCATTCTAAAGGACATCAGTCCTGGGTTTTCATTGGAAGGACTGATGTTGAAGCTGAAACTACAATACTTTTGCCAACTGATACAAAGAACTGACTCATTTGAAAAGACACTGATGCTGGGAAAGGTTGAAGGTCGTAGGATAAAGGGATGACAGAGGATGAGATGGTTGGATGGCATCACCAACTCAATGGACGTGAATTTGAGTTAGCTCCAGGAGTTGGTGATGGACAGGGAGGCCTGGTGTGCTGCAGTCCATGGGATCACAAAGAGTAGGACACGACTGAGCAACTGAACTGAACTGAGCTGCATGCATCAAAAGCTTTACCAAAGGAACTATCCATATAACTTCTCATGCTTTAAAGAAATCAAGACTCTACAACAGCTTAGAATTCTCAACATCATTAAAAACAAACAAGCAAACAAAAAAATCCAAGCTTTATTTATTGGAAAGGGAAACAGCTATTCTTTGTACTTATTTTCTAGTTTTCCCTAGCCACTATGAACTACTAAGATCAACTATTACTTAAGTCTTGGAGCAGTGAGACAACAGTTACTTGGAGGCAACATAATTTCACATTCTATATTAGATTCTTCAATTTTTTATAAGTCTTCTCTTCATCTGACCCTAGGATTTTTCATCAGTCATCTTTTCCTGAAATTTCAACCTCTTTCCATATTGTTCAATATTCCACTGACTCTTTAGATCTTTCCTCCACTTCTTATCTTGACATTCAAATTCTTTCTGAGCAATATTTTTGTTTCCCTTTACTCTTCCAGGTGTTTCCCTGGTGGCTCAGATGGTAATGCAATGAGGGAGACCTGGGTTCGATCCGTGCGTTGGGAAGATCCCCTAGAAAGGGAAGGGCTACCTTCTCTAAATATTCTGACCTGGAGAATTCCAGGGACAAAGAAACCTGGCAGGCTACAGTCCATGGGGTCGCAAAGAGTCAGACACTATTGAGCGACTTTCACTTTCACACTTTTACTTCACTTTCACTTTCCTCTTCCAAATCATGGCCACAGGGTCTGAATACCCACATTAAACTGCCTGTTTCTTTCCAAACTAGCCAACGTATGAATTAACTGTAACCTCAACCATTATGGAGAACATTAGTAAAGCATAATTGGGTATGCCAGTGTTTATCATTATGCCTGTCCTAGAAGAAAATAAAAGATGAAACTATGAATATCTATCTGCCAACTAGATTGATGATATTTTGGAATTTGGGGAGAAGCTTAGTTTTACAAAGAAATGCCGGGGCGGGGGGGAGGGCGTGGATTTTCCAAAGGACAACTCAGGGGAAATGAATCAAAAAAGGGAGAAGGTAATTTAATAAAATTATTTGTACAAAATCCATAAATACTGTTGATTCAGGATTTAGATAGCACACAGTAAAGCAGTTCCTATATAAGGAGGCCAATATATAAGGACTGTCTGGTACTGATGATTACTTTTAAATTTGTAAAAATGTCACAAGAGCCCAAACTTATATAAACCTTTGCAAAGTTTGGCTAATATTCATTATGTGTATGGTTTGTATATTCTTCACTTTGCAGTGTTTTGGGTTCTTTCAGTGTGGTAAAATGAAAATGGTATGAAATTTAATCTCAGACTTCCAAATCTGAACACTGGTTCCAAAATATAAGAACTATTTTCTTGAGCAATTTCTTTGACTTATTTTCTCATCTATAAATGGTTACATTTTTCATAATATAGATGTGTGTGTTAAGTGGTTCAATCATGTCCAACTCTACAAACCCATGGACTGTAGCCCCTCTATCCATGGGATTCTCTAGGCAAGAGTACTGGAGTGGGTTGCCATTCCCTTCTCCAGGGTATCTTCCTAACCCAGGGATTGAACCTGGGTCTCTGGCATTGTGGGCAGATTCTTTACCATCTAAGCCACGAGGGAAGCCCAATATACATAATATATATGTATAAAAGAGCACAATTCCTGTTACACAGGGAAAATTAAAGTAAAATATCGATATATGTTATCATCATAAAAATACAATAGTCACAACATTATAAAGCAACTATACACCAATAAAAATTAATTTTAAAAATAAAATAAGCTAATAACCAAAAAAAAAAAATACAATAGAAAAGATAGTTCTTGAGCCCAGTTATTCTGAGTCTAATATGGGTTTCTTTTCACTAAAGGGACATACTGGGAAGGTAATATATGGTATGGTTATATTAACCTTTCTGAAGCAGTGTTTATGTTTGGGATTAAGAAGAAATAAAAGAAGTTCAGGGTCAGTTTTTGGAGGTACCAAAATATGAGGCTAAGGAATTATGACTTGAATAATAAAAACCAGTGAATTATCAGCAGGATGGAATGGCATGTTGAAAGTTCTTTTTGTTTGTTTGTATGTTTTTATTTTTTAATATAAATTTATTTAATTGGAGGCTAATTACTTTACAATGTTGTATTGGTTTTGCCATACATCAACATGAATCTGCCACAGGTGTATACGTGTTCCCCATCCTGAACCTCCCTCCCACCTCCCTCCTCGTACCATCCCTCTGGGTCATCCCAATGCACCAGCCCCAAGCATCCTTTATCATGCATCAAACCTGGACTGGCGATTCATTTCATATATGATATTATACATGTTTCAATGCCATTCTCCCAAATCATCCTACGCTCGCACTCTCCCACAGAGTCCAAAAGACTGTTCTATACATCTGTGTCTCTTTTGCTGTCTCGCATACAGGGTTATCATTACCATCTTTCTAAATTCCATATATATGCATTAGTATACTGTATTGGTGTTTTTCTTTCTGGCTTACTTCACTCTGTATAATAGGCTCCAGTTTCATCCACCTCATTAGAACTGATTCAAATGTATTTTTTTTTAATGGCTGAGTAATACTCCATTGTGTATATGTACCACAGCTTTCTTATCCATTCATCTGCTGATGGACATCTAGGTTGCTTCCATGTCCTGGCTATTATAAACAGTGCTGTGATGAACATTGGGGTACACGTGTCTCTTTCCCTTCTGGTTTCCTCGGTGTGTATGCCCAGTAGTGGGATTGCTGGGTCATAAAGCAGTTCTATTTCCAGTTTTTTAAGGAATCTCCACACTGTTCTCCATAGTGGCTGTACTAGTTTACATTCCCACCAACAGTGTAAGAGGGTTCCCTTTTCTCCACACCCTCTCCAGCATTTATTGCTTGTAGACTTTTGGATAGCAGCCATTCTGACTGGTGTGAAATGGTACCTGATGGTGGTTTTGATTTGCATTTCTCTGATAATGAGTGATGTTGAGCATCTTTTCATGTGTTTGTTATATAGAGGATCATGTCATCTGCAAACAGTGAGAGTTTTACTTCTTCTTTTTCAATTTGGATTCCTTTTATTTCTTTTTCTGCTCTTATTGCCATGGCTAAAACTTCCAAAACTATGTTGAATAGTAGTGGTGAAAGTGGGCACCCTTGTCTTGTTCCTGACTTTAGGAGAAATGCTTTCAATTTTTCACCATTGAGGATAATGTTTGTTTTTTAACATGAGTGCTCTACTAGTGATATGTGAAGCAAAGATAAGATGAGAGAAACTAGAAGTGAGGTTAGAAAATGATTGTAAAAACACAGCACAAACAAGAATCTTCCAAAATTTTCAGCCCAGATCAGCATTTTTTGTGAGCTTGTGTTACATACTATATTTCTACATTTGATGATAAACGAAGATGGGAATATTAGAAATTCTGACCAGTTCTGCAGTTAAAGTAACAACAAATAACCTACTTGTCCAAATACCATTGAACACTTTTTCTATATGCTTTATGAATTACTAACATTCAAAGATAACTTTAAGAAATACTAGCCTATATATCATTTTATACATATATGTGTGCATGCTAAATTGTTTCAGTCATGTCTGACTCTTTGAGACCCTATGGACTGTATCCCGCCAGACTCATCTGTCCATGGGATTCTCCAGGCAAGAATACTGGAGTGGGTTTCCATGCCCTCCTCTAGGGGATAATTCCCAAACCATAGATTGAACCCGTGTCTCTTATGTCTCCTGCATTGGCAGGTGGGTTCTTTACCATTAACACCACCTGGGAAGCTCTTATACATATATACATAATTTTCTTACTTCATATAAATAAAGTATTTTAAATTACCATTTTTAGCATATTAAACATTTTAACCCTTCCTAGCTTTAGGCACGGAGAAGGCAATGGCAACCCACTCCAGTACTCTGGCCTGAAAAATCCCACGGACGGAGGAGCCTGGTGGGCTGCAGTCCATGGGGTCGCTAAGAGTCGGACATGACTGAGCAACTTCACTTTATTTTTTCACTTTCATGCATTGGAGAAGGAAATGGCAACCCACTCCAGTGTTCTTGCCTGGAGAATCCCAGGGACCGGGGAGCCTGGTGGGCTGCTGTCTATGGGGTCGCACAGAGTCAGACACGACTGAAGAGACTTAGCAGCAGCAGCAGCAGCAGCTTTAGACAATTATTCTTACCTAGCAGCACTTCTTTTTAGAGTTCCTTAGCCAAGCTTCTATAGTACCACTCCAGTTTCTATAGATGTATTCCCCTGTGTAATTTGTTCGTTTGTTTTACTCTACTCTTCAGCACCTGAAAGTATTACTGAGCTATAATATATTTATAAGTTTGTAGGTGCATTTCAATATCTTGCAATCTGGTTGAAGTTGCTGTTTTGATTTTCTGAATATACTGACAGTGCCCAGTATTTTCTTTGTTAGTATAATTCTCAAAATAAACTAATCATATCCCTCCCAATTTTTAACTTTATCAGGTTTACTAGGGAAAATAAATATGTTCACATTAGCCAGTCCTGTCATTAATTCCTGGGAGATTAAATAATTTAAAAGGTAGGTAACAAAACAAATGTAGCCTTTTTTGTTCATAGCTGAGAATAAATGCTGCTGTGTATAATTAATAAATATTTTATGGTTTATGAAAATATATAAAACTGGAGTCCTTTTATGAAGATTTCACAAAACATTTTCCTACAACATGTTCTTTATGATATTTCAATTTACTTCTTAAACTACTCTAAGTAGGTAAGAAAAAATGCCATATGCCATTCTCACATAATTTAGAAAGAAATTTTATGCAGAAAAGAACAAAATAAAGGCAAACAGTGGTAAATTAGAAGCTTTTCAGAAGGAATTCTTACAGTCTCACAGAAAGCCACATTTGATCCTTAGTGAAACAGATTTAGAAAAGCAATTCCTCATTTCCTTTGTTTATGCTTCTTACACCTCAAGATTTTCTTGGCTGTTTTCCCCTTAGAATTTGGTGAAAATATCCAGGGAGATGTGAGATGTGTTTATGTTTATTAAAAGTAGCCATGTCATAACACCCAAAGTAGATTTTTTTAGAATAAATATGTAACTGTAGATCCTGCTAAGCATAAATATTTATTATTCAAAAACTAAAACAGAAATTTAACCAGGTTCAAGAAAATGACCATGAATTTAATTATTAATATTAAATATGTTCAGAACCTCATTTTAAAACATGAGGAACATATGAACTCATCTAAGATGTCTCTTTTATACCCCAGAACTAAGAAAGCATTGCCAGTGAAATTGCACTCAGCAAAAAGTTAGTCTTAAATATTGACCTTAGTTGTGTTAACATAAATGTGAAATTTGAAATATTTGTTTTTTAAATATAATAATTAAAATGACAAGCCAGAAAAGTAAATGGTGCATAAACTGGATTGTAATAGATAGCAAGGAAAGAAGATGCAAAAGTAATGCATATGTTGAAATGTTGTGACTTTTGACAGACTTTCAGAATTAACATTTCATAAAATTATATTTAGTTATTTAATTTTCTTCTCAAAATTATTTCCATGCTGCAAACCTACATTTGTCTTGTCTTGTTTCTTTAAATATAGAAACTGAAGGTAGCCGAAAGAGAGACTGGGAGTGCAAATGAAGTATACCTCATTCATTTGTGACCCCGTTTCATTTCTTCCCAAGAAACACATATCTCAAAAGTAAATCAGTGCCATTTCCAGCTGGAAATACATGATAAGTATGAAAATGAGTCCATCTTTGACACTTAGTATGTAAATGCATGTTGCTTTCCATATCTGGCTATGTCCAGGAAGAAAAGGAAGTGGTGAGCTGCTGTTTGAGCTCAGTGACCTGAATACAACAAATTTCTACTTTGTTGTTCTGTAGAACAGGAATATGATACGTGTAACTAAATGTTCCAACCAGCCTGCCAATTCTGAGTACATTCCCTCCTTGGGAATGAGGGAGAGACTTCTTAAGAAAAGAGAATAAAATTTCAAATTCTTTTTTGAACTCTCAATACAGTTAAATTCACCAATTTATCTCAGAGGGGATGTATTAACTGAATTATCCTTCAGAGACTTCAATTTAATTGGTGTGGTTATGGACTCAGGCATGTGTTTTTACTTTAAAAACTCTCCAGGTGACTGTAATGTGTTGCTGGGGTTCATGAAGACCACTGGGCTAAATGAAACCCTCAGGTTATAATCCTGTGTCTCAGAAGTGGACTGCTTGGTGAATTCTCTTACCCTGTATTCCTACGAATTTCACCTTTAGTTCCCTCCTAGTTCATCAAATAATTGCTAGATTTCTTGCTCTCCTCAGATAACCTCACTTCACAGGTGAAAAAAAATGAGGGGAGGAGGAAGAAGTGAACCATTTGAACATGATGCCTTTTCTTCAGTTTTCTTTGTTGCTGTTTTAGTCACTAAATCATGTCTGACTCTTTTGCAACCCCATGGACTGCAGTCTGCCAGGCTCCTCTGTCCATGGGATTTTTCAGGCAAGAATACTGGAATGGGTTGTCATTTCCTCCTTCAGGGGATCTTCTCAATCTTCTTGAATGAAAAACACTGTATTCATTTAACTGCAGTGTCTCTTACTGAGATGTACGGTGATACATACATTTCTGTTATGTTTTTCCAACTAAAGTAGACCATTGCTATTCTTGAGGGAAAATGACTTCATCTTCTTCACTTTACCTGCTGCTGCTGCTAAGTCGCTTCAGTCGTGTCCGACTCTGTGTGACCCCACAGACGGCAGCCCAACAGGCTCCCCCATCCCTGATATTCTCCAGGCAAGAACACTGGAGTGGGTTGCCATTTCCTTCTCCAAGGCATGAAAGTGAAAAGTGAAAGTGAAGTCACTCAGTTGTGTCCGACTCTTAGCGACCCCATGGACTGCAGCCCACCAGGCTCCTCCGTCTATGGGATTTTCCAGGCAAAAGTAGTGGAGTGGGGTGCCATTGCCTTCTCCCACTTTACCTAATAGCATTCAAATATCAGTGCTGTTAAATAAATGAATAATTTCCAAAATAAAGGAATATTTAGTACTACTTAAAGTGAAAAGTGATATTTTCATGGTCAATAGAATTTATTTCCCCGAAGTTAATATTATCATTTCTATCTTCTTTCCTTTCTTTGTTTTAAATTTTCTTTATGAGTTAAATATGTCTGAGTATCCTTGTCTGTTGCTTTAGGGATGTTCTCTGGTTGTTTTGTTTTGAATGTACTGCATTTTCAGTGAGACTATAAATTCCTCAAGGGCATGATTTGTTCAGATCTATTCTGTGCTTCCTACATTTTGTCTAGCATAGCTGGAAACAAAACATTCATTCATTCAAGTATTTGTGAGCATAGCTGCTGTGTGCCAGGCATTGCTAGTTGTTGGAGATGCTGATGCTAATGCACCTACATCCACAAAAAGTATCATAAGCCCCGTTAAGCAGCAGAACAGAGTTTATACTTTAATAAAAGGAAAAGTCTGTCACAATGTGATAAATTCTGAATTGTTCATACTTAGAGTAAAACACATGATTTTTAAAAATTTTAAATAAATTAAAAAATTTTTTTTCCTTTTTCACTAATCATGTTTGTGTATTTTGCCTATGCCTTTCATTTCTTATGGTATATACGTAATTCCCAGGTTTGCAATTTTTTTTTTTCAGTTTACATTGTATTCTTCACTTTTCATGTAAAATTCATTTTGAGTGCATATACAAAGTATCAGGCATTCTAAAGATCATGTGATTATTTATCTATAAACTCCTCTGCCTAGGAGTTCCTCTATTACTATTTTATTTTTTTTTTAAAGCCAACCTTCCTATTTTTATTTATTTTTTAAATTTTATTTTATTTTTAAACTTTACAATATTGTATTGGTTTTGCCAAATATCAAAATGAATCCGCCACAGGTTTTACAAAAGTGAGTTTACACTATGGAGAAGTTGAGAGTCCTCACTCACTCCACTATCTTTACTTTTCCCATCTTTTTATGTGATCAGAATTAGTGGGAAGACTATTAAATCATCACATATATTCCAAGTGCTTTGTGCTAACAGCACATCCTCTTAGCAAACACAGAAAATTAGGCCTTGTACATTATACAGGAATTTTGAGGGATCTCACAGATTTACTACAAACAAACAAGCCACATCAATTTAGGATTTCTTTGAAATTGCCTTTCAAATGCATAGTTTCTCCTGCAGATTTTGAATTCCTTATTCTGATTTAGTTTCCATTTGTTCATCATTGCATAAAGCTAACACATTTCAAGTTTTTTTCCTTGGTTGTTTGTTTCAGCTGAAACATCCAGTATTTATTTGGTTATTATTTTTATTTCCTGAGTTACATGTGCTTCAGTCACAACACACTCTACTTTACCAAATTCCTAGGTCTTTAATATTACATCTCCTAAAAATTAGGGGAGCTTCCCAGGTGGCGCTAATGGTAAAGAACCCATGGACAGAGAAGCCTGGAGGGTTGTTCCCTATTTATTTTCACTCCTAGAATAGTTGGTTAATTTTAAGGATTAAATTTTTATTTCCCATTTAAAAACACAAAATTTTAATTTCTAGCATATAGCAGAATCAAGAATCATATTTATTCAACTTTATTTTCTAATGGTACATTTTTAAAAATCAAGGTATCATTGGGGAATTGTTGTTGTTTAGTTTCTAAGTCTTTTCCAACTCTTTGCAACTCCATAGACGTAGCCTGCCAGGCTCCTCTGTCCATGAGATTTTCCAGGCAAGGATATTGGAGTGGGTTGTCATGTCCTACTCCAGGGTATCTTCCTGACTCAGGGACTGAACTCGTGTCTCCTGAATAGGCAAGTGTATTCTTTACCACTAAGCTACCAGGGAAGCCCATCACTGGGGTATATTTATTTAACAGTAAGAATGAACACAAACAGTCTCTAATCTTAATGCAATTTTTTTTCAAAATTACATTTTTAATAGTAAGTGGGATATAAAATATCCATAGAATGTAAATTACTTTGAAACAGTTTGATGATTAATAACCATAGTTCCAGTTCAGTTCAGTCACTCAGTCATGTCCAACTCTTTGTGACCCCATAAACTGCAGCACGTCTGGCCTCCCTGTCCATCACCAACTCCCAGAGTTCACCCAAACTCATGTGCATCGAGTCAGTGATACCATCCAGCCATCTCATCCTCTGTCATCCCTTCTCCTCCGGCCCCCAATCCCTCCCAGCATCAGAGTCTTTTCCAATGAGTCAACTCTTCATATGAGGTGGCCAAAGTATTGGAGTTTCAGCTTTAGTATCAGTCCTTCCAATGAAAACCCAAGACTGATCTCATTTAGAATGGACTGGTTGGATTTCCTTGCAGTCCAAGGGACTCTCAAAAGTCTTCTCCAACACCACAGTTTAAAAGCATCAATTCTTCGGTGCTCAGCTTTCTTCATAGTCCAACTCTCACATCCATACATGACCACTGGAAAAACCATAGCCTTGACTAGATGGACCTTTATTGGCAAAGTAATGTGTCTGCTTTTGAATATGCTATCTAAGTTGGTCATAACTTTCCTTCCAAGGAGTAAGCGTCTTTTAATTTCATGGCTGCAGTCACCATCTGCAGTGATTTTGGAGCCCCCAAAAATAATAAAAGCAGAATTTGTCTATTTTTGAACTGTTATCCAAAATATAGTTCAATTGAGGACAGTACTATTTTGTTAGCAACAGCTTACCAATAATTAATAATTATTGATAATTGTTATTATCAATATCTTCAGCATCATCCTTACTGCCTGCTGTGTGCCAGGAACTGAGACAAACACTGGGTGTCCAAAGGTAACAAACGGACTGGTTTAAAATTGGGAAAGGAGTATGACAAGGCTGTATATTGTCACTGCTTGTTTAACGTATATGCAGAGTGCTGTTGTGCTGTGGTTAGTCGCTCAGTCATGTCTGACTCTGTAGCAACATGGACTGCAGCCCGCTAAGCTCCTCTATTCACAGGGATTCTCCAGACAAGAATACTGGAGTAGGTTTCCATGCCCTCCCCCAAGGGAATCCTCCCAACCCAGGTATCAAACCCAGGTTTGCAGGCGAATTCTTTACCATCTGAGCCACCAGAAAATCCCAAGAATAGTGGAGTGGGTAAGTCTATCCCATCTCTAGGGGATCTTCCTGACCCAGGAATTGAACGGGGTCTCCTGAATTGCAGGGGATTCTTTACAAGCTGAGATACCAGGGAAATACTACATGCAGAGTACTTCATGCAAAATGCTGGGATGGATGAATCACAACCTGGAATCAAGAGTGCCATGAGAAATATAAACAACCTCAGATATGCAGATAATACCACTCTAATGGTAGAAAGGGAAGATGAATTAAAGAGTCTCTTGATAAAGGTGAAAGAAGAAAGTGAAATAGCTGGCTTAAAACTCAACATTAAAAAACCCGAAGATCGTGGTATCCAGTCTTATCACTTTATGGCAAATAGATGGGTAAAAAGTAGAAACAGTGACAAATTTTATTTTCTTGGGCTTCAAAATCACTGCAGAGGGTAACTATGCAGCCATGAAATTAAAAGCCGCTTGCTCCTTGAAAGAAGCTATGATAAACCTGCTGCTGCTGCTAAGTCGCTTCAGTCGTGTCCGACTCTGTGCGACCCCATAGAAGGCAGCCCACCAGGCTCCCCCGTCCCTGGGATTCTCCAGGCAAGAACACTGGAGTGGGTTGCCATTTCCTTCTCCAATGCATGAAAGGGAAAAGTGAAAGTAAAGTCGTTCAGTCATGTCCGACTCTTAGTGACTCCATGGACAGCAGCCCACCAGGCTCCTTTATCCATGGGATTTTTTCGAGGCAAGAGTACTAGAGTGGGGTGCCATTGCCTTCTCCGTGACAAACCTAGACAGCATATTAAAAAACAGAGACATCACTTTGCTGACAAATGTCTGTATAGTCAAAGTTATGGTTTTTACAGTAGTCATGTATAAATGTGAGTGTTGGACCATAAAGAAAGCTGAGCACCAAAAAATTGATGCTTCTGAATTGTGGTGCTAGAGAAAACTCTTGAGAGTCCTTTGGAGAGCAAAGAGTCCAAACCAGCCAATCCTACAGTAAATCAGCCCTGAAAACACATTGGAAGGACTGACGCTGAAGCAGAAGCTTCAATACTTTGTCTACCTGATGAGAAGAGTCCACTCATTGGAAAAGACTCTGATATTGGAAATGAAAGGGGGCAACAGAGGAGGAGATGATTGGATGGCATAACTGTATCAATGGACATGGGTTTCAGCAAACTCTGAGAGATAGTGAAGCATAGGGAAATCTGGTGTGCTGCAGTCTATGGGTCAGAAAGAGTTGGACATGACTTAACAACTGAACAACAAAAAAAATAAACACTGAATTATTTTTTCCCCACTCCCATGAAAATTTATGGTTGAATCTTAACTCCTAATGTGATGGTATTAGGAGGTAATATCTTTGATGGAGGGGTTGATTAGGTGATGGGGGTACACCTTCATGAATGAGATTAGTGCCCTTATAAAAGAGACCCAAAGCAATCCCTCACCCCTTCTACTACATGAGGCTATATTTTGAAGGTTGCAGTAAAGAAGCTGGCCCGGACTAGATATGATTTTAGACTTCTCTGCCTGCAGAACTTGTGAAAAATAAAAATTATTTTAAATAAGCTAGTCAGTTTACAGATTTTTCATAGATATCAGTGTAGACTAAGGAAAATGTTGAAAAATAACTTTAACACACTCTAACTTCTAGAAAAGCAGTAATTATACTTAAAATTATTTAGCATTTACAACTGGAAAAGAATGCATAGTAATCACCTTGTACATACTCCTTCATCATAAGACAGCAAACGTAATTTCAAGAAAGGTTAAACAGAATAAGTAAGGTCATACTGCCAGGAAATGGTGAGTTGGAAACAACGTTGTCACATACATTTGTGAAGATATTCCCCCTATATGCCTGTCTGTGCTCATGCTCAGCTGTGTCTGATTCTTTACAACCCCATGGACTGTAGCCTGCCAGGCTCCTCTGCCCATGGGATTTTCCCGGCAAGAATACTGGAGTAGGTTGCCATTTCCTCCTCCAGGGATTCTTTTTGACCCAGGGATCGAACCTGAGTCTCCTGCTTTGCAGGTAGATTTTTTGCCCACTAAGCCACCAGGGAAGCCCCCTACACCTAAGTGAAATCATTTATTTGCTAAGTATTTGCAATTATTTTTCTAATAATGTTTGAGAAAAGCAAGATATACGAAATGAATTTCTGACAATTGTTAGTAGGGCACCACAGAAATGCAAACTTTCTACTTGTTTAAGTAGTTTTAAATTTTAAATGATAACACATAAATGCCTCACTATCCATCTCCATCAAGTAACATGAAATATCATTTTATCATTCATATATGCTCACTGTTAGAGATCAGTAAAATTTATTTGCTTATCAAAATTATATAATAAATTTCAAAGTACTGTTTATAGAAATGATGGCCATCAAGACAAATGAATGCATTATAAATATCCATATTTAGACCTTCTATCTTCTTCACCATATGTCACTCAATTAATTGCTAATATCATCCTCGTTATGCATCATCTCATCTGTAACATCATTCCATGAAACTAAGAAGGCATCAAAAACAACCAAAGAAAAACACCTGCTATATATGTTTCTGGTTGATAAATTTCAGCAGGCTCTTTCTGGTTTGCTCTTGGGCAAAACTTTCTAATTGCCTTTGCATAACACAAAGTCTTCTAGCAGGGCAAACTTCTCTTGTTACAATCAGCACACTACTATCTTTTTAAATCGTTTATTATAAGTAATTAAATCTTCCCACAATATTTATTCAAAATGTTTACTTAGCAACTATCACGTGTACAAAATATGGGCATAATGGTAACCATGCTAAACATTGTGAAGAAAAATAATATATGAGTAGGAACTTGTAATATCTGTAAAAGAATTTTGAAAACTATAAGAATCACACCTTAATAAATATTGATTAATGAGGGTCATAGCTCCGAGGTTTGGCCAGCAATTATCTATCATATAAACTGTATAATAATTTTTATTTTGTGTATGAAGGAAATTATTATGATTCTTCATTATGATTCTTCTATTTAATAAAGGCAGCATATAAATAGACAACATTAGAAACTTTTCACAACAACAGACAAAATAGATCTATTGAAAATTCAAGCACTTTAGAAGTGTTGATCATTTTGTTCTTTCTGAAGTGGTTTTTGGTTGAAGGGGTAAGTCTACTGTCAATGAAATTATCAGAAACCACTACCAAAAAGAATATTTTTAAATGTTAAGTTGTGTGGTAAAGACAGTAAATGTGAAATACTGTTAAAGAGGTGGGCATAATGGATAAATGAAATAGAAAAGATTTTTTTCAGGAGATGAAAGATGAATAAGACTGAAAACTGAGCAGATATAGTTAATAGGTAGACTTTCATCCAGGAAGTCAGACATATACAAAAATTAGAGCTGTGAATCTGTTCACTATTGAGAGGCGGATATATACCTTTGGTAAGCATTAAAGAAACAGTTGGTTTGGTGGTTTTAGTTACTAAGTCATGTCCAAGTCTTGCGACACCATGGACTATATAACCTGCCAGTCTCCTCTGCCCATGGGATTCCCCAGGCAAGAATACTTGAGTGGGTTGCCACTCCCATGGGATCTTCCCAACCCAGGAATCAAACCTGGGTCTCCTGCATTGCAGGCAGATTCTTTACAGCCAACTCTGCAACCCCTCGGACTGTAGCATGCCAGGCTTCTCTGTCCTCCACTATCTCTCAGAGTCTGCTCAAATTAATGTCCATTGAGTCAGTGATGCTATCTAATCATCTGATCCTGCACCATCCCCTCCTCTTTTTGCCTTCAATCTTTCCCAGCATCAGGGTCTTTTCCAATGAGTTGGCTCTTCCTATCAGGTAGCCAAAATATGAGAGTTTCAGCATCAGACCTTCCAACAAATATTTATGGTTGATTTCCTTTAGGATGAACTGGTTTGATCTCCTTGCTGTCCAACGGACTCTCAAATAGTCTTCAATACCACAGTTCAAAAGCATCAATTCTTTGGCACTCAGCCATCTTTATGGTCCAAACTCACATCCGTACATGACTACTGGAAAAACCATAGCTTTGACTTATACGGACCTTTATTGGCAAAGTGAGGTCTCTGCTTGTTAATATACTGTCTAGGTTTGTCATAGCTTTTCTTCCAAGGAGCAAATGTCTTTTAATTTAATGGCTACAGTCACCATCCACAGTGATCTGGGAGCTCAAGAAAATAAAATTTGTCACCATTTCCACTTTTCCCCATCTACTTACCATGAAGTGATGGGACCAGATGCCATAATCTTCTTTTTTTTAATGTTGAGTTTCAAGCCAGATTTTCACTCTCCTCTTTCACCCTCATCAAGCAGCTCTTCAGTTCCCTCTTCACTTTCTGCCACTACAGTGGTATCATCTGCATATTTGAGGTTGCTGATATTTCTCTTGGCAAACTTGATTTCAGATTGTCATTCCTCCAGCCCGGCATCTTGGGTGATGTCCTCTGCACAGAACTTAACAAAGAATAAAAGTGTAACAGCCTTGTCATGCTCCTTTCCTAATTTTGAACCAGTCCATTGTTCATGTATGGTTCTAATTGTTGCTTCTTAACCTGTACAGATTTCTCATGAGGCAGGTAAGGTGTCTGGTACTCCCATCGCTTTGAGAATATTCCTCAGTTTGTTGTGATCCACACAGTTAAAAGATTCAGGGTAATCAATTAAGCAGACAGTAGATGCTTGTTTTCTGGAATCTTCTTGCTATCTCTATTATAGAACAAATGTTGGCAGTTTAATCGCTGGTTCCTCTGCCTCATTGAAAACCAGCTTGTACATCTGGATGTTCTTAGTTCATGTACTACCAAAGCCTATCTTGAAGGATTTTAAGCATAATCTTCCTAGCACATGAAATGAGTGTAACTGTATGGTAGTTGGAGAAGAAAATGGCAACCCACTCCAGTACTTTTGCCTGGAAAATCCCATGGATGGAGAAGCCTGGTAGGCTACAGTCTATAGAGTCGCAAAGAGTCGGACACGACTGAGCGACTTCACTTTCACTTTTCACTTTCATGCATTGGAGAAGGAAATGGCAACTCACTCCAGTGTTCTTGCCTGGAGTATCCCAGGGACAGGGGAGCCTGATGGGCTGCCGTCTATGGGGTTGCACAGAGTCAGACACGACTGAAGTGACTTAGCAGCAGTATGGTAGTTAGAACATTCTTTGGTATCGTCCTTTCTGGGACTGGAATGGAAATTGACCTTTTCCAGTCCTGTGGCCACTGTTGAGTTTCCCAAATTTGCTGACATATTGACTGCAGCTCTTTATTAGCATCATTTTTTTAGGATTTTAAATAACTCAGCTGGAATTCCATCACCTACACTAGCTTTGTTGGTAGTAATGTTTCCCAAGGCCTACTTCCCTTCATACTCCAGGATGTCTGGCTCTAGGAAAGCGACCACAGCATTGTGGTTATCCAGGTCACTAAGACCTTTTTTGTATAATTCTCTTGTGTATTCTTTTCACCTCTTCTTAATCTCTTCCACTTCTGTTTGGTCATTAGTGTTCCCATCCTTTATCATACCCAAACTTGCATGAAATGTTCCCTTGGTATCTCCAGTTTTCTTAAAAAGATCGCTAGTCTTTCCCATTCTATTGCTTTCCTCTATTTCTTTGTATTATTCATTTCAGAAGGCCTTCTCATTTCTTCTTGCTATTCTTTGGAACTCTGCATTCAATTGCGTGTATCTTTTCTTTTCTCCTTTGCCTTTTGCTTGTCTTCTTGCCCCAGCTGTTTGTAAAGCCTCCTAAGAAAACCACTTCTTCTTCTTGTTTTTCTTTTCCTCTGGGATGGTTTTGGTCACTGCCTCCTATACATTGTTAAAAACCTGTGCATAGTTCTTCAGGCCTCTCTCCACCAGATTTAATCCCTTGAATCTATTCAGCACCTCCACTGCATAATCATAAAGATATTGATTTAAGTTATACCTGAATGGTCTAGTGGTTTGCCCTACTTTCTTCAATTTAAGACTGAATTTTACAGTAAGGAGCTCATAATCTGAGCCACAGTCAGCTTCAGCTCTTGTTTTTGCTGACTCTATAGAACTCCATTTTCAGCTGCATAGAACATAAGCCATATGATTTCAGTATTTACTACCTGGTGATGTCCATGTGTAGAGTCATCTCTTGTGTTCTTGGAAAATTTCATTTGCTATGACAAGCATGTTCTCTTGACAAAACTCTGTTAGCCTCTGCCCGGCTTTGTACTCCAAGGCCAAACCTGCCTATTATTCTAGGTATCTCTTGACTTTTCAAGGGCTTCTCTGGTGGTGCCATTGGTAAAGAATCTGCCTGTCGGTGAAGAAGATGCAATAGACATGGGTTCAAACCCTGGATCAGGAACTTTTGCATTCTAATCCCTTTTGATGAAAAGGGCATTTATTATTATTATTATTATTATTATTATTGAGGGTGCTGTAGGTCTTCACAGAACCATTCAACTTCAGCTTCACTGGCATCAGTGGTTGGGGCACAGACTCAGATTACTGTGATATTGAATGATTTTCTTTGGAAACAGAGATCAATCTGTTGTTTTTAAGGTTACACCCAAGTATTGCTCTTCAGATTCTTTTGTTGACTGAGTGCTACTCCATTTCTTCTAAACGATTCTTGCCCAAAGTTCAGTTCAGTTCACTCACTCAGTTGTGTCTGATTATATGTGACCCCATGAATCACAGCACGCCAGGCTTCGCGGTCCATCACTAATTCCCGGAGTTCACTCAAACTCATGCCCGGTGATGGCATTCAGCCATCTCATCCTCTGTTGTCCCCTTCTCCTCCTGCCCCCAATCCCTCCCAGCATCAGAGCCTTTTCCAATGAGTCAACTCTTCACATGAGGTGGCCAAAGTATTGGAGTTTCAGCCTCAGCATCAGTCCTTCCAATGAAAACCCAGGACTGATCTCCATTAGGATGGACTGGTTGGAGCTGCTTGCAGTCCAAGGGACTCTCAAGAGTCTTCTCCAACATCACAGTTCAAAAGCATCAACTCTTTAGTGCTGAGCTTTCTTCACAGTCCAACTTTCACATCCATACATGACCACAGGAAAAACCATAGCCTTGACTAGATGGACCTTTGTTGGCAAAGTAATATCTCTGCTTTTCAATATGCTATCTAGGTTGGTCATAACTTTCCTTCCAAGGAGTAAGCGTCTTTTCATTTCATGGCTGCAATACCCATCTGGAGTGATTTTGGAGCCCAGAAAAATAAAGTCTGACACTGTTTCCACTGTTTCCCCATCTATTTCCCATGAAGTGATGGGACCAGATGCCATGATCTTTGTTTTCTGAATGTTGAGCTTTAAGCCAACTTTTTCACTCTCCTCTTTCACTTTCATCAAGAGGCTCTTTAGTTCCTCTTAACTTTCTGCCATAAGGGTGGTGTCATCTGCATATCTGAGGTTATTGATATTCCTCCTGGAAATATTGATTCCAGCTTGTGCTTCTTCCAACCCAGCATTTCTTATGATGTAATCTGCATATAAGTTAAATGAGCAGGCTGACAATATACAGCCTTGACATATTCCTTTTCCTATTTGGAACCAGTCTGTTGTTCCATGTCCAGTTCTAACTGTTGCTTCCTGACCTGCATATAGGTTTCTCAAGAGGCAGGTCAGGTGGTCTGGTATTGCCAGATTTTCAGATTTTCCACAGTGTATTATGATCCACACAGTTAAAGGCTTTGGCATAGTCAATAAAGCAGAAATAGATGTTTTTCTGGAACTCTTTTGCTTTTTCAGTGATCCAGCAGATGTTGGCAATTTGATCTCTGATTCCTCTGCCTTTTCTAAAACCAGCTTGAACATCTGGAAGTTCATGATTCATGTATTGCTGAAGCCTGGCTTGGAGAATTTTGAGCATTACTTTACTAGCGTGTGAGATGAGTGCAATTGTGCGGTAGTTTGAGCATTCTTTGGCATTGCCTTTCTTTGGGATTGGAATGAAAACTGACCTTTTCCAGTCCTGTGGCCACTGCTGAGTTTTCCAAATTTGCTGGCATATAGAGTGCAGAACTTTCACAGCATCATCTTCCAGAATTTGAAATAGCTCACCTGGAATTCCATCACCTCCACTAGCTTTGTTCGTAGTTTTGCTTCCTAAGGCCCACTTGATTTCACATTCCAGGATGTCTGGCTCTAAGTGAGTGATCACACCATTGTGATTATCTGGGTTGTGAAGCTCTTTTTTGTACAGTTCTTCTGTGTATTCTTGCCACCTCTTCTTAGTATCTTCTGCTTCCGCTAGATCCATACCATTTCTGTCCTTTATCGAGCCCATCATTACATGAAATGTTCCCTTGGTATCTCTAATTTTCTTGAAGAGATCTCTAGTCTTTCCCATTCTGTTGTTTTCCTCTATTTCTTTGCTTTGATCACTGAGGAAAGCTTTCTTATCTCTCCTTGCTATTGTTTGGAACTCTGCATTCAGATGCTTATATCTTTCCTTTTCTCCTTTGTTTTTCTCTTCTCTTCTTTTCACAGCTATTTGTAAGGCCTCCTCAGACTGCCTTTTTGCTTTTTTGCATTTCTTTTCCATGGGGATGGTCCTGATCCTTGTCTCCTATACAATGTCATGAACCTCTGTCCATGGTTCATCAGGCACTCTGTCTATCAGATCTAGTCCCTTAAATCTATTCCTCACTTCCACGTAGATTAAGGATCATCTGAGTTAAATTCACCATTCCCGTCCATTTTAGTTTACTGATTCCTAAGATGTAGATATTTAATCTTGTTATCTGCTTGACCATGTCCAATTCATCTTGACTCATGGATCTAACATTCTAAGTTTCTATACAATATTGTTCTTAATGGCATCAGACACATCCAAAACTGAGTGTCATTTCTGCTTTGGCCCAGCCACTTCATTGTTTCTAGAGCTATTTGTAACTGCCCTCCTTCCTTCATCAGTAGCATAGTGAACATCTTCTGATCTGGGACAGGGGGCTCATCTTCCAGTATTATATCTTTTGCCTTTTCATCTTGTTCATGGGGTTCCCCAGACAAGAGTACTGAAGTGCATAGCCATTTTATCCTCCACTGGACCAAATTCTGTCAGAACTCTTCACTATGATCTGCCCATCATGGACGGCCCTGCATGGCTTCACTCATGGCTTCACTGAGTTATGCAGGCCATTTTGCCATGACAAGGCTGTGATCCATGAAGGGGACAACTATCAGTACCTCTGTCATTTGAGGCTTGTGTTTCATTCAGCCCATGCACTAAATGCTTTCATATAGTTTACCTCATTTTATACTCATACAAATTCTCAATTCCTTATGAAGTAGACACTGATTTACTATAATGTTCCTTTTACAGACAGTAAGTCTGGTAATTATAAAGAAGGCAGATTACTTAAGTAGAAGGTCAGGGATTTAAACTGGCATAGTGTGATACCTGAATTCATATTCTTGATTATTTCATTTCACTGGTTTGCAGTATGAAGTTAAGAAATAGCATGCGGCCTTTGAACATTCTTCATGTATAACAAAAGTAAGTTTTGGAAGGGATTAGAATGCCAGCAATATGTATGATAAATTGTAGTCAAATTAAAAAGCATGAGAGACAGATGTAGTAATGGAATTATGGAACAGTGACAGTGGTAGTAGAGGTTTAATGGTTCTTTCAGAGATACTTCAGATAAAGTTAAAGTGAAAAAAAAGTCACTCAGTTGTGTCCAACTCTTTGCAACCCCATGGACTGTAGCCCACCAGGCTCCTCCATCCATGGGATTCTCCAGGCAAGAGTACTGGAGTGGATTGCCATTTCCTTCTGCAGAGGATCTTCCGGACCCAGGGATCAAACCCGGGTCTCCAGCATTGTAGGCAGATGCTTTATCATCTGAGCCAATACTTCAGATAAGGAGTGACTAAATAAATTAGATTCACAGACCCAATTCCAGTGTGTCTTGGGGGTGGAGCTTCCCCCACAACACAAGGCATGGAGACACCAGCCAGGTGTATTACAAGTCAACATAATTCTGACACTATCTTGGAGATAGTATCAGATTCCACAGGTTAATATTCAGTCTAGATGACTGTCCCCAACTCCCCAGCACCCCTCCACTTCAGATGCCATTCTCAAGCCACATTGTTGCCTACGCTACTACCAATCAGCTACAAACTGGAAATTCCCACAACCTTCTTCTTGGACTTCAGATACCAATCACCAGACCATGTCTGTTGCCTATACTTCTAGTTGACTGGCTATAAGTCAGAGATTTCCAAGATCATCCTATTTTGGGGTTTGATTAATTTGCTACAGCAGCTCACAGAACTCAGAGAAATATTTTACTTACTAGATTACTAATTTATTATGAAAAGAAGTAACTCAGGAATGGCTAGACAAAATAAATGCACAAGGCAAGGCTTGGGAATGGTGTTTGAAACATTCACATCATCTCCAGGTATATTACTCTCCTCAAATCTCCAAGTGTTTACCAACTTAGAAGTTCTCTGAACCCTGTGCTTTTGTGGTTTTATGGAGGCTTCATTACATATACATGATTAATTAAATCACTGGCTATACATGACTGGTTTAATCTTCAGCCCCTCTCTTCTTCTTAGAGGTCAAGGGATGAGACTAAATGTTGAAATAGAAAATAATCACACGTTCTGCCCTTATGGTATTTCCTTGTTTTCAATGCCTGACAATCTCCAAGCATGGAAATAATCTCCTTTCATCTGAATTTTGCAGAGGATTTTACCTCTCTTGTACACAAAACAGTCTACTATGTATTAATTTTGTGTTTATACATTGCAAATCAATACAAAATAATAAAAAAATTTACATACCTTGTATCTCATGTACTGTTTAATATGACATACCTACATTCTATATACCTACATACCTACATTCATTAATGTTTGTGGAATCCAAAATAAATTAATCAGTATGTTAATAAGTGAATAAACAAATAACTGGATGATTGATTGAATAAAGAAATTAAAAGGTGACTCCTCGGTTTTTACTCTACTTTTAAAAATATTTTCCCTCCCCCACTTTTGGCTTTCTTTTCTAATCTTGTCTTAATCACCTCTTCCATTACTCTCAAGAATAGACCTCACCATTGTGACTTAACAGAAAAAAAAAAAAAAATCATTATTTGGGGCAAGCCAAATACATATAGACTGAAAATTAGTCAAAAAAGTTTTTCCCAATCTATCAAGATTAACACTCTTAAATGTTTCCTAGGTAACATTGCCAATTCTCAAATGATGTTTCTTTGAACAACATGAAAATCTAAAATAAATTTTCTATATATGTTCCATTCACCACATAAATCTTATTTGCATAAGCTCTTGCTTTTGGGTATCTATTGCATTTCCAACAAAGGAAAATTATTTCCATAACAGTAAATTGTCAAATATCTCATATACATATTCCATTTAGGGAATAAAAATTATTGTCTGAGGTTGTGTAAAATTTATTAATATTAATTTCTGAATTGTCCTTTTTCTTTTGATTCATAATTTGCAGTTTGTGTGAATTTAAGTCCCTTTAAAAGCACAATTTCTTAATTGCTCAACCATGCAATACATAGACAGCAGTTTTATTAATGACTTCTCAAAGGTGCGGTGCACTGATACTGTTATTTATGCTGTTATCTGGAAAAAAGCATATTTATTCTGTCCAAGCACCCATGAGACTTGAAAACTGTTCTTCATTCAGACTCACAGTGAATAGTCATTTTAAAACTTTAATTACTATTTCAGCATGTTTTCTCCATTACTGTTTCAACACTACAGCCAGTGACTTCTACCAGCAAATTTTTTTTTCAATAAACCATACACACATGTGCCCTGCATGCAATGAGTAAAGTTGTGTATAAATGATTAATATCTGTAGGAAATGTAATATTAAGATGAAATAATAATAATAAATGAATTTTGAACACACAAATATTATACCTTCCAACAATGACTGATGACTATTGAGTGAAAATATATATGTAGCGCTCTCTCTCTCTCTCTCTCTCTCTATATATATATATATATATACACACACACACACAGATGTTTGTGCATGTATATTTACATACATATAAATATATCAATAATGTATCTTAGAACCAAAGAAAATATGCATGCATTAATATTCAAGAAACATTTCTTGAGATTTAAGTCAATACAGAACTGTTCTTTCTACTACAGGGTTTGTAAAAGGTAACAAAATAATATAATACTAGTTTTGCCTTTGAGCAATTTACCATCATAATAAATATGAATCATTATTCTTATTGAAGTGAGAGTCTTGAATGAAAAAAGATGGTTTATAGTATCAGTCTCACTCTAGGTAAACCTTAAATCCCATGATCTGGCTACAATTTCTGTTTCTATGTGAGACTTTGTTCCTGCATTAATCTTTTTCTTTAATCTGTCCTCTACTTTCTCATTCTTTCTTTCCATAAAAGAAATGCACACATCTAATTTATGTAAAACTGGACGTGTGGACACCACTACCTTGAAACCTCAATTTTCACTTTTGTCCCTTATAAGTATATCTTGAGTGGAGAATATCATAAGAAATCAACTTTTTTTTTTTTTTTTTTTTTAAGAAATCAACTTTAAACAGCTTACTGTTCTTTCATCGTCAGGACATTGGTGAGAGTAATTACCACAATATTTATTTACTCAGTGTCCACTTTATAAAAAGCAAAGCAAGATATTTCATATCTCAAAGCCAAGAATAAGTTTGATTTTGTGGTGTCATTGTTATATTTCATAGACAGTGGCTTTCATGTAAACTTTACATTTTTTTATATTTCTTTAGCAGCTGTCATATTTAACATGTAAACCGTTCTTAATTTTTTTCTTAAAACTTAAAAGCTTTTGTACAACAAAGGAAAACAAACAAAACAAAAAGACAACCTATACATGGGAGAAAACATCTGCAAACAACGCAACCAGCAACAGATTAATATCCAAAATATGCAAACAGTTCATATAGCTCAATATCAAAAAGACAAACAATCCAATCAAAACATGGGCAGAAGATCTAAAAAGACATTTCACCAAAGAAGACATACAGATGACCAGCAGGCACATGAAAAATGCCCAACATCACTAATTATTAGAGAAATTCAAGTCAAAACTTCAGTAATGTATTACCTCATACCAGTCAGAACAGCCATCATCTAAAAGTCTATAAATAATAAATGCTGGAGAGAGTGTGGAGGAAAGAAGCCCCACTGCACTGTTGGTGACAATGTAAATTGCCATAGCCACTATGGAGAACAGTAGGGCGCTGCCTTCAAAGGTATAAAAATAGAGTTGCCATATGATCCTAAAATCCTAGTTCTGGGCATCTATCTGGAAAAAAAGAATTTTAACATGCATCCCAAAGTTCATAACAGGACTATTTACAATAGTCAGGACATGGAAGCAACCTAAGTGTCTACTGACAGATGAAAGGATAAAGAAATGTAATACATACATACAATGGAATGTTGCTCAGTCATAAAAAAGAATGAAATAATGTCATTTGCAGCAACATAGATGAACTAAGAGATTATCTTACTAAGTTAAGAAAATCAGACAAAGACAAACACTGTATTCCACATTTAAATGTGGAATCTAAAAAACAGATACAGATTAACTTATTTAGAAAACAGCAGTAGACTCACAGACAGAAAGCAAACAAATATCGTTATCAAAATGGGTCTGGGGAGAAAGATAAATTAGGAGTTGGGATTAAAATATATATATTACTGTATATAAAACAGATAACCAACAATGACCTACTGTATAGAACAGGGATTATACTCAATATCTTGTAACATTGTATAATGAAAGACAATGTAAAAAATAATAAATATTTATACATATAACTGTACACTTTATTGTACACCTTAAACTAACACAGCATTGTAAATCAACCATATTTCAATAATTTTTTTAATGTTTTTTACCAACTTGTACAAATAAGCTTTTGTTTAGGATCATGTAACTTCCCTTAGGATCATATTTTATCTTATTTTCTCATTATCTCTGTTTCACATTATTATTACTTGAACCCAAGAAAAATCTAGGCTCTCTCTTCTTCTTACTTTGGGTTATCATTGCCAAGGGAATAGAATATAACTATTTGCTTCCATTTTACTATTTTCTATTCCCTCTTTAGTGATCTGAAATTGGACTTCTCTCCACAAACTATGATATCATTCTTAAAGACTCTGTCATTTTCCAAACATTTGCGCTTGGGAGAGTGACTGGATATCTCTGTATGTCACAACACTCATTTCTAAAATGGAGATAATAATGCTTACTCCATTGGTTTGTTTAGAGGATTTAAATGAGTCAGAGTATATGCAGTGGTTAGCACAGTGCCTGATGCATAGTAAGTGCCTAAAAAATTAAGCCTATGATGAAATTACCTATATAATTTCACTATTCAGTTTTTTTATACTTACTAAGAGCATGACTTTTTTTTACTATCATAGACTTTAGTCTCATAGTCTCATCATCTTTAACTTCTTATCGCTTTCTCCTTCCATATCCAGCTAGTTGTCAAATACTTTGTCTTTTTCCTCTTACAACAGCTCTCAAATCTATCTTTTCTCTAGTCACCAGAATCTGTCTGAGAGGACTCTAGAGGGTGGGGCAACTGAGTGAAAATGTTCCCTCAGGGAGAGGAAGTGCTAATGGAACTTTGAGTACTAAGACACTGAAATATGCAGAGATGCCATTTATTAAAAATTACAACAGCAACGAACAAGCAACAAGAGCACCAGTAAGCCAGAATCAGGTGTTCATTTTCAAATGTAGCTAAATAAAGTTTAGAATAAAAGGGCTTCATTTAATTTATATGAAAATAATTCTTATCTGCAGTTACTGGTAATATGAAAAGCCAGAGAACTCATTGATTTGTCTTAGTTTAAATTAACTAATCATAGAACAAGTGTTCCACCTGCACTGCCACTGACATCACGACTACTGTACATTTAAGCAATTAAAATGGCAAAGCATACAAATTAAGGTGCAATTATTGTTTAAAATTCCATATCTACATTAATGCCTCTACAGGGTGAGTTATAATTTTTAAAAAGGCAAAAAGAGTTATCATTGCCTGTATTACATATTTTAATGTTCCAATTTGCTACCATATGATTATTAGACTGCAAACTGCTTGGGATTTGACACAGTGGTTTGCCTATTACATATTTTTAATAATATTGTCAAATATATGAGCTAAATGTTTCCTGCATTACAATTCAGTTTCAATTGAAATTTATATTCAATGGAATGAATTCACACTATTAAAATGTTAGGAAAGTATTTTTATTTTAAAGACTCTTCCTTACCTTTACATACAGGCCTGTGATCACTCCAAGCAGCAAAAACTTCAGCTATCCGTTGGCAGGTGATGCTCTTAGCACCCTGTAGGACATAATCTTCATCACAAGAGAACTGCACAGTTGATCCAAGGCTAAAATAGAGCAAAGGATTAAAAAACAGTATTAGAAGCATATAACATAACAATTAGGTTCCAGTTCTACTGGCAATATTGAGTAGGTGAAAAATGTCCCACAGTGACAAAAAATATTCTTTGGGGGAACCAAAATATGAAAATATGACTTGTACAAATATATAATAAAAATCATAAATATGAATCTACTGTAAATCAACAACATGCTGATATTGGTAGGAACTGTAGAAAGCTCTCATCAAGTTTAATTATCTTCTTATTAGTTGTAGAAGCCAAAGCTAAACTGACTAAATTTCCCATCTTAAGTAGGTAGTAAATGTGAAGCAAAGAGTAGACTTCTAACCTTGAATTACAATGCTTGTGTTCATACCACATGACAGTACTTCTTTAGCAGATATTTACATAGGTATTTACTTGGACAGGTATTTGCCCATCCATGGATGTGTGTATGTATATATATATATATATATTTTTTTTTTTTAAATAAACTGACCATGTATTTTCCCCCTAAAATCCTTAAACAGCAACTTACCAGTGGGAAAAAAATAACATATTCTATTTTCTTAAAATGGCTTAAATTCCTTCCAACAATAAGTCACTGGCAGCTTCTCCACCTCATCTCTAACACAATGCCACATGTCATCAGCACCTGTAGCAGCTGACAGTTTTTGCACATGCCATGCTGTTTTCTGTCTGCACCCTCTGTGCCTGGAAAACATTATCTGTACCCTCTCTCCCAGGCAGTGCCTGAACAGCTCCTGTTCAACTTCCTGAGCTTATCATGCAGGGGGATTTCGTGATCACAATTGTTTTGCTAAAAGAGATCTCTGGAACAGTGTGTAGGGCAGTTTAAAAGGAAGATTAATCAGAAAAAGGTAGGCCAGTAGAATCATAATTCAAGTAGTTTAGGTCAAGGGTTGGCAACGGTGTCCATCCTGCAGGCTAAACCTGGTCTACTGGCTATACACACGTATACATATATGCATGTATATACATATATATACACATAAATAATACACACATAAATATATACACTGTATGTATGTATATATATGTATATGTATGTGTATATATATGTATGTATGTAAATATATTTGTGATATTTGTAAATATATATTTGTAATAATAAATATAATAAAATATGTGTGTATATATGTATATGGTATATATTATATATACATATATGTGTATGTATATATATAGTTCATATAAAGTAAAACATTTATCTTTAATACACATGCAGATTTATCAAAAATGTCCAAGTCCAGAGATATTGTATCCCTATAATTGGAGAAAACTATCCTTGGGTAGGGCTTCCCAGATGGTGCTAGTGGTAAAGAACTTGCCTGCCAATGAAGGAGACATAAGAAATGTGGGTTAGATCCCTGGGTTGGGAGGATCACCTGGAGGAGAGCATGCAACCCACTCTAGTATTCTTGCCTGGAGAAACCCATGGACAGAGGAGCCTGGTAGGCTACAGACCATAGGGTCGCAAAGAGTCAGACACAACTGAAGCAACCTAGCTCGCATGCATTGGTTAAAATTCTCGGTCATGGCTACTTAAATTGCTTATAATTCTGGAGAAGGAAATGGCAGTTATGTACTCAACTCTTATATATGACACATTTATTGTATTCCAGGGACAAAAAAGAATGTAATGTGATCAAAAAAGAATGTAATGTGATTACAGTACACAAATTAAGGGGACACGGGTATGAAATGAAGTTAAGGAAGAAAAAAAAGAGACTGAGGGCAGATCATTTATAAATCAGTACATCATAGTAAGAGTTGTAACTTTTACTCTGGGAGAATGGAGGAGTAGTTATAGGACTATGAACCAAAGGAATGGCATTATGACATTTAATGTTTTAAAGTGACCAAATTATCTCTGGTTGAAGAATAAATGTTAAGAAGAAAAAGGCAGAAGTAGGAATTTGATTACAGCATGTTGGAGTACTCATGTTTCTCAGGGAGATGATATGGTGTGATCTATACTAGGGAGGTTCAATTAAGTTCAGTTCAGTCGGTCTGTCATGTTTGACTCTTTGTGACCCCATGAACTGCAGCATGCCAGGCCTCCCTGTCCATCACCAACTCCCAGAGTTTACACAAACTCATGTCCACTGAGTCGGTGATGCCATCCAACTGTCGTCACCTTCTCTTCCCACCTTCAATCTTATCCCAGCATCAGGGTATGCTCAAATGAGTCAGTTCTTTCCATCAGGTGGCCAAAACACTGGAGTATCAGTTTCAGCATCTGTCCTTCCAATGAATATTATGGACTGATTTCCTTTAGGATGGACCAGTTGGATCTCCTTGCAGGCCAAGGGACTCTCAAAAGTCTTCTCCAACCCACAGTCCAAAAGCATCAATTTTTCAGCACTCAGCTTTCTTTATAGTTCAATTTTCACATCCATACATCACTACTGGAAAAACCATAGCTTTGACTAGATGGACTTTGTTGGCAAAATAATGTCCCTGCTTTTTAATATGTTGTTTAGGTTGGTCTGGGAGCGGTGGATGCACAGGCGCAGGAGGGCCTAGAGGAGCTACTCCTCGTTCAAGGTCAGGAGGGATGGCAGTGAGGAGATACCCCTCGTCCAAGGTAAGGAGCAGTGGCTGCGCTTTGCTGGAGCAGCCATGAAGAGATACCCCATGTCCAAGGTAAGAGAAACCCAAGTAAGACAGTAGGTATTGCAAGAGGGCATCAGAGGGCAGACAAACTGAAACCATAATCACAGAAAACTAGTCAATCTAATCACACTAGGACCATACTCTTGTCTAACTTAATGAAACTAAGCCATGTCATGTGGGGCCAACCAAGACGGGCGGGTCATGGTGAAGAGGAATGAGAGAATGTGGTCCACTGGACAAGAGAATGGCAAACCACTTCAGTATTCTTGCCTTGAGAACCCCATGAACAGTATGAAAAGGCAAAATGATAGGATACTGAAAGAGGAACTCCCCAGGTCAGTAGGTGCCCAATATGCTACTGGAGATCAGTGGAGAAATAACTCCAGAAAGAATGAAGGCATGGAGCCAAAGCAAAAACAATTCCCAGTTGTGGATGTGACTGGTGATAGAAGCAAGGTCCAATGCTGTAAGGAACAACACTGCATCAATTCAGTTAAGTTCAGTGTTCGGTCGTGTTCGACTCTTTGCAACCTCATGAATTGCAGCTCGCCAGGCCTCCCTGTCCATCTCCAACGCCAAGAGTTCACCCAGACTCACTTCCATCCAGTCAGTGATGCCATCCAGCCATCTCATCCTCTGTCATCCCCTTCTCCTCCTGCCCCCAATCCCTCCCAGCATCAGACTCTTTTCCAATGAGTTAACTCTTCGCATGAGGTGGCCAAAGTACTGGAGTTTCAGCTCTAGCATCATTCCTTCCACAGAAATCCCAGGGCTGATCTCCTTCAGAATGGATTGGTTGGATCTCCTTGCAGTCCAAGGGACTCTCAAGAGTCTTCTCCAACACCACAGTTCAAAAGCATCAATTCTTCGATGCTCAGCTTCTTCACAGTCCAACTCTCACATCAATACATGACCACTGGAAAAACCATAGCCTTGACTAGATGGACCTTTGTTGGCAAAGTAATATCTCTGCTTTTGAATATGCTATCTACGTTGGTCATAACTTGCCTTCCAAGCAGTAAGCGTCTTTTAATTTCATGGCTGCATTCACCATCTTCAGTGATTTTGGAGCCAAGAAAAATAAAAGTCTGATACTGTTTCCTCTGTTTCCCCATCTATTTCCCATGAAGGGATGGGGCCAGATGCCATGATCTTCGTTTTCTGAATGTTGAGCTTTAAGCCAACTTTTTCACTTTCCTCTTTTACTTTCATCAAGAGGCTTTTGAGTTCCTCTTCACTTTCTGCCATAAGGGTGGTGTCATCTGCATATCTGAGGTTATTGATATTTCTATTGGCAATCTTGATTCCACCTTGTGCTTCTTCCAGTCCAGCGTTTCTCATGATGTACACTGCATAGAAGTTAAATAAGCAGGGTGACAATATACAGCCTTGACATACTCCTTTTCCTATTTGGAACCATTGTGTTGTTCCATGTCCATTTCTAACTGTTGCTTCCTGACCTGCATACAGATTTCTCAAGAGGCAGGTCAGGTGGTCTGGTATTCCCATGTCTTGAAGAATTTCCCACAGTTTATTGTGATCCATAGAGTCAAAGGCTTTGGCATAGTCAATAAAGCAGAAATAGATGTTTTTCTGGAACTCTATTGCTTTTTCCATGATCCAGCAGATGTTGGCAATTTGATCTCTGGTTCCTCTGCCTTTTCTAAAACCAGCTTGAACATCAGGAGGTTCACGGTTCACGTATTGCTGAAGCCTGGCTTGCAGAATTTTGAGCATTATTTACTAGCATGTGAGATGAGTGCAATCGTGCGGTAGTTTGAGCATTCTTTGGCATTGCCTTTCTTTGGGATTGGAATGAAAACTGACCTTTTCCAGTCCTGTGGCCACTGCTGAGTTTTCCAAATTTGCTGGCATATTGAGTGCAGCACTTTCACAGCATCATCTTTCAGGATTTGAAATAGCTCAATTGGAATTCCATCACCTCCACTAGCATTGTTCATAGAGATGCTTTCTAAGGCCCACATAGGAACCTGGAATGTTAGGTCCATGAATCAAGGCAAACTGGAAGTGGTCAAACGGGAGATGGCAAGGGTGAATGTCAACATTCTAGGAATCAGCGAAGTAAAATGGACTGGAATGGGTGATATTAACTCATATGACCATTATTTCTACTACAGTGGGCAGGAATCCCTTAGAAGAAATGAAGTAGCCATCATGGTCAAAAAAACAGTCCTAAATGCAGTACTGTGACGCAATCTCAAAAACGACAGAATGATCTCTGTTCATTTCCAAGGCAAGCCATTCAATATCACAGTAATCCAAGTCTATGCCCCAACCAGTAACGCTGAAGAAGCTGAAGTTGAACGCTTCTATGAAGACCTACATGACCTTTTAGAACTAACACCCAAAAAGATGTCCTTTTCATTATAGGGGACTGGAATGCAAAAGTAGGAAGTCAAGAAACACCTGGGGTAACAGGCAAATTTGGCCTTGGGATTCGGAGTGAAGCAGGGCAAAGGCTAATAGATATTTGCTAAGAGAATACACTGGTCATAGCAAACACCCTTTTCCAACAACAAAAGAGAAGAAGACACTACACATGGACATCACCAGATGGTCAACACCAAAATCAGGTTGATTATATTCTTTGCAGCCAAAGATGGAGAAGCTCTATACAGTCAGCAAAAACAAGACTGGGAGCTGACTGTGGCTCAGATCATGAACTCCTTATTGCCAAATTCTGACTGAAATTGAAGAAAGTAGGGAAAACCACTAGACCATTCAGGTATGACTGGAATCAAATCCCCTATAATTATACAGTGGAAGTGAGAAATAGTTTTAAGCGACTGGATCTGATAGAGTGCCTGATGAACCATGGACTGAGGTTCGTGGCACTGTACAGGAGACAGGGATCAAGACCATCCCCATGAAAAAGAAATGCAAAAAACCAAAATGGCTGTCTGGGGAGGCCTTACAAATAGCCATGAAAAGAAAAGAACCTTATAAAAGCAAAGGAGAAAAGGAAAGATATACCCATTTGAATGCAGAGTTCCCAAGAATAGCAAGGAGAGATAAGAAAGCCTTCCTCAGCAATCAATGCAAATAGATAGAGGAAAACAACAGAATGGGAAAGATTAGAGATCTCTTCAGGAAAATTAGAGATATCAAGGGAACATTTGATGCAAAGATGAGCTCAATAAAGGACAGAAATGGTACGTACCTAACATAAGCAGAAGATATTAAGAAGAGGTGGCAAGAATACACAGAAGAACTGTACAAAAAAGATCTTCAAGACCCAGATAATCACGATGGTGTGATCACTCACTTAGAGCCAGACATCCTGGAATGTGAAGTTAAGTGGGCCTTAGAAAGCATCACTATGAACAAAGCTAGTGGAGGTGATGGTTTTCCAATTGAGCTATTTCAAATCCTGAAAGATGATGCTATGAAAGTGCTGCACTCAATATGCCATCAAATTTGGAAAACTCAGCAGTTTTCCAGGACTGGAAAAGGTCAGTTTTCATTCCAATCCCAAAGAAAGGCAATGCCAAAGAATGCTCAAACTGCCACACAATTGCACTCATCTCACACGCTAGTAAAGGAATGCTCAAAATTCTGCAAGCCAGGCTTCAGCAATACATGAACCGTGAACTTCCAGATGTTCAAGCTGGTTTTAGAAAAGGCAGAGGAACCAGAGATCAAATTGCCAACATCTGCTGGATCATTGAAAAAGCAAAAGAGTTCCAGAAAAACATCTATTTCTGCTCTATTGACTATGCCAAAGCCTTTGACTCTATGGATCACAATAAACTGTGGGAAATTCTTCAAGAGATGGGAATACCAGACCACCTGACCTGCCTCTTGAGAAATCTGGATGCAGGTCAGGAAGCAACAGTTAGAACTGGACATGGAACAACAGACTGGTTCCAAATAGGAAAAGGAGTACGTCAAGCCTGTATATTGTCACCCTAGAGTACATCATGAGAAACGCTGGGCTGGAAGAAGCACAAGCTGGAATCAAGATTGCTGGAAGAAGTATCAACAATCTCAGATATGCAGATGACATCACCCTTATGGCAGAAAGTGGAGAGGAACCAAAAATCCTCTTGATGAAAGTGAAAGAGGAGAGTGAAAAAGTTGGCTTAAAGCTCAACATTCAGAAAACGAAGATCATGGCATCTGGTCCCATCACTTCATGGGAAATAGATGGGGAAACAGTGGAAACAGTGTCAGACTTTACTTTTTGGGGCTCCAAAATCACTGCAGATGGTGATTTCAGCCATGAAATTAAAAGACGCTTACTCCTTGGAAGGCAAGTTATGACCAACCTAGATAGCTATTGAAAAGTAGAGGCATTACTTTGGCAACAAAGGTCCGTCTAGTCAAGGCTATGGCTTTTCCAGTGGTCATGTATGGATGTGAGAGTTGGGCTGTGAAGAAAGCTGAGCGCCGAAGAACTGATGCTTTTGAACTATGGTGTTGGAGAAGACTCTTGAGAGTCCCTTGGACTGCAAGGAGATCCAACCAGTCCATTCTAAAAGAGATCAGCCCTAAGTGTTCTTTGGAAGGAATGATGCTAGAGCTGAAACTCCAGTACTTTGGCCACCTCATGCGAAGAGTTGACTCATTGGAAAAGACTCTCATGCTGGGAGGGATTAGGGGCAGGAGGAAAAATAGGATGACATAGGATGAGATGGCTGGATGGCATCACCGACTCGATGGACATGACTTTGAGTTATCTTTGGGAGTTGGTGATAGACAGGGAGGCCTGGCGTGCTGTGATACATGGGGTCGCCAAGAGTTGGACATTTAGAGACTTAACTGAACTGAATTGATCTGAGGTTGGTCATAACTTTTCTTCCAAGGAGCAAGCTTGTTTTAATTTCATGGCTGCAGTCACTATCTGCAATGTACCAGTTAGAAACTAACGATGGTAAAACATTACGAAAGAGACCTTAGTACAAGATCTGGCTCACAGAAGTCTGGCCCCCAGAATTTAATGAACTAAATTAATAAACTAAATTAAAGATTCTATCAAGGGCACTGTATTTGTCACAGGTGATTGTAATATTCTAGTTTAACCTGGCTGTTCTTACTAAGAACAATATATTGCATCTTGTTTAAGTAACAGGTGTTTTAGCTTGTTTCTTTTGACTATAAAAACTATAAAAACAATTTGCTATAATAAACACTTAAGTGCTTTGTTGCTATACCTATTTCAAACACTGGCAGTGATTGTCTCTGAAGTTTTTACCATACCCCTCACCAGAGATTAACTTTTCCATTTTTTTTCCTCCAATTAATACACTGGGGGAGGTAGTTTAGATTTGACATTAACAATTTAAACTGCAAATCTTTCAAATCCTAATTTTCCCTTTTCCAGCTTTATGGCTTTGAGAAAATAACAATCTCTCTAAGCCTCAGCTTCCTTATCTGTCATGGTAATGATATGAAATATTATTTTAAAGTATATAATGGCAAACACATTTCGGATACTCAATTGTATTTCTCAATCACAGAAACAGTTGTGAAAGCCATTAATTTCTTCCCCAGTTTTGAAAAAAAAGACTCTTCTTTGGGCATCTGCAAGCACCTTCATTAGGATCATAGCTATACTTTAACATATTCTAAAACAAAAATATAAAAGTAAAAAACAATGCAGAGAAAGCAGAAGTTAATAAAATAAGCAGTCTCTTTAGCAGAATCCAAGGGCAATAACATCCAGAAAATGGGTAGCTTTAACAAATACATTTTTATTTTATGAACTGCTTTAACATTTGAGTTGAAATTAAAGAAAGTGTTTTATTAAAAATATTTATGTCAAGGGAAACAGTAAAAGAATACAAGCTCTGTAATTTTCACTGCAATTTCTTTGTCACTAATGAACAGACATCTGTTCTGCCAGGTTGAATAAAACATTACAGTTTAGTAGGTTATATAATCTGATAGAACATTTTGAAATAAATGATTGAATACATCTTCAGTCTGAAAATAGCAAATCATAAAGCATGTGATACATAAGAGCATAGTTTGAAAAACAATCGTTGACCTAGCCTATGTGTAAATACTACCATATTTTTTAAAAGAATAATACTTATTATTGCAAAAACATTAAAACCTCAAAGCTTTCAGAAAAAGAAGATATGAGAGTTTTCAAAATATATAAATGTTTCGTGTAAATCAAATAGCTAATATAATTTCATACAAATAGAAAAATATGAACAACTAAAGAGATAAGGAAGAACAAATGATGGTGTCTGAGTCAAAGAAGAAGATTTAAGAAATAAGAAGCAGAGGATCTTGAGAGAATAACATAAACAGTGAATTTGTAACTAAATTTTTTTCAGTTATTGATTTTTGGTTTATTTAAAGATCTAGACAACTTTCCGACAGAGGCAGAAATTTATCACTAAAGCAGGTCCATATTTTTTCAAAATTATCACTATTCTAGTAGAAACTATCCAAACATGAAAGATGACCTAAAAATTAAAACATCTTCAAACCATTTCTATAAAGGACAAAAAAAAATTATTAAACGTGTAGAAAATTACTGTCATTAAAATGACCTCAAAAATCACTAAGATAATATGCTTTTTAGACTTTTAGCAGGGATACTACATGCCAGAATAAATGGAACTATGTCAAAGTTTTGAGTGAATATAAGTTAGAAATCTAGCATTCTATTCATACTTTTTCAAACACGTGGAATCAAAATGTCATACTTTCTTAACTAGGCAAAAATTCAGTTTCTAGTATATATATATGCATATATATATATTATACATGCTATTTATATATATATATATACATACAAAGTTTTTACTAGACAAAGGCTTAAAAAACAAGAAATTAACATGTGATACAGTATTAGCTAAAGTACAGATTTTGTTCAAATTTCACAAAATCTTATGCTTGTGCCCATTATTTGATTTCATAGATTATTCAAGATTCCACATTTATTTAATTGCATTGAGCAGCTTTAGCTTCATGTAACAATGTCTGATAAATTATCTTTCCATTTTTATTCTGTCATATGTATTTTCTAATTTTATTTTCATGGCTTCTTAGATACACCCATCATTTAAAAGTGGACATTTAATTTCCAAAAGCATTGGGTTTCTAAAGTAGCTTTGATATTAATTTCTCATTTTGATACTAATTTCTCATTTAAATGCTCTCTTCTTTGCAATTACCCTCTTTTTTTTCAGTCTTTTAACTTTATTAAGGCTTTCAATGACTAAGTCAAAGATCTTTCCTTGTAACTAGAGAGCGTTAACAAATTTTGATCTCTTTCTGTAATGACCTTTATGTCTGAGTGTCTCATAGCAAGATCACAAATTCAAAGTGTTCCAAATTGAACTTGCTTTTCCTGAGATCCATTTGTCTTCCTAAAATTCCAATCTTAGTAAATTCTACTGTTTGTCTAGTCAAGGCTATGGTTTTTCCTGTGGTCATGTATGGATGTGAGAGTTGGACTGTGAAGAAGGCTGAACGCCGAAGAATTGATGCTTTTGAACTGTGGTGTTGGAGAAGGCTCTTAAGAGTCCCTTGGACTACAAGGAGATCCAACCAGTCCATTCTGAAGGAGATCAGCCCTGGGATTTCTTTGGAAGAAGTGATGCTAAAGCTGAAACTCCAGTACTTTGGCCACCTCATGCAATGAGTTGACTCATTGGAAAAGACTCTGATGCTGGGAGGGATTGGGGGCAGGAGGAAAAGAGAACGACAGAGGATGAGATGGCTGGATGGCATCACTGACTCGATGGATGTGAGTCTCAGTGAACTCCGGGAGTTGGTGATGGACAGGGAGGCCTGGCATGCTGTGATTCATGGGGTCACAAAGAGTCAGACACGACTGAGCGACTGATCTGATCTGATCTGATCTATTTAGTAATCCAAGACAGAAATATCTACACTTGCAAATAATTTTCATTAATTAAATTATTCAGTATACATTCATTGCTTATGTATGCCTGACAACCTCAAATGTCTTATAGATAATCAAGGCCAAAAGCTTGATAATGAATAGGTAAGTATATGCTTGCTTAAATCCATTTATATTTTAAAAGGATTTTCTTTTTTTTCAAATACTATGCAGAGCCAACAAAATAGAAAACTTGCTGACTATGGTTATTTCACTTTTTGGGATATGTTAGGTTACAACAAAGAGATGCAGAGGACACAATACTGAAAGAAGATATGAAACTCTCCTCTCAGAGTTCACTGACATATATGGGAGACAAATAGGAAAAACAAAATAAAATGTGGTACCATATCATAAGAGGGGAGACTGCTATGAAAGAAGAAAGAGAGGCACATAATAAAGGCTTGTTTGGGGGTTGAAACCTTAGCTTAATACTGAAAACTGAGCAGATATAGCCAAACAATAAATAAGAAAGCTATTTTTAGGTAAGGAATGCACAATAGAAAACTCCCAGGGGTTACAGTCATGATAGATTTTGGGAACCACAAAAGTTTGAGAAAAGAAACAACTATGGCTACAGTCTGTGTATATGTGTGTGTGTGTGTGTGTGTGTGTGTATGTGTGTGTATGTGTGTGTGTATATAAGTGGAAAGCTGAGGTGGGAGTGAGATGAGGGATAAAGGATTGATGATCTGTGAGATTAGAAAACAAAATTGAGATTAAGTTATAGAAAGCATTTCTATACTCTGTATATCTGGCAGATTTTATCTGTTCCATTTCAAGTTATTCCTAACCCCTCAAACAGAACCATACCTTATTTAGGATATAGGTAGATTTTCTTATTTCCATGACACCCCCAGGAAGTCTCATGCTTAATTTAAACCAGTTATGTATGCTGATCTCATTTTGCTAAGCAACTGGCTGTTTCAAAGCTTTGTGGTGGTATTGGTGGTTTTGTCCGACTCTTGCGACCCTGCGGTATATAGCCAACCAGGCTCCTCTGTCCATGGGATTCTCCAGGCAAGAACACTGGAGTGGGTTGCTGTTTCCTTCTCCATCAAAGATGTGTAGGACAACAATTTTTGGCCAATTAAATGGCTGGACAAGACTTCTCATGCTCGACAAAAATACAAGAATTCAAAAAGAGAAAAATTTTTGCCAATTTTCCTTCTTCCTTCTTTAAAAGAAGGATTGGTACCTAGAGCAAGACTAATAGCGGCCATCTTGCCATCACAAGACAATCAGCACAATACTTAAAAGTAACATACTCAGAATGATACAGAAAAACGACTTAGAAACATAGAGGTTTGGTCATCAATGGCAATATTGAGAAGACAAATATATGCTGAAGGTATTTCTAGACTTCCCATTACTTGAGAAAAATGCAACTTTATCTGTAAAATTGTCTTTGGGTATTTCCTTAATTGTAATAGCTTATATAAAGGAGTTTAGAAGTTAACTCAGGATAAACCATTTTGCCTTTTTTTTTTCTACTTTTTTTTCTTTTTTTCCTGGTTTAATGTTACTCAACATTTGTGGAGAAAGGTGTAAATCATGGTGCTATCCCATCAACTGCTAATGTACCCCATTACCTCTTAGAAATCTTCTTTGTAATCTTTTTTTTAAATTAATTTATTTTTATTGAAGGATAACTGCTTTACAGAATTTTGCTGTTTTCTGTCAAACCTCAACATGAATCAGCCATAGGTATACATATATCCCCTCCCTTTGGAAACTCCCTCCCCATCCCACCCCTCTAGGTTGATACAGAACCCCTGTTTGAGTTTGCTGAGCCATACAGCAAATTCCCATTGGCTATCTATTTTACATAAGGTAATGTAAGTTTCCATGTTACTCTTTCCATACATCTCACCCTCTCCCCATGTTCATAAGTCTATTCTCTATGTCTGTTTCTCCATTTTTGCCCTGTAAATAAATTCTTCAGTACTATTTTTCTAAATTCTGTATATATGTGTTAGAATACTATAGAATACCATAGTACATATCTTTCTCTTTCTGACTCACTTCACTCTGTCTAATAGGTTCTAGGTTCATCAATATCCTTTGTAATCTTTATCAACCAACCCACTTTGTACTTTATATTCAGCAATACAAACTGTCCATGAATATGCTGTATGGTTTAAGAACTCTGTGCATATGCATATGCTCTACTTTCGTTCTGATATTTTTGCTTACTGTTCTTGTCTATCTGGAAAACTTATTTTTTCATATCATACTGAAGATGTCACCTCCTTTGGGCAGCTTTTCTGGTACACCTCCCTATAACCTTCAAAGAGTAAATGACCTGTTTTCCTTTACATTCTTGCTGTTCAGTTGTTCAGTTGTGTCCAATTCTTTGCAACCTCATGAACTACAGCATGCCAGGCTTCCCTGTTCTTCACCACCTACTAGAGCTTGCTCAAATTCAAGTCCATTGAGTCAGTAATGCCATCTAACCATCTCACCCTCTGTTATCCATTTCTCCTCCTGCCTTCAATCTTTCCCAGCATTAGGGTTTGTTCTAATGAATTAGCTCTTCACATCAGGTGGCCGAATTATTGGAGCTTCAACTTCAGCATCAGTCATTCCAATGAATATTCAGAGTTGATTTCCTTTAGGATTGACTGGTTTGATCTCCTTACAGTCCAAGGGACTCTCAAGAGTCTTCCTCAACACCACAGTTTGAAAGGATCAATTTTTCAGTACTTAATTTCTTTATATTCCAAATCTCACATCCATATATGACTACTGGAAAAACTGCAGTCTTGACTAGACAGACATTTGTTAGAAAAGTAATGTTTCTGCTTTTTAATATGCTCACTCAGTTTTTCATAGCTTTTCTTCCAAGGAGCAAGTGTCTTTTAATTTCATGGCTATAGTCACCATCTGCAGTGATTTTGAGCCCCCAAAATAAAATCTCACACTGTTTCCATTGTTTCCCCATCTATTTGCCATGAAGTGATGGGACCAGATACCATGATCTTAGTTTCCTGAAAGTTGAGTTTTAAACCAGCTTTTTCACTTTCCTCTTTCAGCATCATCAAGTGGCTCTTTAGTTCCTCTTTGCTTTCTGCCATTAGGGTAGTGTCCTCTGCCTATCTGAGGTTATTGATATTTCTCCTGGCAATGTTGATTCCAGATTGTGATTTATCTTTCAGTTACCTGCTAGTATCTGTGAATGGCGAAAATCAGCAATATGCCTAGGAAACTGAGCCTGTGAGTTTCATTCCCTAACTCTCCAACATAAAGGAAACATCTAGGAATAGACTTGAGAGTAATAAGGCCAAGGATCAGCACAAAGATAGTAAACAAATGAAGAAACAAAATAGTATCAGACAACAAGTATTACATAGAAATGATAGAATGATATAATAACTGTGTGGAGGTGTCAGAAAATGACTAGAAAGTTTATATTTAATTTGACATCTATTATGAGACACTTACTCCTACAGAGATTTGACAGAAAGGGTCTCAAGTAGGAAAAAATGTTTCAGAAACAGAAAAAGAAGCTAGTTTGGATGGCTGGATCAGATTGAAAGGTGGGAAGTATGATCCAAAGTTAGCTCAATGAGAGAGAAACAGAACAGGTTCTAAAACAATTACTTTTATAATGTAATTTATTATTCTATGTGCAAGAGGGAAGTTGTTAGAGGATTTCCAACAGAGAAGTGATGTGATTTGATCTATGTTTTTAAAAGATCATTTTGACTGCTGTGTGGTAAATGCATCATAGATAAAGTGGTAGTAGAAGGATCATTTGTGGTTGTATTGATGGTTTGAGGGAGACACTATAGTGATTTGAAAATTAGGAAAGTTTTAACTGAAATAGAGAGTACTGGATATATTTAGAATACCTTTGAAATTGGAATCAAAAGAATTTCCTGACAAGTTGGTTATGGAGGAATATACTTAAAAGTCGTTAGTATCTCTACAAAGAGCCTTTTATAAGGAGAATGCTAATTTAGTCTATGGCACTGCTAAGTCTTCTCTCGTATTTCTACATTTGGTTTATCAATCAGTTGATAGATCTTTTCCTTCCTCCTACTCCAAATCTCCTGCCTCACTTTGGTTATTTATCTTGTTTAACCTAAAAATTTTCTCATTACTCAGATATCTTTTTGTTTTATTTCCTCTTCTTTCTTATTCTCATTTCATTACTATAAGAGTATCTCATATTACATAATTAGTCATAATCCCTTTTTCCACTCTGTCCAAGTCACACAGTATTTCCATCATAACAAGTCTTAAAAAAATAAGTTATATATACTTAATAAAGCTGCAATTTTCTCTATTAAAAGGTACATAATACTAAATCTGAGTAGCTGTTCAAATGCAGCATGAGCAAGTCTGACAATACAATAGTGAATTTTGTATTTATGTTCTTCTTGTCATTAATGGGGACACTAGTAGATTTTTTTTACATTTATTTTATATTGGGGCATAGTTGATTGAAAATATTGTGTTAGTTTCATTTGTACAACAAAGCAATTCAGTTACACATTTACATGTATCTATTCTTTTTGAAATTATTTTCCCATTTATATTATTACAGAATATTGAGCAACATCTCCTGTGCTATTTGATGTTGCTGTTGTTCAGCTGCTAAATCATATCTGACTCTTTGTGACCCACATGGACTGCAGCAGCACACAATGCTCCTCCGTCCTTCATTATCTCCCAGAGTTCACTCATATATTTTGTTAGTTATTTAATGTAAATATAGTAGTGTGTACATGTCATCCCAAATTCCCAATATATCACCCCCCAACCCCCAACAGGTCTGCCCTGGCCTGTAGTCATTAATTTGTACTCTCAGTCTGTGACTCCATCTTGTAAACAAGTTTAACTTTTTTTTTTAGATTTCACATATAAGCAATATCATATGATACTTGTCTTTTTCTTTTGACTTCTCAGTATGATATCCACCATGTCCATCCATGTTGCTGCAAATGGCATTATTTCATAGTTTTTAATGGCTGAGTAATACTCCATTATATATACACCATATCTTTATCCATTCATCTGTTTGTGGACATTTATGATTTTCTCATATTTGTCTATTGTAAACAGTGCTGTGATGAAAACTGGGGTGCATATATCCATTCAAGTCATGTTTTTCTCCAGATATATTCTGAGGAGTGGGATTCCTAGATTATATGGTAGCTAAATTTAAGTTTCTTAAGGAACCTCCATACTGTTTTTTATAGTGGCTATACCAATTTACATTCCCACCGACAGTATAAGAGGGTTCCCTTTTCTCCATAGTCTCTCCAACATTTTATTATTTGATAATTTTTGAAGATGGCCATTTGAATTGACATGAGATGACATTTTTTTGTAATTCTGATTTGTAATATTGATTCCCAAAGAGTTGGACACGACTGAGTGACTGAACTGAACTGAATGTTCCCTCTATGCACACTTTCTGAAGACTTTTTACCATAAATGGGTGCCGAATTAGTTAAAAGATTTTCCTGCATCTATTGAGATAATCATATGGCTTTAATTCTTTAATTTTTTGATATAGTGTATCACACTGATTTGAAGATACTAAAAATTTCTTAATACAGTTCCACTTGATCATGATATCAGTTCAGTTCAGTCTCTCAGTGGTGTCTGACTCTTTGCGATCCCAAAGACTGAAGCATACCAGGCTTCCCTGTCCATCACCAACTCCTGGAGTTTACCCAAACTCATGTCCATTGAGTCAGCGATGAGATCCAACCATCTCATCCTCTGTCATCCCCTTCTCCTCCCGCCTTCAATCTTTTCCAGCATCAGGGTCTTTTCAAATGAGGCAGTTCTTTGCATCACGTGTCCAAAGTATTGGAGCTTCAGCTTCAGCTTCAGCATCAATCCTTCCAATGAATATTCAGGACTGATTTTCTTTAGGATTGACTGGTTTGATCTTCTTGCAATCCAAGGGACTTTCAAGAGTCTTCTCCAAGACCACAGTTCAAAAGCATCAATTCTTTGGTGCTCAGCTTTTGTTACTGTCTCACTCTCACATCTATACATGACTACTGGAAAAACCATAGATTTGACTAGACAGACTTTTGCTGGCAAAGCAATGTCTCTGCTTTTTAATATGATGTCTAGGTTGGTCATAGCTTTTCTTCCAAGGAACAAGTATCTTTTAATTTCATAGCTGCCGTCACCATCTGCAGTGATTTTGGAGCCCAAAAAAATAAAGTCTCTCACTATTGCCATTGTTTCCCCATGTATTTGCTATAAAGTGATGGGATCAAATGCCATGATCTTACTTTTTTGAACGTTGAGTTTTAAGCCAACCTTTTCACTCTCCTCTTTCACTTTCATCAAGAGGCTCTTTAGTTCTTCTTCACTTTCTGCCATAAGGGTGGTGTCATCTGCATATCTGAGGTTATGCATGGTATATGATCTTTTTAATCTATTGATGGTCTGTGACCCTTTTAATCTATTGATGGATTCATATTGCTAGTGTTTTGTTACTAGAAATTTGTTTGCTAGTGTTTGAGGATTTTTGCTTCTATATTCATCAGTGATACTGGTCTGTAAATTTCTTTCTTTGTGGTATCTTGGTCTGATTATGGTATCAGGGTGATGATGATCTCATAGAATGTGTTTGGGAGTATTCCTTCCTCTACAATTATTTGGAAGAGTTTCAGAATAGTAAGTATTAACTCTTCTCTAAATGTTTGATAGAATTTTCCTCTGAATCTTTCAGGTCCTGGACTTTTATTGGTTAAGAGTTTTTAAAGCAGTTTCAATTTCATTACTTGTGACTGGCCTGTTACTTTCTATTTCTTCCTGGTTCAGTCTTGTGATATTGTATCTACTAAGAATGTGTCTACTTTTTGTAGATTATCCATTTTACTGGCATAGAGTTCTTATGATCCTCTATATTTTTGTGATAGATGTTGTAATTTATCCTTTTTCATTTCTAGTCTTATTGATTTCAGCACTCTCCCTTGTTCTCTTGATGAGTCTGGCAAAAGGTTTATCAACTTTTTTTTTTTTTTTTAATCTTTTCAAAGAACCAGCTTTTGGTTTCATAGATCTTTTCTATTGTTTTCATTTCTCTTCATTAATTTCTCCTCTGATCTTTATGATTTCTTTCTACTAACTTTGCATTTTCTTTGTTCTTTCTCTATTTGCTTTAGGTGTAACATTAGGCTTGTTATTCATGTTTTTTGTTTGTTTACTGAAGTAACACTTTATTGCTATAAACTTCCCTCTTAAAACTGCTTTTGCTGTGTCCCATAGGTTTTAGATTGCAGTTCTTTAATTTTCATTTGTCTCTAGGTAGTTTTAGTTTTCCTTTTTTATTTCATCAGTTTTCCATTTATTTTTAGTAGCATGTTGTTTAGCTTCCATGTGTTTGTAATTTTTACTTTTTTAAAAATTTATTTTGTTGATATATTTTTGGATGTGCTGGGTTTGTTGTTATGTGTACTTTTCTCTAGTTGCTGTAAGTGGGGGCTACACTCTAGTTGTATTGCACAGGCTTCTCATTGTGGGGGTTTCTTTGTGGAGCACAGGCTCTAGAGGATGTAGTTGTGGTACATGGGTTCAGTAGTTGTGGCTCATGGTCTCTGGAGAACAGACTCAGTAGTTGTGGCTCATGGGCTTAGTTGCTATCAGGTATGTGGGATCTTCCTGGACCAGAAATCGAACCTGTGTCTCCTGCATTTGCAGGCAGATTCTTTACCATTGAGCCACCATGGAAGTTGTTGCCTTTTTATTTTTCTTGCTGATGCTTTCTAATCTCATACTGTGGTTGGAAAACATGTTTGATATAATTTCAATTTTCTTAATTATAGTGATGCTCACTCTATAGCCCAGCCTGTGATTAATCCTGGAGAATGTCCCAGATGCTCTTGAGAAGAATGTGTATGCTGCTTCTTTTGGATGGAAACATCCATAAATATCAGTTAAGTCTATCTGGTATAATGTGTCATTTAAAGCCTGGTTTCTTTATTTATCTTTTGTCTGGATGATCTGCCCATTGATGAAAATGAGGTATAAAAGTCCCTCCACTATTATTGTGTCACTGTCAATTTCTCCTTTTGTGGCTGATATTAATAGTATTGGTTTATTTGTTGGAGTGTTCCCATGTTGGGTGCATATATACATTCAATAATAAAAATTGTTATATCTTCCTCTTGGATTTATCCTTTGATCATTATGTACTGTCCATTTTGTCTTTTTAAACAGTCTTTATTTTAAAGTCTATTCTGTCTTATATGATTATTGCCATTATAGCTTACTCTTGATTTCCATTTGCAGGGAATACCTTTTTCCGTTCCCTCACTTTCAGTCTGTATGTGTCCCTAGATCTGAAGCAGGTCTCCCAAAGAGAATATATAATATATGGATTCTATTTTCCTATCTGCTCAACCAGTCTATATCTTTTGATTGGAGTATTTAATCCATTTACATTTAAGGAAATTACTGACACATATATTCTTACTGCCATTTTCTTAAAGATTTTCAATTTGTTTTTGTAGATCTTTTTTCTATCCTTCCTCTTTTGTTCTCCTCTCTTGTGGTTTGTTGACTAAGTTTAGTGTTGTGTTTGAATTTTTTTTTCTTTCTTTCGTAGCTGTTGTAGATTTTCAGTCTGCAGTTACCATGAGGTTTTGATATACCAGTATATATATATAATATTTCTTTAATTTGTTGTCATTTTAATTTTAAATGTATTTCCAATGCCCTGCATTTGTGCTACCCTCTTATCAAAGTGCTGGTTTTGACATCAAATTTGTGTGCAGATGATTTCCTTCCTTAACTTTATGTTTGCCTTTATTGGTGAGTTTTTCCGTTCATAATTTTCTTGTTTCTAGTAGTAGACTTTTCTTTTCCACATAGAGAAGTTTCTTCATCATTTGTTGCAAAGCTGCTCTGGTGGTGAATTCTCTTAGCTTTTGCTTGTCTGTAAAGTTTTTTTTTCTCTGTTGAATCTGAATGAAAGTCTTGCTGGGGAGAGTATTCTCAGCTACAAGTTTTTCCCTTTCACCATTTTAAATATATTGTGCCACTCCTTTCTGACCTGCAGAATTTCTGTTGCAAAATCAGCAAATAACCTTACACAAGTTTCTTTTTACATTATTTATTGCTTTATCCTTGTTGCTCTTAATATCTTTTGTCTTTAATTTTATCTGTTTGATTACTCTTGATTTTTGGTGTGTTCCTCCTTGGGTTTATCCTGATTGGGACTCTCTGCACTTCCTGGATTGGGTGACTGTTTCCTCTCCCATTTTAGGGAAGTTTTCAGTTATTATATCTTCAGGTTCTTTCTCTCTTTTCTCCATCTGAGACCCCTATAATTTGAATGTTGGTGCATTTAATGTTGTCCCAGAGGTCTCCCAGACTGTCTTCATTTCTTTTTACTCTTTTTTTCTTTATTCTGTTCCATTATATAGCATTATATCTTTCAGCTCACTTATCCGTTCTTCTGCCTTAGTTACTCTATTGATTCCTTCCAGTGTATTATTCTTTTGAGTTATATCACTCATCTCCATTTGTTCTTTAGTTTTTATAGATAAAACATTTCTTTATTTAACATTTCTTAATGTCTTCTAAACCTGTGCTTCCATTTTTTTTTCAAGATCTTGGATGACCTTCACTATCATTACTCTGAATTTTTTTCCAATAGATCTCCTATTTCACTTCACTTACTTGTTCTCTGGGATTGTATCTTGCTCCCTCATCTGGGACATATTCCTCTGCTGTCTCTAACCTTCTGAGATTGTGGTTTCCATTTCATAGGCTGAAGGATTGTACTTCTTCTTGCTTCTGCTATCTGCCCTCTGGTGAGTGAAGCTAAGTAGCTTGTGCTGGTTTCTCGATGGGAAGGTCTGGTTCCTGCCATCTGGTGGGTGGAGCTGGGTCTTGTCACTTCGGTGGGCAGGTTCATATTCATCAAGATTTTAAGCAGCCTGTCTGTTGATGGGTGGAGCTGTGTTCCCATCCTGTTGGTTTTCTGGCCTGAGGCATCCCAGAACTGGAACCTATAGACTGTTGGGTGGGGCTAGTTCTTGAAACCTCAATGAAAGCCTCCAGGAGGGCTTGCATCAGTGAGTGCTCTCTAGAACTGCTGCTGAGAATGTCTACGTCCCTGAAGTGAGCCACAGCCACCCCAGTCCTCCATAGGAGACCCCGTGGGTCTGACTCAATCTCTTATGAGGTTACTGCATTTTTTCTCTGGTTCCTGGTATGCCTGGGACCTTGTGGAGGTCTATTTCTATTGCCCTCAAACTTGTGAAATTCCTGAGATAAAACCCTGCTGGTCTTCAAAGCAAAATTCTTCAGTATCTCAGCAGTAAATTATCCACCTGCAATGCAAGAAATGCTGGTTCAATCCCTGGGTCAGGAAGATGTCCAAAAGAAAGAAATGGCAACCCACTCAAGTATTCTTGCCTGGAAAATCCTGTGGACAGAGGAGCCTGGCAAGCTACAGTCCATAGTGTTGCAAAAGAGTTGGACACAACTTAGCGACTAAACATACATATATCACTAGAATGTGAAATAAGCGCAACTGAACAGTAGTTTGAACATTCTTTGGTATTGTCCTTATTTAAGACTGGAAAGAAAACTGACCTTTTCCAGTACCGTGGCCATTGCTGAGTATTCCATATTTGATGACATATTGAGTGCAGCAATTAAGCAGCAGCATTGTTTAGGATTTCAATAGATTAGCTGGAATTCCATCACTTCCACTAGCATTGTTCATAGTAATGCTTCCTAAAACCTACTTGACTTGACACTCCAGGATGTCTGGCTCTAGGTGAGTGATCACACCATCGTGGTTATCCAAGTCATTAAGACCATTTTGATATAGTTCTCTTGTGTATTGTTTTTATCTCTTCTTAATCTCTTCTGCTTCTGCTAGGTCCTTGCAGTTTCTGTCCTTTATTGTGCTCATCCTTGCAGGAAATAGTCCCTTGGAAGCTCCAAGTTTCTTGAAGAGATCTCTAATCTTTCCCATTCTATCATTTTCCTCTATTTCTTTGTATTGTTCATGTAAGAAGGCTTGCTTATCTGTCCTTGCTATTCTCTGGAACTCTGCATTCAGTTGGGTATATTCTTCCCTTTCTCCCTTGCATTTGCTTCTCTTCTTTCTCAGCTATTTGTAAGGCCTCCTCAAACACTTTTCCTTCTTCCATTTCTTTTCTTTAAGATGATTTTGGTCACTGTCACCTGTACAATGTCACAAACTTTTGTCCATAGTTCTTCAGGCACTCTGTCTACCAAGTTTAATCCCTTGAATCTACTTGTCACCTTCACTGTATAATCATAAGGAATTTGATTTAGGTCATACCTGAATGACCTAGTGGTTTTCTCTACTTTCTTCAATTTTTTTTGCACGAGTCCATTCTGAAGGAGATCAGCCCTGGGATTTCTTTGGAAGGAATTATGCTAAAGCTGAAACTCCAGTACTTTGGCCACCTCACGCAAAGAGTTGACTCATTGGAAAAGACTCTGATGCTGGGAGGGATTGGGGGCAGGAGGAGAAGGGGGCGACAGAGGATGAGATGGCTGGATTGCATCACTGACTCGATGGACGTGAGTCTGAGTGCACTCTGGGAGTTGGTGATGGACAGGGAGGCCTGGCGTGCTGCAATTCATGGGGTCGCAAAGACTCGGACACGACTGAGCAACTGATCTGATCTGATCTGATATTTTAAACTTTATTTCAACTAAAGATTACCATGATTTAAATGAAGTATATCCTAAAACCATTTCTTCACCTTCTCTTTTCAATATTTTTAGTATAAAATTGCAATAACAGCTTGTTTTTCCATTTTCCCCCTCCAGTAATGAAGAAACTATGAGGATAAAACAAAAAAATATTTAAAATAAGCTCAGAAAGTGTGCACAGTATACAGACTAAGCTTTGTTATTTAAGATTGCCTTCCCATGTCAAAATTTTTATTTCCTAAATGTCCTATCAGATTAGATAACATACTTTGAGTAACTTTCAAAAATCTATTCTTTCTATTTCTTCTATATATTTATACAACTTAAAAGACTTTTTAAAATTAGAGTATTTTGATATCATGATATTGTCCTGTGCAGTCTGAGCCCCACACAATAGAGTATATATGATTGTATTGCTCTCTATTTTCATACCTAGGTAAGGTGTCTTTTTAAGGAACTTTCTCAAAGAAATGAGAAACAACTTTCAATAGGGACAATAGTAGTATAATTCTTAACTGCACTGGTCTTAAAACATAACATCAGAGAACGCTGCAATACAGATTTACCCAAATTCAACTAATCAAGCTTTTCTTAAGTATCTAAACTGTTGTTGGATAGATGATCAAAAATATAATGATGATATCTTTCTCCAATAAACAAAATAAATTCCGGTATTGTAAGGGAAGCACACAAGTGAATATCATTCAAACCATATGAACAAGAGAACATGGATACAAGTTATGGGAAACCCAGGAAGATGAAAGTCCATTTGAAGAGTGGATACAATTCTCATAGGCAAACATATTCTAGGAAGAGAGAAGAGCATGTGCTATATTACTGAGCTGATAAAGTGTAGAGACATTTGGAAAAACCGTTTGCCTTAAGCAAATGGTTAATTTCAGGGAACAGTAGTTTGCGTTTTTTACACAACTAAAATGATATATTTTCTGAAGACACACATTTAGCATGCTGTAACACAATATGGTAGAAATGGAAATATAATGTCAGAAAGTTAGATTTGGACTGTATTAAGGAGAAATTTAAATCCAAGAATGCAGATGTACAAGTGAGGCAGGAAGAGCACCAAATTGCAAGCCATAAGCTCAGGGCTCAAGGCATGCCTTTATTACAGCTAACTGTGCAAACTTCTGGCATACAAGTTTACTCATGAGCAAAACAGCAATATTGACATGTACAATGTTTTAATTAGTAACAACATAATGGTTGTGAAAGTATTTATAATTTAAAGTATGCTATATGTCAGGGATCACTGGTGGCTCAGTGGATAAGGAATCCACCTGCAATGCAGGAGTCATAGGAGACAGGGGTTTGGTACTTGAGTCAGGAAGATCCCCTGGAGGAGGGCATAACAACCCACTCCAATATTCTTGCTTGGAGAATCCCATGGACAGAGGAGCCTGAAGGCCACAGTCCACAGGGTCACAAAGAGTTGGACACAACTAAAGAGCCTCTTGATGAAAGTGAAACAGGAGAATGAAAAAGTTGGCTTAAAGCTCAACTTTCAGAAAACTAAGATCATAGCATCCAGTCCCATTACTTCATGGCAAATAGATGGGGAAACAGTGGAAACAGTGACTGACTTTATTTTTCTGGGCTCTAGAATCACTTCAGATGCTGATTGCAGCCATGAAATTAATAGACACTTACTTCTGGGAAGGAAAGTTATGACCAACCTAGATAGCATATTACAAAGCAGAAACATTACTTTGTCAACAAAGGTCCGTCTAGTCAAGGCTATGGTTTTTCCAGTAGTTATGTATGGATGTAAGCGTTGGACTATAAAGAAAGCTGAGTGCCAAAGAATTGATGCTTTTGAACTGTGGTGTTGGACTCAAGAGAAGACTCTTGAGAGTCCTTTGCACTGCAAGGAGATCTAACCAGTCCATCCTAAAGGAGATCAATCCTGGGTGTCCACTGGAAGGACTGATGGTAAAGCTGAAACTCCAATACTTTGGCCACCTGATGTGAAGAGCTGACTCATTTGAAAAGATCCTGATGCTGGGAAAGATTGAGGGCAGGAGGAGAAGGGAATGACAGTAGATGCGATGGTTGGATGGCATAACCAGCTCAATGGACATGGGTTTGGGTAGACTCCGGGAGTTGGTGATGGACAGGGAGGCCTGGCATGCTGTGATTCATGGGGTCGCAAAGAGTCAGACACGCCTGAGCGACTGAACTGAACTGAAGTGACTGAGCATGCACGTGCATATGCTATATGTCTGTGTATAATAACTGATATAATTTCTTAATTCAGTGAACTTTGGGAGATAACACATTTTTGATACAGGAGTAATGTATCAGGAGCTGTATAATAAGAATCTTTATCTGAAAGACAAGTGTAACTTACCTCCAATAGAAGAGGTAACCATTGCTACTGCAATGGTTAGAATTTTTAAGAGTATAAAGTAAAAAGGAGTCAATATGAGTTGAAAATAATCAATTAATGAGATTGAAGAAGCAGAATCAATAAATTGCTGTATTTAGAGAGTAAAGATTTTTAAATCTGTATGTACTGTGAAAATCATAGGAAAAACAAAAAGAAAAAGAAAAGATGAATAACCAAGCATTTATTGAGCCCTACTTAATTCTGGGTATTAAATATGCCATTTTATGACAGACAATCTAGTCCTTCACTAAAGCAGAACAATTTGGTGTTACTCTTTCCATTTTTATTGAAGAAACAGAACTTGGGGGACAATAATGAGCTTCTCTAAATCAAATAAGAGTGACAGTATCTAAAATTAAGATTCATCTAATTCCAAATTCCATGTTCTCTCATTTGTAATGATGTATATGTGTTGTGGAGAAAAGACTAGCTTAATTTTTTTTAAGTTAAAAAAAGAAAATATCTACATCTCAAGTGAGTGAAAATAATAAAGACCTAGGAGAAACATAGAAAGTCATGAATATTGAATCTTTCAGAAGTAATGCTATTCTTAAAGCCGAATATACAGTAGAAGATGGGAGTTTTGAAAATGGAACATTGACAAATGTTTATTTTTAGGGAATGTGAGGAGAAAATGAATTACCCAAGAAAAGAATGAAAAATGGATGGGCAGAGAGTAGATTTGGGGAAACTAAGGTATTTCTTGTAAATAACCAAGATGACAGTAGAGTCAAGGGAAATAAGGATTACAAAAACTAATTTAATATGGGATGGATAAGTCATTAGTAATTAAAGAGATGATGCAAAAAGCCAAATTACAAAACATTAGGAAATAGTTGTATGATAAGGTAGTGTCACATGGGTAGCTTTTCCTTAAAATATTTTTATGGGAGGAGATATAACACCTTTGAAAATTTCTATTAATGATCTCTTTGCAAATACTAAAGTTAGATATATAAATGAACATATTTAGAAGTCATGCTAGAACAGGGGGTGAAGATGGGTCCAAATTCAAAAGTGTGACAGATACATGATGAGAGTCAGCTTTTCCTCATTATGGTACTGTTTTAATATTCAGCTCAGTTCAGTTCAGTCACTCAGTCATATCTGACCCTTTGCAACCCCATGAACTGTAGCACACCAGGCATCCCTGTCTATCACCAACTCCTAGGGTTTACTCAAACTCAGGTTCATTGAGTCTGTGATGCCATCCAACCATCTGATCGTCTGTGGTTCCTGTCTCCTCCTGCCTTCAATTTTTCCCAGCATCAAGTCTTTTCAAATGAGTCAGTTCTTCATATCATGTGGCCAAAGTATTGGATTTTCAGCTTCAACATCAGTCCTTCCAACGAATATTCAGGACTGATTTCCTTTAGAATGGACTGGTTGGATCTCCTTACAGCCCAGGGGACTCTTAAAGGGTATTCTCCAACACCACAGTTCAAATGCATCAGTTCTTCAGGGCACAGCTTTCCTTATAGTCCAATTTTCACATTCATACATGACTACTGGAAAAACCTTAGCCTTCACTAGATGGATCTTTGTTGACAAAGTAACGTTTCTGCTTTGTAATATGCTATCTCGGTTGGTCATAACTTTCCTTCCAAGGAGTAAGCATCTTTAATTTCATGGCTGTAATCACCATCTGCAGTGATTCTAGAGCCCAGAAAAATAAAGTCTGACACTATTTCCACTGTTTTCCCATCTACCTGCCATGAAGTGATGGAACCAGATGCCATGATCTTCATTTTCTGAATGTTAAGCTTTATGCCAACTTTTTCACTCTCCTCTTTCACTTTCATCAAGAGGCTCTTTAGTTCCTCTTCACTTTCTGCCATAAGCATGGTGTCATCTGCATATCTGAGGTTATTGATATTTATCACAGCCATCTTGATTCCAGCTTGTGATTCCTCCAGACCAACATTTCTCATGATGTACTCTGCATATAAGTTAAATAAGCAGCTGACAGTATACAGCCTTGACATTCTCCTTTTCCTATTTGGAACCAGTCTGTTGTTCCATGTCCAGTTCTAACTGTTCCTTCCTGACTTGCATTAAGATTTCTCAAGAGGCAGGTCAGGTGGTCTGGTAGTCCCATCTCTTTCAGATTTTTCCACAGTTTGTGATGATCCACACAATTAAATGCTTTGGCATAAGTCAATAAATCAGAAGTAAATGTTTTTCTTGAGCTCTCTCGCTTTTTTGATGATCCAGCGAATATTGGCAATTTGATCTCTCGTTCCTCTGCCTTTTATAAATCCAGCTTGAACATGTGGAATTTCACAGTTCACATACTGTTGAAGCCTGGCTTGGAGAATTTTGAGCATTACTTTACTAGCATGTGAGATGAGTGCAATCGTGCGGTAGTTTGAGCATTCTTTGGCATTGTCTTTCTTTGGGATTGGAATGAAAACTGACCTTTTCCAGTCCTGTGGCCACTGCTGAGTTTTCCAAATTTGCTGGCATATTGAGTGTAGCACTTTCAAAGCAACATCATTTAGGATTTGAAATAGCTCAACTGGCATTCCGTCACCTCCACTAGCCTGTTCATAGTCATGCTTCCTAAGCCCACTTGACTTCACATTCCAGGATGTCTGGCTCTATGTGAGTGATCACACCATTTTGATTATCTGTCGTGAGAATCTTCTTCCTACAGTACTTCTGTGTACTGTTGCCATCTCTTCTCAATATCTTCTGCTTCTCTTAGGTCCATATCATTTCTGTCTTTTATGTGCCCATATTGCATGAAATGTTCCCTTGGTATCTCTAACTTTCTTGAAGGGATCTATAGTCTTTCCCATTCTATTATTTACCTCTATTTCTTTGCACTGAACACTGAGGAAGGCTTTCTTATTTCTCCCTGCTATTCTTTGGAACTCTGTATTTAAATGGGTATATTTTTCCTTTTCTCCTTTGCTTTTCACTTATCTTCTTTTCACAGCTATTTGTAAGGCCTCCTCAGACAGCCATTTTGCTTTTTTGCATTTCTTTTTCTTGGGGATGGTCTTGATCCCGGTCTCCTGTACAATGTCATGAATCTCTATCCATAGTTCACCAGGCACTCTGTCTATCAGATCTAGTCCCTTAAGTCTATTTCTCACTTCCACTGTATAATCGTAAGGGATTTGATGTAGGTCATACCTGAATGGTCTAGTGGTTTTCCCTACTTTCTTCAATTTAAGTCTGAATTTGGCAATAAGAAGTTCATGATCTGAACCACAGTTAGCTCCTAGTCTTGTTTTTGCTGACTCTATAGAGTTTCTCCATCTTTGGCTTCAAAGAATATAATCAATCGGATTTTGGTGTTGACCGTCTGGAGATGTCCACGTGAAGAGTCTTGTCTTGTGTTGTTGGAAGAGAGTGTTTGCTCTGTACAGTGTGTTCTCTCGGCAAAACTTTATTAGCCTTTGCTGTCCTTCATTCTGTACTCCAAGGCCAAATTTGCCTGTTACTCCGGTTGTTTCTTGACTTTTCTAGTATACTTATGTACTTTTATTCAATATACTTTTCTAGTATATAATATACTTTTCTAGTATATTGGTATAATAGACTCAAACATTTCATTCTCCTAGCATGGCAGTAATTTCTGAGATGGAGAAGTTTAGAGAAAAGGAAAAGAGGCATTTCAATTGAGAAATGTATTATTTGACAGTTAAGAACAGCTGCCCCGTCTCACTTTCCATAGATACATTATAGTTGCCATTTTATTTTGCAGCGACCCTATAATTGCGGTGTCAGCTTTACTAGCTGCAGATCCTTCACCTTTTCATCCATGTACATACCATTATCATCTTAGTCTTAACAAAAATATGTATGATAATGTGTTTTTCAACTCAGACACTGCCAGAGCAGTCCTATGGACTACTTATTCACAGATAACTCGATTTTGGCATCTAAAACATCTCAAAATATGTCCAATATTGCCATATTTATTTATCAAGCATATTTTTATGGTGACATAACAGTTTACCTCAGATATGTCTGATTTTCCTTGACATCTTCACTTGGTTGTGTCATTTCTTCCCCTGGAATATTCTGTCTTAGCATTTTTGCTTGTGTCATCCTATGCATTCTTCAAGGACCCACTAGCAACCTCTTTCATAAAGCTCTTCCTGCTTCCACAATCTGTTACAATCTGGTAAACACCTCTAGCATTGTGCATATCTTCATTAGTGTACTTAAAATATTTTTCCTTGTCTTATATGACTTTTCTAAGTGTAAAATCCTTGAAATCAGAAATTCCAAGGATTATTATTAGTATGAATAATATTATTCATGCTTCTGTAAACATGATGAAGAGAGTTCAATATATAGTGAATTGAACTGCTTAAAATAGCAAACCTGGAGCTTCATCATTTTTCTGTTAATTTCTTTGATCACATGAATTTATAGCAGGACTTCAAACTCATCATAAAACTAAATGACAAATAAGGCAGCAGTTGGTAAAACAGAAATATTCTTGCATGCACAATACCAATATTTTTATAAGCAATTAGAAAATATATAAGAGAACCCTTGATAAATAAAGGCATATTATAGACTTGTTATATTTTAATTATAATTTTATGTTTCAGTCTCCAAGGTGAAATCCCCAGAGTTTGTGCTTTGAGATCTTAAAAGTTTTGTTTTTAATTTGAAATTCCTATGGAGCATAACAGGCTTTTAAATGGAGAAATGCTGCCAAAGAAATAATGAAGCTGACAGCAGTTTCTGTGCTGAACAATAAATTAAAATTTTAAATCTTTTGAAATCATAAACAAATTCTGGGAAAGCTCAGCTTCAGATTCTTAGGTTTACATACACTTTCCTTCTCCAGGAAAGACCTTGTTTGTCTTTTTGAGAGCAAAAAGTAATGTTTGATCCAAATTTGAATTATAAAAACTCTACTATATACCAAGAATGAAATAGCAGAGAATATTTTTTCTTATTTGGTAATATTAAAACCAAAAGTGAGTTTTGGTTTTGGAAGTGAGAAATAGATTCCAGGAATTATTTCTGATAGGTAGAGTGCCTGAAGAACTATGGACAGAGACTCGTGACATTGTACAGGAGACAGGGATCAAGACCATCCGTGTGGAAAAGAAATGCAAAAAAGCAAAAAGTGAAGAACAACTTAAGAGTCTCCTGATGAAAGTGAAAGAGGAGAGTAAAAAAGTTGGATTAAAGCTCAACATTCAGAAAACTAAGATCATGGCATCTGGTCCCATCACTTCATGGCAAATAGATGGGGAAACAGTGGAAATGGTGGCTGACTTTATTTTGGGGGGTTCCAAAATCACTGCAGATGGTGACTGCAGCCATGAAATTAAAAGACGCTTACTCCTTGGAAAAAAGTTATGACCAACCTAGACAGCATATTAAAAAACAGAGACATTACTTTGGCAACAACAGTCCGACTAGTGAAGGCTATGGTTTTTCCAGTAGTCATGTATGAATGAGAGAATTGTAGTATAGAGAAAGCTGATTACCAAAGATTCTTTTGAACTGTGCTGTTGGAGAAGCCTCGAGAGTCCCTTGGACGCAAGGAGATCCAACCATTAGTCCATCCTAAAGGACATCAGTCCTGAGAGTTCATTGGAAGGACTCTATTGAAGCTGAAACTCCAGTACTTTGGCCACCTGCTGTGAAGAGTTGACTCATTTGAAAAGACCCTGATGCTGGGAAAGATTGAGGGCAGAAGGAGAATGGGACGACAGGGGATGAGCTGGTTGGATGGCATCACCGACTCAATGGACATGAGTTTGGGTAGGCTCCGGGAGTTGGTGATGGACAGGGAAGCCTGGTGTGCTACAGTTCATGAGGTCTCAAAGAGTCGGACATAACTAAGCAACTGAATTGAACTGAACTAAAAAATTAAACATCCTCCTGAAAAAAATCCATGGTGCCTGGTGCTGTAATTAATTGTTCCTACTTTCCTATCTTCCCCTCACTCCTGCCATGCACCTGAAAGCTTGTAATTACTACCAAGCTTTATGTCTGATTTGCTAGGAAATAGTGTTTCCAATTTAAAAAACTGGAAGCCACTCTACCTCCTAAATATTTTTTGTGCATTACAAAGAAAAAAATATTCCACTTGAAAATAATATAGGAATTGTTCTCCCTAGATCCCATGCCAATACATTCAGGGGCTGCCATTAGTTTAGCAATGGTGGTTGGCAAATCTTCAGAAACTGTCTTGGTAGAGTTTTTACTGTGTGAATAATAGAGAAAAACATTATTAACAGATATGAAGCCAATAAACAAACGTTATTTTATATTTACCTGGGGCAGAGGCTGGTCCTTCAATTCAATAAACCAGTCTTGCTTCTGTATGTGGAGGTTGTGATTCATTGTGTATCTGACTCATAAAGGCTAATTTTCCTTTGAGATGACAGGGGCCCAGTAAAAGAGAGTTAACTTAAGCTCTGACCAAAGTGTATCACTTTATAATGGTCTGATACAGTGTATCTTTTGACAGTGATTTTTATTCCTCTATGGACTTTCCCTTTTCTTATTCTTTGGGGTGCTTCCTCATACCTTTTATATACAAATGACCATTGTTTCATACTTTTTAAACACAGAAAAGTTATTATTTTCCCTTCTGAAAAAGATTAATCTAAAAATATTGTATCTACTATTTTTGAATCGGTCCTGTTTGTAGCTGACACTGAAATTGAAAGACAATCTAATCCACTCCACTTGTAAAGAGCCCCCAACTCATATCTCTGCTTGATATTTTCTTTTTTCAAGATCCATGTTTTTATTAGTTACGCCTAGAAGAATCACTAGCAATTTCCTGAATGTACTGATGTTTATCATGCCTTTGCACAGTCCTTTTCATGCTTATACCTGGGAAACTTAGAAATACTAAATAGAAATCATATAACAAGGCATATTCATTATTCTCAGTCTCAATAGGACTCTCAAAATTACTTAGCAAGGCAGTGTTTCTATATCAAACTTGATCTCCCACTATTGGTGATTACTATTTCCAGTTTTTTTCTCTCAAAGTTCCTCTCTATACATTCCCATCTCCTGTGAGATGGGAACGTGTGTGTGTGTGTGTGTGTGTGTGTGTGTGTGTGTGTGTGATATATACAGGGTCTTGCTTGATGCATCATTACCAAAGTAAAATTATTAAACATGAGCTCTCTCATTTTCCCATCACAAAACCTCGACCCATCTTTGGAATTGTGCTTATATTCTCCAAAAGAGTTATGTTCTTTCACTTATTTTTTTCCCCTATCATCAGTATTTTCCTCTCTACAGGAATATTTATATCAACCAATAAATATGCTCTGGTTTCTTGTGTCTCTAAAAAGGAAATCTCTTTTGACTTCCTAATGACTACAGAACTGACCCATTATTCTTCTGCTTTATGGAATTTGATGTTCCAAAGCTATTACCTATCTGAACTATCAGGATAGGAACCCACCCAGTGTAAGAAGGTCCCACTTTCACTGATACCAGAAGAATTTTATGCCTCTATTCTACAGGAAAGGAAGAGCCTCACACTCAGAGAGAGCTTGATGAGCTATTACAGGAAAATGAAGATCATAGAGTCTAAATTATAGAATGTAAATTGGAGAAAAACACAGAATTCAATAGAAAAGTGGTAAAATGAAATTAAGGAGATGTGGAGAAACCAATCTCTTCTGCAGAGGAAGCAAATTGGCAGCCTTTCTACCTAATCTGGTCTGAAGATATGTTTTGTTTTAAACACACATTGTTTTTTAAAATATGAGAATAGACTTTTGAAAATCAGGAGATTTTTACATACACACACTCATAACAATAATCCACACATTTTTGTAATTCAGTTTTTAGATTTGCCGCTAAAACCAATGTACCTTCCTTGCAACATCTGCTGGAACCTATTAACGTGTTCCCTTTAGGCAGAACAAGCTCTCTGGTTCACAGTGGTCACGCCTAGGCTTCTTCACTCATTCAGCTTTCTTGTTGTCGTTCTGTCACTAAGTTGTGTCTGATTGTTGCAACCTTATGGATTGTAGCATGTCAGACTCCTCATGTATCTTACCTATCTATTAAGGAAGGCTATAAAGAGTTGTGAGAGAAGGAACAGATTCAATTTGTGTTTTCAGTACTTTATGCTTTATACTTTAGATAAATAGATTGAAGGAAACAGAAGTTTTAGTTAAAAGGCCACTAAAGTCTGGATTTAAGATGGTAGAGACTTGGAATATGGTGATTGTAGTGAACTAGAATCTGTGACCTAAGTAAAAAATCTATGCTATTTCATGGTGTGATGAAATTTAAGAAGCTATTTTATCACTTTCAGGAGTGGCAAGATAAGTAAGTGTAAATGAAGGAAGAGAAAGAAGTCCGAGGAGGAGCTAAGATGGTGGAGGAGTAGGATGGGGAGAATACTTTCTCCCCCACAAATTCATCAAAAGGACATTTAAACACCGAGTAAATTCCACAAAACAACTTCTGAAAGCCAGCAGAGGACATCAGGCACCCAGAAAAGCAACCCAAGTCTTTGAAAGGAGAGAGAAGAAATACAGCTCCACTCACCAGAACACCGACACAAGCTTCCCTAACCAAGAAACTTTGACAAGCCACCTGTACAAACCCACAAAGAGCAAGGAAACGCCACAATAAAGAGAACTCCACAAACTGCCAGAATACAGAAAGGACACCCAAAACTCAGCAATTTAAACAAGATGAAGAGACAGAGGAATACCAGGCAGATAAAGGAACAGGATAAAAGCCCACCAAACCAAACCAAAGAGGAAGAGATAGGGAATCTACCTGATAAAGAATTCCAAATAATGATAGTGAAATTGATCCAAAATCTTGAAATCAAAATGGAATCACAGATAAATAGCTTGGAGACAAAGATTGAGAAGATGCAAGAAAGGTTTAACAAGGACCTAGAAGAAATAAAAGAGAGTCAATATAAAATGAATAATGCAATAAATGAAATTAAAAACACTCTGGAGGCAACAAATAGTAGAATAACAGAGGCAGAAGATAGGATTACTGAATTAGAAGATAGAATGGTAGAAATAAATGAATCAGAGAGGATAAAAGAAAAACGAATTAAAAGAAATAAGGACAATCTCAGAGACCTCCAGGACAATATTAAACGCTACAGCATTCAAATCATAGGGGTCCCAGAAGAAGAAGACAAAAAGAAAGACCATGAGAAAATACTTGAGGAGATAATAGTTGAAAACTTCCCTAAAATGGGGAAGGAAATAATCACCCAAGTCCAAGAAACCCAGAGAGTCCCAAACAGGATAAACCCAAGGCGAAACACCCCAAGACACATATTAATCAAATTAACAAAGATCAAACACAAAGAACAAATATTAAAAGCAGCAAGGGAAAAACAACAAATAACACACAAGGGAATTCCCAATAGGATAACAGCTGATCTTTCAATAGAAACTCTTCAAGCCAGGAGGGAATGGCAAGACATACTTAAAGTGATGAAAGAAAATAACCTACAGCCCAGATTATTGTACCCAGCAAGGATCTCATTCAAATATGAAGGAGAAATCAAAAGCTTCTCAGACAAGCAAAAACTGAGAGAATTCAGCACCACCAAACCAGCTCTCCAACAAATACTAAAGGATATTCTCTAGACAGGAAACACAAAAACAGTGTATAAACTCGAACCCAAAACACTAAAGTAAATGGCAACGGGATCATACTTATCAGTAATTACCTTAAGTGTAAATGGGTTGAATGCCCCAACCAAAAGACAAAGACTGGCTGAATGGATACAAAAACAAGACCCCTACATATGTTGTCTACAAGAGACCCACCTCAAAACAGGGGACACATACAGACTGAAAGTGAAGGGCTGGAAAAAGATTTTCCATGCAAATAGGGACCAAAAGAAAGCAGGAGTAGCAATACTTATATCAGATAAAATAGACTTTAAAACAAAGGCTGTAAAAAGAGACAAAGATGGTCACTACATAATGATCAAAGGATCAATCCAAGAAGAAGATATAACAATTATAAATATATATGCACCCAACACGGGAGCGCTGCAATATGTAAGACAAATGCTAACAAGTATGAAAGGAGAAATTAACAATAACACAATAATAGTGGGAGACTTTCATACCCCACTCACAGCTATGGATAGATCAACTAAACAGAAAATTAACAAGGAAACACAAACTTTAAATGATACAATAGACAAGTTAGACCTAATTGATATCTATAGGACATTTCATCCCAAAACAATGAATTTCACCTTTTTCTCAAGCGCACATGGAACCTTCTCCAGCATAGATCACATCCTGGGCCATAAATCTAGCCTTGGTAAATTCAAAAAAATAGAAACCATTCCAAGCATCTTTTCTGACCACAATGCAGTAAGATTAGATCTCAATTACAGGAGAAAAAATATTAAAAATTCCAACATATGGAGGATGAACAACACCCTGCTGAATAACCAACAAATCACAGAAGAAATCAAAAAAGAAATCAAAATTTACATAGAAACTAATGAAAATGAAAACACAACAACTCAAAACCTGTGGGACACTTTAAAAGCAGTCCTAAGGGGAAAGTTCATAGCAATACAGGCATACCTCAAGAAACAAGAAAAAAGTCAAATAAATAACCTAACCCTACACCTAAAGCAACTAGAAAAGGAAGAAATGAAGAACCCCAGGGTTAGTAGAAGGAAAGAAATCTTAAAAATTAGGGCAGAAATAAATACAAAAGAAACAAAAGAGACCATAGCAAAAATCAACAAAGCCAAAAGCTGGTTCTTTGAAAGGATAAATAAAATTGACAAACCATTAGCCAGACTCATCAAGAAACAAAGGGAGAAAAATCAAATCAATAAAATTAGAAATGAAAATGGAGAGATCACAACAGACAACACAGAAATACAAATGATCATAAGAGACTACTATCAACAATTATATGCTAATAAAATGGACAAAATGGAAGAAACGGACAAATTCTTAGAAAGGTAAAACTTTCCAAAACTGGACCAGGAAGAAATAGAAAATCTTAGCAGACCCATCACAAGCACGGAAATTGAAACTGTAGTCAAAAATCTTCCAGCAAACAAAAGCCCAGGTCCAGACGGCTTCACAGCTGAATTCTACCAAAAATTTAGAGAAGAGCTAACACCTATCCTGCTCAAACTCTTCCAGAAAATTGCAGAGGAAGGTAAACTTCCAAACTCATTCTATGAGGCCACCATCACCCTAATACCAAAACCTGACAAAGATCCCACAAAAAAAGAAAACTACAGGCCAATATCACTGATGAACATAGACGCAAAAATCCTTAACAAAATTAAGCAAGAAGAATCCAACAACACATTAAAAAGATCATACACCATGACCAAGTGGGCTTTATCCCAGGGATGCAAGGATTCTTCAATATCCGCAAATCAATCAATGTTATACACCACATTAACAAATTGAAAAACAAAAACCATATGATTATCTCAATAGATGCAGAGAAAGCCTTTCACAAAATTCAACATCCATTTATGATAAGAACTCTCCAGAAAGCAGAATAGAAGGAACATACCTCAACATAATAAAAGCTATATATGACAAACCCACAGCAAACATTATCCTCAATGGGGAAAAATTGAAAGCATTTCCTCTAAAGACAGGAACAAGACAAGGGTGCCCACTTTCACCATTACTATTCAACATAGTTTTGGAAGTTTTGGCCACAGCAATCAGAGCAGAAAAAGAAATAAAAGGAATCCAAACTGGAAAAGAAGAAGGAAAACTCTCACTGTTTGCAGATGACATGATCCTTTACATGGAAAACCCTAAAGACTCCACCAGAAAATTACTAGAACTAATCAATGATTATAGTAAAGTTGCAGGATATAAAATCAACACACAGAAATCCCTTGCATTCCTATACACTAATAATGAGAAAACTGAAAGAGAAATTAAGGAAACAATTCCATTCACCATTGCAACGGAAAGAATAAATACTTAGGAATATATCTACCTAAAGAAACTAAAGACCTATATATAGAAAACTATAAAACACTGGTGAAAGAAATCAAAGAGGACACTAATAGATGGAGAAATATACCATGTTCATGGATTGGAAGAATCAATATAGTGAAAATGAGTATACTACCCAAAGGAATTTATAGACTCAATGCAATCCCTATCAAGCTACCAACGGTATTCTTCACAGAGCTAGAACAAATAATTTCACAATTCGTATGGAAATACAAAAAACCTCGAATAGCCAAAGCTATCTTGAGAAAGAAGAATGGAAATGGAGGAATCAACCTACCTGACTTCAGGCTCTATTACAAAGCCACAGTTATCAAGACAGTATGGTACTGGCACAAAGACAGAAATATTGATCAATGGAACAAAATAGAAAGCCCAGAGATAAATCCACGCACATATGGACACCTTATCTCTGACAAAGGAGGCAAGAATATACAATGGATTAAAGACAATCTCTTTAACAAGTGGTGCTGGGAAATCTGGTCAACCACTTGTAAAAGAATGAAACTAGAACACTTTCTAACACCTTACACAAAAATAAACTCAAAATGGATTAAAGATCTAAACATAAGACCAGAAACTATAAAACTCCTAGAGGAGAACATAGGCAAAACACTCTCCGACATACATCACAGCAGGATCCTCTATGACCCACCTCCCAGAATATTGGCAATAAAAGCAAAAATAAACAAATGGGACCTAATTAAACTTAAAAGCTTCTGCACATCAAAGGAAACTATTAGCAAGGTGAAAAGGCAGCCTTCAGAATAGGAGAAAATAATAGCAAATGAAGCAACGGACAAACAACTAACCTCAAAAATATACAAGCAACTCCTACAGCTCAACTCCAGAAAAATAAATGACCCAATCAAAAAATGGGCCAAAGAACTAAATAGACATTTCTCCAAAGAAGACATACAGATGGCTAACAAACACATGAAAAGATGCTCAACATCACTCATTATCAGAGACATGCAAATCAAAACCACAATCAGGTACCATTTCACGCCAGTCAGAATGGCTGCGATCCAAAAGTCTACAAGCAATAAATGCTGGAGAGGGTGTGGAGAAAAGGGAACTCTCTTACACTGTTGGTGGGAATACAAACTAGTACAGCCACTATGGAGAACAGTGTGGAGATTCCTTAAAAAACTGGAAATAGAACTGCCTTATGATCCAGCAATCTCACTGCTGGGCATACACACTGTGGAAACCAGAAGGGAAAGAGACACGTGTACCCCAATGTTCATTGCAGCACTGTTTATAATAGCCAGGACATGGAAGCAACCTAGATGCCCATCAGCAGATGAATGGATAAGAAAGCTGTGGTACATATACACAATGGAGTATTACTCAGCCATTAAAAAGAATACATTTGAATCAGTTCTAATGAGATGGATGAAACTGGAACCTATTATACAGAGTGAAGTAAGCCAGAAAGAAAAACACCAATACAGTATACTAACGCATATATATGGAATTTAGAAAGATGGTAACAATAACCCTGTGTACGAGACAGCAAAAGAGACACCGATGTATAGATCAGTCTTATGGACTCTGTGGGAGAGGGAGAGGGTGGGGAGATTTGGGAGAATAGCATTGAAACATGTATAATATCATGTATGAAACGAGTCGCCAGTCCAGGTTCGATGCACGGTACTGGATGCTTGGGGCTGGTGCACTGGGACGACCCAGAGGGAGGGTAGGGGAGGGAGGAGGGAGGAGGGTTCAGGATGGGGAACGCGGGTATACCTGTGTCGGATTCATTTCGATATTTGGCAAAACTAATACAATATTGTAAAGTTTAAAAATAAAATAAAATTTAAAAAAAAGAGAGAGAAAGAAGTCCTTAAAAGGGGGTCCAGAATGTAGAATACAATGGAAAAATTGAAAATGATGAGGGCAGAAGACTGTTAAGTTCAACAACATGAAGGTTGTTGAGAAGAGTGATTTCATTGGAGTGACAGAGGTTGAGACAAATTGAGATAATCTAAAGAGTGAAGTAAAGAAGTAAATAATGAATATATAAATATATAAATCGTCTCTGGACTTCATTTCTCTACACAACAGATTCTAATCACACTTTATCACATAACTCAACATTTGCCTCTGTGAACCTAATCTAGTTGCCAAAAATATCATAACTGTTCAGTCTCCAAAACATTTTTAAATATTCTTAAATTATAAGAGTATATCTTAGCCTGATTGTAAGCTCCTGGTTTCTTAACATCTATCAGGGAGCCAAAAAAAAGATTTCAAGATAATTTGATGATTTGAAATTTACTAAAAGGGAATTTGGCAATAAGGAGCTCATGATCTGAGCTACCATCAGCTACCAGTCTTGTTTTGGAGGACTGTAGAGAGTTTCTCCATCTTTGGCTGCAAAGAATATAATCAATCTGATTTTGGTATTGACCATCTGGTGATGTCCATGTGTAGAGTTTTCTCTTGTGTCGTTGGAAGAGGGTGTTTGCTATGACCACTGCCTTCTCTTGGCAAAACTCTATTAGCCTTTGCCCTGCTTCATTCCATATTCCAAGGCCAAATTTGCCTGTTACTCCAGATGTTTCTTGACTTCCTACTTTTGCATTCCAGTCCCCTATATTGAAAAGGACATCTTTTTTTGGGTGTTAGTTCTAAAAGTCTTGTAGGTCTTCACAGAACCGTTCAACTTCAGCTTCTTCAGCATTACTTGTTGGGGCACAGACTTGGATTACTGTGATATTGAATGGTTTGCCTTGGAAACAAACAGAGATTGTTTTGTCGTTTTTGAGAGTGCATCCAAGTACTGCGTTTCAGACTATTTTGTTGACCATAATGTCTACTCCATTTCTTCTATGGGATTCCTGCCTGCAGTAGTAGATATAATGGTCATCTGAGTTAAACTCACCCATTCCAGTCCATTTTAGTTCACTGATTCCTAGAATGTCGACGTTCACTCTTGCCATCTCCTGTTTGACCATTTCTAAAGGCAATGGCAACCCACTCCAGTACTCTTGCCTGGAAAATCCCATGGATGGAGGGGCCTGGTGGGCTGCAGTCCATGGGGTCGCTAGGAGTCGGACACGACTGAGCGACTTCACTTTCACCTTTCACTTCATGCATTGGAGAAGGAAATGGCCAACCACTCCAGTGTTCTTGCCTGGAGAATCCCAGGGACAGGGGAGCCTGATGGGCTGCCATCTATGGGGTCGCACAGAGTCGGACACGACTGAAGCAACTTAGCAGCAGCAATTTGCCTTGATTCATGGACCTAACATTCCATGTTCCTATGCAATATTGCTCTTTACAGCATCGGACCTTGATTCTATCACCAGTCACATCCACAACTGGGTATTGTTTTGCTTTGGCTCCATCCCTTCATTCTTTGTGGTGTTATTTCTCCACTGGACTCCAGTAGCATATTGGGCATCTACTGACCTCGGGAGTTCCTCTTTCAGTATCCTATCATTTTGCCTTTTCATACTATTTATGGGATTCTCAAGGCAAGAATACTGAAGTGGCTAAGATCATGAGCTCCTTATTGCCAAATTCAGACTTAAATTGAAGAAAGTAGGGAAAACCAGAAGATTATTCAGGTATGACCTAAATCAAATCTCTTATGATTATACAGTGGAAGTGAGAAATAGATTTAAGAGACTAGATCTGATAGAGTGCCTGATGAACTATGGACTGAGGTTCATGACACTGGACAGGAGACAGGATTAAGATCATCCCCATGGAAAAGAAAAGCAAAAAAGCAAAATGGCTGTCTGGGGAGGCCTTACAAATAGCTGTGAAAAGAAGAGAAGCGAAAAGCAAAGGAGAAAAGGACAGATATAAGCATTGAATGCAGAGTTCCAAATAGCAAGAAGAGATAAGAAAGCCTTCCTCAGTGATCAATGCAAAGAAATAGAGGAAAACAATAGAATGGGAAAGACTAGAGATCTCTTCAAGAAAATTAGATATACTAAGGGAACATTTCATGCAAAGGGGGGCTCAATAAAGGACAGAAATGGTATGGACCTAACAGAAGCAAAAGATATTAAGAAGAGGTGGCAAGAATACACGGAAGAATTGTACAAAAAAGATCTTCATGACCAAGATAATCACGATGGTATGATCACTCACCTAGAGGCAGACATCCAGGAATGTGAAGTCAAGTGCGCCTTAGAAAGCATCACTACAAACGAAGCTAGTGGAGGTGATGGAATTCCAGTTGAGTTATTTCAAATCCTGAAAGATGATGCTGTGAAAGTGCTGCACTCAATATGCCAGCAAATTTGGAAAACTCAGCAGTGGCTACAGGACTGGAAAAGGTCAGTTTTCATTCAAATCCCAAAGAAAGGTAATGCCAAAGAATGCTCAAACTACTGCACAATTGCACTCATCTCTCACACTAGTAAAGTAATGCTCAAAATTCTGCAAGCCAGGCTTCAGCAATACATGAACCGTGAACTTCCAGATGTTCAAGCTGGTTTTAGAAAAGGCAGAGGAACCAGAGATCAAATTGCCAACATTCGCTGGATCACCGAGAAAGCAAGAGAGTTCCAGAAAAACATCTATTTCTGCTTTATTGACTATGCCAAAGCCTTTGACTGTGTGGATCACAATAAACTGTGGGAAATTCTGAAAGAGATGGGAATACCAGACCACCTGACCTGCCTCTTGAGAAATCTGTATTCAGGTCAGGAAGCAACAGTTAGAACTGGACATGGAACAACAGACTGGTTCCAAATAGGACAAGGAGTACATCAGGGCTGTATATTGTCACCCTGCTTATTTAACTTGTATTCAGAGTGCATCATGAGAAACATGGGCTAGAAGAAGCACAAGCTGGATTCAAGATTGTTGGGAGAAATATCAATAACCTCAGATATGCAGATGACACCACCCTTATGATAGAAAGTGCAGAGGAACTCAAAAGCCTCTTGATGAAAGTGAAAGAGGAGAGTAAAAAGTTTGGCTTAAAGCTCAACATTCAGAAAACGAAGATCATGGCATTTGGTCCCATCACTTCATGGCAAATAGATGGGGAAACAGTGGAAACAGTGTCAGACTTTTTTGGGGGCTCCAAAATCACTGCAGATGGTGACTGCAGCCATGAAATTAAAAGATGCTTACTCCTTGGAAGGAAAGTTATGACCACCCTAGATAGCATATTCAAAAGCAGAGACATTACTTTGCCAACAAAGGTCTGTCTAGTCAAGACTATGGGTTTTCCAGTGGTCATGTATGGATGTGAGAGTTGGACTATGAAGAAAGCTGAGCACCGAAGAATTGATGCTTTTGAACTGTGTTGTTGGAAAAGACTCTTGAGAGTCCCTTGGACTGCAAGGAGATCCAACCAGTCCATTCTAAAGGAGATCAGCCCTGGATGTTCTTTCGAAGGAATGATGCTAGAGCTGAAACTCCAGTACTTTGGCCACCTGATGCGAAGAGTTGACTCATTGGAAAAGACTCTGATCCTGAGATGGATTGAGAGTGGGAGGAGAAGGGGATGACAGAGGATAAGATGGCTGGATGGCATCACCGACTCGATGGTCTGAGTTTGAGTGAACTCTAGGAGTTGGTGATGGACAGGGAGGTTTGGCATGCTACGATTCATGGGGTCACAAAGAGTTGGACACGACTGAGCAACTGAACTGAACTGAAAAGGTAATTTAACCCTCTATATTACTATTTCTAATAGTAATAAGCCTATTTATAATAAACCGCATATTTTTGTAAAAAGTGAGACCAAATAGATACTAACATCAAGAATAATTATTTCCATTTATCTTTTCATACTACAATAGCAGCTAGGATTAAATACTCATTCGTCTTAAGTTCGCTACCATGTTTGCATATCTCATGCAACATTCACCTCAATACTAGGAAACAGGTATTATCATTTTTAGAGCTGAGGAAAACATCCTCAGAGAAGACAATATATTGATGGTTGATTGTAAGAATGGGATCTGAATGAAGTTTGTTTGGTTTCAAAGCATAATTTAACACAGTAATTAAAGGGTCAGGATATAGAATCAGGAAGTAATGAGTTCAAATTCCAGTTACATAAAATTATTAGCTGGATAAGCAGACTTTCAGTTTTATTTGTAAGTGAAAATAAAAGTGTTAGTTGCTCAGTTGTGTCTGATTCTTCTTGATGCCATGGACTGTAACACTCTAGGCTTTTCTTTTCATGGAATTCTCCAGGCAAGAATACTGGAGTGGGTAGCCATTCCCTTTTCCAAGGGATCTTTCCAACCCAGGGATCGAACCTGGGTCTCCTGCATTGCAGGCAGATATTTTACCATCTGAGCCAAGGTGGAATAAAATAACAAACAGGTTATTATAGGTTTTATTATTATAGGGTTTTTATTAAATAAAGTATACATATACAAATACCAGGTATGTTGATGACATTTTACAGTCTATAAAATATCACTTTTAACTACTGAGATTGAGATTTAGTTGATTTTTAATATACTTAGGTTATTAAGCTCTAACTCTGACTGGATTCTGGGTCTTTTGAATTTCTTTTTAATGTGATTTTTCATACAATATTATCCATATTAATTATCAGGCTAGTTAAAGTTCTGCAATTTTTTTAGAAAATTACAAGTTTATTCATATTGAACTAATATTGTTTTCCCCTGCAAGAATATCAAAATATAACTTTAAGTCAAATGATCCATGGAGACAAAATATTCATAGGTTTTTATTATAAGAACTACATTTTTAGTCACGGGGAATTTCTTCAGAAGTCCTTTATACAAACAGAATAAAGAAGCAAAGAATGTAAATGTGTGGTATGTGAAACTATAACCATTATCATTTTAAAATTTAATATATCATGAATATTTTGTGAAAATAGTATTGTGAACTAAATTATCACTTAGTATTTTATAGGATTTTTGTATCTTTTATTTGTAAAATGTTACATTCAGAGGACTACTGAAAATTCAATATTTTTAAACAATATTGTGTCATAGTGTAAATTAATAGTTACCATATTATTAAGTGCACTATTCCTTTGACATATTTAACCATGAGTGCTCTGTGTGCTAAATCACTTCAGTCATGTCTGACTCTACAACCTCAGGAACTATAGTCCACCAGTCTCTTCTGTCCATGGGATTCTCCAGTGAAGAATACTGGAGTGGATTACTGTGCCCTCCTCCAGGAGATCTTTCTGTACCAGGGATGGAACCCACGTATTTTTTTTTCCTGCACTGGCAGGCAGATTCTTTACCTCTAGCACCACCTGGGAAGCCTAGTCTACTATGTATATTTTCTGTGCTGTAAGTAAACTTGATTTCAATTTTTAAAATAAATACTAAATTTAAGATGGAGATAAACCTTATTCAAATTAAATTTTCTTTTAAATAAAATGTTTATAGAACATTTGCAGGAAGGTTTCACATGCAGTATCTCATTTGAAACATCATTCTATGTGATAAATTTGATTTACATGTTACAGAAGAGGAAACTCTGGCAGACAGGATTGAAAAACTTACTCAAGATCAGACAATTAATAAACATTAGAATATGAATTCAAACCTATGTATTTCAAATTGAATCTCATGATTTTCCACTTACTGTGCTGTGCTGTGCTTAGTTGCTTAGTTGTGCCCAACTTCTTGTGACCCCATTGACTGTAGCCTGCCAGGCTCCTCTGTCCATGATGGTTCTCCAGGCAAGATTACTGGAGTGGGTTGCCATGCCCTCCTCCAGGGAATCCTCCCAACCCAGGGATCCAACCGAGTTCTCCCACATAGCACATGACAATAAATTAATCATTTAAACTTAAAAAAGTTCCCTGATAAATTTGATGTTATTTCGTCACTTTAGTGAAATATTATTAATCATAACACTTCAGTGAAATCTAGCTGCCACACTTTTAAGTCACCACGTCTTCATCTCCATATTATTATACTTGAAATTTAAATTAAAATAAACTTTAACAAAGTTAATAATGAAATAAAAAATTTTAAATCATACCTAAAATCCGATCCAATTCTCTTCCCATTTTCTGGTTCTCCTGGATCTGGGCATAAATTGGAAGCTGTCTTAATACCTCCCTCATTTACTGAAACAACAGGAACACAAGAAAAGAAAGAATCAAAACATGTATGATTAGAAAATCAAAAGTGATATTCATTTCAAATTGTACATAAAATATATTCTTGTATTTTATTATTCTAATCACTACAATTTATACATGGAATGTTAAATATAATTTTATAAACCAATAATGAGAACAAAAATACTTTTTAATTTGTGGATATATAAAACATAATTTCCATGTTTCTATTCAGTGACATACTACTTTGAATATTAACACATTAACAGTTAACACTTTATTTTTAATTACTATCAAATTTTGAAATCTCTGTAATGCACTCCATAGGTATCATTGCCAGAGTTTCCATTAATTATTGGCAGCAGAGAAGTCACTACCAGTTATATCAGTGTCATCAGATACTTGTTATTTTTAAAGTTGCAACATAAAAATAAAGCCAATACAATATTGTAAAGTAAAAAATAATAATAATAATAAAAAAAATAAAAAAAAACTTTATGGAAAAAGTTTAAGGATAATGGCAATTTTTAACGGGTATATAACAAGGAATTTATTCTGCCAATGTGAAAATAAAACTGTGATGCAAGTTATCATGCATGTCGTTGAATTATGCTTTAATGCTGAAAATCAAATTAAGGGCTTTACCCTTTAACAAGTCCCATGACTATGTTTTATTGTACACTTTCAGCAGTTTCTTCAGAACACCCTATTGATAAATTATGTATTCATATTTTCAGTGAATGTGCTCACAGTAAATAAATAATTCCCTAAGAAATCTTTTTTTTTAATGGGAAGATTATTAAACCAGATGAAGTCTGAAATATCTGAGTGACACTGTTTCATGAACTCAATCTTATAGCAAATTGGAGAATAACTTCTATTTTGCTCTTCATCAACTTATCTGCTTTTTAAAGAAAAGAATAGGACCTGAGTAGAGACTCTAGAAATGAAAAAATCTAAACTTTGCTATGGTTCTTGTCCTACACTGTGAATTGGAATCACCTATAGAGTTTTTTTTTTTCTTCTTCTTCTTTTATGAAAAAACAGATGCTTACTTTTCTGTCTAGATATTCTAATGCAGTGATTCTGGGTAGACACTGTGAACCAGTTGGTTTTGTTGTTGTTTTCTTGTTTGTTTTTAAAATAATCTTCTATGGGATTCTAATGAAGAGTCAATGTTTAAAAACACTGGATTCCTGCATCATTTAGCATGGATTGTCAACTTATTTAAATTGATTTATCAGATAGCAAGATAAGTATCTTGCTTATCAAGATAAGTATGACCAACAGTCATAACTCTGATAAAGCTGTCATATTTTCAACTAGATATGAAATTTTGTGTTTGCACTTTTATTCTATAAAAATTAATTTCTCAAATACCCTCACATATATTTTTATTGCTGCCAACTTAATTATAAATTCACTAATTCATACAATACATGTGATTTTTTTTTCCCATTTTCTGGGTCTGCTGACTTGCTAATTTATTTTTACTTCTCTGGTTTTTGTTATTATGTTTTCTTTTGGCCACTCTTTTACTTTAGCTTATATCATATACAGAGGGCAAATTTAAAGGCACTGACCCACAATTCTCAATATACTGAATTTTATTCATGACTTGAAAAATTCTCTCTTTGCTAAGGACTTGCAACCTAAGGTTGTATCTTTTTTTTCCCCCCCAAGCTCCTTCCTGATCCTTCAATGGCCTACTAGGTCCCTACCAAAAATCTCCTAATCATTTCATGTGCATGTTCAAATCTAATTTAATCCTTTTTTTTTCTATTATCATTCTCTTCCAATTCATCTTGAGTACTAGAAGAGAATTAAACTTTCTCAAACACAGCTTTCATTACTGTCCAAATATGCTATGATTCTAGATTTCTAAGCATATCTATTATATTTCCCAATAGCCACCAAGATACATCCATAACCCAAGTACAACAGATTCTTCATTCTTCTGCAATTAAGATACACCCGTAATCCAAGTCCAACAGACTCTTTATTATTATGCAAGTTTAATGGTTAGCTATGCTCCTTCTTTGTGCCTTCTTCAAGTCTTCATGTTTTCCTTTTCTTCCTCTTTAGCTATCAAAATTCTATATATAATGTTCAGGACTCAGCTCAAGTCCCACCTTTTGCAAAATACAATCTCTTATTTCTTTTCAGATTTTCTAATCCTCCCTGGTGGCTCAAACGATAAAGCGTCTCCCTACAATGAGGGAAACCCGGGTTCAATCCCTGGATTGGGAAGATCTCCTGGAGAAGGAAATGGCAACCCACGCCAATATTCTTGCCTGGAAAATTCCATGGACAGAGAAGCCTGGTAGGCTACAGTCCATGGGGTCGCAAAGAGTTGGACAAGACTGAGAGACTTCACTTTCACTTTTACTTTCCTTTTTATATAACATGAACAATTTTATATTTAATTTTTAAATTATCTTATCATACTCTTTAATAGTTTCATATTCCTTTGTTATATATACAAATATATATTTGGTAAAGATAAGGAAAAAGCTATCATTACTTTAATATTCCTACAGTACCCAGATGGGGTAAATGATTTCTCAGTGAATATTTCCTAGTAGTTTAATTAAAAACAATGTGTTATACACTGTTTACAATGAGTAGAATATTTTTTCTATGGGAAGCACTATCTTTCTTATCTCTGACTTTTGAAAATATTGTAGTATATGTCATTAAAATGTGACTTTTTAACATATGATAGAGATAAGAAAAAGTAGTGGAATGATATAGGCTTCTTACATTAGTATATTAAATTTATAACACAAATTATATATAAGTATATAAATGGAATATATTTGAAAATAAAAAATAAATGTCTTATTTTTCCACTTTATCATCATTATTGCCTAGTTTCATATAAATTTAACAACAGCTGACACTTACATCATACTTACTATATGTCAGTAACTAATCTACACCTTTTGGAGAAGGCAATGGCACCCCACTCCAGTACTCTTGCTTGGAAAATCCCATGGGTGGAGGAGCCTGGTAGGCTGCAGTCCATGGGTCGCTAAGAGTCGGACACGACTGAGCAACTTCACTTTCACTTTTCACTTTCATGCATTGGAGAAGGAAATGGCAACCCACTCCAGTATTCTTGCCTAGAGAATCCCAGGACTGGGGGAGCCTGGTGGGCTGCCGTCTATGGGGTCACACAGAGTCAGACATGACTGAAACGACTTAGCAGCAGCAGCAGCAGCAGCAATCTACACCTTTTACATGTATCAACTCATTTAATTTTCACAAGAATCTGAAAGGTGGCTACTATTATTATACATTTCTTACAGGTGAGGAAACTGAGATATAGAGAGGTTAAAACATATTTCTAAAGTCCTATTTCTACTTTCTGCCATGGTCTAGGTTTCAACCTTGGCAGACTGATTCAAGAAATTCTACTCTTAACCCTTGAGTACTCCATCCTATACAGAAAGTTCAGAAAGGCAAAATGGCATCAATAATTAAAATTCAAAACACTTTTCCAAATATTTTATTTTTCTTCCCTAGTGGCTCAGATAGTGAATAATGCAAAGCATATTTATAATTTTCACCATGTTCACTTAATTAATCCCAGTTCTTAAGATATAATTGTCAAATTACTTTTGTCTATTTGAAAAGTATCTTTCAAACTACTGTTTCTGGATATCTACAATAGGTGAAAAAGTTCCCAATTTAAAATGTGAAGAAAATAGGAAAGCTTCTGCATGATATATGCATTTAAGGTTTTTTAAAGTATTTAAAACTAAAAAAATAAAATAAAATAAAAAAGTATATCATCTATTTTTCTTATATTTAAGTGCATGCTAAGGTGATTCCCTGCCAGGCTCCTCTGTCCATGGGATTCTATAGAAAAGAATACTGGAGTGGGTTGCTATGCCCTCCTCAAGGGGATTTTCCTGACCCAGGGATGGAACCCATGTCTCTTATGTCTCATGCCTTGACAGGTGGGTCCTTTACCACTAGCACCACCTGGGAACACCTTTTAATAATCAAGTAGCATAAAAATGCTGGTTTATTTCTTATATCATATTTCTTATATTACCTCTCTCTTACATTACCTCTCCTGCATTAGCAGGTGAGTTCTTTACCACTAGCACCACCTGAGAAGCCCTTCTGATATTTAGATACTAGATAATTTTCTGTAGCTAGTGATGCCAAGACATTCAAATGAAGTTAGTATCCATTCAATCACCTACTTTCACTAAATAATGCCATTCAAACAATTGGACAAATATGTATCCCTTTTACGTCTTTCAATTTGAATAATAACTTGTAAAAAGAACATGCATGCTCTTTAAAAAATTAATTACATGGACAGGGCCCTGTCTCTTGAAAAGAGCATGACTATGGGAATATTCCTTTTGCTCTGATCTTAACGATAATAATAATACTGTTATTATTATCATTACTACTGCTACTACTAATACAATATGAATCCCTTTCCCCACATATCAGTGGGAAAAAAACAGAGAGGAGAGCAGAATTTTAAAATTTAAAATTTAATTTAAAATTAAATTTAAATTTAAAACTTTAAAATTTAAAGCAAAATTTTAAAAATTGGATGAATTGTCATTTCATGTTTAACATCAAAGTATGTTTGTTATATATGTATTTATAAAATATGCTATAGGAATCTTTTTGCACAATATTATACTATGTTTTAGCTTGAAAACACTATAAAATCAGTCAATATAAGAATGCTGCTGCTGCTGCTGTTAAGTCGCTTCAGTCGTGTCCTACTCTGTGTGACCCCATAGACGGCAGCCCACCAGGCGCCCCCGTCCCTGGGATTCTCCAGGCAAGAACACTGGAGTGGGTTGCCATTTCCTTCTCCAATGCATGAAAGTGAAAAGTCAAAGTGAAGTCGCTCAGTCGTGTCCGACTCTTTGCGACCCCATGGACTGCAGCCCATCAGGCTCCCCTATCCATGGGATTTTCCAGGCAAGTGTACTGGAGTGGGGTGCCATTGCCTTCTCCGCAATATCAGAATAAAATACTATTATTATAAGCAAGTTTTCTGAACCATCCAATTTTATATGGGATATAATATTAAAAAAAAGTGGGCAAGACTAAGTTCAATCAATTCAAATTTTTACATATAAAAATATTTTATTTTATACATTAAAAATAGTTTTTACTTTATTTGCAAATCTATTATCTTTGATAAATAACAAGATATAGATAGAGACTACATAGACTTCAGATACCAAAGTTGGAAAAATAATTTGAATTAGCCATTTAAACAATGAAATGCTTCCCATGAAAACTGTTGCAGTCTCCTAAATCTCTTATTAATTTACTCCTTAGTTAAAAATTAAAGGTGCTATTGTGGGAAGACACACTTTGAAAACGTCTGTAGTTCATGTCCTCTATAATTATGCTCATTTCTGGAAATGCTTGTGATAGAATTGTTTTTTCAAATAATATAAGCTTTATTATTTTTTTTCAAGTGAATGTTTAATGTCAGATAAAAATTGTCTTCTTTGAAAATTTGGTCCTGTTTTAAATAAATGATTCAAAGAGATGAAAACCCAAACGCTTACTTGATAACAAGTATATAATAATGATAAAAAATTAAAGCATTATAAATTTCTCTGTGATCAATAATAGATAATATATATTTTAAACTATTAATAGTTACTAAACATTTAAGGAAAAATTATAGAAAAATAAAATGTAAAATTATATTTGTTTATTACTTTGTGACTATCAAAGAATTGACATAAATAATTTTGTCTTGTTGAAAATGGAAGTATTTATATTCAAAAATAAAAATAAGAAAGCTCAAGGGTATATTTTACCTCCTACATAAGCTGTAATGGATGAATGCAAAATTTATTTTAAAATTATGAAGTAAACATTTTTTGCTTTATGAGTAATTTTCTTATTTTTGTTTCAATAATTGTATTCCCGACAATATAAAGGATTTTTTTTTTAGTTAAAAAATAAAAAATATATATATATATATTTAATTAGGGTTTATTTGTCTCCCCAGACACACTCATGTCTTAATCCCCTTTTGGTTCACCCTCATAATCACTCTACAAGAACAATGAAAATAATATGAATGTCCACTAAGGCAATGTACCAAGTATAAAGAGCTACATATATCTTTTTTTTTTTAACTAAATATATTTGGCATGTAACATGGTTTAATGTTAAGGTATATAGCATGTTCGGAGAAGGCAATGGCACCCCACTCCAGTACTCTTGCCTGGAAAATCCCATGGGCAGAGGAGCCTGGCAGGCTGCAGTCCATGGGGTCGCTAAGAGTCGGACACGACTGAGCGACTTCCCTTTCAATTTTCACTTTCATGCATTGGAGAAGGAAATGGCAACCCACTCCAGTGTTCTTGCCTGGAGAATACCAGGGACGGGGGAGCCTGGTGGGCTGCCATCTATGGGGTCGCTCAGAGTCAGACATGACTGAAGTGACTTAGCAGCATACAGCATGTTATTATGATACATGTAATATAATTGCAGGTGATATAGATTTATATACATCTTAATTCCTTGATAAATCTCAGATGTTCAGTAATAGCCTGATTTCCCCAGGACATGGAAAATTTTGAAGTATGAAGCATATAAAATAACATTTGTTTAGCCAAAATGAGGAAAAGGAAAAAAGTAATAGCTTATAATTCTCCTTAGTTTCCAAAATAAATACATTAGCCACACAAAATATTGAGGGAAAAGTAGTAAACAGAATTATTTAAGTCTGCAAACATTTATTTCATGTTGACATGATAAAACTTGATATGTCAGAATAATTTCATCTAACAAAATTTTTCTGTTCATATTTTCTATTATAATAAAAAATTTTTTATCTCTGAATGTATCAAATAGTTATACTGAAAATATTATAGATTATTTATTGTTCTTAAAAACTAATATATCTGTTTTGAAAATATGTTTTAATCCTAAAAATATAACAATGTAATTATAACAGATTTATGCTGTTGTATGGCAGAAACCTGGTGGTCTTCTTCCCTGGTGGCTTCGTGGCTCGGATGGTAAAGCGTCTGTCTACAATACAGGAGACCCAGGTTTGATCCCTGGGTGGGAAGATCTCCTGGAGAAGGAAATGGCAACCCACTCCAGTATTCTTGCCTGGAAAATCCCATGGATGGAGGAGCCTGGTAGGTTACAGTCCATGGGGTCCCAAAGAGTCAGACATGACTGAGCTTTCACTTTTCATGGCAGAAACCAACATAAAATTGTAAGCACTATAAGGCAACTTTCCTCCAATTAGCTAACTAAATAAACAAATTAAAATAAACAATAAATCATTATTATGTGACTAAATACTTTGAAATGAACTGTCTAATGCTTTCCAAACAGGTAACCCAATTTGAGGATTTCCTACTTATATTTCCTATGTTTGGTTTCATATTCTCAAATCTAACAAAATGTGAAAATCATATATTAAAATTAGAACACTTTAAAATATTTGATACCAACAAGCTCCAAGTTTGCTTTTGATAATTGCTGTAATTGCTCAATTATGTCACTTACTGTTTCAAATAAAACTCAAATATGGGGGTAGAATCTTTATCTGATATAGTAAGTGATTGTTTTATAAATAGTTTTAAATTCATTTCATCAGATCATTTGGAATTGAATAAAAATAAATAATGCTAAAATACATATATTCACTAAAAAAGAATAACATTTATAAGAATTAATCTTATTTATTATCAATAAGGCATTTTAGAAATCAGATGTGGTGTCATAAATGACTTCTTTCAAAATTTATTATATGTATCTATAAACTACTATTGATTAGTATTGACAAATGCATAGCTCTCTTAAATGTTTTACTGTATGTTCATTTATATTCATATAACAATGAATATTCTAGTTTGATGATTCTTAATCTGATGCTTATGGATGAACTTCAGATGATCTATAAATCCCTGAATATTAAGCAAAACTGTGTATTGGGGCACACATAAATATATGTAATTCAGTTCATTTCATGAGATTTTTCTAAAAAAAAAAATTAATTAGTTCATTTACAAAGTTCTTGACTTAAAGGATTTCTTTAAATTAACTCAAACTAAAGTATCTTTTTCCCGTAAATGAAAAATTGCTATTAAAAATTTTCCCTTACAAAAATAATTATGTTGAAATGTAGATATGTTCAAACAGAAATTCCTACAAGAAATCATCAATTTAATGGTTTTTACTCATTTTTTAATCTCACATACTAGAATTAGAAAACTAGAATGTTATCAACACGCTAGATCAGAGTTTTTGTTTTTTACATTTTGAAACAATCTGAGCTCCAAAGTTTACCACATTAACCTAAAATTCAATATGCATTTAAATATAAGAAAATATTGAATAATAACCATGCATGTTATATAGATATTAATGCAGTTAATTTGCTAAATACACAAACGTTTTTATAAAACACACAAACAACATAGACAACCACAAACTTCACTCTTGCACTAGAGAAAGAAACAAAAAAAGGAGTACACTCACAGATAGAAAACTTGTTGCTGTTGTCTTTCCCTGGAAACAATTTAAATCCTCTAGATTTAAAATCTATGGCCTTTTTCACTAGTTAAGAAAACAAACAAAAACATGTATCAGGATACACAATTCCAAAATGAAATTCAAGTTAACAAATTTTGTTAGCATGGTATTATGCAAGTTAAGAAACTGCTTTCTTAAGCCTGATATAGGGTACCCGGAAGAAAGTAAAGGAAAAAAATAGCAATTTGATTACTAAGTAGTAAAAATACCAAGCAGTATAAAAATTTTAAAGGTTCCATAGGGAGAATCCTGCATACATATATAGGTACTTTTAAACACTAATGAGCTTTTGTAGAAGAGGAAAAAAAAAAAGAAAAATTAACTATCATAAGTCATTTGAATTCATCTAATTTTATGAAAAATTAAACTAGAAAAATAAAAATACTGATATAAAAGTGGGAAGAATTTAACGAACCTGCTTTTTTAAATAAACTAATGTATTTTTAAAGTAATTTAGCTTAATTTAAATATTAGGACACATTTAAGAAAATGACATCATTGAAAAAACTTTAAATGTATTTTGTTATTTCTTCTGATAAGCATTTCCAAATTTCATAAACACAGCTTTTGAACAATGATCGATGTTCAGACTATATTGTATGAAATTTATGAAAGTGAATCACAACTTTTTGGATTTCATCTAAAATATGTTGCTACTATTTTTGATATTATGATATTAAATCAACATCATAAGAGGCTAGCATATTTCACTGTCACTAAAGCAGATATGACTGGATTTGCCTAAAGAAACACATAAACTCAACAAAGTAACTTGGAACATTTTAGAAACATTTTTTCAAGTATTTTAGTATTTTAGATGAAAATATTATCCTTTAAATGTAAATTATTTTGTTAACTACAGCTCCTATAAAAGTGATAAACTAGTTCAGAAGACTACTTTCTACTTTATTTAAGTTTTAATGACACCAAGTGAAAAAAAGTCAAAGAAATTTTAATTAAAACCTCACTAATTAAAAAAATGTTATGTAAACTGATCAAATGATACATTTAAATAACAATTATTGTGTTTAAAAACACAGGAACAAGAATGCAAGGGATATATTTAGCTTCCTCAATTATAATTTGAGTTGCTTTACATATTGCTTTTTATGGGGACTACAGATAGAAATGATAGCCTGAAACATTTTGGCAATTAGGTTTTGTTCATTCCATGAATTTGAAAACAGTAAAACTGATTGCTCTTTGAAGGTTTAAAGTGATCATTACACTAATTCCTACTTGCCATTTTACCCAATTAGTTCAAATGAAGGGTATTTTATTGATTTTGAAGGTTTTTTCCTTTTTTTTCCTGGTCACTAACTTTAAAAGTACAAAGGTAGAGACAGAATTCAATGGCTTACTGAAATATATAGTTATGAGCTACTGATACATAATATTAAAAAAAAAAAAAAGATGAAAATGATCCTTGAAGTAGGATTTAAAAGATCTGATTCTTTAGTAGCTATTGATTTTGGACAAGAATCTGCCTTTTTATCTCAGTCTTTTCTCTTAAAATAAGTAGTTAGGACTAGATGACTAGATGAGTGTTTTACAATTTTGAGATTCTTTATCCGAGGCCCTTTATTTAGAGTAAAAGAATGGCTCTATCTTTCTCAGGTTATGTTTTTTGTTGTAATCCTCTTACACACCCCAACCCCCAAGGTAAGCTGAAGTTTAGTCCTACTGTTGTATTTGGCTGGTTGCTTTAAATTTAGTTCTGCTGCTTGTAAATTTTCCTGCTATCTGAAAATTATTTTTAACAAAATTTGCATTTTGTATTTTGAGGCATAATTCTAGATTCTCCTGATCTAAACATGAATTATAAGCAGAAATTCTACCTCTACTTTTCTCTACATTATGAAATTAATATTACAGAGGGGTTGCAAAACTTCACAGTATTTTTAGCACATATCTGAAATTCTTAAAGAATAAAGAAAACATGAAAAGATTATAAACTCAAAGAAGAAAGTTGAAAAAGAAAAGTCCAGAGGCTCAAAGAGCTCAGTTATTAGAAATAGTGAATTATGAAAACTACTCTGTGTGAGTGTATGTGCGTGTATATGTGTGTAGAAATGAGGTTTATGTAATGTTCTTACATTTAAACTTGATTATTTGGCTGTCAGGGACAATACCTAGCTAAGAAAATGCCATCTCAAACCAAGAAGTTTTAAATAGCTTCCTGGTTCTGAAGGGACCTGGCCTTATTTTTTAAAAGCATCTATTTATCAATTTTTATTGAAGAAAAGTAAAAAGCAAAATAATAGTTGTAACACAGATGCAGAAGATGAAAAGCCAGGAGAATACCCGTTTTAAGAGATAAAAAGGAGTGAATAGAAATATAATATAAAGTTTAAATTAACCAAAATTTTTAAATATGTTAAACAGTAAACTCATAATTTAGATAATTTTATAATTTCAACACCAAGAGCATATCACATATCTTTTCTTGAATATTAATAAACTGAAAGGACAAATACTGCAAGTACCAATTGTAAGATATGCTCTAAATCATAAATCAGTGAGATGTTAATTTTCAAATATATGCCATAAAAGATATACTTACTACATTTTACAAGGTATATGTATTAAATATTGCCATGATATCAAGAATAAGTGCTGCTAATCATCACATTTATCTAATAAAATTAACCTAACTTTTTCTACAGGTGTATTTCAGCTATAAGCATGTCAAATTTATTTTATCATACAGATATTAAAATATGTTGTATATCATTTTTAAAATGATAAAAGACAATGTGCTGCTTGTGTTGATCTCTTCCACTGTACTGTGAGTTTCTCAAAAGACAGCATTATTGTACTTAAGAGGTTTTTGTTGCACAAGTATATGATTGAATGTATATATGCAGTATTGTAAATTCTATTCCACTGAAGGCATTTTGTTCAGATAGTTTCCTTCATTAGTCATGAATTAGGAAGAAAAGAAATGAATGTTCAAGATGAAATATTTTTATGTGAAAAACTTTTTAAATAAAAAAACTATGCATGTTCTGATAAATTTTTAATATATTTCATTAAATGCAAGACATGTAGACATATGCAGAGATCCATCACCTTCATTTTTTTCTGCTTTTCACTTTTCACATGCTAAAAAATTTTGTTCATTTTCACTTATTACTTTTTTGGTTTGATCATGCCATATTTAACATAATGAAATATTTTTTCATAAAATAAATTTATAAAATTTCATAAATTTATATATTTCATAATTTTTCATATTATTTCATAATATTTTATAATATGGAAAATATCTGTCAGAAAGGAATATAGAAATATCTGTCAGAAAGGCTCATAATCAAATCCATCTTTTTAGTTGTAAGCCCAAGACACCAAAAAATATTTTGTTCTTATAATCCTCATTTATGCAGTTTTAAATCACTGTAGAGAATTATCATTGCAGTATTTTCCAGATCAATATTGTTCTGTTATTTTCACAATGAATTTTAATTTATAAAATGGATTTTAAAAACTTACCAAAATACTGATGTTGTTTGGTGTTACATAAACCTCATCTAACTTCCATGTTAATCACCTAAAGTCACTTATTTAAAATTATTAAAGTTACAATGTCTTATTAAAATAATAATATATGTCCACATATGGATAATGTGCTAGATTTTGTTTCAAATATCAACACTTTTGTGTGTGTGAAGCAGGTGGCATATGAGCTTGTTTTTATGTTAGAGAATCTTCATTTGTAAAAACAAAGTACTGGTGCCACTTTTAACCATGAGGAAACTAACCACATTACATAAATGTACTAAAAGGAATTCAACCATCAGGTGGAGGTTTAGAAAAGATGATCTTAAAGTGTTCCTTCTATCACTGAGCTTCTAAAACGTAGTCATAAAACATTTCATGGCTTCAATTTTCTTATTTTAAAATTGATACACTCTTTACTATATAACCTCAAAGTCACACACCAATATTTTTTTTTTATTTCACTGCTATGTATATACAGTGAAAACTTGTAATTTTTGAGAACATTTATCTTTGAAAAAGAAGAAACAGACATGTTTAGTTTTAGTGAGCAGAACATTCTTTCATTGGAAAATACTGTTTTAGATTTGTATGTAATTCCTGTAGAGAAGCATTGGCCACTATTTATTAAGTGTTATCTGAACATCTAAAAATCCTTTCATTTTCTACTTAAATTGTATTTAAATACAACAATAAAAATAAAACAAAAGCAAAATTCTGTTTATTTTAATCTTCCAAATTTGAAGTAGGCATCTTGACTATAATTTATCTTGCAAGTTTCAATAAGTTCATTGTAAATCTGTGATTAAGTGAGAGTATAACAGCCCTTCTGAAAAGGAAAATAATTTTTTTTTGAAAGAGTTTGAATCCTATTGCTTGGGGGGTTATTTTTGATTCAACTTCTCAAATAGACGATGAGTTTCTCTCCTTTTAAAATTAGATATATAATTCCTACTTTTTATTTTGAAATAAGTATCATTATGCCTTTATCTTTATATTCAATAAATAAAGTATACTAATAAAATTTTGCCAGTTTTTGTTTTAGTTATCAAAATTAACTAATGTGTGTTCATGTGTGTGTATGTGTGTGTATGTGTTCCAACTTGAGAATATGGCTCATCTCAACATTGACAATAGATCCATTTACATGTGCAGTGAAGAAATTCAATCACTTGGTAGGGATTTTATTACAGATCTTTAAAACAAAGCCTGTTATTAGTAGTATTTCTCTCACTGGATCAGAAGTTGGGAAACCTGTGTTCTAGTCCCATAAGACATGGAACAAGTTGTTTAACTTCTCTATATATTCCTAAGAGACTCACTAATTTACCCATAAGTATTTAGGTATAGAATTTAGGGCAAAGGAAGAAGGAAAGACTAATCAGAAATTTCAATTCTATCTCAAAGATTAAAATTTGTTTAGAGACGATAGAAGTAGTTTACTATGTTCTGAAAGTAAGTTTCATTGGTTTGAAAGTAAATGGTGGCTCCATGTTACAGGCCTACAAACGTTAGCACTGGTTTTTGTTTGTTTTTTCCTACATTCTACACTGGTAGAATACTTCTTCATAATATATGTAACATGAAGGCTGATAATTGATCATTCCATCCCATATTATCATTAGAAGAAGAACGATATGGCAAAACCAATACAATATTGTAAAGTAATTAGCCTCCAATTCAAATAAATAAATTTATGTTAAAAAAAAACTACACTGATGCCAGTAAAAATTAGGTAGTATTACTCTGATACTCTTTACTATCTTTCATGTAAAATTTACCACTAGATATAAATTTCTTAGAAAAAGAATATTAGCTTTGTAAATATTTCTGTAGTGTAATTTTAGAAAGTGACTAAAGGTATGTTGCAAGTAAATCATGTTTCTGGCCTATACAGTAAAAAAGTATAGAAAATTCAGCAGCATATTAGTAAGTGGTTCATGAGTGTTTCCAAAAATATTTTATTTTAGAATATGTTAGAAGAAAAGAAATAATACTGGCTTCCATTTGATAAGAAAATTAGTGGTACAATGAAATATGTTCAAAAACACTGAAAAATCATTTTTAAAGACTTACATTTTAGGGATATGCAAGATCTAAATATTTTCAATTTAAAATGATAGATTAATTAATTTTATAAGAAATGATGAATATTAAATTTTATAACTACTTTAATATAATGAATTTTACCTTTTAAAAATCACTAGAGTTAAGGAATATAGTTTAGATACTTAATATTTTTTAAGTCCAAAATATCTATTTATGCTACCCCACTAGCTTGTGACTAGCACTTATGATCCCCTCTTTTTAGTTGAAAGAGAATTTACAATCATATATTGTGTTATATACTTAGATTCTACAATAAATACCAAGAATCAGGACATGGAAAAGTTCAGTAAATGTTAGCTATTTAATTATTTATAATTTAAGATCTGGTCATTTTCAGAAGACATTTCAATTAGGGATGCACTATCATAAAATTTTTCAACTATTCTGTGTTATGTCTTTTTCACTGTTTAAGGATGTTATACAAATTCATAAATTTTCCCTGGATTTCCAACTTTAATTTTATTTTTTTATATCAAGTTATAAGCCCCTCCAAATCCTTTGGCCAAACTAGTATATTTGGTATAAATGTATAGAACATTCTTAAATGTTAATATATAATCATAACAGTTCTTACAAACATATGTGTAGGTATTCAGCATAATTTATGTCATTCTTGTAACAGGCCCATTTTCATTTTTACAAAAGATTCTAAGGCTATAAAGTATCAAAGTTATAAAAAAAATCAGCCTAAACCATAAATCTTTGAAATCTTATTTTTCAACCACTTCAGACTAAGAAATAAGTCTAAAATTTTAAAAACTGAACCAAGTATAAGTGTGAAAGAAGACATCGTATAAAATCAATTTGCTAATTTTCATAGGTCTTCCAGATTGAATTAATGTTGTTACTTTTTATTCAATAAATAGTGGATGCTAATTATTGGATAAAGATTCTAAAATTTGTATATGGGCTTTCTTCTCTTCAGAAATGGAACAACTTCAGAAATCCATTGCACTTAAGTAGACACCTGCAGATGCACACACAATGCTTGGCGTAACAGGTCTTACAGTTATGGTGTGCAATAAAATGTCAGGATTATAAGAAAAACGTGGGATTTTTATATACTTTTTAGGGATTCTTATAATTGGCATAACAAAAGTTACCATATGGAAACAGTTACCATTAGTATGGTTCACAAATACTTGTAACACTTTTACAACTGTCTCAGCCTTAATTTAATTAAGTTTTAATCTTCATTTTCTAACGGCTTTAAGTGAACTTTTAAAAATTATCTTTAGGTCTACAGTTAAATATTAAGATCCACTCAATTCAATCATTTTCTTATGTACTTTTTTGTTTTGATATCTTATGATTTTTGAATGATAATTATTTTATATATCTTTTATTTTTAATTTTTTCTCTTTTCACTAATTTTACTAAAATATAATTTTACTATAAAGTGTAACATAAAGAATGATAAAATTCAATTTTTCTTTTTTTTTTGTCTGCTTAGAATGCTTCTGGTTTTCACATGAAAGCCTTAGAAAATATGAAGATTAGGCAAAACTTCTCAAATGATCTCTAAAACAAAAATATACCTGCAAGTTTATAATGTTTTTTAAGTTAAAATGAATGAGGTAAGTTTATATCACATATTTGTTTTATACATAATGTCAGAGATCATTTATCTATAGTATAATGCCTTCTAAGTTGAGACTAACTGAGAAAGAAGCCAACTGTTTGAATAAGAGTGACCATGAGTAATGCATATCATAAGCTTGATGGCAGTGGAATATATTCTTCCACTACAAATTTCTTAAGTACACTGAGTAAATTTTAAATAAAATATCCAGAAGACGTTATTACTTTAATGAGCAACAATATTTCCTCTTTCTTCTGATATAAGATTATTATAGTCTATCTAAAGTTCTTCACGGAGGCTTGATATCTCTACCGATTGTTTTAAACAAGCATAGATGGACTCTGACAGTGTATTTGACACAGGGTTATGTTGCTATAATCATGGCTATTGAAGACAACAAAGCACTCTCAGCATAACTTATCTATGTTCTTCTCACAGCCCATCCATACCTTTCCACATCTATTTTATGCCTTGCTACGTGCTTTTCCAGATCTATTCTCCTCATTCTTTGTACATTGGTTGACCTGAATAGGCTACATCCTGCTACACAAACTGTGGCATTACATTAGCAGCACCAACATCAACTAGGGACTTGTTAGAAAAACAGATTATCAAGCCCTCCCAGACTTAATGAATTAAAGTTAGCCTTTAACAAGACCACTATGTAATTCTTATGAACATTTAAATTTGAGATGCTCCAGGCTCTATCAACAGACTCCAGAGAACTCCAGCAGGAAGATGGAGGGAAGAAGGAAAGTAGGATCAGGATTGTTCTGAAAGGCCTCTCTGACTATGCTAACTGGAGATGGGCCCTTAACTGAAAGTTACTAGTCTTTTTTATGCCATGCATATATATCTCTATATATATCTGTCCAACATCTCTCCCTTCCTTCATCCCAATGGGTAGGGAATAATGACAGCCTAGTTGCTTCTATCCTAGGTGCATGATCCCTTGTGGTTCTTTACATATGCTTATTTACAAGTAATCCCTTTGTAAATAAACCTTCCTTGAATTAGCCCATATTCAATAGTTTCCCTACAGACTCTATAGATATACCACTGGTACAAGGAAATCATTAGAGATTTGATTTTTTTCAGATACTATATTAAACATCATCTCTCAATTTGTTTAAAATGACTCTTAAACTTAAATAGATAATATCTAAGTAGAAATAGGAAAGGTTATTGCTCATCATTCTACCACTGGTTGCTTACTTATTTCCTTACTTGTTTTGAAATCTAGAACACACATCTTATGCCCTTTCTAGCAATTATTTCCTCAAGAAGCATAGAGCATTCTCAAGGGTAGAGGATATAAAAAGGAAGTCAAGTGAATTAGCTGGACTGAATTTGGAGAGTAATTGAAACAAAGGTAAAACTGGCAAGAAAAATAAATGTGGGACTAACAGAAACCTAAGATGGACTGGATACTACACATTATTTTAGTAATAACTTATACATGAGATCCATATGAACAGAGGTAAATACAGCTATATATATCAGCAGTTTCCATAATTCTCTTTCAATACTGCATTAGATTATATGCTCATGCTCACTCTGTTGCTTCAGTCATGTCCAACTCTGCGATCCCAAGGACTATAGCCTTCCAGGCTTCTCTGTCCATGGAATTCTCCAGGCAAGAACACTGGAGTGGGTTGCCATTTCTTTCCAGGGAATCTTCCCCACCCAGAGATCAAACCCGCATCTCCTACACTGCAGGTGGATTCTTTACCGCTGAGCCACTAAGGAAGCCAATTAGACTACATATTTTATTTCTAAGGAAATCAGCTATGTAAGAAATTTAAAACTCTGTGCTAATTGTTTTCTTACTTTGTTCACACACCTTTATCCGATAAAACTTTTAATGTAACTAAAGCGTATTTGCTTCTTGTAAAGGCTCCAGAAGAGGGCAGTATCAGTTAATGGTTGTGTGTCTAAAGCATAGGTACTCTGTCCACTGTCTCATTTAAACACAAAATAGCCATTCAAAATGGGATTATTTCCCTCCTTTCTAGATGTAAAAATGGAGAAAGGCAAAGTAGATTGCCCAATACATATACTAGTAAAATACATTCATTCATTTGACTTTAAAACTTCAGTCCTAGCATCAACATCACCACCTGACCATGAATAACAGCATTTCATATATCCAGTCAGAAATAACAACTGAAATATATCCTGGGAAATCACAAATGGACTGGATTAGTTTACTCTATCCACATTATTTTTTTTTAATGCAAAGCTAATAATAGAAAAATTTAAGTAGTCAACAATATCTGATTTTAAGGATGGTTTACTTTAGTATGGAGCAGAGCCAGTTTCATTTACTGAATTTAATACTAAATAATATTAACTATTAACTGATAGTGCCAGGCATAACCCCATGGTGTGAAGCCTCTCGATGTCTTATTTTTAAAGTTTTAAACAGATGAATAAACAAGGTGTAGCAAAAGCCAACTGCTAGGTGAAACTCAAATTACCAAACAGTTTTGTTTTGTTTTTTTAGTAAAATCAACTTTGGCTCATTCCTTTCAAATGGAAACGTAAAGGAGAGTTGATGACTGCCACTGTTCACTGCTTTCCACCCTCCTCACTTCCTGAATGTAAGCCAACTAAATGAAAATTTTCTAATTTGTCTGGACAAAATCAATCTAGAAATCTCTCACACTTTAATTGCATTTGGTATTATGAAGAAATGCCATTTGAAGACAATTTAAAAAAAGAAAAATCAAGCATCAACACTAAAAAGCAACAGTCCATGATTTAGAATACAAATGATTAGATAGGAGGAAAAAAATACACTATGCAATGCACCCCAAACCTAACACCATGCTGTTCTGCCATATATAAAGGTTCTTGTCTTCCTAAAATTGTGAAGCTTAATTGTGTGATTTCACACTGTGCACAGCAGGGTAGCCATATGCTCTAGAAAACTATATGGAGGGAAGCAGCTTGCTGCAAAAGTGGGTGAAAATGCCCCAAAATAACTCTGAACAAGATAAAAATGTCTAACATAGGACCATACTTTCATACTCCAAAAGGCAGAGTCCACTTTGGCACCAGCTTTGAGCACAAATAGAATGTCTAGCCCCTTCAAAATACTTTAACAAGGAAAAAAAAACCACAACCCCACACTCATTGTGACCATCTCATTCACAGGCAAAATAATTAGCTCTGATAACCATTTGGGGAAGCCAGTTACACATAAAATCATTGCCATCTTTGTTCTTTAAAGTTAAGACTCTCTTTCTTTTATGCTATACATATTATTTCCCTTGTTTGCTCATTCTATAAAAAATGAGATAATATGTTAATATAAACAATAAGGTATCAAAACCTCAGATAATAATTACTGGTGAGCATAAAAGTGGGGCTGAAAATCTAAAAAAAATAATACCAGTTATGAAATAACATCCCTGTTACAAGATGACAGTTGCAGTTAATGTGAAAAGATGTATGCTTCCTTAGGCTTAAAGGAAAACACTGGAGTTATCGGAAGTACTTAAAATCTCTGCACAGGAATAACTCAAAAGCATGGCTTGAGGAGTAGCATTGAATAAAACTGTTAAAATGATTATTTGCAGATACATCATATAAGAAAAAAACAAATTTTCATGCTTAATATTGTCGTAAAGGTCCTCAGTAATTTTGGAGTATTTCTATCTAGTACCTTTTAAGAATATAAAATCTGTTACCAAGCAATTTCTAACATTTTATTTTTTCTCTTCTTTCTCCCTAAATACAACTTATTCAGCAAAATATAAAAGTATATTTACTGTTATGAATGACAGTTTTCATAATTTCACAAATGTGATGAAATATGGAAATGAAATATGAAGATGACATTCAATAAATAATTATGTATTTAAATCATAAATTGGTACATTTTGGGACATGGATTTTAATTGCTACAAGTATCAACATTAACACAATTTTCAACAAAATAATATGATTAGGAAAATAGTCAAGAGAACAATGCAAAAAACAACATAAAAGGATAAGATATTGATAAAGAATGCAACAGTCAACATTTATATATAGAATACCCACCTAAATGTTATCAGTTCCCTATGTGTTAAATATATATTTACTCTAACAGTGCCAAAGTTCTTACACAAAAGACTAATAGTTAATTTAATAAATGAAAGTACCTTAAAAATCATACTTAACCAATTTTTAAATGTCATAAATGTTGTATCTTGTTATTATTTATGATAAACATTCATGAACATTAATACATCAAATAAACTCATAAAGAAGGACATGGGAATTTGAGCAGGCTAGTGCAAATTCATCATTTATATAAAATAGAAGATGATGCATATTTATTCAATCATGAAAATTTTTGATTTGGCAATCAATTTCTGTATCCTGATTTTCACTATCTTTTGCTTCCACCTATCATACTTTCAATATTTGAAACATGTTAAGTAAAAGTAAAACCTTGTTTTTTTCTGTTATTTGATAATACATTTAAAAATAATTTTAAGATATGGATTTAGGGTAAAAAAAAGCAATAAATGAGTTAAAATTAGGCTTGAGAATGCTTTCATCAATTATTCATCAATTTTTTTTCCAGTAAAATAGTAAGTAAGGTAATCTCAGTCATTCCTAAGGGTTGACAGAATTAATTATTGTCATTAAGGTTCATCTGGAAAATCCATCTGCTGTAAAATATCCCTTCCACTAGTTAATCTCCCACCAGTATAGTCATTTTTATAGAAATAACTTTTATCATATTATCTGAGATGGTTTATTAACATTGTAAATATTCTAGTGGAGAACAAGATTTCATGGAGAGTGGCCAGTTATCATGTACTGCTGGGTATGTACTGGTCTCTCTCCATAATTATAATCCTCATGTAAAATTTTGCTAATCAGTATATCAGTAGAATCTTCAATCTTGTTAGAAATGCAGAATCTCTGATCCCATCAAAAGCCCATGAAATCACAATCTGTATTTGAGTAAGACTGCAAGATGATTTGTGTACACACTGAAGTTTAAGAATCATATTCTAAGACTTAGACTCCAAAATATGTATTAATCATTAATTGCACATCTGTATACCGTTCTAGTTTGTCTGCCTGCTCCTGCTTACTTAAAATTTCTTATGTGTGTGCATGCTTAGTCACTCAGTCATGTCCAAACCTTTGTGACCCCATGGACTGTAGCCCACCAGGCTCCTCTGTCCACAGGGACTCTCTAGGTAAGAATACTGGAGTGGATTGCTATGCCCACACCCTGGGATCTTCCTGCTAAAATGATGTCTTATAAAAAGTTATATTAGATAATATAAAGTCCACCAATTGCTTCCTCTCTCATTTAGATTAAAATAAATCTCTTTACCTAGGCCTCAAAGCCTATAAAGTCTAATTCCTGACAGTTTCTCAACTGATCTCCACTTTCCTTTTTTTTCCACTGAATTCCAGGCACATCAGGAGAAGGCAATGGCAACCCACTCTAGTACTCTTGCCTGGAAAATCCCGTGGACAGAGGAGCCTGGTAGGCTGCAGTCCATGGGGTCGCTAAGAGTCAGACACAACTGAGCGACTTCACTTTCACTTTTCCTTTCATGCATTGGAGAAGGAAATGGCAACCCACTCCAGTGTTCTTGCTTGGAGAATCCCAGGGATGGGGGAGCCTGGTGGGCTGCCGTCTATGGGGTCGCACAGAGTCAGACACAACTGAAGAGACTTAGCAGCAGCAGCTAGGAACATCAGGCTTTCTTTTTTGCAAGCAAAACTCAAGCTCTTTCTATCTAGTTGTTTTCTCTGCCATTAGGTAGTTATTTGCTTATTTCCTTGTCTTTTTCTCCTCATTTAAATATAAACTCAACGAACCAGGTTTTGTTCAATGTTGTATAAACAAAGGACTAGAATAAAACATGACATGCAAATAGTCAGTGAATTTTTGTTGAAGAAAGAAACAAAGAAAGCAATAAGGAAGAGAAGTAAGGATGAATGTATAGAAGGAAGGAAGAAGGAAGTGAAGAAATAGCAGTAAAAGAAAGAAAGAAAAGGAAAAGGAAAGACAAAAAGAAAGTAAGAAAAGAAAGGAAAGGAAGAAAGGAGGCAGAGAGTGGAGGGGAGAGAAATGAAGGGGAGAGGGAAAAGGAAGGGAAGGGAAGGAAGGAACAAAGGAACGGACAAATGAAAGAAAGTCTTGATAAAGAACCTGTTGGAAATTAATGTTAAAGTTAATGTTGGACATTAACTACCTAAAGTTAGGTCCTCAAATGAAGAGGTTCTGGAACTTAAGGCATATATTTGGCAGTTGTCCTGGTGAAAAATGATTATATGGCTGAGTTCCATTAACTGGGATAAAGAGAGTACCAATCCAACTATCTTGATGGTAGTGTTGGCCACTTCTATGCTTGCTTTAATTTATCTCTCTCTACAATGAGATAACCATAAAGATAAGTCCAGGTCAGTTCAAACCTCAAGAGAAAATAGAAGATGATGATAAATCGATCAAGTATGAGATCTCTGGATAGACACTTGGATTAGAAGGGATAGTGGTGGTCATATCATATCATTTCAATACTTTAATGCTTAAATACTTTTCAAATACCCAATTTGTCCATCAAGCTATGCTTATATATCTTATCAGTGACTTAGGAATTTGCTGCTTTCTGAAGCACACAATCTATATTTGAACAGAACTCAGTGTTAGAATAGTTTTCTCTATATTTTGTATCTTCCTGTGGTTTCATACACGAAGTTCTAGAACCTACAGCAGAATAGGTTTGATCTCTCCTATGTATAACATATTATAATTTTAAAAGGCATCTATAACTCACCCTAACATTCTCATTCTGTAGAAATTATTTCTCTTAGAATTGACCAATAATTTTTTACTATTATTTTATCTCTATACTTTTCCTTTGAAAATAGAGACTATATTTTAAATTTTATGAACTTAAGCTTATATGCTTAAGCATTGAGATAATATGTGTAATAAGCCCTGATACTTGATAAACACATATCAGTATCCACAAAGATCTAAGTAACCATCCATAAATTAATTTTCTCATGGTGATGCAGCGTATGAAGATTAATAAAAAAAGAATGTTTTCAATTTATAAATCTATACTCTATAAAGATATTAATATGTAGTTTGAAAATAGGTACTTTCAAACTATTGAAAAGACTTAAACTGTATTTTACATATGGCCAAATAACCTATTAGTGAAAGGCATCTACTAGGCACCCAAGAACTGTTATTTCTACACAATAGAGTTTTTGTCATATTACAGTCCACTGTTTTAAACAAAATGGTTACCTATCATAGTATGTGACTTTTGAAATAAACTGGAAATTCAATGTAGATTGTATATCTGATAGTATGTTGTTTTCCTCTTTTTATTGAGCAATGTAAAACTCAGATGATGTTACTTGAAAAAAATATTGCTTATGATATTTTTTTTTTAATTCCTGCTTTTGTTTGGATTAAAATTGCTGACCTAAAGTTAATAATGTATGCTGAATTAACTGTTCTTACCTTAAAGTTGAAAACAATTAAAAATTCTACTTACAAGCCAGTAATTAAAATAGATTTTCTTTTATGCTGCCCTTAGGGAGCGGTTATACATCATATTCAATTTCAGTTAAATATAATTTCATGTTACATTATGTGCTGTGTTTAGTCACTCAGTCATGTCAGATTCTTTGCAGCCCCATGGATTGTAGCCTGCCAGGCTCTTCTGTCCATGGGGATTCTCCTGGCAAGAATACTGGAATGGGTTGCCATGCCCTCCTCCAGGGCATCTTCCCAACTCAGGGATCAAACCCTTGTCTCCTGCAGTGCAAGTAGATTCTTTACCATCTGAGCCACCAGGGAAGCCCTCCTTACCTTATAAACTAAGTTAAAACCCTGCTCAGTTCTATTAATAAGATCATTAGCTATTATTAAATATACTGGAAGCATTTGCTACACTACATCAAAATAAGTACCATCAATGGCAGGAAATGCTGATGACACATATTTAACTACACAAGATGATACAGTTATCTAAATTTCTAAGGAAAACAATAAAAGAGTGTTTATAATTATTATATATGTATATGGAAACTTTTTAGAAGAATATATTGACACTTTTACATGAAAGTACCAACTACCAAGGTTGCTTATTAACAGCAGACAGGAATTGTCTACATACTAGGGAAAAAAATAAATCTCATTCTACTGTATTATGTAAGAAAAACAATGGTTTAAAAACTTATCTAGAGTAAAATACATTAAATTACTATTTTCAATAATATAAATATTAAACTCTTGAGGAAGAAAACCCAAATATGGTTGTCATCTATATTACTTTAACCTTAATATCACCTAATAAAAGGGTCTTCATGCATTAAGCCTTTATGAACCATGAGTAAATAGAAGGATGAATGAATACTAGTTTATCAGTATGAAGATTGGATTTTCACATGGCCTTTTTCAGATGACAATTTCCTATAAGAAGTAATGGTGTTGTAGTAAATAATCTAAAAGATTCCATCTATTTTAAAATATAAAATCCTAGAAATTAAGGACCCTTTACATAATGTTTTAATCATACTCCATATTTCTTACTAAGTCAACGATGAATTAAAACTCTTGGAGATATAGTAATAAATTATGGTATTTAGAGATTGTTAGAAAAGGTACGTTACATAAAAATTTATAAATAATTTCAAAAAAATTCTTATACTTCAAGCAAAAAACTATTCTGATAGAATTTAAAATATCACTAGATACTATGGTATCTAATTTTAAACATCTGGATAATCTATAAACTAAAAAGATCAATTGTTTTTAGGTTTATTTATATAACTGCAAATAATCCTTTTAAGGAATGTTGAATATTTCCTTTACTTATTTTGATATACAGTCATCATATATCTATTCAGCACATTATCCACTTACAGCAATTTTTATATATCTTAGTAATATAAACACAATTTACTAGTTGAAAACTTCTGTTCATCTCTCAAGAATTTGTAAAAACACCTTATTTCTGTGCAGCCTTTCTTGACTTTTACATTTAGAGGCAATTGATCCCTCTCCTTTACTTAAGTAACGTAAAAAAAAAAAAAAAAACACTGCTCTGGCAATTTTTTTCATAATAAGCTTCCCTTTATAAAATAAGTTATATAGACTATTCCATAGTACAGCCTGAATTGCACATTTTTATACCTCTACTATCCAGAGCAATGTCACATAGATAGCAAGAGTTAAATATATTTGATGAATAATAGTAAAAATAAACACAATTACTATCTACTGAACATAAGCCAACAACTGTGCTAAATTCTTTCACATAATTATGAAATACCTACAGGTAGCTACTCTCAGTTACCAAGAAATTGCAGGTTCTAAAGCTGAAGTTATTGTTCAAAATCATACACATAATAAGGGGTAGAGTACAGACTCAGCCTAGCTCTCTGACCTCAAAACGAACCAATAATGGTGGGCAATTTGGTTTTGTCTTTACACTGGGAGAAAATACTTGAGGTTTTTTGGCATTTCCACCTAATACTGTGTTTAATCCTCACTATAACCCTAATATAATACTACAATACTATTTTACTGATAGGGAAATTCAACCCTAATATTTCATGTGACCTGAAAAGACTCTCATGCACAGTAGGTGAGAAAAGTAGACTAAAATCCAATCAATAAAATAAAATGTTCATTTTGAAAACTATTGGGCACTAATAAACTGTGGTGTTAACATACTATTTAAAGAAGATTTAAACCAACATTCTTCATCAATATTTTTCTCTTTTCCTTCTTTTATTTTATTTCATGTCTAAGACTCTTTTCAAATGGAAAAAATCAGAAGGGGTTTTCTTTCACTGAGAACAAGTAGAAACTGAAAAAAAAAATTTTTTAGGAACATACCTTAAATTGAATTACTGATGCTTAATTATAGTACTATAGGAAAAATTATTTGGGGCAGAACCCTACAGAGATTGAAAAACCTTTGATAAATATTCCAAGTTTTTTTTCGAATTATTCATTAATTGTGCAGCTTTTATAATAAATTCATTACAGTGACTTAATTTTTCATAAATTAATATGTAGACTTTTGAGTCTATACACTTAACAAATGCCAAGTGCCACATACTAAGTGCAATTTCATTGTTTATGTTTTCTTTGTTTTCATAGTGATAATACTAAGTACTTTAATTGCCTCAAGTTATTAAGAATAGACAAATTAGGAAGTAGCAATGACCAAAAGACATCATAGACATGAAAGTTTAATTGCAGTGTGAATAGAAAAAAAAATGAAAAATGGACACGATCACAGTGCAAAACTTTGTATGCACTTGTAGGCATCAAAAAACCTATGCTATCACAATCTCTATTGTATATATGCTTTAGATGATAGTTAATCTCAGCAAAATAATATTCATAATATTACATTAATATTTATTCGTATATAGTTTACTGACTTTATTATTTTGTGTTTATCAATAAATTTTCTTTGACTTTATAAATGTAAAAAGGCCATAAGCAAGGCATTTATATCTAGTTTTACTCTGTGAATTTTAAGTAGTAATATAATAAAAAGCAGTATTTCATTTTAAGTTTGTAAGAATACTTTTGGTTTTCAAAGGGATTAAAAACATTGGTTATTATAACTATAACAAAATAGCTATTTTTAAATTGAACTACATGAACATTTGATTATATTGAAAAATATAATTTTTAGCCTTTAAGTAAGCTGGATGAATATTCTGGCTAGTGAAATTGCAAATATTTATTCATCAGTTTACTAAATATTATCTAAATATGTCTATGAGTCAGAAGCTGTTCTAAGGACTGGGAATGAACCATGAACAAGACTCATCCTCTCCCTACCTACAGGATTTAAAATGGTGAGTTACAGCAGGAAAGTCTAAATTTCAAGGAATTGACAATTTCAGCTAAATCTTGGAAAAGGAATTAGAATGACTTGATTGAAAGGAAGAAGGAATAGCTTATGGGACTAGCCTGAGGCAAAAAAGAATATGGTACGTTTGACAAGCTAAAAGTAAATCTGTTTGGCAAAAAACAGTGATTATCAGAGTTGCATGAGATGAATTTGGAGATGTAGACAATAAAACATAAGAGGATCTCATGGGTTATCATCAAGTTTGGTTTTATTCCCAAAGTCACTGGGAAAGTCACTGGGAAACCAGTGGAAGCTTTAAAGCAATGAAGGAATGTGATCAGGTTTTCATTTTTAAAAGTTAATTCTGATTACATTGTGGAGAATGGAATAGAAGAACAGGACATTTTTTTTCTTTAAAATATCTAGAAAAATTAGGCAAGTTAGTTTTGCATTATCTTTATTGACTCATCTAAAACATCAATTAAAGGACTCACTGCCCACATATATCCTATATCTCCTTTAGTACTCCGCTCAGCCATGAGATTTACAAAATCTTCCTTGTCCCACCAGGATGGATTTCTCCATGTCCTCTACTCTCTCTCAGTCTCTCAAAAAGAAGGGGCATGTATTATTTATCCTTATTTTGCACAGAACAGACGTCAGTTGGTATGTCAGGCATGTTGGGTAAACTAAAATTTATTGCTTAAAAGAATATTGTTTTCATGTCAGCAAATTCCTATTTAGAGATTTGGTCCAGCTTAAGAGTCAAGTCTTTGAGGACTGCTTTATGTCTGAAAATACAACTATATATTGAGGTTTGTATAAAGATTTGATGCAAGTATAATAATTTAAGTCACTAAAAATGAACATAACATTCAAAATGTTTTCTGCACACATAATTTAAATATCAATAATTAAAAATATTTATTTCCAAGGTAGATGGCATCACTGAATATCATATTCAGTGATATGTCTATATTCATAAACACTATTCTAGAAAGAATACAAGTGAAACAGGTCTAAATGCTATGAATGCTAACACAGCATTGGAAGATTATTATAACAATTGAGAAAATGTGAGCACTGAAATTAATCAAGGGCATAATCTTGATGCTTAATTGAAATTTGGCTGAATGCACTTCAAAATTTTAGATTAACTTTCAAATCACTTTAGTAATTGATAACTATTCTGTTTTCAATCTGAATTATTTGTTCAAGTTCTACAAAATATTTAATATATATATATATATATATATAGCACCAGGGTTTCTCAAATCACTTGATGGCAAACTTTACCTGGAACATATGTATTATTAGTTAAATAAACAATAAACTCATGTCCAAAAGTTACCTGCCTTTCTTCAATGGACAACAGAATGAATACAGGGAAATTTGTCTATGTTAGTGCATGCAAATTTTCAAAGAGAGTGAAAACACTAAACTGAAGGGCTTTTTTCTTAATCAATATTTCAATATTTATACATTTTTACTGCCCTGTAATAAAAAAATCTATCTACTTGATTAAACAATTGTAAATCTGATAATGATCCCTATATTCATATGAGTGGAAGTAGTCATGGTAGGAGAGTGAATAGAGAACTAAGGTGATATCAATTTAATCCTTTAAAGGAGATTACCACATGCTAAGAATTCACTTTAGAATGCTTCTTAGTAAAGAGAATCAAGGTAACTGCTTTCAGTATGAATTTTGATGGAAAATGAATTTCTGAGATGTATGATTTTAAATCAATTTATGCAAATACATCTTAATTATTTTTTCCTTAGTCTGTACTAAGCATCTGAATGGTTTTCCATTACCTATATATCATGCAAACTATGCATAACCATACTACAAAAATCATTGCCATTTTGGAGAATATATAACTTTGAGTTGGAAACAGAGCTGGAGTAAATATTTGTACTTGAAATATGTTCATTTCGTTAATATTTCCACTGATGAACACATCAATATAAAATCTCTTTAGTGTTTCATACTGCACTATTTTTTCCAGTGAAGCTGCTACCAAAAAAAAAAAAAAAAAAAATTCTTGCTACACTTCCTAAATTTTGTAAACTATAGACTTATATTAATTGCCTAGAAAACTATCAACATATAATTTGACTCTGCTTTTTTATCTCTAAAAATTAAAATAGGAAATTAAGGAACACTTAAACTTGGAGTCATAATATCAAGGAATAACTGTTGAAAGGGAAAGTGAAAGTCGCTTAGTCGTATCCGACTCTTTGCGACCCGTTGGACTATAATCCATGGAATTCTCCAGGCCAGAATACTAGAGTATGTAAACTTTCTCTTCTCAAGGGGATCTTCCCAACCCAGGGATCGAACCCAGGTCTCCCGCATTGCAATAATATTATTTACCAGCTGAGCCACAAGGGAAGCCTGGAATAACTGTTACCTTTTCAAAATGAGAAATCTGTTCTCAGTACAATCATATGGTTCAACAGGTAATTCAGAAATAGTAGAATAAGCTATATAAAATAATCACCAGACATAAAGTTTCCATTATTCCCAATCTAGTTATCTATTTTCTCAATAATTAATTGGCATTTGTATAACAAAAAATTCATGCAAATATGAAAATTACTACATTGGCTAAATCATCAATTTGTAAATATGTACACTTATTAATAGAAAAATGGTTCTTTTAATTTGATTTTATCTAGATACCATAATTGGTATATAATACACAATAGTTGTTTTGTTTTTACTATCATTTATGTATTATTTTCTTTCTATATTTACTCCCTCCTCCCTCCAACATTTGAATTTCATTTTGATTTTTTTTTTTTAATTCTAACTTTTATGTTTTCAAATTATTCAAGTTCTGGCTTACTGTCTATATTTTTCAGCTACTTAGAATTCTTTCTTGCATTTCCTACATCTTGGCTCTGTTTCAGCTCATTCTCTAATTGGAATCATTACCAAAACATAGCTTTGGCTGTAACTAAATGGGCACAAGTAAAATAACATCCAATACCTCTATGAGTAACAACTGCAAGCTCTTTAGTTCTTTCTATCTGTTCAGCATTTCTTGGTCTTCTCCTTGTACTTTGTGTATCTGCTTGATGAGGTGAGAGCCCGTCCTTGGATGTGTTGGGGTCCAGACCTGAATTTCTGAGATTCTTTACTTGCACTCGCTGTTCCTCGGAAAGTCTATGGATGGTGACAGCTGTAACACTGGATACAGTAACATCTGCAGATGTGCTAGCAACAGCAATAGCACCAGTGGCAGTCCTGTTATGCTCCTCTAACTCACCAGTGGAGGTAGTGTGGGTCAATGTAGAAGAACCTGTGGGACACAGTAGCACTAGATGCTAACTTTTTCTTTTAAATGTTGTTTTTTTTTTTTTTCTGATAAATTTCATAAATTATATTCTCTTCTATCACCTTAAGTATAATTAACATAAAAAGGCAAAACACAAACACGCCACTAAAATGTGAAGTAACCAGATCTGATGTTTTGTTTATATCAATCAATGTATGAAGAGTTATTACACATAAACATATCACATTTTAATTGTAACACATTAGGGAGAAAAAGGAGAAACAGTAAACCCTTTATCTGACCTTGAATAAATCTTATTCATTATTTATTTACAGGCGATTTTTAGCAACAAATGCCTAGTAAGTGACAAGTTTTGACAGAATGGGTAACTATGTAACCACACTTTTCTCAAAAGAATGCTTTGAATAGTCTATGCCATATCTCATCATGATTTCTGGGGAAAATATCATTTTTTTTAATTTTAAGACAAACAAGTGAAGAAAGGAGAATTTAAAAATCAAAACAAAATTGAAGACAAAATGATTTAAAAAAGTCTGAAATAATTACTCCTTGTAAATATCTATCTTTACCTCATTTGCCAGAAAAAAGCCAACATGATAAAATATTCAATGTCATGAGCTATATATATACTTTAGAATTTAGTGGGTTGGTTTGGAAGTTGGGTAATATTTTTCAGACTTTTAAAGTAAAATTTGAGATTTAAATTACTTAAAATACACAAATTATTTTATATAGAAATGACCAAAAATTAACTATTAGCATGAAAATTTCATTCACACAAAATAGTTTTAAAAAGTGGTTTAAAATTTACAAATATCTCATAAGTATGTCACAGTAAATCTGCATATTCTTAATCTTATAAAAGTTCACTATAATTTTATAATTGTTTTAAAGACTCCAAATTAGGATTTTCTTTTTCCTTTCACTTAAACTCTTTTTTCAAAAATTGTACTTGGTAGAGAATAATTCTCACATAATGACAAAAAGATACAATTTTTATAACAGAAGCATGAAACTGACTGAAGATATGCTTAAATGGATCTTGACAGATAAAATGCCTAATAAGAAAAAAAAAAAGTAACTGAATTTTTGAGGAACAATTACTAATTAGAACCAATAGTCAGCTCCTGGTTACAAAACTTCTGACTATTGTTTAAAGCCATTAAAGGGTGTAAGTCTTCATATACTTTGCCTTCTCAACAAACTGCATTTCAAACTTCTGTCCATATATATATATTAAACAAAATGCAAAGGAATATTTTAATCATTTTGCAAGAGACAAAACAGCTATATCACATTATGTGATTTGAAAATGTTCTGCCTTCTTCCCCCACCCCTCTTTAGCTGTAGGCAGGTGATTAGTAGAACAAGTAATTCAGGTTTCTGCTTTCAAGTCAAAAAGGAAGTCAAACAAGAGCCATCCCTCGTTCAAAAGCAAGCAAAAGAGTTCTTGTCCATTGCTAATTCTTCCAGCTTGTGTTGTTATATGTGTGTGTGCTCAGTTGCTCAGTTGTGTCAAATCCTTTGCTACCTCATAGACTGTAGCCCACCAGGCCCCTCTGTCCATAGAATTTGCAAAGCAAGAATACTGGAGTGAGTTGCCATTTCCTACTCCAGGTGATCTTCCAGATGCAGGGGTCAAAATTCTGTCTCTTGGGTGCCCTGCATTGGCAAGTGGATTGTTTACCACTTTTTTAAAATTTTATTTAGAAATTCAGAAGAATTAAATGATTATACTTTGTGGTGGCCAGTGGTAAATGAAGTATGACAATTATCAAGTAATTTTAAAGATTTTTAATATATTTTAAAGCCTTAATCAGAAAAAGATGCTATAGAATATTCAAGTTATTTTGTGAAGATCAGAATCTAGTAAATGCATATTGGTTACGAAAATTAGCCAGTAATGTTTACTAAGCTAATATATGGTAAAGGCTTTCTTTAGTCACATGATTAATAACTACACTTGCATTACTAATATTTAGTAACTGATCTCATGGTAAATCAGACATTTTGATGTCCATGTACTCATTACTATAAAAACAATTACCTGGTCCATACTATTCTCTGGGGAATTTAACTGTACCTTTCTTTATGAAAGAAACTAATGCTTTGAACTCTTCCTAACTTTATCATAAAGTCTGGGCTTTCAGGTTTAGTTTAAAAAAGGAAACTATTTAAATATAAACATATGTTGCTAAATGCAATCTAAAAGTATGAAAAATTGTGGAATTTGTACTGTCTCGAATCTCAGTGTGTCTATTATACCTTTAACATAGAAGCAAATTAAACAGCTATTTATTATGTTTCATCATTGAAGGTCATTACATTAATCCTAAATAATCTCTGAGCTTAGTTGCTCAGTTGTGTCCAACTCTATTCAGCTCCATGGACTGTAGCTTGTCGGTTTCTCCGTCCATAGGATTCTCCAGGTAAGAATACTGGAGTGGGTAGCCACTTCACTCTCCAGGGGATCTTCCCAAACCAGGGACTGAACCTGGGTCTCCTGCATTGTAGGTGGATTCTTTACCATCTGAGCCACCCAAAGATTATTTGGAAGCCCAAATAATCTCTAGTATTTGGATAAATGAATCTGGGGTAATTCTTAGGAATGTGTCCAAGCTGCTGCTAAAACTAATCTTTTAAGATCAACAGACCAATCTCAAAATGCCCATATTCTTGAAGACTCCAGGCAATAAGTACATTTCCTAACCAAATTTATGAGCTAGAACTCATCTTTAGTAACAATTAGACCCAGGATATGCTAGCTATCCCAATCTTAAAATCTTCAGTAATGGCTGAATCTATCACTGGCTAATAGCAATATTATTCTCTTAACCTGAATTCAGAACAGGGTGTAATATTTGAATAAAGCATTGAAAAAACAATTTAATAACCATAATCTAGCTAACTACATATTTCAATAATATATTTTACCAACTAGTTCTTATGTTTTACTAATATTCTGTTTTCATAATTTTTCTTCCCCATACTATAATACAAGCTCCCTAAAGGCTGAGATTTAGGCAAATTCCATTCACTGCTGAAACCCAAGTTATCTAGGCTAGTGCCTGGTACATAGTAGATCCTTAAGGAATATTTATCAAAAGAAAAATGTAAGAATAGATGGATTCAAAAATAATTTTAATGTAATACTAACAATCATAAAGAGGATAAATTTCACAAATGAAATATGATTACAATTTTAACATGGCAATGTCATATTTCAAACAATGTAATGAAATGAAGAATTATTCCAAAGAAAGGGAAATTTGATGGCTTTGTTTTGAACTTTCAAAAACATCACTTTGAAAAAGTGTGGAAACTGAAGATTTATTTGGATAGGTAAAAGTTACTTGAAGATTCATGTCAACATTCTCAAACCTTGATAGCTTACAATGTTAGTGTGAAATGAATTTGTTTAGAATATTCAAATTTCTGTAGAGTAAAAACTAGTATAGCTCATAATGGCAGGAAGCAGAAGTACATCTAAATTTAGTCATGTATTTTTGATATATATATACATAAAAACAATGATTTCCTTATAAGGCAATAAAATCATCCATCACCATATAGTTATGTCATATATTATAACCATTTATCTAAAATGTAGACCAATTTAGAATACTATTTTTGGTACCACTTTAAATTGGCAGTGTGTGAAACAAAGATTTTTAAATTGTCAAAATGCACTATTTAACAGTTTCAAAACACTCAATAATCTTGCATACCTAACTGTTTTATAAGGAAATTGTCGATGCAGGAAAAAGGCTTAGGATTATATATAGCAACAATGCCATATTGAATATATTATATATCTAATTGAATATTAAAATATAATAGTTTGGTTTCTTTTAAAAAAATTTTAAGTAGACTATACAGTTATATAAGTGTTGTCTATAATAGCACAATGTTAAATGATGTTACAAGACATACAACCCAAATTTATGAATAAACTGTACATCCAAAATACCCATTCTTCATTGGAAATCAAATCATGTATACCCGATATAATTTATCACAATCAGATTATCCTGTCAACTAAACTGCTTGAGATATATTTATAAATTATATGTTTATAATATAAACACATCTAAAATATAATTTTATTAATATTTGAAAGCAAACATTTCCAATTATAAAAATAAAATGAAATGATATACATATATAAACATGCTTCTAAAATCATAACTATATGTCATCTTGGAATTATGATAATGGAAAATGACATATGTTACACATGTAAATTGGCAAATGTATATAACAGCAAAATTAAATTATAAAATTAAACTTGGACTTTTAGTATCATAATAAAATTTGTTTTTGAATGCTTTCCTATTTCAACATCTATATGCAAAGGACTAAACATAATTTATGTAAAGCAATTTATACATGTGTCATTTAGAACATGTATTAAATAAAAATTGAATTTGAATTTCATTTTGATTAAAATTTTAGCCTTACATATTTTTAAAAAATTATGCTATATTGCTTTGTAATTTCTGTCTAACTCAAACATAAAGAATATGTTGCTAGAGATATAAGTGGAAATCCCAAAATGCATATAGCTATATAAGTACATGTTAAACACAGGTGCATATTCATAGAAGTGGCTTTTAGATATATATGTCTTGTTATTTTATATAAAATATAAATTCTGTTCCACTAAGTTTAGCATTTCAAATTAAACATTTGAATAAAAGCTTTAATAACAAAATAATCCTCACTGAATACTTTTGTGTTATCATGATATATAACGAAAAAAATGCAATAAACATCTAACATGAAAACATGCAAAAGAAAAATATACAAAACAACATCAAAATAAAATATAAATACAACTAATGAAGCAATTCTATATGAGTCATCATTTAAATACTCTATAAATGTTAGCATATGTATTTTCAGGAAGCATACTGCAGTTGGGAAAATAAATATTTTGCATTTTAAACATTACAAATGCCAATATCCTAAATATGTATAGCTCAGTATTTAATAGTATAATTTGGTGAATATGTGTATACTATGAATTCAACTTACAGAAGGGATGAATAAACTGAAATAGAAAGTAGTCCTTAAATTGTAGGAAAAATATAAATAATCTATGTTTGACTAGTCATTATCTGCTTAGTTGCTCAGTTCTGTCCGACTCTGCAACCCCATGGATTGTAGCCCGCTAGGCTCCTCTGTCCATAACGATTCTCCAGGCAAGAATACTGGAGTGGGTTGCCATGCCCTCCTCCCAGGGGACCTTCCCAACTCAGGGAGCAAACCCAGGTTTCCCACACTTCAGGCAAATTCTTTACCATCTGAGCCACCAGGGAAGTCCTTGGCCAGTGATTACCTAGTATGAAACTGTCTCTCTGACTACAAAAATAAATAGACAAATCCTGAAAATTATTACTTAATTTTAAAGGGCAGATCTATATTGGTCTTCTAAAGTTTTGATTTAAAATTAAAATGCTGCATGTACTTTGAACATACATAAGATAATGATATTAAAATATCTATTAACTAAATATAATATATTCTTAATTATAAGATTCACCTCTAAGAAAGAAACTATTGAACTATTAAACTATGGCATGACAACACAAAAATGCTGTCACCTAAATTCAGATTTCTGACACATTAAAATATGAAAGAAGTTGATTATAGTATAGTTAAAAAAATTATCACTAATTTGAATAACAGATTTTCTATGATCATGAATTAAATAAATTAGGTACATATTAATTTTGAAATAGGCCTGATACTTTAATATACATTATTTTTTCTGAATTCACTGATATATTGATATATATATTTATATTATGTATCTCTATTTAAATTTCTAAGCACTAAATCGGGACACCAATATTACCTTTTGCAAGTGGATGCGTTACTGTTTATCAGATGCAAGTGATCTCTCTGCTTTAAAATTCAAAGTGAATAAATATTTTCAATCTAAGTTGAAACTGATGATATCAAGATTTAGTGATTCACTTACCAAATCCACATTTACTAGAGTAAATAAGTGATTATAAAACAAATATTCAACAAAACGCCAAGTTGTTTACATACAAGATTAAAACTCCGTATCTGGATTAATTAAAGTTTGATAAACCCACATGCCAAACAAGCATAAATACCTTTACCTAAATGAAATATAGAAAATACCAAGTTATAGAAATCATATAGAGTACTCTATTGGTCAACCAAAAAAAAAAATATATATATATAGTACACATATGTAGACTGTATATGTATATAAATGCATGTATATGTCTATAAAATATGTTATCACATTTTGTAATACAATGTCAGAGAACAGACATCTAATTTTTAGTACTAAAAATATAGTAAGCTCATGCCAGGGAAAAATTGTTTAAGTACAGGGTTGCAATGATCTTGAAGCTTTTCTCTCTTAAAGAGCCATTTCTTGCTTCACCTAGTTGATTAAAATGAAGTTGCAAAATGGAATTTCAGTATCTTATCACTCTTTTTCATACATTTTTGGAAGTCTTGACAATGTACAGTGGTGGGTCCAAGGTGTCTTTTTTTTTTTTAATTTTTACGTGCCAAGTTACAAACACATACACCACTCACAAGAATAAATATTCACAAAATACATCTGAAACCTTTTTTGTGTATCTAAGCATAATGTTCCTCCATAAAGTGACAATACTGGCAATAAGACTTGAGGACCTAGCTTTTGAAACAAGAGTTAGAGAAAGGGGTAGAATGCCCCTTTACACCTTTCTAAAACAATTCCCTAGAATCCTGCATTTTGAGACCTCTTTCCTATAGCAGGTCTTATCTTTTAGCAAAAGAAGGATATATCATTCCCGGTTTCCCCCAAACAAATAAATGTAACTTAACACACACTTTCCTTCTATGTCTAATTTCCTTCCATTTTAAATCTTGTGAAATAGCTGTCAATTCTCATTGAAGATTTAAAGGCCTTGTTAGGAAAAAGGGATCCTATTATACATATCTTGTATTCCAAAGTGTAATATAAGAAACCTCTTCACTTCCAGAGCCTTGCTGTCTTTAATAAATGATATACGTTAATTATATTTTGAAAGTGGAAATCATGTCTGATACATGTGTATCTCTCACTTCCCCTTGAATGTTTCATAAATATATGAAGGAAGAATGAATGTGGATAAATGTACTACTCTGTATTTCTCAAAAATATAAACATTTTACTTTATGGCATTAAATGTATTTCAAAGATATAAATATAAGAAAGAAATTTGACCTATCCAGATATAAACACTGTAAAAACATAATGTAGTTTATATTACATAGTATGAAAAAAGGAAGGAGCATCTAAGAACACCTAAATCACTCCTTCATTTGTGATTTTTTCAAATGAGGGTAGCATTTTCCCTCTTCTTCTATTCTCCAGCACCTTTTTCTCTACCAAAAATATTTTGTAATGATGATATTTGATATTGTGTAGCAGAGGGAAAGAAACAAGGGAAAGCAACTGGTGGAGTTACCCTTTATATGTACCGTGTTTGAAAGAAAAAAAATAAGAGAAGGCTTTATCCTGACCTAGCTCATCATGTGTCTGTGTCCTGCTTACCTTGACTATCTCAGTGTATCCATGTTTATCCTCCATTTCCTTCTGAAATGGCATTCCAGTTTGGGCTGCGGAGGAGGGGTCATCACTTTTTATTAGCTCTAGGTGTTTGTCTTTTTTTAATACCTAAATATAAAGCATACATAATGCATGTTTTGCATATGTGATATGATTTAAAAGGAATCAAGGAGCTTTACCTACTACCACATTTTTCTGTGTATACAGATGCTACTTCGAAAAAGAAAATGTTCTTTAGGATTATATATTGCCTTCTCAAATTGTTCTCTTATAATCAGACAAACACCTTTTTGGTTGAAAGAATTCACATATGAGAGTGATTGCTTAACTAGTTTGAATTAGTTTATTGTAAAGTTTTCTTCTCCTCAAAAGAAATAACAGGGGCAGGCTGAGAAGTATGTTTTGGTGAGGAGAGTGAAGCTTGCAGCAAGATCACTGAACACTCCTTGCTGATGCATTTATAAGTTGATACCTGATTCCGTGTGGTTGTTACATGATTTGCAAGAACTAGGTTCATTACTAAGAAGTGGATATAAGGGAGGTGTGGGCAGGTAGGAAAGGGCTGGCAATTTGGAGGAAAGACTATTTTTCCACAATAAAGGTATTTATTGTGGAAAGGTTGCTGAGCAACAGGTGAATATCTACATAAATATGCTGAAGTAGAACAGTTTAATAGGAAATTCAAGCCATAAAAAGTCTTATTTTCCTGCACAACATTCTGTAAAACACTTTTCATTCTGCAGCAGCTAATTAATTAGTAGCACGAGTGATTTTTTTGGGGAAAAAATACCAATCTTGGCTTTACAATATAGCATATTGAAGAAAAAATTTTAAAAACCTTTGGAAGTGGTAAGAACCTTGAGTTTACCATCAAAACCTACCATTAACTAGAAAGGCAAATATACATTATATATTGGGGTATTACATATAATTAATTATATGTTAGGGTATTTAAAATATATACTACCACATTGAAAGATAGGCTTTGTATTTCTTCATGTAATTACTCTGTTGAATTCCTTTTCTACAAAGACTGTATTTTATTTCAAGACTATAAGCAAAAAAGACTGTTTTTAAATAATGTCAATAAAACAAAGGTATGACACCTATATCAATTATTGAGAGTATTTATTTGATTAAGATCATATACAGCTTAATTGACTTTCAGATAAAAGAGATTAATTAAAGCAAAGGAAGTTTTCTTAAACATTAAAGTAATTTTAAACCTCAAAAGCTTTATATCTATTCAGATGATTTTGGTATATTCCAATTACAGGTAATAATATGAATATAAACAATTGTCTTGAAGTATATCTTTTAACTTTTAAGAGGATGATGTAGATTTGGCTTTTCACCTGTGGGATGGTATCTAATCTCCCCAAACTTCTGAATACAGGTGACTAAGACACTATACACATACTCATCATTCTAATGGTTAATTTAGATGACTAGATAACAGACTATTTAAATGAACATATTATAGAGCAATCAGAACATACTGAGCACTTACTGTGTTCTAGACACAGTTCTAATCAATCCATTTCATCCTCAAAAGTACCCATGAGCTGAGGATATTAAAGTTCAATTACTTTTACAACATACACTAACTCACTTTGCTAGGAAATTAAAAAGCTAGGATTTGGACCCCAATTGTGTAATTCCAAAACCACAATAATGACTCATGAAAATCATTACACCTCTACTTAACCTCCCCAATACAAAACAGCACATGTAAACACTTATGTCTGATCAACATGTAAGTTATTTATTTATTTTCTGTCATCTCTGTATTTCTCCATCCTCCTTCTCCAACAAAAGTCTGACTTTTTCCAGGTCCCTCTTGCAAAACCCTTGCTAGAAGGAAGGATGGTTTGGCAGGACTTAATGGAAATGGCACCCCACTCCAGTACTCTTGCCTGGAAAAATCACATGGATGGAGGAGCCTGGTAGGCTGCAGTCCATGGGGTCGCTAAGAGTCGGACATGACTGAGCGACTTCACTTTCACTTTTCACCTTCATGCACTGGAGAAGGAAATGGCAACCCACTCCAGTGTTCTTGCCTGGAGAATCCCAGGGACAGGGGAGCCTGGTGGGCTGCCGTCTCTGGGGTCGCACAGAGTCGGACACGACTGAAGCGACTTAGCAGCAGCAAAGAGAAATGTGATCTAAGATCTTTTCATTGCTTTTGTTTCCTAACATTCTAGTATTTTTGAGGTGATTACACCAAGTGATAAGAGAGAGGCAATGACCTGGGTAGAGGTTGGGGGCCAAGTAGAGGCAATGAAGATGGCATACACAACCCCTTAGGGGTATGTCAGGGAAGTGGAAGAGTCCAGGAACCTGAATGCTCACCTTTGGCTAAGATTCTTACTCAGGTTTGTAGGAATTCCTACTCAAGCACAGGATCACCTGATTTCACGGGAAATTCAGGCTTGAATAATAATGACAGATGCCATTGTCCAAGCACTACAAACGCCCTGTGGATTCTTCTGCAACTCAAGTGAAGAAGGTGCCAAAGTTTTTTCTGCTTCACAAACAATGACCTGGAGAGAACTCTCCTCCTATCAGGGACAACAGGGGCTCTCAATTTTATTTGAATTTAAGAGAACAAAGCAACATTTCTTGCTTATGCAAGCCTGTGGATAAATCTAATTTCATATACTTGTTTCACTGTCAAATACAGAAAATGTATATATACAATCCAATAGCCTGTCTTGCTGTTTTTTAATAATCCAGTTTCAGCTTGACATAAACTGCCTGGCTATTACTCTTCCCTCCTTTAACTATTATAGTTTTTCCCCTCATAACAATTCTTAGTAATCTAATTTCACTTATCTTTGAAAATCGTCTGTTTCTTAATAGTTATAAGACTTTTATTATTATCTCTACGCCTTCTTAATATGTTGCTAAATTGGATCAAGGTTTTGATCCTTTTTTTTTTTTTCCCCTCTCTGGATTAAACCAAAGTGTCTATAAATTTCTCAATCTGAACTTTTACCTGTAAGGACTTCTCTAATTTTCAGAAAATTCCACAGTAGAAGTCTTTTCTCCCAGTTTCACACAAATTTTAGTACTCATGGAGAGTAGATAATTCACTAAGAGAACTTTTTATCCTACGATCTAGGAATCAACCAGTCCATAGCCACTATTCCTCACTTATTCCAAGCTCTTAACAATTACAAATCATTCTCTTCATGCAAGTTCCATGATAAACATTTTTCATTTAACCTTTGTAAAATCATATGCAACAGATACAATTAAAATCAATACAGTCTGAGATAAATAACCTGATTAAGGGCATTCATTCCTGTATTAACTCAAGCTGTTTATCTTAAATCATTCATTCTCTCAGGTATTTAATAAGAATATACTAAGTGCCCACTCTACATCAGGCACTGAATGATTCAGAGGTGAATAGTACATACAGTATGTTTCCTATGAAAGAATACATTCAAGGGGAAGAGATGAAGAATGAACAGATTAATATAATAGCTGGCACTGAAATGCAAAGTGGCATTTGAGCTAAAGCCTCAATAAAAATGAAAGGGAAATAAAAATAAAAGCCTTGATATATCCAGCACTTTTATTCAGACTGTCAGATTTACTAGCTTGTATTCTTAGTCTTCATGATATACTTCTTCCTATTCCCTTAGAACTCAAGAATTTCACTTTTTTCTCTATAAATATGTGGCATGGTCTCTTGTGTGCTATATATCTATGAAGTAATATATATGTATTTACATTCCAGATAATACTACATTTTAAAGTGAAATTAATATATTTGAATTCAATTTAGGGAATAAAAATTAAAATACCAGTAGGGTCACTAACTTTGATGAATTCAATGAACACATATATACTGAACTGCTAGCCATGAATTAATGCTAGCATGCAATGATGAGTGAGAGAGAGAACATAAACATAAGAGCAAACAAACAAGAAATCAATAAAATGTGACTGCATTTTGTTGGTGTGCTAGATTTAAGATGGCCATTCTTTGCAACTGTTTGCAGCTAGCTGCTCCTGCTGCTAAGTCACTTCAGTTGTGTCCGACTCTGTGCGACCCCATGCGACCCCATAGACGGCAGCCAACTAGGCTCCCCCGTCCCCGGGATTCTCCAGGCAAGAACACTGGAGTGGGTTGCCATTTCCTTACAGTCTATTTCCCTATGCCATTGGATCTAACTGGTCTTCCTGAATTACCATGACCAGCAGAGCACAGCAGATGATTATCATGTAAATTATCATGTATTAGCTCCAAGAGTCTTTGTAGCTTCTACCTTTACACTCTTGGAAAGATTTCATGAGACTACCATAGAAAGAACTCTCACTTGTCTACCAGAAAATGAAAGGAATAAGGAGAAGAACCAAAGTGCCCCAATTGACAATTCTGAGTCACTTCCATGAGTGAGGCCACATCGGACCTTGCAGTATAGGAAACCCTCCAGCTTATTGCAGCTATATATATAAATGAGTCCAGAAACATCTTGTAAACCAAGAGAACTGTGAGCAAAAGTAAAGCGTTGCTGATTTAAGCCTCTAACCTGCAGTGGCTTTTACAGGTGGTGTAAATATAATTGACAAAACATGTAAAATGTAGAATTTGATTAGAATATATAATAGAAGCAATAAATTGGTCTTGGGGGTGACTTACTAAAGAGAAGATTCCTGAAGGAAATATATGATATTGAAAGCAGAAAGATGAACAACAATTTCTAAGGTGAAGACAAAGAAAGATGATTCAGACAAAGTGTGTTCTATGTATCAGTACAGAACAGTCGCTCAGTCGTGTCCAACTCTTTGCAACGCCATGAATCGCTTCATGCCAGTCCTCCCTGTCCATCACCAACTCCCGGAATTTACCCAAATTCATGTCCATCAAGTCGGTGATGACATTCAGCCATATCATCCTCTGTCGTCCCCTTCTCCTCCTGCAGCCAATCCCTCCCAGCATCAGGGTCTTTTCCAAAGAGTCAACTCTTCTCAAGAGGTGGCCAAAGTACTGCAGTTTCAGCTTCAGCATCAGTCCTTCCAATGAACACCCAGGATTGATCTCCTTTAGGATGGACTGGTTGGATCTCCTTGCAGTCCAAGGGACTCTCAAGAGTCTTCTCCAACACCACAGTTCAAAAGCATCAATTCTTTGCAGCTCAGCTTTCTTCACAGTCCAACTCTCACATCCATACATGACTACTGGAAAAACCATAGCCTTGACTAGATGGACCTTTGATGGCAAAGTAATGTCTCTGCTTTTCAATATGCTATCTAGGTTGGTCATAACTTTCCTTCCAAGGAGTAAACATCTTTTAATTCCATGGCTGCAATCACCATCTGCAGTGATTTTGGAGCCCCCAAAAATGAAGTCTGACACTGTTTCCACTGTTTCCCCATCTATTTCCCATGAAGTGATGGGACCAGATGCCATGATCTTAGTTTTCTGAATGTCGAGTTTTAAGCCAACTTTTTCACTCTCCCCTTTCACTTTCATCAAGAGGCTTTTTAGTTCCTCTTCACTTTCTGCCATAAGGGTGGTGTCATCTCCGTATCTGAGGGTATTGATATTTCTCCTGGCAATCTTGATTCCAGCTTGTGCTTCTTCCAGCCCAGCGTTTCTCATGATGTACTCTGCATATAAGTTAAATAAGCAGGGTGACAATATACAGCCTTGACATACTCCTTTTCCTATTCGGAACCAGTCTGTTGTTCCATGTACAGTTCTAACTGTTGCTTCCTGACCTTCATATAGGTTTCTCAAGAGGCAGGTCAGGTGGTCTGGTATGCCCTTCTCTTTCAGAATTTTCCACAGTTTATTGTGATCCACACAGTCAAAGGGTTCGGCATATTCAATAAAGCAGAAATAGATGTTTTTATGGAACTCTCTTGCTTTTTTGATGATCCAGCAGACATTGGCAATTTGATTTCTTGTTCCTCTGCCTTTTCTAAAACCAAGGACTGGAATGGGTGAATTTAACTTGGATGACCATTATATCTATTACCATGACCAGGAATCACTTAGAAGAAATGTAGTACCATCATGGTCAGCAAAAGAGTCTGAAATGTAGTACTTGGATGCAATCTCAAAAATGACAGAATGATCTCTGTTCCTTTCCAAGGCAAACCACTCAGTATCACGGTAATCCAAGCCTGTGCCCCCACTAGTAATGCTGAAGAAGCTGAAGTTGAATGGTTCTATGAAGACTTACAAGATCTTTTAGAACTAACACCCCCAAAAAGATGTCCTTTTCATTATAGGGGACTGGAATGCAAAAATAGGAAGTCAATAAACAGGCAAATTTGGCCTTGGAGTATGGAATGAAGCAGGGCCAAGGTTAATAGAGTTACCAAGAGAACACACTGGCCATAGCAAACACCTTCCAACAACACAAGAGAAGACTCTACACATGGACATCACCAGATGGTCAACACCGAAATCAGATTGATTATATTATTTGAAGCCAAAGATGGAGAAGCTCTATACAGTCAGCAAAAGCAAGACTGGGAGCTGACTGTGGCTCAGATCATGAACTCCTTAATGCCAAATTCAGACTTAAATTGAAGAAAGTAGGGAAAAACCACTAGACCATTCAAGTATGACCTAAATCAAATCCCTTAGGATTAAACAGTGGAAATGAGAAATAGATTTAAGGGACTAGATCTGATAGATAGAGTGCTTGATGAACTATGGACAGATGATTCGTGACATTGTACAGGAGACAGGGATCAAGACCATTCCCATGGAAAAGAAATGCAAAAAAGCAAAATGGCTGTCTGAGGAGGCCTTACAAATAGCTGTGAAAAGAAGAGAAGAGAAAAGCAAATGAGAAAAGGAGAGATATAAGCATCTGAATGCAGAGCTCCAAAGAATAGCAAGGAGAGATAAGAAAGCCTTCCTCAGTGATCAATGCAGAGAAATAGGGGAAAACAACAGAATGGGAAAGACTAAAGGTCTCGTCAAGAAAATCAGAGACACCAAGGGAACATTTCATGCAAAGATAGGCACATAAAGGACAGAAATGCTATGGACCTAACAGAAGAAGATATTAAGAAGAGGTGGCAAGAATACACAGAAGAACTCTACAAAAAAGATCTTCATGACCCAGATAATCATGATGTGATCACTCAACTAGAGCCATACATCCTGGAATGTGAAATCAAGTGGGCCTTAGAAAGCATCACTATGAACAAAGCTAGTGTAGGTGATGGAATTCCAGTTGAGCTATTCCAAATCCTGAAAGATGATGCTGTGAAAGTGCTGCATTCATTATGCCAGCAAATTTGGAAAACTCAGGAGTGGCCACAGGACTGGAAAAGGTCAGTCTTCATTCCAATCCCAAAGAAGGCAATGCCAAAGAATGCTCAAAATACCACACCAATTGCACTCATCTCACACGCTAGTTCTATGTATAAAGGTCATGAAAAAAAACAGATTCTGTTAGCTTCTAGGAATTAATGGCCATTAATATGGGTAAAACATAGACTGCAAACAAGAAATCACAAGAATTTAAGAAGAAAATATATGTAGAGGGCATATTGTGAGAATGAGATAGCAGATGTGATACAATGCATGAGAAGACATTTGAACTCTGTATGAACCCAACAGAAAAAATCCCTTGATTCCACTCTTTCTAATTAGCACACATTTCTCTCATCCCTTCTCAAAACCAAATGTGTTTCTTGAAAGCAGTATTGTGATAGGATGGATTCTCTTTCCACTGATAAAAAATATAAAAAGCATTCTTAACATTAAAACAGTAAAATTTTAGCAATATCAAAATGTGGTTATCAGGAATCATGTCTGAAACAAACTTGAAAATTACAAAATATTTGCATTTTTAACCAAATCTATATGTCTGTATTTATTTTCCTTTGTTGTCGCTTTTTCTATTTTTCAAGTCATGCCTATGAGGACATACTTCATCTAATTTTTCAAAATAGTAGGTAGAATTTTTCATTATAGTAAGAATATATTTCACAAAGTCAAAGTCTTTCACTAGAAGGTGAAATCTGTGTTACAGAATTTCAGTCATTAGCTAGAAGGTATCCCAGAACAGGGCAGATATTTGGGGTTCTCAGAGCCTCAAAATGTATGACAAGTCACGTCATACAGCCACACAGTCTATCTGTAGAAAGAATAAATTGAAATGGTCTTTATGCATAACTACATTGAAAATATGTTCTTACAAATAATATTTTCCTTTCAGAAAGATAATTTCTTCTATAAAATGTCTCTGAATCTGTGAGAGTAGAATACTTTCATATCCAGGTGAATATCTGCTAAAATTAATTTAAGATGAAATTTCACACGGTATGCCTTGAAACAAATTGGAATTAAAAAATTATATGCCAGTCAGTCAATAACCTAAACTGAGGTTTGCAATAGAGAGAATAGAGAATTAGATACTTAAAATATTATCTTGTTATCTTAAAATAGCACATACAAATTACATATAGTACATTTTCTTGAGTTGGCCTAGTGAAGTTATCTCTAGCAATTAAACAGTATAATGTGACTGTCAGGCGAGTGTATGCTCCTCGATTCTGTCTCATCACAACAAAGATTTGGACTGACGGACATTAAAGCCCTTGGCGTGTCACAGCTCTCTCGTCTTGGATAGACCGTGTTATAGCTCTCAGGTCTCGAACAGACCATGTTATAGCTCTTAGACAAATCAGTATTACAGCTCCATGTTACAGCTCTATTTTATTTAGAAAATAGGAAAATCCACCCTTGAGGCATGAGGGCATGTCGACCCAAAGATACGAAGAGAAGAGCGCCCAGAGAGAGAGAGAGAGAGAGAGAGACCCCTTTCCCTTTTGCTCCTCTTTTTATATGTATTTTCCTCCCTGTGGGCCTGTCCTATGTAAACTGGGCTAGCCAGGAGTGTTGTTTGTTCTACCTGAGGTCCTTACTCCGGTCCTCGGGACCATTCTTTGTTCTATTTTTGCTAGCTTTTCCCTTCCTTCTCTTTTAGCCACCACCATTCTGGACTCCTGTTTCCTATTCTAACTACCTAACATGCTGCTGCTGCTGTCACTTCAGTCGTGTCTGACTCTGTGCGACCCCATAGACTGCAGCCCACCAGGCTCCCCAGTCCCTGGGATTCTCCAGGCAAGAACACTGGAGTGGGTTGCCATTTCCTTATCCAAAGCATGAAAGTGAAAAGTGAAAGTGAAGTCACTCAGTCATGTCTGACCTTCAGCGTCCCCATGGACTACAGCCTTCCAGGCTCCTCCATCCATGGGATTTTCCAGGCAAGAGTACTGGAGTGGGGTGCTACCTAACATGACTACGTCTATATCTTTGATTTTTGCAAAATATGATTATTTACAATCATTTTTTCACACTTTCTACAAGAATTTTAATTTATTTTTAATTGAAGGAAAATTGCTTTACATTATTGTGTTGGTTTCTGCCTTACATCAACATGAATCATCCATAGGTATACATATGTCCCCTTCCTCTTGAACTTTAAGATTGATTCTCTTTTTTTATTTTTAACTGGAGGATAATTGTTTTACAATGTTGTGTTGGTTTCTGCCCTATAACACTGCAAATCAGTCATATATATGTATGCATATATATATATATAGAGAAGGCAATGGCACCCCACTCCAGCGCTCTTGCCTGGAAAATCCCATGGATGGAGGAGCCTGGTGGGCTGCAGTCCATGGGGTCGCTAAGAGTCGGACACGACTGAGCAACTTCACTTTCACTTTTCACTTTCATGCATTGGAGAAGGAAATGGCAACCCACTCCAGTGCTCTTGCCTGGAGAATCCCAGGGACGGGGGAGCCTGGTAGGCTACCGTCTATGGGGTCACACAGAGTCGGACATGACTGAAGTGACTTAGCATAGCATTGTGTGTGTGTGTGTGTGTGTGTATGTATGTATATATATATGTGTGTATATATATATATATATATATATACACACATATATATATATATATATATATATATATACCCTCTCCCTCTTGAGCCTCCTCCTACAATCAGTTTTGGCTGCTCTGTGTGCTCAGTCACTCAGTTGTGTCCACTTTTTGTGACCCCATGGACTGTAGACCTCCAGGATACTCTGCCTATGGGATTTTTTCTGGCAATAATACTGGAGTGGGTTGCTATTTCTTCCTCCAGAGGCTCTTACCAACCGAGGGATCAATCTTGCATTTCCTGCATCTCCCGATTGGCAGGCAGATACTTTACTACTGAGCCAGTTAGGAACACCACTTCATAGATGAGAAAAAACATGGTTTTGAAATTAGTTCTCCATTCAATATTTGAGAGGGTAACAGGCAGTAAGGCTGGGGGTCTCCAAATGGAGGAAATAGGCTGCAAGTGTTAGACATTTTTTTCTCTCTCTTAAGTGGCAGGAGAAAACAAACTACAAGTGTCCGATTATTTTTCCCCGCTCTATACAAATTTAAAAGGAGGTTTCTTCTAAAATTCTGTGTTGCCATGACGACACCTGGTTCCACCTGAACTTAACTTTTCTCAAACCTTGAGCTAACCAATCCATTCTTCTTATGGAAATATTTTTCTTAAGCTATGTTAATGAACTATGTATTTACCCTAGACTCTGTCTTTCTTCAAGTCAGTTCTGCTTAAGACTCAGAACAAAAAGATCTCAACAAACCAGTATGTTTTACTCATACATTGTTACTTTGAAATCTGTCTTTCTTCAAGATTCATGTCAATCGTTTTATGACCTGGGATGACTCACCTTGTGCCAATGTTATTTCAAAATGCAAGTTGTGGGTGAGGGGCCTGGTGCCACTCTGAGTTTTGAGAGATTTCCTTTCTCAAACTACCAGCTTGCTGATAGGTATGTTAGGTAGTTAAAATAGGAAAAAGGAGTCCTGAATCGTGGTGGCTAAAAGACAAACAAGGGAAAAGCCTGTCAAAATGGAAAAAAAGAAGGTCCCAGGACCAGAGTGAGAACCTCAGGTAAAGCATACAGCCCTCCTCGCTAGCCCAATTTACATAGGGCAGGTCCAGGAGGAGGAGACAAAACACATAAAAAGAGGAGCCAAAATTGGGCTGGGAGCTTCTCTCCTCTTCACATCTTTTGCGTAGGCCTGCCATCACAAATTGAGGATGTATCTTCCTTTGCTTTCTAAATAAAACTGAACTATAACACTGGTCCATCCATCACTTCAAATTTTCACTGTGGCAAGACAGAACCAAGGAAATTACACACTCCCCCGACATCTATGGTGCTGTTTCTAGGATTTAACCTGGCTGAAACAACCTTGGCTCAGCCCCCACAAAGCAGAGGCCAAGCACAGCAGAAGCCCAACTCAGAGAAAGCTCCTACAGTAGAAGCTGAACGTGAAGAAAACCCAGTGCAGTGTAAGTGACAAGTCCAGTGTGCTGGAACCTGGGACAGCAAAATCAAACTCAGCAGAAAGCACACACAGCTTAGTCTCAGATTCCAGAAGACCTCTGGTTGGAGTAGGAAGTCCTTGCTCCTATGGCTGGAAGGACATATGGCTGACAAAATCTTAATTCCTTTACAATCTCTCGTTTCTTGTTTCCTCGAACCCCACTGTGAATAGGAAGCAGCAGTGGGTGCAATTGAGGGACTCTGGCAGGGGCTACTTAGTAGCTGTTGCCCAAGTGGGTTGGGGTTCTTCTGTCCTTAATCTTCTTTGTGCCAAAAATCAGGCCAATGAAAACTGTGAGCACAGGTCAGATATTTAGCAGATTTTCCAGCAGGTTATGAAGGGGATTCCTTGGTACGTTTTCCCCATTGCTTTTTCCTCCCATCCTTCAGCTCCTCTCTCCATCTATGCCACTGCTTACAAAATATTTGGCAGGTCATCATCTTTCATTTCTGAAAGTTGTGTTTGAAACCGTTTACCTAAGATTAGGACTCAAACCCACATGGCAAGGACTCTGTCTATGCTTAGTCACTCAGTCATATCTGACTGTGACTTGAGCCTGGCCAAAACCCATGGTGGCTGGTTTTAGGATTTAATGAAGCTCAGGCTCTTGATGCCTTATTGGAAAAAATTCAGTGAGAGACACAGCAATAGGTAAGAGGTGGATTTGTTCAGATTTAGAGAGAAGCACACTCCACAGGGTGTACAACATCGTAGAGTGCAAGTGTGGAGGCCATGGAATATGGTGTGGCTAGTTTTCCCAAGCTGGGTGATTTCATATGCTAATGAGTGGAAGGATCATTCCAATAAGGGACCTACCCAGGAGAGGACTGGCAGATACCAGTTTCTCATAGGTATAAATACTTTTAGTCGTGATAGACACATTCACAGGATGGACTGAAGGCTTTCTCACCAGGACTGAGAAGGCTGAGGAGGTGGTGAAAAAACTTCTCCATGAAATCATTCTGAGATTTGGTCTGCCCAGGTCATTACCAAGTGATGATGGGACATCATTTACTTCTAAGGTCACCCAAGGGGTCTCTAAAGCATTGGGCATGACTTATTATCTCCATTGTGCCTGGAGGCCTCAGTCTTCAGGAAAAGTAGAAGGAGTCAACCAATTCTTAATATCAGTAATAAAAAGATAACCTGGGAGACCTCCCTGGGTTAGAAGGAGGCTTGACCAATAGCTCCCTCTGCAACCATATTGCCCCTAAGGAACAGGTTGGTCTTAATCCTTATGAGATGCTATATGGGAGACTCTGTTTATGTCAATGACCTCTTCCTAGATCCAGAGGCTCAGACCCTCCAGTCTTGTACCATGGCCATTGGGCATTTCCAACAGGTTGTACGCTTGTAGGGTGTGAACCAGGACCCAAAAGATTCTAAAGAGTCACAACTATATGCTCCAGGGACTCAAATCCTACCTAAAGTTTGAAAAGATGGGTCCCCAAAGGCTCAACACCAGCCCACATGGAAGGGTCCCTACCCTGTAATACTTTCTACCCCCACAGCAGTCAAGGTACCAGGACAGGATTCTTAGATTTACTATTCACAAGTCAAGCCATGGAAGAAAAGAAAAGAGGACACTCAATATGCCTGTGAACCCTTGAGAGATCTCAGATACCTATTTAGAACTGCCATTCTAATGAACACCCTCAAAATTAAGTTTCTGGGGACAAGATTTCTCAGGACAGCTCTGAGGTGCCAACACAGCTTGGCAGGGGTTGTACTCCAAAACAGACAGGTGATAGATCTCCTGACCCCTAAACAAGGAGGGACTTCAGCCATCTTGAATGAGATATGTTGTTTCTGGGTAAATACCTCCAGCTAAGTTAAAGAAAGTCTCACAGCCCTCAAGAAAAGCATTCAGATCCTACAGGATCTCAAAGAATGAACTGGAGAGTTCTCAGGGTGGCTACAATCTCTCTTTGGGGGACCCTTCTCCTGGTGAGAGGAAATTTGGAGTTGGCTAATGCCCCTACTAGTGACTTCCCTAGTGGCTCAGATGGTAAATTGTCTGCCTACAATGCGGGACACCTGGATTCGATCCCTGGGTTGGGAAGTTCCTCTGGAGAAGGAAATGGCAACCCACTCCAGTATTCTTGCTTGTAAAGTCCTATGGACAGAGCAGTTTGGTAGGCTATAGTCCATGGGATCACAAAGAGTCAGACACGACTGAGCAACTTCACTTTAATGCCCCTACTTATCCTTGATGCTGCTTATGATTGCTCCTGCTGCTTCTGCTAAGTCACTTCAGTCGTGTCCGACTCTATGCGACCCCATAGATGGCAGCCCACGAGGCTCCGCCGTCCCTGGGATTCTCCAGGCAAGAACACTAGAGTGGCTTGCCATTTCCTTCTCCAATGCATGAAACTGAAAAGTGACAGTGAAGTCGCTCAGTAGTGTCCAACTCCTGGCGACCCCATGTACTGCAGCCTACCAGGCTCCTCTGCCTATGGGATTTTCCAGGCAAGAGTACTGGAGTGGGGTGCCATTGCCTTCTCCGATGATTGCTCCGTGTATTATCAATCGTCTAACCCTTTTTGTCCCTGCCCAGGTCACAAGCTACAACATGCAGTGCCAGTTCAACAAGGATATATAAAACTACACCTGACCACAGAAAATATCACTCACCCTTAGATGGACACTAATATAAGGACTCTGGGGCTTGAGACTAGCAAGAGGGGGAGGCCAAATGCCCCTCACCAGTTCAGAAGGAAATAGCCAGAGAGACCTCGACACCCCTATTCCCAAAGAACTGGGCCTCGCATCTCTTGAGGGGGGAATATTAGGAAGTTAGAATAGGAAAAAGGAGTCCAGAATGGCAGTGGCTAAAAGACAAACAAGGGAAAAGCCTGCAAAAATAGAACAAAGGAAGGTCCCAGGACCAGAGTGAGAACTTCAGGTAAAACAAACAGCCCTCCTGGTTAGCTAAATTTATATAGGGCAGCCTCAGGTGAAGGAGAAAAAACACAAAAAAAGGAGCCAAAATTGGGCTGGAGGCATTTCTTCTCTTCGCGTCTTTTGGGTCAGCCCACCCTCAGGCCTGGAGGATGATTTTTTCTTTGCTTTCCAAATAAAACTTAGCTGTAACACTGGTCCGTCCGTGGCTTCAAATTTTTGTTGCAGTGAGACAGAATCAAGGAAATTACAAACTCCCACGACAGGTATACCAGTTCAGTTCATTTCAGTTTCTCTGTTGTATTCGACTCTTTGCTACTCCATGGACTGCAGGACGCCAGGCTTCCCTGGCCATCACCAACTCCCAGAGCTTACTCAAAAACTCATGTCCACTGAGTCGGTGATGCCATCCAACCATCTCATCCTCTGTCGTCCCCTTGTCCTCCCGCCTTTAATCTTTCCCAGCATCAGGGTGTTTTCCAATGAGTCAACTCTTGGCTTCAGATGGCCAAATTATTGGAGTTTCAGCTTCAGCATCAGTCCTTTCAAAGAATATTCAGGACTGATTTCCTTTAGGACTGACTGGTTGGATCTCCTTGCAATCCAAGAAACTGTCAAGAGTCTTCTCCAACACCACAGTTCAAAAGCATCAGTTCTTTGGCACTCAGCTTTCTTTGTGGTCCAAGTCTCACATCCATACATGACATCCCTATCTTTAGGAAGCTCATACTCAGGTGATGAATAGTAGTATAAAAAATAATACAAGGTGAGAACAGGGATTTGAATGCCAAAAAAAGAGGGACAATTTTAAATAAGGTGGTACAGTAGACGCCACATATAAAATGAGATTTAGAAGAAAATGAAGTATACCAATGATTGAGCCACACAGATAAAAGCAGTATAACATACTGCTAATGGCTAGCGGGGGGGACACTCTTTTTGTCCCCTTCTGAAGACTCTTGAGAGCCCCTTGGACTGCAAGGAGATCCAACCAGTCCATTCTGAAGGAGATCAGCCCTGGGATTTCTTTGGAAGGAATGATGCTTAAAGCTGAAACTCCAGTACTGGGGCCACCTCATGCGAAGAGTTGACTCATTGGAAAAGACTCTGATGCTGGGAGGGATTGGGGTCAGGAGGAGAAGGGGACAACAGAGGATGAGATGGCTGGATGGCATCACTGACTTGATGGACGTGAGTCTCAGTGAACTCCGGGAGTTGGTGATGGACAGGGAGGCCTGGAGTGCTGCGATTCATGGCGTCAAAAAAGTCGGACACAACTGAGCGACTGAACTGAACTGAACTGATGTCTATGTCAGAAGCTTTCTGTAGGTCTTTTATATTTTAATAAAACTTCATTTATTAGGGCTTCACTGGTAGCTCAGATGGTAAAGAATCTACCTGCAATGTGGAAGATCTGGGTTTCATTCCTGGGTTGAGAAGTTTCCTGGAGAAGGAAATGGCAACCTCACTCCAGTTTTCTTGCCGGAGAATCCCCATAGACAGTGGAGCTGACGGGTCAGTCCATGGTGTCACAAAGAGTAGGACATGACTGAGCAACTAAGCATAAAAAGTTTATTACACAAAAGCTCTGAGCAGTCAAGCCTCATCACCAGCCCAGGATTGAATTCCTCTCCTCCGGGGACCAAGAATCCCAGCATCTTTCACGGCTCAGCAACAACCTTTCATACTGATTATGCTAAAACCAGAAATAAAATGGTGGGTGATTTGCCTTAATTTCCTCATTTATCATAAAAAAAAAAAGTTTGGACTGAATTAGTAAGTCCTGGATTTGTCACCATGAAATTCTACTTTCATTACATTTTCCTAAGAAAAAATTTTTGGAAAATTTCTGTCTTATTTAAACTAAATGACTTTCACAATAAGAAATGGATGCTCATTAAAAAAAATAATAATAATGTGACCTGTTAATCAGCACTGCTAATCACCAAGAGATAGTCAATACATCACTATGCCAATTGAATTATAGTACTAAACAAAGTGATATTTTAGTTAGTATGTGAAACATTGTAATGAGTAAATTTAAAATAATCTTGTTGAAATAGTGGAAATAATTGATCATTATACTCTTCCAGAGAATCTCCAAAAGGAATCACTGGGCTATAAAAGGTTTTTAACGTTCTTCCAGCTTTATAAATCTATGAGACTAGAAATTTTAATTTAAATAATACACTTATTTTAATGTTACTCACTTGATATTCTGTCTCTCTCTATTTCTCTCTCTACCCCAACTCCTTTTCCTCCCTTCCTTGCTCCTTCCCTTTCTCTCTGAATGTGCTTTCTATATTCTTTCTTTCCTCCTACAAACTGTGCTAGACATTTAATACATTCCAGGCATCCCTCTGATTGCTAAAATGATCAAAGGAAGGGAAGAGAGATCAAGAAAGTACACAAACACATAGTGATTTCAGCAGTGTTGGTACTATGAAGGCACAGACACAGGACAGAATACCTAGCTTGTTAAAAGTTGCCTAATTCGATTGACTTATCCTCTCTAAAAAGGAGATTTTTGTCCTAACTCCTTATTGATGGAGGGAAAAAAAAAAAATCCTGTCACAGGAAGACTTGAGGGCACACGTTTCTACTCAGAGAAAATGGCAAAGAATCTAAGACATAAAAAAGATGGTAATATCTAAGAAGGCATGAGAGAATGTTAATAGTAGTAGGAAATGAGGGATTTGTGTGTCATTTTATGAAGTCTAAATATTATTTTTTAATTTTTTCTAAGTAGTATAAAAAGAAGAGTTGATTTAAATTTAAACAAATCACTTTGCTATTGACATGCATGTGTGTGCATACTCATGTATGTGTATACATGTACATGTGTACAGAAGTTGACTATGGTAGTAGTTTGCTGCTCTGACAAGAAATACATGACAAAGTGGCATGTGGAAGAAAATGAGGTGGGTTTTCTGGCTTCTTTTCCCACTAAAACATTCCAGAGATGAGAAAGTTTAAAAATATCTACTACGAGCTTTTACACTAGAGTTCACATTTGCAAAGGCTGAAAAGTAAATATGTCAGAACAGAGAGCCCATATTAAGAGCCAAGAGCAGATCCATGCAGAATGAGGAACTGTCTGGGATGATATGGAAAGTATAATGAGCATTGAGGCTTAAAAAATATCCAAATGGCTAATTGAAACCAATGTTCCAAATAAATAACAGATAAAGTGATGAGAATGCTAAAAGTTGAGCAGTACAGTCCCTGAAAGAAACAGATGCTGTGAGCAGCAGGGAAGACATCAGCGTAACTGGCACAAATGTGACAGTGAATAATGCTTTTTTCCATGACCCTTAAAGCCTATCATATGTGCTGGGAAAGTATATGCAAGGTATTCATCTTTCAAGATTTAAGGAACAAGAAGGATGCCAAGGCTAAATGGGACATAAAAAGAAAATGAGATTGGGGTATTCTACAGAATGACATGAGATGTGGTATCTCTTGAATTAAGAAAATGAGCTAATATATCTAACAAGGAGACTACATTCCTTCATTGGTTCATTCAACAGATATTTAATGACTGTTACCATGTGCTAGGTATTATTATGCTGAGAATATAAAAGGAAAAAGCATACCCCATCTTTCTTTCATGGAACTTACATTTTTTTTTTTTTTAAGGACAAGAGATAAAATAAACCTATATATTTACAAATAAAAGAAATGTCCAATAGTGAACTGAAGAAAATTTTAAAGTGGCATAAAAGAGAGTACCTTGTACCTGTTCAATGAAAGCCTCTTTGAGAAGAGAATATTTATATTATGACCTAAAAGACAAGAAGGAGTCAACCACATGAAGGCTGGGGGATAAAATTTCCAGAAAGTCAATGTCACTGAGTCACAAGCAGGGAGGAGAAGCATAGGGATGGGTTTGATGATACAGGCAAGGGCGGAACATGTACAGTCAGCTGTATCAATGAAGGTTTTAAATAAATGTGCTGGGAAGCCATGGTGAGGTTTTGAGTGTGACGTGCTTTTTTTAAATCACTGAAGTTTCATATAGACGATAGATTATAGAGAGGCAATAGAATCAGAGGACAGAACAAAGAAGTCTAGGGCAGATATAAAGGATAGAGTAATATTTCTTAATGACTAGAGACAATGAGATGACTCAACAAGTAAACCAATTAATTAAAATTTATTAAATTAATTTTAAATTAGATAATACTTATCTAATTTATTCTAAATATAAACTACAAATGTGTCAGTGTGCTGGTTAAACCTGTCATGGAATTTTAAAAGCACAATCTGCATATGTGAAATAATGTCCTAGTTATTCATCTGATATTTACAACTCAATGAGTTTGTATTCTTCCAGTTACAATCAGAAAGGGAACTGTAAAGAATAACTGGATGCAAAAGGCAACTGAAAACTGGAAAACATCATAGACATATACGTCATTATTATTACTCCAATGAAGAAAATAAATACAGTAAAGAAAAAATACAATGTTATTTTGTCCATTTTTTTCATGAAAAATAATGATACAGGAAATTAGTTAAATTAGGATGTAAATCCTCATGTCTAAAATGGCCAAGTACTGTGACAGATGTTTTTAAAAATACCATATATGTTAGAAATTATTTTTGTTTTATAAATAATAATGAGATTCTAAGGGCTAAGAATTTCATGAGTTTTGACTATAATTTCAATAAATGCTCTTTCTTCTATATACTACACCAACACCCTACATTTTCACACCCACCCCTTCTTCATATTATACTATTGATAAGTGTATAACCAATACACCTATGCATATAAATAATATTTGTTTAGAAATTAGAATATTTAATAAAGCAACTCACAATATACCCAAATAGGGGGTAATAGTGGCCTTGTCATTTAAAAATAATAATAACTACATATCACCAGTAGTAACAATATCTTTTATTTTTATATTTGGAAAAATATATTTGTAGACGTCTGGAAATGCTTAAAATATAATTGGTATAAAATATCCTACAAAAATTAATAAATAAAATTTTACATGCACTCATATAAAAGATAGATACCCATGTTTATAATTTCCAGGGCACTATTCTCAGTCTGATGGTTAATAAGACAAACATTTTCCACTGGAGCTTTCCTGGTAGCTCAGCTGGTAAAGAATCTGCCTGCAATGCAAGGGACCCTAGTTCAATTCTGGGTCAGGAAGATCCTCTGGAGAAGGGATAGGCTACACATTCCAGAATTCATCGGCTTCCTTGGTGGCTCAGATGGTAAAGAATCACTGCATGTCTTCTTTGGAGAAATGTCTACTTAGTTCTTTGGCCCATTTTTTGATTGGGTCATTGACATACAGATGGCTAACAAACACATGAAAAGATGCTCAACATCACTCATTATCAGAGAAATGCAAATCAAAACCACTATGAGGTACCATTTCACCCCAGTCAGAATGGCTGCGATCCCAAAGTCTACAAATAATAAATGCTGGAGAGGGTGTGGAGAAAATGGAACTCTCTTACACTGTTGGTGGGAATGCAAACTAATACAGCCACTATGGAGAACAGTGTGGAGATTCCTTAAAAAACTGGAAATAGAACTGCCTTATGATCCAGCAATCCCACTGCTAGGCATACACACTGAGGAAACCAGAAGGGAAAGAGACACGTGTACCCCAATGTTCATCGCAGCACTGTTTATAATAGCCAGGACATGGAAGCAATCTAGCTGCCCATCAGCAGATGAATGGATAAGAAAGCTGTGGTACATATACACAATGGAGTATTACTCAGCCATTAAAAAGAATACATTTGAATCAGTTCTAATGAGGTGGATGAAACTGGAGCCTATTATACAGAGTGAAGTAAGCCAGAAGGAAAACACCAATTACAGTATACTAACGCATATATATGGAATTTAGAAAGATGGTAACAATAACCCTGTGTATGAGACAGCAAAAGAGACAGTGATGTATAGAACAGTCTTATGGACTCTGTTGCAGAGAGAGAGGGTGGGAAGATTTGGGAGAATGGCATTGAAACATGTAAAATATCATGTAGGAAACGAGATGCCAGTCCAGGTTCGATGCACGATACTGGACGCTTGGGGCTAGTGCACTGGGACGACCCAGAGGGATGGTATGGGGAGGGAGGAGGGAGGAGGGTTCAGGATGGGGAACACATGTATACCTGTGGCGGATTCATTTTGATATTTGGCAAAACTAATACAATTATGTAAAGTTTAAAAATTAAATAAAATTAAAAAAAAAAAATCACTGCAGTGAGAGAAACCTGGCTTTGGTCTCTGGGTTGGGAAAGGAGATACAAGATTTCTACCAATTAGTTAGACTCAAGGGAAGATGGGGAAAGAGACAGATCATATCTGAATTATTATATAAAAAAAATATATGGAAAAACTGCATTTAATAGATGTAGGAAGCCGATGAGAGGGAGCAGTTGAGGTTGAGAGAAAAGCATACTAAAAGGTGAAAAATGATGAAAAAATAAAGAAACTGACCGCTAGTTCAGTTTTGGTGCAAATAATATGAGACGAGTTGGCAAAGGAGAAATCTATAAAGGGTAACATGAAGATACTAACCAGTTTGAAGCAGTCATTTGTTATTCTTTGGACACCCAGAAACCATAGTTCTAGGAAGAGAAATTTGTTTTAAGGAATTTAACATGTCGCATCTTTTAGCTTTTATCTCTTATTTTTAATTTTCAATATCATTTGGAAGTATGAGGAATATTTAACTAAATTTTGTATTAAGAAATTTTAAGTGACTGAGGAATTTAAGTATTTAAACTCTAAAAAATTTGAAGGTGCCCTAAATAAATAACCAAAGCAACTTATGTAACCATGACTCAGTCTAATTCATATAACATTTTATGAAATCATAAGAATGAAGTAGAAATAGTTAAATGAAAAGGAGAAGACTTGTTATTTTCACATTCTTAATGTTTCTAATACTGAAATTCTATTCATATGATCTGAATTGTAAAATGTAGTTTTAATTGTTTCATGAATTTTTTAATATCTGATTTAGAAGAGTATATTTTCAGCTATTCTTACTAATCTCAGAAAGATATAATTTAAAATATGTTGTCTTCTTTGAGAGACAGGACAGTTTATGTTGCTCTTCGACTTTATGAGGTTCAGGATCTAATTTAATGAAGTCTATGAGGAGAAAGAAGAGTTTGAAGGTGTAAAATGATTTAGTTGTTCTGAGAGAGGTATACATAGGCACAGACAAGGAAATACCAAACTTTACCTCAAAAAAGTAAACAAATCAATAGCAGTTTAATTAATGAGTGACACACTTACTGAAATTAAGTAAGTAGTTTTTTTTAATGACTGTCACTTAGATATTTCAAACAGGGTTTTGAGAAGAAAAGCTATTTCACATAACGGGTGAAAAATATCAAATAGCTTTAGATAGAAGATGACAGTTATGAAGGAATCTATATAAGTGTGTACACATACTCTATACCTTAGCAGCCTTTGAAAGAAAATGAGATGAACTTTGGATTGAGATGAACTAAAGTCAAAAAGATAAACTTACTCTGTTCAATTTTAGAGTCAATGAAACCATAATTCTGTATACTGAAATCAGTCAATCAAGACAGTGATGATAGTGTAATATATGACTGCAGTGGTACTGATGGAAGCACTTTGCTCCTCTCTTACAGTTGTAGTATAACAGGTAAGACCATACATACACTGTGATGTCAGACAGATCTTGCTACAAATCCCTACACCAAAGGTTGTTAGCTGGACAAACTTCATGAAATTGATTCGTAACTATGAATCTTATAATTCCTAATTTGTAAAATGGAGAAAAGAAAACCACTACATCATATGTTGCAAGTATATAATGAAATATAGGAAATAAAATGTTTGACACAGTGCCCAGCAGAAAAGCAATGTTCAGTGCTAATGATGAAAAGAAAAACTTGATCAGATCAGATCAGATCAGTCGCTCAGTCATGTCCGACTCTTTGCGACCCCATGAATCCCAGCATGCCAGGCCTCCCTGTCCATCACCAACTCCCGGAATTCACTCAGACTCACGTCCATTGAGTCAGTGATGCCATCCAGCCATCTCATCCTCTGTCATCCCCTTCTCCTCCTGCCCCCAATCCCTCCCAGCATCAGAGTCTTTGCCAATGAGTCAACTCTTCGTATGAGGTGGCCAAAGTACTGGAGTTTCAGCTTTAGCATCATTCCTTCCCAAGAAATCCCAGGGCTGATCTTCAGAATGGACTGGTTGGATCTCCTTGCAGTCCAAGGGACTCTCAAGAGTCTTCTCCAACACCACAGTTCAAAAGCATCAATTCTTTGGCGTTCAGCCTTCTTCACAGTCCAACTCTCACATCCATACATGACCACAGGAAAAACCATAGCCTTGACTAGATGAACGTTTGTTGGCAAAGTAATGTCTGTGCTTTTGAATATGCTCTCTAGGTTGGTCATCACTTTCCTTCCAAGGAGTAAGCGTCTTTTAATTTCATGGCTGCAGTCACTATCTGCAGTGATTTTGGAGCCCAGAAAAATAAAGTCTGACACTGTTTCCACTGTTTCCCCATTTATTTCCCATGAAGTGGTGGGATCAGATGCCATGATCTTCATTTTCTGAATGTTGAGCTTTAAGCCAACTTTTTCACTCTCCACTTTCACCTTCATCAAGAGGCTTTTGAGTTCCTCTTCACTTTCTGCCATAAGGGTGGTGTCATCTCCGTATCTGAGGTGATTGATATTTCTCCTGGCAATCTTGATTCCAACTTGTGTTTCCTCCAGTCCAGCGTTTCTCATGATGTACTCTGCCTATAAGTTAAATAAGCAGGGTGACAATATATAGCCTTGACAAACTCCTTTTCGTATTTGGAACCAGTCTGTTGTTCCATGTCCAGTTCTAACTGTTGCTTCCTGACCTGCATACAAATTTCTCAAGAGGCAGATCAGGTGGTCTGGTATTCCCATCTCTTGAAGAATTTTCCACAGTTTATTGCTGATCCACACAGTCAAAGCCTTTGGCATAGTCAATAAAGCAGATATAGATGTTTTTCTGGAACTCTCTTGCTTTTTCTATGATCCAGCAGACGTTGGCAATTTGATCTCTGGTTCCTCTGCCTTTTCTAAAACCAGCTTGAACATCAGGAAGTTCACGGTTCACATATTGCTGAGGCCTGGCTTGGAGAATTTTGAGCATTACTTTACTAGCGTGTGAGATGAGTGCAATTGTGTGGTAGTTTGAACATTCTTTGGCATTGCCTTTCTTTGGGATTAGAATGAAAACTGACCTTTTCCAGTCCTGTTGTCACTGCTGAGTTTTCCAAATTTGCTGGCATATTGAGTGCAGCACTTTCACAGCATCATCTTTCAGGATTTGGAATAGCTCAACTGGAATTCCATCACCTCCACTAGCTTTGTTCATAGTGATGCTTTCTAAGGCCCACTTGACTTCACATTCCAGGATGTCTGGCTCTAGGTCAGTGATCACACCATCGTGATTATCTGGGTCATGAAGATCTTTTTTGTACAGTTCTTCTGTGTATTCTTGCCATCTCTCCTTAATATCTTCTGTTTCTGTTAGGTCCATACCATTTCTGTCCTTTATCGAGCTCATCTTTGCATGAAATGTTCCTTTGATATCTCTGATTTTCTTGAAGAGATCCCTAGTCTTTCCCATTCTGTTGTTTTCCTCTATGTCTTTGCATTGATCACTGAAGAAGGCTTTCTTATCTCTTCTTGCTATTCTTTGGAACTCTGTATTCAGATATTTAAATTTTTCCTTTTCTCCTTTGCTTTTCACTTGTCTTCTTTTCACAGCTATTTGTAAGGCCTCCCCAGACAGCCATTTTGCTTTTTTGCATTTCTTTTCTATGGGAATGGTCTTGATCCCTGTCTCCTGTACAATGTCATGAACCTCATTCCATAGTTCATCAGGCACTCTATCTATCAGATCTAGGCCCTTAAATCTATTTCTCACTTCCACTGTATCATCACAAGGGATTTGATTTAGGTTATACCTGAATGGTCTAGTGGTTTTCCCTACTTTCTTCAAGAATGTATTTAAAGGTAGTAATGGAGAAGAACAAAATTATTTCACACTTTTCTAAGATAGATTCCATCTCATCAACAAGCATGTTACACATTTTAAACATTTTTATTAATTAAAAACTCAATTTCTAAATTATTTACTCTTGAACATCTGTTTCACCCAAAATTTAATTAATCATTTAGCTCAACATTATAATGTGCACTAATGATTTATGATTATTTGATGACTATCTGTTTTCATCATGTATCTGTCTCTATGAGATATATTTGTATAAAATTCTATTGTATGAATTCTAAATAATAGCTACAATCATGTGGCAGATAGTTATTGGCTAGGAAACTTACAAACTGCAGAATAATTATATCAGAATCTCAAAATGTAAAAATGGCAATTTGATGCTCAAAAGGAACTTTTTAAAAAATTTTATAGCAGTTGACATTAGTAGAAGATAAAATACTAATCAACTGAAGATGCTTTACAAGTTTAATACTTTGATGCCTATACTGAATTGCTCCTGTCATTTTGTTTGTCATAAAATGGCAAAACTAACCACATAGGAGTAAAATATATTTCCCAAATCTTGTATTCTTTCTTTTAAAACTTCTTATATAATGTGATTTATTGAAAATATGTGCATAAATACTTAACTAAAAATTATAATATTCACACACAAAATAGTTCAAGTACACAGTGAAGTATATTAGAAAGAGAATGGGGTTTGGAATAGAGACTCATATTCAAATTTTTTCTTTATTTGTTCCATTTTATCTAGGATTTCTTTCCTAATTTTCTCACCTACTGCTTTTATTTTGGGCAGTAGTCACATTGGTAAACATGAGATTATGCACATTTATCTTTTCTTCCATTCTTATAAATGATTTTATAAATTAAAATAATTAAAATTTTCATTTTTTTAGAATATTGAAATGTGTGACTCTCCAACATGAAAGACAGCCTGAGTTTAGCTCTCTTTCCTTGAGAATAATTTACATAAAGAAGCATTTTTAATGATCTTTATTCAGTAAATATTTACCATCTGTCTCCTATCATGGAAGAATTATCCTTTTTATCAAAGACAGACAAAAAGAAAAAAAGGAGTAAACAAAAAAAATCTATCTATTTGTTCTCTGGATCACATCCTATGACATGTCTAAAACTTTAATGTTGGGTTACATTCTTTGTTTTCTTGCATCATATATTTCTTTTTTTTTTCAAACATACTGAAAGACATGTGGCTGTTAATTCACAAAGCAGAAACAGAACCCACACCCCCTGGATTGAAAGAATGGAGTCTTAACCACTGGACCACCAAGGAAATTCATATCTTATTCTTTATGGTCATTTACATAATTACAGAAATATACTCTGAGTCACCCATGTTAAAAACAAAAAAATAAAGTAAAACCTTATCCCGACACTACATTTCACTTCCAACCACCTTTACATTTCTCTGTTTCTTCTTAGCTGGATTTCCTGAAACCACTGTTTACAAAATCTGTTTTTACATCTTCACTTTATATTTATAACACAAACAAGTACATTTAGGATTCTACTCAAATTTACCAAAGAAATGACCTCTATGTTACTGATCCTATTTACTGTGTGCATACTAATGTCAATAATCTGTCTACTTATTTGGCATATAGTAGTGCAGCAAATAGCCAAATATCCCTAAGTTCAGTTCAGTTCAGTTGCTCAGTCGTGTCCAACTTTTCCCGACCCCATGGACTACAGCACGCCAGCCTTCCCAGTCCATCACAACTCTGGGAGCTTACTCAAACTCATGTCTATTGAGGCGGTGATGCCATTCAACAGTCTCTTCCTCTGTCGGCCCCTTCTCCTGCCTTCAATCTTTCCCAGCATCAGGGTCTTTTCCAGTGAGTCATTTCTTCACATCAGATGGCCCAAGTATTGAGGTTTCAACTTCAGCATCGGTCCTTCCAATGAATATTCAGGACTGATATCCTTTAGGACTGACTGGTTGGATATCCTTGCAGTCCAAGAAACTCTCAAGAGTCTTCTCCAACACCACAGTTCAAAAGCATCAATTCTTCAGTGCTCAGCTTTCTTTATGGTCCAACTCTCACATCCGTACATGACATCCCTATCTTTCAGTTCAGTTCAGTTCAGTCGCTCAGTCGTGTCTGACTCTTTGCGACCCCATGAATCACAGCATGCCAGGCCTCTCTATCTTTAGGAAGCTCATATTCAGGGGACAGGAGACAGGAATTAAGACCATCCCCAAGAAAAAGAAATGCAAAAAAGCAAAATGGCTGTCTGAGGCCTTACAAATAGCTGTGAAAAGAAGGGAAGCAAAAAGCAAAGGAGAAAAGGAAAGATATACCCATTTGAATGCAGAGTTCAAAAGAATAGCAAGGAGAGATAAGAAAGCCTCCCTCATTGAAATACGTATAATATCATATATGAAACGAGTCACCAGTCCAGGTTTGATGCACGATACCGGAAGCTTGGGGCTGGTGCACTGGGACGACCCAGAGGGATGGTATGGGGAGGGAGGAGGGTTCAGGATGGGGAACACATGTATATCTGTGGCGGATTCATTTCGATATTTGGCAAAACCAATACAATATTGTAAAGTTTAAAAATAAAATAAAATTAAAATTAATAAATAGCAAAAAAAAAAAAAAAAGCCTTCCTCAGCAATCAATGCAAAGAAATAAATGGAAAACAATAGAATGGGAAAGACTAGCAATCTCTTCAAGAAAATGAGAGATACCAATGCAAAAGATGGGCTCAATAAAGGACAGAAATGGTAGGGACCTAATAGAAGAAGAAGATATTAAGAAGAGGTGGCAAGGATACACAGAAGAACTGTACAAAAAAGATCTTCATGACCCAGATAATCATGATGGTGTGATCACTCACCCAGAGCCAGACATCCTGGAATGTGAAGTCAAGTGGGCCTTAGGAAGCATCACTACGAACAAAGCTAGTGGAGGTGATGGAATTCTAGTTGAGCTATTCCAAATCCTGAAAGATGATGCTGTGAACTGCACTCAATATGCCAGCAAATTTGGAAAACTCAGCAGTGGCCCCAGGACTGGAAAAGGTCAGTTTTCATTCCAATTCCAAAGAAAGGCAATGCCAAAGAAGGCTCAAAATACTGCACAATTGCACTCATCTCACATGCTAGCAAAGTAATGCTTAAAATTCTCTAAACCAGGCTTCAGCAATACGTGAACCATGCATGAACTTCCAGATGTTCAAGTTGGTTTTAGAAAAGGCAAAGGAACCAAAGATCAAATTGCCAACATCTGCTGGATCATCAAGAAAGCAAGAGAGTTCCAGAAACATCTATTTCTGCTTTATTGACTATGCCAAAGCCTGTGACTGCATGGATCACAATAAACTGTGAAAAATTCTGAAAGAGATGGGCTTACTAGACCACCTGACCTGCCTCTTGAGAAACGTGTATGCAGGTCAGGAAGCAACAGTTAGAACTGGACATGGGAACAACAGACTGGTTCCAAATAGGAAAAGGAGTACGTCAAGGCTGTATATTGTCACCCTGCTTATTTAACTTATATGCAGAGTACATCATGAGAAACAATGGGCTGGAGGAAGCACAAGCTGGAATCAAGACTGCCAAGAGAAATATCAATAACCTCAGATGTGCAGATAATACCACCATCATTGCAGAAAGTGAAAAAGAACTTAAGTGCCTCTTGATGAAAGTCAAAGAGGAGAGTGAAAAAGTTGGCTTAAAGCTCAGAATACTAAGATCATGACATCTGGCCCATCACTTCATGGGAAATAGTTGGAGAAACAGTGGAAACAGTGGCTGACTTTATTTTCTGGGCTCCAAAATCACTGCAGATGGTGACTGCAGCCATGAAATTAAAAGACGCTTACTCCTTGGAAGGAAAGTTATGACCAACCTAGATAGCATATTCAAAAGCAGAGACATCACTTTACCAACAAAGGTCTGTCTAGTCAAGGCTATGGTTTTTCCAGTAGTCGTGTATGAATGCAAGAGTTGCAAGATAAAGAAAGCTGAGTGCCAAAGAACTGATGCTTTTGAACTGTGGTGTTGGAGAAGACTCTTGAGAGTCCCTTGGACTGCAAGGAGATCCAACCAGTCCATCCTAAAGGAGATCAGTCCTGGGTGTTCATTGGAAGGACTGATGCTGAAGCTGAAACTCCAATATTTTGGCCACCTCATGTGAAGTGTTGACTCATTGGAAAAGACCCGGATGCTGGGAGGGATTGGGGGCAGGAGGTGAAGGGGACGACAAAGGATGAGATGGTTGGATGGCATCACCGACTCAATGGACGTGGGTTTGAGTGGACTCTGGGCGTTGGTGATGGACAGGGAGGCCTGGCGTGTTGCAGTTCACTGGGTTGCAAAGAGTCAGACACAACTGAGCAGCTGAACTGAACTGAACTGATTCAGGTGATGAATAGTACTATAAAAAATAATAGAGTAGGGGCAGGGATCTGAATGCCAAGAAAAGAGTTGTAATTTTAAATAGGGTGGTACTGAAGACCCCACAGAGAAAATGAGATTTAAAAGAAAATAGGAAGTATATCAAAGATTGAGCCACACAGATAAAAGAATGATAAACATAAAGGCCCTAAGACCAGAGCATTTATGACACCTGGTAAAAAGTTATATCATATAAGTAAATTAGATACAATTCTACTATAGTTGAGATGGAATCATTACAGAGTTCATAGCTGAACAATGATACTATTTGACAAATTTTAAAAATAGTATTTTGGCTGCTTTATTTCAAATAAACTATAGAAAGCCAAGGATGGAAGAAGGGAGACCTTTCAAGAAGATGTCGCAATGACTAAAGCAAGAGGAGATGGTGAATAGAAATTAGGTGGTTGTAATGGATGTGGAAGGAAGTAATAAATACATAATGGATATTTTAAAGTTAGAGCTGATCAAGACTTGCTGACATGAAATGTGAGAAAATAATGAGTCAATGATGATTTCAAAGATTTATCCTGATGAAAAGAGGAATTCTTATTTGCTTATATGAAAAACACTGGAAGAAGCAGAAATTTCAAGACAGTATCCATTCAGCTTTGGAGATGTTACGTTTAGAAGCATATTAGAAGTCCAAGTAGCGATGCACAGGTACTTGAATATGCTAAGCTGGAATTCAGGGAAGAATATCTGAGCTGGAGATACAACTCTGATAGTCTTTGTACATGCATTCTAAGTCACTTTAGTCATTTCTGACTCTTTGCAACTTTATGGATGGTACCCTGCCAAGCTCCTCTGTTCATGGGGATTCTCCAGGGAAGAATACTGCAGTGGGTTACCACACCCTGCTTCAAGGGATCTTCCTGACCCAGAGACCGAACCCTTGTCTCTTACATCTACTGCACTGACAGTTGGATCTTTATCACTAGCACCATCTGGGAAACCATCCAGTAGTCATCAGCATAGAATATTTATGGCTACAAGACTGCATGAGATAACCAGAGTAATTATGGAAAAGCCTGAATGAAGATCAGAAGTCTGAGGGGAAATCAGTAAATGAAACTTGATACTTGACCACTCCATTTTTCAAGGAACATTCTGTTGTCTGTTGTTCAGTTGCTAAGACTTATGCGACACTTTGTAACCCCATGAACTGCAGCACGCCAGGCTTCCCTGTCCTTCACTATCTCCCAGAGTTTGCTCAAACTCATGTCCATTGAGTACTAACTAATGCCATCCAACCACCTCATCCTCTGTTGTCCCTTTTTCCTTTTGCCTTCAACCTTTTCCAGCAACAAGGTATTTTCCAGTGAGTCAGGTCTTCAGATCAGGTGGTCAAAGTATCCGTGCTTCTGGTTCAGTATCAGTCCTTTCAAGGAATACTCAAGGTGGATTTCCTCTAGGATTGACTAGTTTGATCTCCTAGATGTCCAAGGGACTCTAAAGGGTCTTCTCAAGCACCACAGTTTGAAAGCATCAATTCTAGGGCCCTCAGCCTTCTTTATGGTCCAACTCTCGCATCCATACATGACTCCTGGAAAAACCACAGGTTTGACTATACAGACCTTTGTCGGCAAAGTGATGTCTCTGCTTTTTAATACTCTGTCTAGATTTGTCATAGCTTTTCTTCCAGAGCAAGCATCTTTTAATTTCATAGCTGCAGTCACCATCCACAGTGATTTTAGGGCCCCCAAAATAAAGTCTGTCACTATTCCCATTTTCCCCATCTATCTGCCATGAAGTGATGGGACCTAGATGCTGTGATCTTCATTTTTGAATGTTGAGTTTTAAGCCAGCTTCTTCACTCTCCTCTGTTGTCTGGGCCCCTATAAAGGCACTCCCTTCTAGTTTTCAACCTACTGTACAGATAACTGGTAGATTCTTTTCAATCTCCTGTTGGTTCCTGTTCCTCAACATAAAATTTAAATAGTGAGTTTCTCAGGGCTCAATCCTGGGTTGTCTTTTCTCTGACTTTGCGCTTTTGTGTGTTCATGAGGAATGCATTAAATCCCATGGTTTTAAATTCTCTCTCTATGGGATGAATCCTAAATGAAATTTAGAAGTCTATGAAGTCCATACATAGATACTCATTTTCCTTCTTAACATACCTATATGTTTGTGATGACACAAATATACACAAAATATATTAACTCAAATATAAAAGGCCATAAGGAGTTACTTTTCTTTCTTTTCAATATACAGCATTTTCACCATAGAGTCTCCTTAAATTTTAGAAGTCATTCTTCATTCTTTTGTTATCCCTCATATGTAACATCCAAATAGGAAGTCCCATCCATGTTAACTCAAATTTATATCAAATCTGCCTTCATTGCAATCTCTTTATCCTAATTCAGGCAGTTGTTTTCTTTCATCAACCCTTTTCCCCACTCTCATTCTTGCTCCTGTATAGTACATTGTCCGCAGATATGTAGGAAAAAAAAAAACAACTCAAAGATTAAATCATATTGCCAACTGTCTCTTGCTTAAAATTATTCTGTTATTTTATCATTGCTTGAAGACATGATCCTACTACATTACTTCAGGTCACTTAATTCTTAATTATGCCATGTTTTAGCACATGAGTATTTTTTAGATTCTTCAAACAGGTAAGCTTTTTCTTCTATGAGGGCTTTGTTTATTCTGATCATCCTGTTCTCCTAAGTCTCACTGTGCTGGCATTGCGTCCATTCCACTGTTTCCATACTAAGTTTCTTCTTGGCATTTTTACTTCATCAGAGAGTTATGTTCCTTGGGTATCTAATTGACCTAGGTCCTACATCTACTATCTTATTCTCTACTCCAGCCACCTCCTTTTTTTTTTTGTTTGTTTCTCATTTATAACAGACATTCACATTTATAGTTCCTTTCTTCCTTTCCTTTTTCTTTTTGTTTTGGTCTGTTTGTTATATATATATGTAATTTTATTTGACTGTTTCTCCAAGGATAATAGCCATGAAAGCAAGGATTTTTCACCTCTCTTTTATCATCGTATCCCATAGCAAAGTAAATAGAACATATTCAATAAATATTTGTTGAATAAGTGAATGAATGGATGGATAAATAAATGCTATGGGCAGGTCACAATTGAGTCTCTGTAGGAGTGATTTTTATGTGTCTCTTAAGGAACTTCATTTAAAAAAGAGGACCTACAACTAATATGAGGCGAAATATCTTAAGTGGCCCATGGAAGTATATTCTACTGGGAAGAAATTTAAAATAATAAGAGCTGACTTTTAGAATTCTTAGTATGTGTGGAAATGTGTTAATTTCCTTGTATAAAATGTCATTCAATAGGACAACACTTTGAGATACACTGTATTAACATCTCTGTTTTACAATTGAGGAGACTAAGTTAATGAGGGTCCTAGAAAAGCTAATAGGTAAAAAAAAAAAAAAAAAGAACCGAGGCTTCTTCTAGAATTTGCATTTAGAACCATTAATCGTAAAAAAAAAATCATGACTCATAAATTATATTTAAATTGTTTTATATTTTTATTATACACATATATTTTTTTACACTTGTGTTAAACTACAGCTTTATTAACTGTCTCTGTAAAAACAAAAAATTTACTCACTCTGACTCATGGAGAAAAAAAGTGGAATCAGAGTTATGAGCTTTCTTTAATGAGGCAATCAGCTTTAATTAAAAGAAAATCTGATATAATCACTTGGATCTAAATGTGTGTGTTTACACAACTATAGTAATGAATTTAACTTGACTGTGCTGATGAGAAAGCTGGAGGTCAAAACTTATGGAGATAAAGAAAGACTCAGTTCATTAATTAGGTTGGGCTAATGGTCTGAAAAAAGATTTAATTTGACTAGGTTATACCTTTATTACATGCCACACATCCTTCTCATGTTTTCTGACACTTTTTATAAAGAGATACGGATTTTCCTGTCAACTTATTTTACTAGAGAGTATGTCATTATTCCTTTGACATCTACCACAATCGACTTCAGTGTTTATATAGATTTCTGGTTTGTAAAAATGTCTAAATAATTACATGGCATTGTAAGTTGTGATGTGAGAGACAGTGAGAATTCAGAATTTACTCATATTTAAAAATATAGACATTAACTTGTGTTGAAATTATTGATTTTTTAAAATATATTTCACACCTATTAAAAATCAGAGTAGCATACGGTATTTTAGCAAACACTTTCTTAGTATTTTTTTCTCCAAATTTGTAATAAATGTTTTTGCCAGTTATCCAGCCTAAAACACAGATAATATTGTTATATAGAAATTGAAATAAACTTCTATAATAATCATAATACTTGCCCAGTAATAGTTTATGGTTTAATAAATACCATAATAGGCTCTGAAAAAATAGAAGATATAACAGAATTTTTAAGGTAAGGGGAGGAAAGAACAAATTCAGGAATCTGAATTATGTAGTGAGAGAAAATGAAGAAAAATATTTTTGGAACTAATGGAAAAACCAAGATATAACTTTAGACATTCTGAATCCAGAACCACAATTGACAACTATGCAAAAAGAAACCCAAAATTCTTGTTATCTTCAAGTTACATCATATAAGCAACTATATATTTCAACAATTTATCAATCAAATCCATATATACAAATATGTGTATGTGTGAGTGTGTGTGTATATATAATATTAGGTTGGCCAAAATGTTTGTTAATTCAGCTTTTATGTGGAATGAACCTTTTGGCCAACCCAATATACATGTATAGCCTTGAAAACATATCTCTACCACATTATTGAAGACACTGGCTCTGAAGATACAAAACATTTATTTTCTACTGATACATATAAGCTATCACCACTCTATTCCCCTGCAAAAGCCGTAAAAACCAATGACAGCAATACACTGTCACAATATAACTTATTTTGAAAGGGATATCACTTTTTTTTTTTTTTTTCTTTTTGGTTGTTTGACATCATCTGGGTTAAAGAGGCCCTTGAGTACAGACATTTTTGTGAAGTTTCTATTAAAAGAATAGAACTTGTATGACTTTAAAATGTGTTATTCTCTAAGTACCAACAAAACCCTAAGGAATGAAATTTTCTTGTAGAGTATGAAACAAATTGGTCCCATTCAGATTCAGACTGATTTTGGCCTACAGTCCTACTTATCATTTAATTAAATGGGAATGCATTATGCTAAGCTATTAAATCAGTCCTGTAGCAAAAGAAGCAACGAAATCTAGCATGAAAATACATCACAAATTATACAGAAAGAATTCTCACAGGAAGATAAGAGTATTGCAGGGGCATCTACAGCCAAAGAGAAAGCATGAGAGAAAACAGAAGAATTACTGAACAATGTAATGCACAGGAAGACTTAAAATATTGAGTCTTTTATTTACAAAATAACAATGTCATGAAAAGGACCTTTTATTATTAAAGGTAATTTAATAGCTGTGGAGTTAATACTATAGGTCAATGGAAAAAGTTAAAAATTAAAATCTCTGTATCAAGAAATTACTTTAGCAATACTTATGTAGAACTTTAGAAAAGAAAGAAAACAATTCTGAGGCCACATTTTTAATTTATTTACTAAAGTATTTCTTCATGATCAGTTACATTTAGTGAATAATTTCCAACGATTTAAGTAATTTAATAACAATATTGTCAAACATGTTTTGGTAACATTAGCCCAATTTTATGTCCTGCTTAAATTTCTATGGATGAGTAATTTATGGGCTTCCTTGGGGTTCCCTTGTGGCTCAGCTGGTAAAGAATCTGCCTATATTGTGGGAGACCTCTGGTTAGATCCCTGGGTTGGGAAGATCCCCTGGAGAAGGGAAAGGCTACCCACTCCAGTATTCTGGCCTAGAGAATTCCATGGACTGTATAGTCTATGGGGTCGGAAAGAGTCGGAGACAACTGAGTGACTTTCACTTTCACTTCGTGCCTCAGATGGTAAACAATCTGCCTGCAATGTGGGAGACCAGGTTCAATCCCTGGGTTAGGGAAGATCAGCTGGAGAAGGAAATGGCTACCCCCTCCAGTATTCTTGCCTGAAGAATCCCATGGACAGAGGAGCCTACTGGGCCACTTGTCCATGGGGTTGCAAAAAGTCTGTCAAAACTGAGTGACTAACACTTTTGAGTAATTTAACTTTCATCCAGTGATTATCTATCTGCCTATCAAGAGAGACTGAGAAAACAGGTGGCAAAATAAACCCCTCACCAAGTACTACTGAGTCACTGTGAACCAGGAAAAAAAAAGGACAAGTCATCAGTTTCCTCAGTCAGCCACCATGTCACACAATTAACAAATAATTATGACTATATAACCATAGTTTAGATGCATGGAGACTTATAGAATAAATATACAAATGAATAAAATAATCTTAGGATAGATATATCTTGTATGTTGACACAGTCATAAAACACAGACTATGTAATTTAAATTAAGACATATAGAAATCAAGTTCATTTGATTAATTATTTTTTAGAGTCAGAACTGAAAAGCAGCTCCCCCTAACATCTATTCTCATAGCTATGTACACACATTTTGGGAAAATTCTAAAATATAAACAAATGTTTTGTCACCTGCAAATAATTAACTAAATTACTGATATGCTATTTAAAAGAGAAATGAAAGCATTCAAGATTTTTAAAAACTTAGCCAAAAAAGAGAATAATGATTATATAATCCATCTCCCTCAGTTTCTTTATGAGCAAATTAAGATTCAAACATTCAGCTGATTTTTTACAGTTAACATATACTATACACCAGGGCTTCCCTGGTAGCTTAGTCAGTAAAGAATCTGCCTACTATTCAGGAGACCTGGGTTCAATCCCTGGGTCGGGAAGTTCCTCTGGAGAAGGAAATGGCAACCCACTCTGGTATTCTTGCCTGGAAAATCCCATGGAGAGAGGAGCCTGGCAGGCTACAGTTCATGAGGTCACAAAGAGTGGACATGACTGAGTGACTAAACCAATACACTATATGCTGTATAATATGCCATCATACAGTGATATAACTGAGATTCCAATATGTAACTTTAAATCTTTAGCTTAATATTAGTGCCTTTCCTATTGTCTCTTATTGAAAACAGCAAATAAAGAAATTTTATATGTGTAGCTATTTACCTAAGATTCATCCCAGATTCCAAAAGTTTCCAAATATTGGCTGATTTTGCACTATCTATTCCTTGCTGGCTTTGCATATTTTATTTATAAGCTACACAAATCATAGGCGTTTAATCAAAGTGTGATAAACAGGTTACTGGGAGAGAACATTTTTTACAATTAAAAGAAGATGCAAATCATATGTAACATAGTATACTATAAACAATTAAAAAACAAAATCTTCACTTAAATGAATTGGGGAATTCCTTGGTGGTCCAGTGGTTAGGACTCTGCACCTTCACTGCTGTGGGCCCAAGTTCAATCCGTAGTTGGGGAACTAAAATTCCACCAACTATTTGGTACAGCCAAATATATATATTTTTAAATTAATAAAAGGAAACAAAAGAGTTGGGGGACTGGAGGGTCCTCTCATACCCTACAAACATAGCAGAGCCTAGAAGGAAGAAGAAATATTCCTTTTCTTTCCTGGTAAGGACTCAGTCAATGAAAAGCCAGAGAAAGACTCTTTGTTTACTATTATCTCCTCCAATGTCCTTTCTACCCCCATAAAAGAGTTCTTTTTCCATTGTCATGTGGGGAGTTCCATATGTCTCACCGAGACTGCAATTGCAATTCTCTGGTGATTTCAAACAAACTCATCTCTGCTGAAAAAAAAAAAAATATCTGGTAATCTATTTGCTTTAGATCAGTAATACCAAGTATTCAAAATGATAAATAGAGTTTTCATTGGCTATTAAATAGTTTACAAGGTAAAATATTGATTTCATCAAGTGTGTAAACATTTCCATAAATATATGTGTGTGCAGTGTGTACTATATAGATAGAAAGGATTTTTTCTGATTCACTGATTTAGTAAACATTAAGATATTTAAGTGAATGTGCAATAGGTTCAGATTCTTATATGAATATTTTCAAAGGAATGATAGGAGAATCTTGTTTGTGACTCATGCGCTCTTCAAACTCAGCAAGGATGAGAAAGGGAGCTAGAGAGGAGAGAAAGAAACTGGTGAAATTGTTTCCTTTAACAGAGCCCATTTAGATCAGAATCTTTCTAATGAAGTACCCTCTCATGCTGGTCTAGTGAGTTGGGCTTCAATGGGATCACTCAGTTATGAAATTTGTTTCATGTAGTTGGCATACACACACACACAATTGGTGTCTATTCATGTCTGAGAAAGCTAAAGTTGAATCCACACAGGAATAAGCCAAAACTGGCATCTGAAGAAATCTTAGAGGGTAAGAGAGACAGGAGGGCTTCCCCTGTAGCTCAGCTGGTAAAGAATCTGTCTACAATGCAGGAGACCTGGGTTTGATCCCTGGGTTCGGAAGATCCCCCGGAGAAGGGAAAGGCTATCTTTTCCAGTATTCTGGCCTGGAGAATTCAGACATGACTGAGCAACTTTCAATTTCAAGATAGACAAGAGACCTTCCATGTTGAGATAAGCCTGATCTTTTTGTGTTTCTCAGAGGAAGAATTTGTTTCCTGTTTCATCAAGACTTTTGTTGTTGTTTAGTCGCTATGTCATGTCTGACTCTTTGCAACCTCATGGATTGTAGCCAAACAGGCTCCTCCGTCTATGGGATCTCCCAAGCAAGCATACTGGAGTGGGTGGCCATTTCTTCTCCAGGGGATCTTCCCAATCCAGGGACTGAGCTCGTATCACCTGCTTGGCAGTGGATTCTTAACCACTGAGCTGCCTGGAAAGCCTTTTAACCAAGGATTACAGAGACTCAATATGGCATCATCTGGGAACCTGTCCAATTAGGCCACATGAGGGCTAAAAAATACCTCAGGAGAAGACTGAGGGTATCCAATGGCCAGGGACCATGCTGGACAAGTGTCACTTGATGATACTGATGCATCCCCCTGAAATCACTAAAAAGGACCCATGACTGCCCATGATACAATTAGCCTGACTATCAGGATAAGAGAGGTTGTAGCCTGCCTAGGACTTAGAACCAGGCCAACTCCTTTACCTCTTCTCCCCTCTACCTCTGTTGAATCTCAGAGAAACCTGAAACAGCAGCAAGTAAGGAGTTTGGAAGAAGGAAAATGCAAGGTGGAGAGACCAGAACAGCCAATCTCAACCTTGTCCGTTCTTTACACAGGTACCTGGCTAGCAAGGCCTGGGATGGGAAAGAGGGAAAATAGGTTGGCATTCAAAAGGAGAGAAATAAAAGAAATTTTTTCAAATTTATTGTTTTTATTAATATCTGGGGCCCAGTTTTCTAGTTATAGAATTGAAACTGGGTCTCCTTTTATGGGCCAAATAGTCTGTGGCATCTTGTTACAGCAGACCTTAGTAATATATTTTACACATTTAATGTGACAACAGACCTAACTAGCTTTTCATCCTGGAGGAGATGTATGTTGAGGGTTTATTTCTAGAAAACTAAAATTATTATCTGCATATCTAACTGTGAAAACTAGAAGAAATTTGAGGCTTTTATTAAAACTTAACATGCATTTGTGACACTGCTTTTTGCATACAGTCACCACACTTGCTGAATCAGTCAATAAATACCTTTACAGGGAAAATGAAACAAACAGAATGTATGAAATCATGCCCACAGTAGAGAATCAGAATACACTGAATCAGAAACACTCATTCCATTTGTTAAATAGGAGGCTAATCTTCTCATTATCTTTGTGGTAGGAAAAGATAAATCTGTGCTACATGTCTGACAGAGTAAACATACATTAAAGGGCACCATAGAAAGAAAAAGGAGAAAAAGAAAAGAAATTTGTTTTCAAATAAATTAATGCTTTTAAAGGTATTAAATAGGAAAGACAGAATTTTGTTGAATATCTTTTATGTTATAGATTTATTTTAAAGTGTGTATGGTGGAGAGGGAAAGCATAATTTAAAAAATTAATTATGGATTCTAAAGTTCTAAAATAAGGCAGACCTAGGTGAGTAATAACAACAAAAACCTGAGAAACAATGATAAAATTCACACTATATCATAGTCTTCATTGTATTTATTGTGATTTTTGAAGAGATTTTCTACTTCTTTATAATTGCAGAACACTAACAGCTGCCACATGAAGACTGTTGAGGCCAAAGAGTCCAAGATGGCAGCCACTAGCCACCTGAGGCTTTTGAGCATTTGAAATATAGCTAGTGAGACTGAATAACTGAATTTTCAATTGTATTTCAATGTAATCAATTTTAATTTGAATCTAGAAATAGGCAGCACAAAATATTTTATCCATTAAATACAACTTTGTTGTACTGGTAGACTACATATGCTGCATTGCGTAAGATATAGTATTGTAGGGAAAGTATTGGACATATACACTAATGCAACATTAAAATGTGTTTATCTGAATATTTTATTCAGATAATAAGAATTATATTGAAGCCTAAGTAAAGCATAATTGCTAATCAATTATTTATTAAGTATAAGTAAATTATTCTTCTAATAAAAAAACCAACTCTTCCCAATGAAAACTTAGTGTTCAATAATGAATTGTGCTGTGAGTATAAAATATGCATCTAGATTTGGGAGACTTAACTGAAAAATAGAATGCAAAATATATCATTATCATTTTATATTGATTAAATGTTGAAATGTTAACATTTTGGACATATCAGCTTAAAAATAATTACAATTAACTTTGCCCAGTTTTATTTTGTTATGTGTTTGTGTATGTGTTATGTGTTTGTTATGTGGCTACAGAAATGTGAAAAAATATATATATAATTTTACATTTAAATATATTATGTTACATTTTATATTTAAAATATAAAAATTATTTTTCACATTTAAATATATTATATATATTAAATATGTATACACACACACATGTACTTGCTTGGAGGTTCGATGGAAGCATCTCCAAGTACTTGCTTGGAGGTATGATGCAAGCATATGACCACAAAATCTGAAGGTTCATGTTTGTTATTTAACAGAACCTCTCAAAAGAACCTGTTGTATTTTTTGTGGGAAGATAACATGTAACCCAATGCAACATGGTTGTTTCCCTGTTAGATCAACAGGTTTTAATTTTACCTTTTCCAACAAAAGTACATTGGGTATTATGAAATCATTGCCTTTCCTAAAAAGGGCTATTATACTTCTTTCACCTTAAACTGTTTTGTAACTACAGATTTCTCTTGGATTTTATAATAACAGTCAATAGTACCTGACCCAATAAAAGGATAAATAAGTTTGGAACAGTATACTATTTTATTTTTTTTCACCTCAAACATATATAGTAGTAAAGAATATATTCTGCTGATATTAACAGGTTTAATTTGTAAGATGTTTATTAAATATTTGAGATATTTCATTGTGAATAATTTTCATTATAATACATATTGCATTGAAATATGTTTTAGTGGATCATTTTTTTTTAATCAACATCCAGCCACTCATATTATGTAATCAAATAAATGAGCCTCCAACTAATTACCACAAAAGGTTAGGATATTTTTATTTCACAAAACATCCCTATTACTCAGAAGACACCTGAAATTGCCTCCCAATTCATTTTTAGTCAAATAATAAAGATAATGATGCTTCTCCCACTGATGTTGCTGATATTCTTAATAATAGCTAATATTTTATGTAATGCTTATTCTCTGTCAGATACCATTCAAAGCACTTTACATATATTAACTATAAACTGATATTGTTTTATGAACCTGTCACTTATAGTCAAGAACAGTCTATTTCCACAATTTTACTTATTTTATTCACCAAATTTGATTCTCAATGAATTTTGTGCATGCTAAGTAGCTTTAGTCACGTCCGAATCTTTGTGATCCTATGGACTGTAGTCCACCAGGCTCCTCTGTAACAGGATTATCCAGGCAAGAATACTGGAGTGGGTTGCCATACCCTTCTCCAGGGGAATCTTCCCAACCCAAGGATCGAACCCACTACTCTTATGTCTCCTGCACTGAAGGCGGGTTCTTAACCACTAGCACCTCCTGGGGGAAGCATTTTAGTCTTTTATAAAAGTTAAAAAAAAAAAAAAATCTTCTGTGAATTTGCAAATTTGAGGATAAGAAAGGCTGGAGTTCATCTTGAAATAAGTGCAGGCCTTAGAAGTAGAAAACTCTAAGTGTTTAAGACCTGCTGCTGCTGCTGCTAAGTTGCTTCAGTCGTGGCCAACTCTGTGCTACCCCATAGACGGCAGCCCACCAGGCTCCCCCGTCCCTGGGATTCTCCAGGCAAGAACACTGGAGTGGGTTGCCATTTCCTTCTCCAATGCATGAAAGTGAAAAATCAAAGTGAAGTCGCTCAGTCATGTCCAACTCTTAGCGACCCCATGGACTGCAGCCCATGAGGCTCCTCCGTCCATGGGATTCTCCAGGCAAGAGTACTGGAGTGGGGTGCCATGGCCTTCTCCGGTTTAAGACCTGGTTCTGCTAATTCCTAGTATGATGTTGGGTCTAACACTATTTTGACAGGGCTGCGGCCAGCTCAATAGGATGTTGGAATGAATTAGACAAATAAGCCCCTTTCCCTGGGTGATGCAGCATTAGGCAAAGGGCTTAGCTAGAGGTGCACAGTTCCCACTGCCACCTAGCCTGGGTATCCTTGTGCAAAGCATGTCAGCAAACTTGTCCCAGAGTATTTGTTTCTTATTTGATAAAACAAAAATAAATCAATAGATGAGATATTGTGAGGATCACATGAAATAATGCATGCACAAGTATTTTATGTGACAAATATATCTGAATATATAATTTCAATCATTCTTTCAGTATATACTGGGTACCTATAATATAGTAAACTCTGGGATGCAGAGATAAAAAGACACAGTCACTCTTTTTAGGGAGGTGGAAATTATAAAATCATAACAGTTCAGAGTCTGTTTTCCAGATTTTGTATATAGGTAGAATATTTATACTGTCCATACATTTTAATTTACACATATTATATTATTCTTTTAATAGAACAACACATTTTAAAAGGCACCCAATAGTAATAGAGAGTACTAATTTTTGCTACTTGCCAGTCACTTTGAATTTGTCAGAAACCAGGAGGTCTGAGAGTGATACTGAGAATATTGATTAATAGCTAGCAGGAATTAGAAACTGAATTGTGAACGGTGGACACAGTGGTATGCAGAAGGCAACCAGCTATGCCAGCAATTAGCCATTTGTTGTATTACAGGACAATCCTGGGCGTCCTGAAAGAGATGGGGCAGTTCAGGAGTCAGGAAAGCAATACAGGTACTCTGAGCCTACTGGGAGTAGCTATTTACCAATCAATACTATTTCAATATTTTAATTATCTTTAGAACAAAGAGTGGACTAATATAGTTTTATATCTCATAGTTATCACACGTTCATTGTAATGGAATACTATTCTGCATCCTTCAGACTCAAGTCTGGAAGCTTTCCAGGACCATACATTCTCCTTCACTGCCCACATGAGCTTACATATTCTAAATTATAACATTTTATAAATTACTTTTCTCCTACTAGAATACTCACTCATATTTTATATACTAGGCAAAAAGCTCTCTTAATTCAGGGATTGTATACCGGAGTCTAGTATACTACAGTTTCTGGTACAGAGTAAGTACTCAGAAATATTTTTGTTGAACAAAATCAGATGGTGGGTAAGTAAGTAAATAAATTTTCTATAATACATCTCTAATGTGAGCTTTAATCTAAAAATTGGACTAGTTTAATTAAATATTAGCAGTTAACATGCTTCATTTAATAGTTTCAGTGAACTAAATAATTGAAGAAAAGAACATACTAAGTGATGGTAAATTTATTGGCAGATAAAAGTCAGTCTTTTCTATCATAATTTATAGGATCATTTCCCAAAATGTGTCCTGAGGAATAGTAGTTCCAAAAAATGCTAAAAAAGGGCTTATCTACTTAAATAATTCAGTTTAAATTTGTTTAACCCGGTGACTCCAAAGTGTTTTGGGCCACAAAATTGACCTCCACATGACTATCGATCACCATACAACTCTAAACTTTAGGAAAACCCTAAGTTAATACTATCTTTGTCAATTTAAACAAACTTTTCTTAAATTACCTTTAGCTATTTCTAAATATCTTTGAATTTGAATTTAAAAGTCTTGGGATTTTAATCCCATAATGTCATTTTCAAGTGGCATGGTAAAACTATCTAAAAAATAAATAATTAAAGCCTATAGGCTTATTGCCTCAAACTCCATTTTCCATACTGAAATGGAGGAATCCATCACTTCCAGTGTGTTTGACTACTTCTACCTGCTGTGGTTGACTGAAGCCCTTTATAGGTCATTTTGTGCAATTATTGAGTCATTACTAGAAACTAAAATTACCTGTTCAATATCTTAATCATCTCAGCAGAATTATAAAACAGTGAATTTTGTTTATTAAACGCCAACTTCATCAATTATTTTTTGTTGATGCTATTCTTCAGGTGATGTGCCCTCACTAGAGATAGTAAATGTGAAGATTTAAGACTCCTTATTGTGACTAAAATGCTACCAAATACATTCATATATAAATGAATGCTAAATGGAACCATTACGAAACACCATGTGGTACTACCATAAAACAAGGGCAAATTTTGTAATACTTTGCCTTAAATTTTTGTATACTTGGAAATACAAGAAATCCATACAATTAAAGACTAAAAAGTTATTACTAATTAATTAAATTTATAATAATTTAAAGTATTGGATAGAAATCACATTAACTGAAAGGGAAATGTTAATTCAAAGTTAGTTGGGATAATAAAGACAGTAAGTATTGTAGACAATGTATTTTAAAAAATAATTGAAGCTGTAAGTGTAGCTTGAATATTATTAAATCAATACAGAATATCTTTTAAGTTTACATAGGAAAGATAACATGCATATTTCCTCAAGGAGAACAGTTTTTCACTTAATAAAAGTAGGCTATTTTGAACATCTAAATATTTGTACTTCTTGTTACTATTAATCATGATTCTGTGAATTTTCTCATTCTTTGATTACCTTGGATTCATCTTATTTGGGAGAGTTCTTGTACAACCTTGACTGAAAATTACATTATTTAGAGCCCAAACCTGGCTTCCCTAGTGGCTCAGTGGTAAAGAACTCATCTGGAATGCAGGATACCTGGGTTTGATCCCTGGGTCTAGAAGATACTCTGGAAAAGTGAATGGCTAGCCATTCCAGTATTCTTGCCTAGAGAATTCCATGGACAGAGGAGCCTGGTGGGCTACAGTCCACATGGTCCCAAAAAGTCAGACACGATTAAGCAACTAACACTTTTACTTTCAGAGTCCAACCCACATGTTAATCTTGAGAGTCACGTTTTCGATCAAGAGGCAAGCCTGGAAGACTCAGTTAACAGAACTTTACCAAAAGCCATTACTAGTGAAAACTCAGGACATGACAAGAGAGAAGTTCTCCCAACATCGGATAGGAATAAGAAGTATAAGCTGCACCTTCATATAAAATCTCTCATGGAGGATAGAGGTTAGCGAGGATAGCTCAAAATTTTATACAGATTTGTTAAAACCCATTGGCTAAAGGAATTAATTCTGAAGTCCTACAGCACTGATTTATGGAAAAATATAAGCCTCTTAAATACATATACACATTCAGTAGCTCACAAAGCATAATATATGTTCAACAAATTGAGAGTTTTATACTTCACTGAAGGACAGTTTTGGGTGGCATAAACATATGAGTGAGTTAACAGACAGCCAGGACCCTGCCACTGGTCTATCATGGTAAGGGAAAAGGAAAATTTATTATAGAATATGTAGTTAAAAGAGTTATAGCCAGACTGAATGGAAGACCCAGCAAAAGGTATGGAGTACAATCAGAAAGGTAGATAACTGCAAAAATCAAAAATTACAAATTGCCTGTGGACACCAGCATTGGTATCTTCAGAAATCTCAGGTACCAAGAAATGAAGTCTTCACTGAAACCAGTTAATATGTCTGAATAAGAACTGGGGTTCTATATATGACCAGTAGGTTTCAACTCATCACTATGAGGGTTCAAAAGATATCACTTATAACTAGAAGTTTGCTTTAAAAAGGAAGTAGGAGGTGGCCTAAGCCATGAAAGTTTGAAGGCCACAAGAAAGCTGAGTTAACACAAAAGAGACTTTTCTCATAGCAGAGGTTGTGAAATTTTAACTTTATTCTATCAATAGTAGGCATGTGTGATCCAAACTAAAATGTAAATCAAATTTTTTTCAGTTTTATAGTCATCAAGTACTATATTTTAAACCTGCTAGATGTTTTAGTATATGATCTACATTAAAACTGGATATTTGATAGATTATCTCCTATTAATAACAGTTCTATTGATACTTAAATATAGTAATCTAAATTCTATTTATTTTACTAAGATATATCTTGGTTTTCACAAATTCAATGAGATATTAAAATAAGGTTAATATAACTTGATTTTCACTGTAAAATAGATCAATAATGGGTTTGTGTATATATATATTTGTGTGAATATATATATATATATATATATATATATATATATATATATATAATGGGCTTCCCTGGTGGCTCAGATGGTAAAGAATCCACCTGCAATATGGGAGACCTGGTTTTGATCCATGGGTTGGCAAGATCCCCTGGAGAAGGGAATGGCTACCCACTCCAGTATTCTGACCTGGAGAATTCCATGGACTGTATAGTCCATGGGGTCGCAAAGAGTTGGACATGATGGAGCGACTTTCACATATTAAACACATTAAGAACACAGAAAATGTAAGCAGCATAGTCCTTTTTTTAAAGTAACAATCTGCCATATTTCCCTTTTTATCTATAAGTCAGGGTTCCTCTAGTATCAGTATTATGAAGATGGATTCAGTTCTTTAGAAAATAATGAAATTTTTGTAACAGAATCTCAATCCCGTATTTAATATGCTGATTTACATGACTACTTCTCTACACATTTCAAATTTCATTTGAAATTAAATGGCAATTACCCAGTTTACTGTTAAATACACCCATAATTTATGAACAGAATTTTATGTTGGGAGATATATGACTGGCAAATTAATTGTAAGGATTGAAATGAAAACATAAATATAGTCAGCTATGTGATGGTGGTGGTTTAGTGGCTAAGTCTTGTCCAACTCTTGCAACCTGTTGGACTGTAGCATGCCAGACTCCTCTGTCTATGGTATACCCCAGGCAAAAATACAGGAGTAGGTTGTCATTTCTTTTTCCAGGGGATCTTCTTAACCCAGGGATTGAACCCATGTCTCTTGCATTGCAGGTGGATTCTTTTACCATTAAGCCACCAGGGAAACCCCATAGTCAGCTATGGAAGAATTTAATTCTAACATCATTATCAACTAATACGGTCAAAGGCCTTAAATGTTACATTGCCATAACTATGAAATATACAGTTATATCATGCAAGAAAATGTTATCAGGGAGTTTTTAATGGTTGTTTTAGACCAATGGTTACTTAGACCATTCTGACAACTAAATATCTTCTTTTAATTATTGTCATGGGTTCTGTAGACATTATATTAATTATGTTGACTCTAATAGACCAGAGAGGTTCATAAAGACAGAGAAGTAAAAGAAGTTTCTTTTTTAAGTATTTCAAGGTAAAGTAACTATTTAGCACTAAAAGATACATGATGATATAATGGTTACATTGCTATTAAAATCAAAAGGAAATAAAACAAGTGACAAGATTAGGAACTATTTTCAAACTCTACAGACCAATAGAACTCAACTTCCTATTCTCTTAAAACTCAGTAAATGAAATATCTAGTTTAATTTATAAGGCTTCCCAGGTGGTCCTAGTGGTAAAGAACTTGCCAGTCAATGAAGGAGACATAAGAGACACAGGTTAGATCCCTGGATTGGGAAGATCCCCTGGAAGAGTGCATGGCAGTCCACTCCAGTATTCTTGCCTGGAGAATCCCATGGACAGACGAGCCTGGCAAGCTACAGTTAGTTCATAGGGTCACGCAGAGAACACAACTGAATTGACTTAGCATGCGTGAACAATTTATATAAGCTTAAAATAATGCAGTTTGTCCATGTATGAAAAGGGGATTAAGATAAGGATTCAAATTCAGCTTGTGAATGTTCTCTCAGAATGTGGTCAATTAAAATTGAAACAATATCTACTACCACACATATAAACTTCCCAGGTTGTTCAGAGGTAAAGAATCTGTCTGCCAGTGCAGGAGATGCAAGAGGTATGGCTTTGATCTCTGGGTCAGGAAGATACCCTGGAAGAGGAAATGGCAACCCACTCCAGTACTTTGCTTGGAAAACTCCATGGACAGAGAAGCCTGGCAGGCTACAGTCTATTGGGTCAGAAAGCGTTGGATGTGACTGAGCGACTGAGCACGTGCACACACACACACATCACACACACACACACACACACACACACACACACACACACACACACACACACATATATATATATATATCACTAGTTCTTAAATTGTGCTCACAAGGCTATGCCCACTGTCTTTATCAGAAAAAGAGCCTATTTGTCCATGTGCTACACTCCCATGAAAGTAAACTACACTTCAATTGTCCAAACCAAAAGAGGTGATATTCTCTTACTATATCATGCTCCCACCTTCAATCCTGAAATCATAAACATTGACTCACATTGATAGTTATTAAGTTAGAGGAGCTATTTCAAGATTAGATGCTGAAATATGATTCCCTGCCTTTTTTTTAAACAATGTATAAAGGAAAATAGGAAAAGCTGATTATCTAAACAAAATTAGAAAACAGTGCATTTAAACAGAATTGCTTTGATGCTGTGCTCTATTTTCAAACTTTATGATTTTTAAAATTCTGTAATACAGAGGAAACTGTTTTTCAGTTACACTTTCACTAAAATTGTAATTTAAATTTAAGTTCTAAGGAAAAGTGCTTTTTTCCTGGAGAAATATGGACACCATTTGTGATAGTGAGAAATAACAAAACTTTACATTTTTCCTTTTAATTGTGAGTGCTGGATTTAAATTTTATGCTTGATCACAATTTTTTTTTTAACTATCTGTACCTCATGGTTAGACAATGTGCTTCTCATTCATCCCATATAGTTGATTATCTCTTTCATTAAATAGTATCTTTATTCACTTGCATGTCCGAATTTTATTAAAAGAAATCCTAATATCTTTTGATTTACACCAAGATAACATGTCTATCTATTGTGAATATTTTAACTCTTTGGGAAACCAAGGCTTAAGACAACTCAGATAGCAATTAGTAACTTCACAATTCAACACTCACCTTCTGACCGTCAAATTCTATTATTTCCCACTATATTACGCTGCATCCCTGATATTTTTATTTATTTTGCTCAGTGACAGTGCACACACACTTAAGTCAAAACCCTTCCAAATGTAAAATATAGAGTCCTCGGAAGTTATTTCCAAATTATATTATGTGCATCTAAAATGCCAAGGGCCTCAGTGTAACTGGAGTTTACGTGAATTTTCAATAGAATTTGAAAGGTCTGTCCATTAAGTATGATTTCCTTACCAAAAAGATGCATTGCTGATCTGAAAATGCTAATCCCTTTTAGAATATTATAAAATATTTTATACATAAATTGAGAACACATTCTATTACTATTGGCATACCTTTGTTGAATTAAAACTAAGTATCTACAAAATGTTGATATGCATAAAAAGAATCATATCAACAATATTATGGAAGACAAAAGAAAAATCAAACTGTGATAAAATCTATAAAGATTTAGAAGACAAATATAAGATTACTCATATATTTTCATATTTATAATTATTTAAATACTGTAATTCCTAAATTTGCATGCCAAAGACAATTTTATGAATACAGGAATTGTATCTTTGTATATTAAAAAGTGTGATACGTCAAATAACTTAAAATGAAAATGTTGTAATAATATTTCACACTTGAATATCTGATAAAAATTATAGTTTTTAATAAACATCATGTAGAGGTAAAATTTTCTCTGTGGTTGTCATCTGAAAATCTCCTTCCAACTTAGAAATTAAGAAAATTGATTATTATTCATGCAAATAGAAAATAATAGATTTTAGGTTTGTAAGTGACAATAATATGGGGATTTCTATAAATAAATAAGAGAACTTGAAAACACCACAGATAAAGAAAAGTTTCACTATTATGTGTGAAGTAGCACTATTCAAGTTCTTATTAGAAGAGAATAATGTAAATTAAATATAAGAATCTTATTTAAAATCAAAGACTAATACAGAAAAACGATATTGAAATCTTTCTTTGAGGGAGAATTGAAAATTGAAAAAGGAAAAGTTTTAAAGCATAGAACAGATAATAATAGAACTTTAAAAGAAGATATTTCCAATATAAATAAATTTGGGGGGTATGCTTTATTTTAGACAGGAGTGAATATATTCAATGTGGGACCAAGGGGAGGAAAAGCATTTTCTGTATCAAAGGTTATTTCATTTAAACCATGATTTTTCTCACTACTTTTGAGTCAGAACATAAATATTTGTCAGAGTGTATCCTCAAACTCTACACAACCCGATTTAAATTGCTGTATATAAAATAATAAAGAAGCCATATAACATAACTGAAAGGAAGCTCTATGGGGGAAAGCATGTTGCTGTATCTATATGCCTATACTATCAATTACAGGATCAATTATGGAGCAAGCTATTAAAAATAGCTAGTGGTACTTAGGAATCTTAGGAGTTTTCAGCTTATTTTCATAATATAAATAATACAGATTAAACAAAAACATTAGGGGGAAAAACATCAATCTTTGGAAACAATATAAATCAATAATAATTACAAGTACTCAATAAGTATTTGAGTTATTAGGAAATCATGCCACATGGAGACCTGGTGGTGACTTTTGAGTAGAATATTCTACAAAATTTTCTATCTTGAATTGGTTACAATTTAGATACTACTGAAATTATATGGTAGCACAAAACAATCTAAAAATCATGATTGTCATTTCATGTCTGGGCATGTATTCAGGATGTCAGATTGTGGAATTATGAATTTTATAGCTATTTAAGTTAGCCTAGCAGAGTATTTGTTAATCCGAATTTCTTTGATTATAGTTTCAATAATTACTTCTCCAACTGAACTTCTGTGGTTTAGGTAAAATGTTTTTTGAAGATAATGCAGTTGAAAAACTCAAGGCTGAATCAGGAAAGTTTTAAAAGGATACAGTGCAAAGGTATGCTTTTATATATTAAAACTTTTCCTTGATTTTATTATAAAATTATAGCTTACATTTTCTCAGGCCACCTTATTCCCTCTATAGTGTGAAGATACAGATTATATCTAAAGTCATCCTCATTTGAGCTCCTTTTCCTGCTAAAAATAGAAATAATTCATATCCCATAAAACACTTCCTATTTTTCTACAGTAAATTTTTTTATATGTTACTTTTCAGTGCTGAAACTGGATAGGCAATGCAGGAAAATCAAACTGAATCTTGAACGTACTATAAAAGTCAATTTAAGACCAGTCAGTAGAATATTGATAATTAAGTACACAAATTTACTAACAATTTTGTACTACTGTCTTGTAATGGAAAACAATCTATCTAAAGATACCATTTTTATGAAACCATACAGCATACAGCAAATGAAATACCACTTTATTTTTTAAGACAGGACATCTATGTTTTTTTTTTTCTCTCTGCAAGTTGTACATTTCAATATAAAATAAGTGCTACTTTATTTCTATTCAGATAAAGAGTACATCTTACTGAAGGATTCCATGAATCGAGCAGAAAGGATCACCACATGAGTCAAAGATGATAATCATTTGAATATCTGCCATGCCATCTGCTTTAACTCATTGTAGAGGGAAATCAGAGCCATAAAATCATGTGAGTGGAAAACTCCATAAGGAAAGGGGTGAACCCAGAAATAAAGAGGCTCTACACAAACTATTTATTTTCACTTAAAGAGTCCTCTTATTTCTGAAGCACACAAAAATTTTTAAAATTTAAGTAAAACTGCAGCAAAATGTGATTGCAAATTTTAAAATGACACTGGCTAAAAATCATAAGATTTAAGTAATATGCCCAGTTATTTTTAATAAAATAAAGGAAAAAAATTCTATAGATATTTAATTTTCATTTTAAAAATATATGCTATCGTAAGAGACGTTAATACAATGCACAGATTTAAGAGAAAATCTGCATTCATGTTTCCATTTGAATCAACAACTTTACAATAGAAATTATAGATTTTTCTACAATGGACTTTGTCTAATATCTTGAGTTAAAATCTTTGGAATTTTTATTATAGTGACACCCAATACACTATTACAAATTCCAATCATATTAATCTTTTGCTATTATTATGAGAAACGTATTGACAGGGTAGCTGTAGAAAGGTTACTGGTATACAAAGTATAAATTGTTGAAATCTGTATTCCAGAAAACAATATGTAGTCTAACACTATTTCAGTTATTAACTATAAGCTGCTGAAAGCCATCATATTAAATTCCCAAAGTGCTTAATACTGAAGATTACTAAAAAGGAAAGTATTGTAAAAAAATAGATAAATGGAAATATGTAACTGTGGCAATGTTCACTGAATAGTAGCTAATACACTGCTGAGAATGAAATGAATTATTTAAATAAGTAGTCTGAGGATAAAATGCACTAAATCCACATAATATTACTAAACATTACAGAAAGCACATTTTTATTAATACTCCATCCTCATAATAATCAAGTTCTAAACAGAGTTTTTTTAAGTTAATATAGCAAATACTATATCTCACTTATTCAAAATTATACCTGTTAATAAAAATGGTAGACAGCAATCTTAACAAGGTTAACTAAAATAGCATCCACAAAAACACTGTATATGGAAATGGATTTCAATTGATGAAGACTCTGTTCAGAATTTTCTGCAGTGTTTTGTGGTACATGTTTGGGTAGCATGTCCCACTGCTGAAGCACTTTCTTAAAGATAAATATTACATGTTACACATTATCTTTTGGAGGTTATAATATTCTTTATTCTGGACAGTGTGCTATAAAACCCAACTAACTTTTATACTGCAATTTAGTTATGATCACAATATTGCCTTAGCAATAAAATGGTCATTTTTGCTTACTCAAATTACCATGTTTTAAGATAAAGATATTTTGCCTCTAACATAAAATGCAGTTATGTATACCAAAATCATTTTACACGTCAAAAGAGGCAGAGGTATTAGTTAAATATACCTTGATACGGAGCACTAAATCCACGGTATCGATGATTGCTGTCTGTAACAAAATGCAGTCTGAGCCAGTTTTTGTTGCTGATAATTGGTGGTGGTATATTCATTCCAGATAACCTGAATTATGGAAGACAACAACAAACAAATTTAAAAAGCTTTTCAGTAGTAAACATTGCCACTGAATTGGGACCCAAAAAAGTTTACCTGTATACAATATTCATAACTTTTCACTGCTCCCTTTTTAAGCACAAGTGAAATAGTTTTATGCATAGAAAAGTCAATCATAGAATAGTATAATTTCAAAATATTATGTTCCAATGTTCCAATCAGGTTGCATATAGGAGTAAAATCAACTGGAAACTAAATGTAATTTTTGATTCTCAAAAAAAAATTTCAAAATATTATGTTCCAATGTTCCAATCAGGTTGCATATAGGAGTAAAATCAACTGGAAACTAAATGTAATTTTTGATTCTCAAAAAAAAATTTTTTTTTGATTCTCCCAAATTTATTAAGTAGATAATAATAAACATAATGGCTGCTTAGCTAATACTGTTGGTCACTGCATAACCTATGTATGTATTGATATGGTAATAATTACAAAACAGACTTTAAAGCAATTGATATAGTTTTTTCCATGTTATATATTTTTAACATTTCACATTCAATGGAAGATTTCACTATTTCCTAGAACAAGCACTATTTTAATGTAATTTCATAGCATTGTACATTTGTATGATTAGCTTTCATTACAATACTATAAGGCACTAGAGTTCTGCTTCAATTGATAGAAAACAGATTGTATTTTGTATATATACTTAGTCACCAGGTATCTAGTCACAGAGATTATTGCATAATCTCCTTAAAGCAAATATTTAAAACTATGCCCCAGATATTGGTCATGATTAACAGATGAAATAACTTTCAAAGCTCTATAATCTTTTGAAGATTTCCAGCAAAGCAGGTTTTCTGATTTAATTCAACAAAAAATACCACCCTATAAATCTATTTAAATAGTAGATATGTGTTATAAAGCCAAGGTGAAATGCTCTCAAAAGACTATTACATCGTGAAGCAGAATTCTAGAAAAGGTTTCCTAATACCACTATATGGCATATCTTTCCCAATCTTCAAAGCCTATACTTTTCTTTCTTTCTTCATAGGAAGACAAACTAGACCACTTGGGGTGTGTGTGTGTGTGTGTGTGTGTGTGTGTGTGTGTGTGTGTGTGCACGTATATTGGGGCAGGAGATTACAACTCTTCTCTCAATGCTTGGCAGTCATTCATCTCAGAGACAGGTAGGGGGAGATTAGAATATCCATCTTGCACATGTAATCAGTAGTGAAGTGTAGATAGTGAAACAAAAACATTTTATCCTACATCCTTCCCTTTTATTCCCCTAAACTCACATTTCCTAGGATGCTGGGGAGCTAGCCATCGCTTTTAGTGGATGACCACCTGCCACAGCACAAAAATTACGAATTCACATTCATTGTATCACTGTGCCCAAGAATGTATACAGTGGGCTTGGCAACATTATTGTGAAATCCAATTTTCATGGATTCTAAGATGAACAACGGAGAAGGCAATGGCACCCCACTCCAGTACTCTTGCCTGGAAAATCCCATGGATGGAGGAGCCTGGTAGGCTGCAGTTCATGGGCTCGCTAGGAGTCGGACATGACTGAGCGACTTGACTTTCACTTTTCACTTTCATGCATTGGAGAAGGCAATGGCAACCCACTCCAGTGTTCTTGCCTGGAGAATCCCAGGGATGGGGGAGCCTGGTGGGCTGCCGTCTATGGGGTCACACAGAGTCGGACACGACTGAAGTGACTTAGCAGCATACAGCAAGGAAGATGAACAAGGTGGCTTCTGTCACATATGTTTCTCATTTCTCCACCAGCTTTAGAATGAATTCTCTTTAACTTATCCCTATCAGTGTATTAAATTGATACAGAAATGGTATGGACCTAACCATACAGAAATGGTACAGACTTAACAGAAGCAGAATATATTAAGAAGAGGTGGCAAGAATACACAAAAGATCTATACAAAAAATATCTTAATGATCCCAGATAATCAAAATGGTGTGATTACTTACCTAGAGCCAGACATCCTGGAGTGTGAGGTTAAGTGGGCCTTAGGAAGTATCACTATGAACAAAGCTAGTGGAGGTGATGGAATTCCATATGAGCTATTTCAAATCCCAAAAGATTATGCTGTCAAAGTGCTGCACTCAACATGCCAGCACATTTGGAAAACTCAGCAGTGGCCATAGGATTGAAAAAGGTCATTTTTCATTCCAATCCCAAAGAAGGGCAATGCCGAAGATTGTTCAAACTACTGCACAGTTGCACTCATCACACACACTAGCAAAGTATGCTCAAAATTCTCCAAGCCACACTTCAACAGTACGTGAACTGAGAACTTTCAGATGTTCAAGCTGGATTTGGAAAAGGCAGAGGATGAGAAATCAAATTGACAACATCCATTGGAACATAGAAAAAGCAAGAGAATTCCAGAAAAGCATCTGCTTCATTGACTATGGTAAAGCCTTTGACTGTGTGGATCATAACAAATGTGGAAAATTCTTAAAGAGATGGGAATACCAGACCACCTTACCTGCCTCCTGAGAAATCTGTATGTAGGTCAAGAAGCCAATTAGAACTGGACATTGAACGACACCCTGGTTGCAAATTGGAAAAGGAGTACATCAAGGCTATATACTGTCACCCGGCTTATTTAACTCATATGTAGAGTACATCATGTGAAATGCTGGGCTGGATGAAGCACAGGCTGGAATCAAGATTGCCAGGAGAAATAGTAACAACCTCAGATATGCAGATGACACCACCCTTATGGCAGAAAGCAAAGAGGAACTAAAGAGCTGCTTGAGGAAAATAAAAGAGGAGAGTGAAAAAAGCTGGCTTAAAACTCAACGTTCAAAAAAATAAGATCATGGTATCTGGTCCCATCACTTCATAGCAAACACATGGGAAAACAATGGAAACAGTGAGAGACTTTATTTTCCTGGGCTCCAAAATCACTGCAGATGGTAACTGCAGCCATGAAATTAAAAGACACTTGCTCCTTAGAAGAAAAGCTATAATCAACTCAGACAGCATATTAAAAAGCAGAGACGTTACTTTGCCAACAAAGGCCCATCTAGCCAAAGCTATGGCTTTTCCAGGAGTCATGTATGGATGTGAGAGTTGGAACCATAAAGAAAGCTGAGCCCCAAAGAATTGATGCTTTTGAACTAGTGTTGGAGAAGACTCTTGAGAGTCCCTTGGACTGCACGGGATCAAACCAGTCAGTCCTAAAGGAAATCAGTACTGAATATTCATTGGAAGGACTGATGCTAAAGTTGAAGCTCCAATATTTTGGCCATCTGATGCGAAGAATGGACTCACTGGAAAAGATCGTGATGCTGGGAGATATTGAAGGCAGGAGAAGGGGATGACAGAGGATGAGATGGTTGGATGGCATCACTGACTTGATGGACATGAGTTTGAGCAAGCTTTGGGAGTTGATGAAGGGCAGGGATTCTGGCATGCTGCAGATCATGGGGTCACAAAGAATTGGATACAGCTGAGCAACTGAACTGAACTGAATCAGTGTCTTATTTCCTCTGTTCTTAGTGCAACTGTTCATAAGTAGAGCTGGCTGTTTTTTTTTTTTTTTTTTTTTAATGAATCTGAATTGAGTAAATAAATATTTGTAAAATGCATGCTTAATTTTAAAATTCATCTTTTAAAAATTTACTTCATTTCTTTCAGAAAGTTCAGTATCCAGGTTATATTTAATTTTGTTTGCTTTCTGGGTGGCTTGGTTTAAACAAAAATTCAATGAAAAAAATTTGGATTTGGTACAATTATATTTTCGGTACATAGCATGCCAGATTTTGATTTATAATTTTATGCTCTTCATTTCCCTAATTCACTGAGCATAAACATCCATTAGGGAAAGTTTAAATTATTTTTGATAGGCTGCACACATTTCTACATATAGAGAGACTATAATATATGGATGGTTGTAAAAGACTAAAGTATACAGTATGGAGAATGACCCTTAGAAAATCCAACAGATGAGAAGCAACTCAACAAGCACATCAAGAAAAGTATGAGAGGAAAGAAGATGATACAGACAATAAAAATGATAAACTTTCCACCTTTCTCAGCAACATCAAAAATAATTCCAGCAATAGAATGGAGTAAAAAAGCAAGTAATAGTTAATGTGGAACAACAGTTTATAAACTAAATTCAGCTTCAGGAATTGAGAAAGCTAGAACTGAAGATGTTAGAGCAGAATTATCTAGAAGCAAAATATGCATGAGGTCGAGAAAAAAAACGACAATTTAACAGAGGTGGAACCAAACAGAAATTCCTAACAGATCAGTGCTTATTCTCATGAAGCGTAACAGTAGACAAACCAAGAAATAGAAAGCAAGTGTACCAAAGGCCCATCTGCCACCAGAGAAGAAAACTATTTAGCTTCATTGGTTATAAGGGGGTCACATGGAATTTCCAAATTGCTCTTAGTATTGCTCACTATTTAAACATGATTTATACAATATGACTTTGTGACTTATGGAGCAATCTAGTAAATGAATTTCCATATATATGCAATATATTTCACATGTTATCAGGAGGTGTGAGATTATGTGACAACTAGAAGATTACATTAAATTAACTACTTATGATAATTAATTTATTAAATACTAACAGAGATATTTCTTAAATATAACTCACTGTTATCCCTATATGAAGCTACTATGGTCACTTGAAAGTAGGCCCATATGGATTCATTCTATTATAAAGCCAGTGAGAATCACCTCTTGGTACTGAAAGAGATTTTTTTTTCTTTCTTTTTTTTAAATTTTATTTTATTTTTAAACTTTACAAATTGTATTAGTTTTGCCAAATATCAAAATGAATCCGCCATAGGTATACATGTGTTCCCCATCCTGAACCCTCCTCTCTCCTCCCTCCCCATAACATCCCTCTGGGTCGTCCCAGTGCACTAGCCCCAAGCATCCAGTATCGTGCATTGAACCTGGACTGACAACTCATTTCATACACGATATTATACATGTTTCAATGCCATTCTCCCAAATCTTCCCACCCTCTCTCTCTGCAACAGAGTCCATAAGACTGTTCTATACATCAGTGTCTCTTTTGCTGTCTCGTACACAGGGTTATTGTTACCATCTTTCTAAATTCCATATATATGCGTTAGTATACTGTATTGGTATTTTTCTTTCTAGCTTACTTCACTCTGTATAATAGGCTCTAGTTTCATCCATCTCATTAGAACTGATTCAAATGTATTCTTTTTAATGGCTGAGTAATACTCCATTGTGTATATGTACCACAGCTTTCTTATCCATTCATCTGCTGATGGGCAGCTAGGTTGCTTCCATGTCCTGGCTATTATAAACAGTGCTGCGATGAACACTGGGGCACACGTGTCTCTTTCCCTTCTGGTTTTCTCAGTGTGTATGCCCGGCAGTGGGATTGCTGGATCATAAGGCAGTTCTATTTCCAGTTTTTTAAGGAATCTCCACACTGGTCTCCATAGTGGCTGTACTAGTTTGCATTCCCACCAACAGTGTAAGAGGGTTGCCTTTTCTCCACACCCTCTCCAGCATTTATTGCTTGTAGACTTTTGGATTGCAGCCATTCTGACTGGTGTGAAATGATACTTCATAGTGGTTTTGATTTGCATTTCTCTGATAATGAGTGATGTTGAGCATCTTTTCATGTGTTTGTTAGCCATCTGTATGTCTTCTTTGGAGAAATGTCTATTTAGTTCTTTGACCCATTTTTTGATTGGGTCATTTATATTTCTGGAGTTGAGCTGTAGGAGTTGCTTGTACATTTTTGAGATTAGTTGTTTGTCAGTTGCTTCATTTGCTATTATTTTCTCCCATTCTGAAGGCTGCCTTTTCACCTTGCTAATAGTTTCCTTTGATGTGCAGAAGCTTTTAAGTTTAATTAGGTCCCATTTGTTTATTTTTGCTTTTATTTCCAATATTCTTGGAGGTGGGTCAAAGAGGATCCTGCTGTGATGTATGTCAGAGAGTGTTTTGCCTATGTTCTCCTTTAGGAGTTTTATAGTTTCTGGTCTTCCATTGAGATCTTTAATCCATTTTGAGTTTATTTTTGTGTATGGTGTTAGAAAGTGTTCTAGTTTCATTCTTTTACAAGTGGTTGACCAGATTTCCCAGCACCACTTGTTAAAGAGATTGTCTTTAATCCATTGTATATTCTTGCCTCCTTTGTCAAAGATAAGGTGTCCATATGTGCGTGGATTTATCTCTGGGCTTTCTAGTTTGTTCCATTGATCTATATTTCTGTCTTACAAAAAACCTCGAATAGCCAAAGCTATCTTGAGAAAGAAGAATGGAACTGGAGGAATCAACCTACCTGACTTCAGGCTCTACTACAAAGCCACAGTTATCAAGACAGTATGGTACTGGCACCAAGACTGAAAGAGATTAAGCATACTCTTTATTTACTGAGCATTTACTATGTGACAAACACTGATGTTAAGGGCTGGAAACATAATTGTAAACAACACCAACAAGATCTGTGGTCTTACAAACAAATAAGAAAACATAAACAAATTAGTAAGATAATTTCAGAGGGTGCCAAAAGATGTTTCAAAAAAAAAAAAAGAGCAACCTGATAAAGAATTTCTAGCAATAAGGTTTCAATTTGTCTGTTATCTTCTGCATTTTACACTTGAAACAGCCATACTCATGATTTTATGTTGTGAAAGTGTAATTATTAACTTGGATTTTAGGAGTATTATATCAATAACAATAATGATAACAATAAATGTCATAACTTTTAACCTATGATATTTATTTCCAAAAAGAATTTAAGACATGCCATTTGAGTAATTAATAAATTTGAATGAGCATAGTAAATTAATAATAGCATCAAAGTTCATTGCACATTCAATATAGGATACGGACAATAAAACAGTGTGATCTGCCATAATTAATCTTTGCTAAAATTGCTTTTATTTATACAATTTTCTAGAGAAATAACTAAATCATAAATTGGCATTAAATAAATGCAATGTTTTATTTTTATAGATACTACCTGAAAGAATATGATTATAACCCTTACAAGATTGTCTTAAAACTCAATGTATGGCAAAACCAATACAATATTGTAAACTAATTAGCCTCCAATTAAAATAAATAAATTTATATTAAAAAAAAACTCAATTAAGTGTAAGAAAATTAGAAGAACCAGAAGTCTTTACCATTTTTTTAAAAAGAGCCTAGAACTATTCTGAGCTTATTCCTTTGGTTTATAACTCTCTTCTGAGATCCTCATTGCTGTCCTTGGTGGATCTCTGGTTCTCAATTTTCTCAAAATTAGCATTTCCAACAACAGATGTCATCTTTGGCAGTATGATCTGTTTTCTCTCGTCTTTAGTAACTATCAGTTCAGTTCAGTTTAGTCGCTCAGTCCTGTCCAACTCTTTGCAGTCCCATGAATTGCAGCACGCCAGGCCTCCCTGTCCATCACCAACTCCCGGAGTTCACTCAAACTCATGTCCATCGAGTCGGTGATGCCATCCAGCCATCTCATCCTCTGTCATTCCCTTCTCCTCCTGCCCCCAATCCCTCCCAGCATCAGGGTCTTTTCCAGTCAGTCAACTCTTCGCATGAGGTGGCCAAATATTGGAGTTTCAGCTTCAGCATCAGTCCTTCCAATGAATGCCCAGGACTGATCTCCTTTAGGATGGACTGGTTGGATCTCCTTGCAGTCCAAGGGACTTTCAACAGTCTGTAGACACAGTCAAATCTAAACCCATGATTTTTCAAATCATCACCTGGCAAACACCACAATTCTCCCACTTTCTCCTAATTTTACTGCTTTCTCTTTCTTGCTCTCTCACTCTCTCACTTTTTCCCCACTCTCCTTCTTTTACTTCTTTTGACCCTCTTTCTCTGGGACTGAGATAAGAGTCACTCCTCATGCTTCCTAGTTCTCCAAGATTGTGTTATCAGGTTAATTGTTTTATACTGAGCTCTAATTAATTTCTAAAATTCATTCTTTCATTTTAACTCAGGGTCTTTTCACATACTACTCTTTAAGACTGAAATAAGTACCATGTTTTTAACATTTTCTTAATTTGTGAAGCTAGCCTTAAAGTTTCAAGGTTAATATAAATTCTCATTCTCCTTCTCTGCCCTCACAGAGCACCTGTGAATATTGTTATCACATAACTTATTATGTTATTTGATAGTAAGTTTTATATCTTCAGTATTATTTTATATTTTCATTGAAATAGGTCAGTAAGTCCCTAATGCTGAGCACAATGACTGATGAAAAGTATGTATACACTGAAATTGTTTATCAAGAAAATAAATGAATATAAACTTGATACATACCCTATCTTTCTGTATCTAAGCATTCATTCATATTTTTAATGTAAATTGTCAATAACTCTATCTCATACCATTATCAAATGCTTTAATTCTTTTCTTTATTTAAGGTCCATCTAAAGTTATATTTCCTTCAGAGTTCTTCAGTTTTCTTAGTTGAAGGTTATTTCTCTGTTAAACTCTTCTTTTGGCACTTAATACTGATTTCATCTTATTATATACATTCCACAAATTATAAGAATTTGGAAAATGAGCCACACTGGATTTATCGTTGAATCCACAAGCACATTTCAAACTATAGATAATAAATGATGCTGATTATATAAAGTAATCCCTCTTTACAAAATTTCTCAACGTGTGTGCTACAGAAATTAGCCACCAAAAATGCTTTTGGGAATGAGGGAAGGTACACTAGTCAAAAGGTTTTTGAGTTATTCTTTTGTAACTGTATCCTCCTCTCATAGTTTTTAAAAAATATGTTTTAACAAAGAATTCTTTAAATGTATTTCAACAAAGACTCTCCTCTTTTCACACTTTGCCTTAAAGTCAAATAATATGCAGTGCAATTAGTTTAATGAACCCTTTCAGAAACCACTGATGTTATTTATGTCTGGTCAGGAATGTATTCCACAGTCCCAAGAAAAATCAGCATCTTTAAACACGGTCAAAATGAAAAACTAATAAGCTTTCTATTATGTTCTGCAATATAAGTAGATATACTATCTTAACAACAAAAATAATCCATTTATGGATGGCATCAAAAGCACTATTTCACTCTATTCAAGTCATGAATACTCTGTGTATGGGGTGTACAGATAGTGACACTGAGCAGACTGTACTTTTTTTGTCACAGATTTCTGACTCTGCTCTTGATTAGATGTTTGAAAGTCACTGGCCTACAGAACATACAATCCTACATGGTTTTAACAAGAGCATTAAGAGGCTACGTATTGTGTTATATAGTCCAATTTCTCAGAAGCCAGACACACTAAAGAATTTTCAAGGCATATAAGAGAAGTAGTCACACTTAGTGTTCTCTTTCCCCCTTTGCTGCTGAATAGTGTCATTTTTATCTAAACACATGCTTCATAGAAATCCAGGTTTATACTTTAGATACAATATGTGTGTGTATTCAACTACCAAATTTTAACACAGATAAATAGAATAGCTGAATAGTACTACCACCAATTCAAAATTAAACTTGTAATTTCAGTCAGTCAGTTCAGTTGCTCAGTCATGTCTGACTCTTTGCAACCCCATGGACTGCAGCAACCTGACAAAAAAAATCCAGATCTAGATTCTTTAAGAGAGAATTTTACTAAACATATAAAGAACTGCAACAATTTTGCTCATTTTTTTTCCCAGAAAATAAGAGGAGGGAACACTTCTCAACTCATTTTTCAAGGCTAGTATTACCCTGATAATAAAACCAGATTCAGTTCACTTCAGTCACTCAGCCGTGTCCGACTCTTTGCGTCCCCATGAATCGCGGCACACCAGGCCTCCCTGTCCATCACCAACTCATGTCCATCGAGTCGGTGATGCCATCCAGCCATCTCATCATCTGTTGTCCCCTTCTCCTCCTGCCTCCAATCCCTCCCAGCATCAGAGTCTTTTCCAATGAGTCAACTCTTTGCATGAGGTGGCCAAAGAACTGCAGTTTCAGCTTTACATCATTCCTTCCAAAGAACACCAGGACTGATCTCCTTTAGAACGGACTGGTTGGATCTCCTTGCAGTCCAAGGGGACTCTCAAGAGTCTTCTCCAACACCACAGTTCAAAAGCATTAAGTCAGTAGAAAAACAAAAATACAAAATCAAAAACAAAATCTACAAACAAATCTATCTCATGAACTTAGATGCAAAATTCTCAATAAAATATTAGCATATTAAATCCAGAAAATAAGAAGAGAATTATATATCATGATCCAGTGAGATTTATTATGAGTTACATAAGGTTAGTTCAACAATTGAAAAATCAATGTAATCCACCATCTCAACAGGCTAAAGAAGAAAATTTAAATAATCAAATCAATGGACACAGAAAAAGCATTTGACAAAATCCAGCACATATTTGTGATAAAAGCTCTCAGCAAATTAGGAACAAATGGAATACCCTCAACTTGATAAAGGTTATATACCAAAAACCTATAATACAGTTGACATCACATTTAATGTTGAACCACTGGATGACTTTCATTAAGATTAGGCACATGACACATCACTCTCATTCATGTTCTAGAGAATGCAATAAAGCTTAGAAAATAAATAAAAGAAACATATTGGAAAGAAAGTAACTGTCCTATGTGAAGGTGACAAGATTATTTATGTAGAAAATCTCAACCAGTAGATAAAAAGAGTTCTAGAATAAATAAACACATTCAGCCAAGTCACTGGATACAAGATGAACATAAATCATTCATATTTCTAAACAGTAACAATGAATATATGGAAATTAAAATAGTTTAAAATCACAATGCAATTTAAAATTGTTTGAAATAAAAGTAAATTCTGAGGTATAGTTTCAGTACATTGCTTACAGGGTCTATCTCAAAAAAATTACACAATGCAATGAAAGAAATAAAAGATATAAATAAATAGACCAACATACCACATTCCTTAATTGGAGACTTAGCATAATAAAGAAGACAATTCTTCACAAAATGATCCTCCAAACTATTAAATGTGTATTTAATACAATTCCTGTTGAATTCTCAGCAAATTGTTTTCAAGAATATTGACAAGGCAATTATAAATGTATATGGAAAGGTAAAGATCCAGAAAATTTAAAACAATTGAAAAAGAAGAATGAAGTGCGAATAAGCCATAGCCTTTTCAACAAGTGATGCTGAAGCAAATGGAAAATGATAGGCAAAAAATGACTAAATGTAAAATTTCATAATTTTACATATTTGTGTGAATTTTTACATATTTACATTTTTACATAGTTTTCATAATTATGAAAAAACATTAGCCCAAGCTTCATGACAGACTTACATGTGAAACATAAAAGTATTATAAAACACTTTGAAAACATATAAAAGTAAATTTGAGGGATGTAGGTTAAATGAAGTTTTAGATTTAATTCAAAACCATGATTCAGAAGAAAATAATTGATAAAATGGGTCTCATCAAAATTAAATACTTTAGTGATGCAGACGATATTGAATAAAAAGATAAAAAGATAAGGTATAATATGGAAAATATTTTCATACCACACCACCCTTATGGCAGAAAGTGAAGAACTAAAGAGCCTTTTGATGAAAGTGAAAGAGGAGAGTGAAAAAGTTGGCTTAAAGCTCAACATTCAGAAAACTAAGGTCATGGCATCCAGTCCCATCACTTCATGGCAAATAGATGGGGAAACAGTGGAAACAGTGGCTGACTCTATTTTTCTGGGCTCCAAAATCACTGCAGATGGTGACTGCAGCCATGAAAGTAAAAGACACTTACTCCTTGGAAGGAAAGTTATGACCAACATAGACAGCGAACTAAAAAGCAGAGACATTACTTTGTCAAAAAAGGTCTGTCTAGTCAAGGCTATGATTTTTCCAGTAGTCATGTATGGATGTGAGAGTTGGACTGTGAAGCTGAGCACCGGAGAATTGATGCTTTTGAACTGCGGTGTTGGAGAAGACTCTTGAGAGTCCCTTGGACTGCAAGGAGATCCAACCTGTCCATCCTAAAGGAGATCAGTCCTGGGTGTTCTTTGGAAGGTCTGATACTGAAGCTGAAAGTCCAATACTTTGGCCACCTGATCTGACTGACTGACTCCTTGAAAAGACCCTGGTCTGGGAAAGACTGAGGGCAGGAGGAGAAGGGGATGACAGAGGATGAGATGGTTGGATGGCATCACTGAGTCAATGGGGATGAGTTTGGGTGAACTCCAGGAGTGGTGATGGACAGGGAGGCCTGGCATGCTGCGGTTCATGGGGTCCCAAAGAGCTGGACACAACTGAGTAACTGCACTGAACCGAACCACATATCTGACAAAGTATTTGTATGTAGAAAACATAAAGACTTCTTAACCTCAACCAGTAAAAAAGGCAAAAAAATAAAAAAAAAAAAGCAAATGAGCAAAAGATATAAATAGACATTATACTGAAAGGGTATAAATTTGAAAATAAGTATACAAATGTATATTCCTCATTATTAACCATGAGAATATGCAAATTAAATGCACAGTAAGATACCATGTTATACCTGTTACATCACACTTTAAAAAGAGTGACTCCACCAAATATGAGGATATGGAGAAACTGGACCACTCATATACTGCTGTCGGGAATGTATAATGTATAGCCACTCTGGAAAAGAGTAATATAGCCTCTTAGAAAACTAAAATTGTACTTACCATACAACCTGTAATTGTACTCTTGAGCATTATGCCAGCGATACAAGAAGTTTTAGTCACACAAAAACCTATAATCTTCAAAAACTGCTTGAGAAAACTCAAATTCTTCACAACAGATGAAAGATTCAATAAATTGTAGCACATTCATATCATGGAATACTATTCAACAATTAGTTCAGTTCAGTTCAGTCGCTCAGTCATGTCCAACTCTGCAACCCATTGGACTGCAGCATGCCAGGATTCTCTGTCCATCACCAACTTCCAGAGCTTACTCAAATGCATGTCTACTGAGTCGGTGATGACATCCAACCATCTCATCTTCTGTTGTCCCCTTCTCCTCCTGCCTTCAATCTTTCCCAGCATCAGGGTCTTTTCCAATGAGTCAGTTCTTCGCATCAGGTGGCCAAGGTATTGGAGTTTCAGCTTCCGCATCAGTCCTTTCAATTAATATTCAGGACTGATTTCCTTTAGGATGGACTGGTTGGATCTCCATGCAGTCCAAGAAACTTTTCTTTATAGTCCAACTCTCACATTGGTAGGAAATGGCAAACCACTCCAATACTCTTGCCTGGAGAATTCCATAAACAGAGGAGGCTGGCAGGCTACAGTCCATGGGGTCACAAAGAGTCGGACATGACAGCGACTAACACACACACACACACACACACACACACATACACACAGAGGCAGTTGTATGGAGAAGGAAATGGCAACCCACTCCAATACTCTTGCCTGGAGAATCCCATGGAATGAGGATCCTGGAGGGCTATAATCCATGGGGTTGCAAAGAGTCAGACACAACTGAGTGACTAACACACACACAAACACACACACACATACATACACACACACTCACACATTTGTACATGACTAGTGGTAAAACCATAGCTTTGACTAGATAGACCTTTGTTGGCAAAGTAATGTCTCTGCTTTTTAATATGCTGTCTAGGCTGGTCACAGTTTGTCTTCCAAGAAGTGTCTTCTAACTTCATAGCTGAAGTCACCATCTGCAGTGATTCTGGAGCCCAGGAAAATAAAGTCTCTCACTGTTTCCACTGTTTCCCCATCTATTTGCCATAAAGTGATGGAACCGGATGGCATGATCTTAGATTTCTGAATTTGAGATTTAAGCCAATTTTTTCACTCTCCTCTTTCCCTTTCATCAAGAGGCTCTTTAGTTCTTCTTCGCTTTCTGCCATAAGGGTGGTGTCATATGCATATCTGAAGTTATTGATATTTCTCTTTATAATCTTGATTCCAGCTTGTGCTTCATCCAGCCCAGCATTTTGCATGATGTACTCTGCATGTAAGTTAAATAAGCAGGGTGACAATATACTGCCTTGATGTATTCCTTTCCCAATTTGGAATCAGTCTATGTACACTTCTAACTGTTCTATGTACAGTTCTAACTGTTGCTTCTTGACCTACATACAGATTTCTCAGGAGGCAGGTCAGGTGGTCTGGTAGTCCCATCTCTTTAGCTAATGAAGGTGATGAAATTCCAGTTGAGCTATTTCAAATCCTAAAAGATGATGCTGTGAAAGTGTTGCACTCAATATATCAGCATGTTTTGAAAACTCAGCAGTGGCCACAGCCTTGGAAAAGGTAAGTTTTAATTCCAATCCCAAAGAAAGGCAATGACAAAGAATGTTCAAACTACTCAGCGATACAAAGAACAAATTATTGATGTACAAAACAACTTCTATGACTCTCAAAGTAATTATGTGTGAAAGCAAAAATTTAAGTGAGAAAAAAAAAGAAATCTCATAAAGGTTATATGTTCTACATTTTCACCTATAGAACATTATTGAAATGACAATATTAAAAAGATGAAAAATATGGTAGTAGTTGCCAGGTTTGGTGATATTGTATGGGGGGTGTGACAGCACATGACTATGGCTATAAAAGTGTAGTTCGAGGGATTTTTTTGATGGAGTTTTTTTGTATCTTGACTGTGGTGATGGTCACAAGAATCTATACTTGTGGTAAACTGCATGCAACTAAATACATGCACAGACACTTATAATGAATGTATGTAAAATTTGTGAAATCTGAATAAGTTCAATGGAATATCTCAATGATTATTTCCTGTTGTTACACTGGATTCCAGTTATGCAAGCTGTTACAATTGCAGGAAACTGAATGAATAGTATGCAAATGTTTCTGTATTAATTCTTGCAACTGAAGGTAAATCTACAATGCCTCAAAATAAAGAAAAATTAGAAATCTTAAATATTGATCACAATTATTCACAAACTTAAAATAGTATTATTCCTGCAAAAGGCTCCCAAAATTCAGTTGTTTATCAACTGATGAATGGACAAACAGAATGTGGTACTTCCATACAACTGAATGTTATTTGGCAATGAAAATGGAGTATTGATAAATGTTATTACACATATGAAACTTGAAAAATTATGCTCAATGAAAGATACCAGTCACAAAAGACGATATATTGAATGATTCTGTTTATAGGAAATATCCAGGATAGGCAAAACTCAAGAGCCTGAAATTAGATTGGTAGTTGTCTAGGACTGCTACTAATGATGGTTGAGATGAGTTGATGGCTGCTGGATATGAGTTCTCTTCTTGGAGTGATGAAAAAGTTCTAAAATTAGATTATTGTAAAATTCACAGAATTCTGAATTTATACTTAAAATGAGTTAATTCTAACATATGTGAACCATATCTCAACAAGTCATTTAAAAATATCTAATGAACTAAAAGAACAGAAAATATACCATGAAAACGTTAATCATAAAAATTAGGGGTGGTCACACTAATATAAATAGATCTCAAAGAAAGGAATATTACTGGAGAAAATGTAGAATAGTAGATAGTGATAAATGAATACATCTACTAAATAAGACTAAATATTATCCAGTATTATTCATGTATTTTTATCTGAAGCAAAAACTTAAACAAACAAAATAATACATAGGACACAAATACAGTGAGAGTCCTCAACAATCTTCTCTTAGTTAGTGACTAAGTATACAGAGAATCAATAAAGATACTGAAGATCTCAGATCAGATCAGTCACTCAGTCATGTCCGACTCTTTGCAACCCGATGAATGGCAGCACACCAGGCCTCCCTGTCCATCACCAACTCCCGGAGTTCACTCAGACTCACGTCCATCGAGTCAGTGATGCCATCCAGCCATCTCATCTTCTGTCGTCCCCTTCTCCTCTTGCCCCCAATCCCTCCCAGCATCAGAGTCTTTTCCAATGAGTCAACTCTTCGTATGAGGTGGCCAAAGTACTGGAGTTTCAGCTTTAGCATCATTCCTTCCAAATAAATCCCAGGACTGATCTCCTTCAGAATGGACTGGTTGGATCTCCTTGCAGTCCAAGGCACTCTCAAGAGTCTTCTCCAACACCACAGTTCAAAAGCATCAATTCTTCAGTGCTCAGCCTTCTTCACAGTCCAACTCTCACATCCATACATGATCACAGGAAAAACAATAGCCTTGACTAGACGAACCTTCATTGGCAAAGTAATGTCCCTGCTTTTAAATATGCTATCTAGGTTGGTCATAACTTTCCTTCCAAGGAGTAAGTGTCTTTTAATTTCATGGCTGCAGTCACCATCTGCAGTGAGTTTGGAGCCCAGAAAAATAAAGTCTGACACTGTTTCCCCATCTATTTCCCATGAAGTGATGGGACCAGATGCCATGATCTTCGTTTTCTGAATGTTGAGCTTTAAGGCAACTTTTTCACTCTCCACTTTCACTTTCATCAAGAGGCTTTTAGTTCCTCTTCACTTTCTGCCATACGGTGGCAACTCTATCAAAAAATTTTTCCTATATGACATTTATAAAATATATTACTCAGCAACATTTTTTTTTTAATGGACACAAAGAAAAAGACCCTATTCTGGGACACAAAACCAATCTCAACAGTTTAAAAATAATTGGAATCTTATGAAGTATGTTCTCTGACCAAAATAAATTAAACTAAAAATAAACAACAGGGGCTTCCCTAGTGGCTCAGTGATGAAGAATCTGTCTGCCAATGCAGGAGGCATGGGTTCAATCCCTGGTAAGGGAAGATCCTACCTGCCATGCAGCAAATGGGCCCATGTGCCACAACTATTAAGCCTGTGCTCTAGAGCCCAGACGGAGAAGGCAATGACACCCCACTCCAGTACTCTTGCCTGGAAAATCCCATGGACAGAGGAGCCTGGTAGGCTGCAGTCCATGCTAAGGGTCGGACATGACTGAGCAACTTCACTTTCACTTTTCACTTTCATGCATTGGAGAAGGAAATGGCAACCCACTCCAGCGTTCTTGCCTGGAGAATCCCAGGGACAGGGAAACCTGGTGGGCTGCCATCTATGGGGTCGCACAGAGTCAGACACGACTGAAGTGACTTAGCAGCTAGAGCCCAGAAACCACAACTACTGAGACCTCGCATTTCAACTACTGAAGCCAGTAAACCCTAGAGCCTATGCTCTACAACAAGAAGCCACCATCTTGAGAAGCCCATGCACCACAATTAAAGAGTATCTCCCATTCACAACTAGAGAAAAGCCTGTGCAGCAATGAAGATTCAGCACAGTCGACCTATTTAGAAAATTACTAAAAACAAATAACAACCACTATCAAGAAACTGATCAAATATTTGAATATTAAATGACATATTTCTAAATAACTCAAATGTGAAGGAGAAAGCAAAATTGAATCTGAAGTCTTTGAATTGAACTAAGTCAACAACCTGAGTATTTACAGCAAGTAGAGAAAATTTTACAGTATTATGTTACTGAGCTGAAAATAATGAAGTTTCAAGTCAATAACCTAAGTTTTAAGAAATTAGGAGGTGAAAGCAAGCCAAACCCACTTCAAGCAGAAGGGAAAGGGATAGCGAAAATAAGACAGAAAGCAAAAAATTAAAAACAGAAAAACAATACAGAAAAATCGATAAAACTAAAACCTTGTTCTTTGACAAGATCAATAAAGTTGATAAAGATCCTAGTAGACTAATCAAAGAAAGAGAATACAAATTACAAAACTAGATAAGGATTTACCATCAAAGACAATACAGATATTTCAATAATATTAATGCAATATTCTAAATAAAATCTTCATTCCAGCTAATTTGAAAAATCAGGTGCAATGGAAAACTCCTTAAGGTATATACTGCAAAACCTCATTCTACAAGTGTTAGGGAAATTAAATAGGTAGTCTTGTTTAGGCTTCAGAGACAAAGCAGAGCAGTCCTTTGACTTTGTTCTAACCTTGCTGGACACTGACCTGACCGTGAATGCCCTGACCACCTGACTGCTGTGAGTGCAAATCTTGTGGTACCACAGATTATAGATAAAATAGAGCATGAAACTTGAGATTGTTGAGCCCCTGGAGGAGGTTTGGCCAACCATGCCCCCAAGCTTAACAACAGTCCATTTTTCAAGACAAAACAAACAGCATTAACTGAAAACAGAGCTTCAGTTTTCTCACAGACTTACAAGTGTATCAGTTTGATTCCTGGGATTATAAGCAAGAACTAAAACAGCAATTTTTATAGTCTCACCAATGGAAGGAACATGCTGTCTGGGACTTTTTCCCAACAGGGACTTCTGATGTGCTGTGTCATGGGATTTCCCAACATTGTTTAAGTCTTAACGTTGGTCAAAACCCAATTTGTAAGGTAGCCTCCTCTATTTCTATTTCTCTTTTCTTTTAATGTTAGTATATTGAAAGTAAGCTAGATAATTTTTATTTGTATATAACAAGAGTGTTACTTCACTAACAAATCCTTTAAAACTGAGATAGAAGTAAAAACTTTCTATAAAACAAGAAATAGATTACATGGACAGTAAATTCTTTTCTACAAATAAAGTTCACAGTAAAAGTAGAATTTCAGGCCCAAATATATGCATGCTAAGTCGCTTCAGTTCAGTTCAGTCACTCAGTCGTGTCTGACTCTTTGCAACCCCATGAATTGCAACACTCCAGGCCTCCCTGTCCATCACCAAGTTGCTTCAGTTGTGTCCAACTCTTTGAGACCCTATGGAGTGTGGCCTGCCAGGCTCCTCTGTCTAAGGGGTTGTCCAGGCACGAATACTGGAGTGGGTTGCCATGCCCTCCTGCAGGGGATCTTCTGACTCAGGGATCAAACCAGCATCTCTTATGTTTTCTGAATTGGAAGGTGGGTTCTTTACCACTAGTGCCACCTTAGAAGCCCTAATAGTTACACTGAATTCTACCAAATATTTAAATAAAAAATAATATCAGTTATACACAAAGTTTTTCAGAAAACAACAACAACAAAAGAAAGTGCACACCAGTTAGTTTTATAAAGCTACCATTGCTCCTATAACAAAGATGTCCAATAACAGTAAAAGGTAGAAATTGGTAGGCAGTCAGTGTAGAACTCCATTGGCCTAAAGCTATACCATCTTGCAAACTCCTGGAATGTGTCCTTGGTCTAATGAATTCAGTTCAGTTCAGTCGCTCAGTCGTGTCTGACTCTTTGCAACCCAATGAACTGCAGCACACCAGGTCTCCCTGTCCATCAACAATTCCCAGAGTTCACCCAAACTCATGTCCATTGAGCCAGTGATGCCATCTAACCATCTCATTCTCTGTCGTCCCTTTCTCCTCCTGACCTCAACAGAGTGCAGGAAAGGCATCAGGGTGTTTTCAAATGAGTCAGCTCTTCACATGAGGTGGCCAAAGTATAGGAGTTTCAGCTTCAACATCAGTTCTTCCAATGAACACTCAGGACTGATCTTCTTTAGGATTAACTGGTTGGATCTCTTTGCAGTCCAAGGGACTCACAAGAGTCTTCTCCAACACCACAGTTCAAAAGTATCAGTTCTTTGCTGCTCAGCTTTCTTTATAGTCCAACTCTCACATCCATACATGACCACAGGAAAAACCATAGCCTTGACTAGACAGACCTTTGTTGGCAAAGTAATGCATCTGCTTTTAATATGCTTTCTAGGTTGGTCATAACTCTCCTTCCAAGGAGGAAGTGTCTTTTAATTTCAAAGCTGAAATCACCATCTGCAGTGATTTTTAGAGCCTCCCAAAATAAAGTCAATCACTGTTTCCACTGTTTCCCATCTATTTGCCATAAAGTGATGGGACCGGATGCCATGATCTTAGTTTTCTGAATGTTGAGCTTTAAGCCAACTTTTCCACTCTCCTCTTTCACTTTCATCAAGAGGCTTTTTAGTTCTTCTTCAATTTCTGCCATAAGGATGGTGTCATCTTTATATCTGAGGTTACTGATATTTCTCCTGGAAATCTTGATTCCAGCTTGTGCTTCTTCTAGCCCAGCATTTCTCATGATGTACTTTGAATATAAGTTAAATAAGCAGGGTGACAATATATAGCCTTGACGTACTCTTTTTTCTATTTGGAACCAGTCTGTTGTTCTATGTCCAGTTCTAACTGTCTTCCAGATCTGCATACAGGTTTCTCAAGAGGCAGGTCAGGTGGTCTGGTATTCCTAACTCTTGAATAATTTTCCACCGTTTATTGCGATCCACACAGTCAAAGGCTTTGGCATAGTCAATAAAGCAGAAATAGATGTTTTTCTGGAACTCTCTTGCTTTTTCCATGATCCAGTGGATGTTGGCAATTTGATCTCTGGTTCCTCTGCCTTTTCTAAAACCAGCTTGAACATATGGAAATTCACAATTCACATATTGCTGAAGCCTGGCTTGCAGAATTTTGAGCATTACTTTACTAGCGTGTGAGATGAGTGCAATTGTGCGGTAGTTTGAGCATTCTTTGGCATTGCCTTTCTTTGGGATTAGAATGAAAACTGACCTTTTCCAGTCCTGTGGCCACTGCTGAGTTTTCCAAATTTGCTGGCATATTGAGTGCAGCACTTTCATAGCATCATCTTTCAGGATTTGAAATAGCTCAACTGGAATTCCATCACCTCCACTAGCTTTGTTCGTAGTGATGCTTTCTAAGGCCCACAGGACTTCACGTTCCAGGATGTCTGGCTCTAGGTCAATGATCACACCATAGTGATTATCTGGGTTGTGAAGCTTTTTTTTGTTCGGTTCTTCTGTGTGTTCTTGCCACCTCTTCTTAATATTTTCTGCTTCTGTTAGGTCCATACCATTTCTGTTCTTTATCGAGCCCATCTTTGCATGAAATGTTCCCTTGGTATATCTAATTGTCTTGAAGAGATCTCTAGTCTTTTCCATTCTGTTGTTTCCCTCTATTTCTTTGCATTGATCACTGAGGAAGGCTTTCTTATCTCTTCTTGCTATCTTTGGAACTCTGCATTCAGATGCTTATATCTTTCCTTTTCTCCTTTTCTCTTCTCTTCTTTTCACAGCTATTTGTAAGGCCTCCTCAGACAGCCATTTTGCTTTTTTGCATTTCTTTTCCATGAGGATGGTCTTGATCCCTGTCTCCTGTACAATGTCATGAACCTCCATCCATGGTTCATCAGGCACTCTATCAGATCTAATCCCTTAAATCTATTTCTCACTTCTCACTTCCACAAATAACCATAAGGGATTTGATTTAGGTCATAACTGAATGGTCTAGTGGTTTTCTTTACTTTCTTCAATTTAAGTCTGAATTTGGAAATAAGGTGTTCATGATCTGAGCCACGGTCAGCTCCTGGTCTTGCTTTTGCTGACTGTATAGAGCTTCTCCATCTTTGGCTGCAAAGAATATAATCAATCTGATTTCGGTGTTGACCATCTGATGATGTCCATGTGTAGAATCTTCTCTTGTGTTGTTGGAAGAGGGTGTTTACTATGACCAATGCATTTCTTGGCAAAACTCTATTAGCCTTTGCCCTGCTTCATTCCATATTCTAAGGCCAAATTTGCCTGTTACCCAGGTGTTTCTTGACTTCCTACTTTTGCAATATCCTTAAGAATAGGCAAACTAAAATGAGATACCACTATCCATTTAGGAGGGCTCCCCTTGTGACTCAGCTGGTAAATAATCCACCTGCAATGCAGGAGACCTGGGTTTGATCCATGGGTTGGGAAGACCCCTTGGAGAAGGGAATGGCTGCCCACTCCAGTATTCTGGCCTGGAGAATTCCATGGACTACAGTCCATGTGGTCACAAAGAGTAGGACATGACTGAGCAACTGTCAGTTTCACTGTCATGCACTTAGGAAAGCAGCTGATTAGAACATCACACTGAACTGACACATCAAATTAAAATAATTTTCATTTCAAAGGCAAAAATTTTCAGGTTTGAAAAGGTTAAGAGAAACTGGAACTTTTACACATTGCTGATAAAATGCAGTGTGGCAGAGACACTTTGGAAAACATTGCAGCAATTTTTTATAAAAGTACACATTCACTCAGTAATTTCACTCCTAGTCATTCACCTAAGAGAAGTGAAATATATGGCCATAAAAAGACTTGCATACAAATGCTCATGCCATCTTCTTTCCTAATTACAAAAAGTCAAAAGTGGCAAATAAATATATTTGGTACATTCATATAATAATCTGTTACTTACCAATAAAAAGGAATGAAATGTTGATACATAAAACAACACAGATGAATCTCAAAAGCACTGTAAGTAAAAGAATATACATGCCACATACTATAGGTCTGCATACTGTATGACTTTTTTATATGACATTCTGAACAAAGGAAAGACTTACAGATGTTATAACTGGTTGCTGAGGGCTGGAGGTAAGGGGGAAATTATTACAGAGTGACACAAGAAAATTTGGGGCGGTGGGCAGTTGAGGTTTAATTCCTCTAGTTATAAGGAGAATAATCTTTTCAAATAATTTAAAATGACTTTCTGTCATTTTTTTTGGGAGAATAGATTTGTTTCAACTTTATGCTTCTAAACATGGAAATATACATATTATATTTTAATGTTATTAATTAGCAAGCCAAAATCTCTCAAAATTTTTTTTGTTTTCTTAAAGTCAGGTCTATTGAAGTGTAATTTATGATAAAAGTCACCCTTCTCAGGCATCAATTTTATGTATTAATATTTTGACACACATACACAATTGTATAGCTACAATAAAAATACTGAATTTTTTCCCAAAAGTTGTTCTTTAAATCTATTTTTAAAAACAGAATGTGTTTTAAAATTGATTACTTATGATATAGTGTTCAATGATCTCCTTTGAATTAGGAAAAGTCACTGAATTAATATCATAGAACTACCATTTCATGGTATATTTCTATTAATATGTTTAAATAATAAATGTTTACCAAATAAATACAATAGTACAGGGGGAGGAGCTAAGATGGCGGAGGAGTAGGACGGGGAGAACACTTTCTCCCCCACAAATTCATCAAAAGAACATTTAAACACCGAGTAAATTCCATAAAACAACTTCTGAATGCCGGCAGAGGACATCAGGCACCCAGAAAAGCAACCCAAGTCTTCGAAAGGAGAGAGAAGAAACAGCTCCACTCACCAGAACACTGACACAAGCTTCCCTAACCAAGAAACCTTGACAAGACACCTGTACAAACCCACACAGAGCGAGGAAATGCCACAGTAAATAGAACTCCACAAACTGCCAGAATACAGAAAGGACACCCTAAACTCAGCAATTTAAACAAGATGAAGAGACAGAGGAATATCCAGCAGATAAAGGAACAGGATAAATGCCCACCAAACCAAACAAAAGAGGAAGAGATAGGGAATCTACCTGATAAAGAATTCCGAATAATGATAGTGAAACTGATCCAAAATCTTGAAATCAAAATGGAATCACAGATAAATAGCTTGGAGACAAAGATTGAGAAGATGCAAGAAAGGTTTAACAAGGACCTAGAAGAAATAAAAGAGAGTCAATATAAAATGAATAATGCAATAAATGAAATTAAAAACACTCTGGAGGCAACAAATAGTAGAATAACAGAGGCAGAAGATAGGATTAGTGAATTAGAAGATAGAATGGTAGAAATAAATGAATCAGAGAGGATAAAAGAAAAACGAATTAAGAGAAATGAGGACAATCTCAGAGACCTCCAGGACAATATTAAACGCTACAGCATTCGAATCGTAGGGGTCCCAGAAGAAGAAGACAAAAAGAAAGACCATGAGAAAATACTTGAGGAGATAATAGTTGAAAACTTCCCTAAAATGGGGAAGGAAATAATCACCCAAGTCCAAGAAACCCAGAGAGTCCCAAACAGGATAAACCCAAGGCGAAACACCCCAAGACACATATTAATCAAATTAACAAAGATCAAACACAAAGAACAAATATTAAAAGCAGCAAGGGAAAAACAACAAATAACACACAAGGGAATTCCCAATAGGATAACAGCTGATCTTTCAATAGAAACTCTTCAAGCCAGGAGGGAATGGCAAGACATACTTAAAGTGATGAAAGAAAATAACCTACAGCCCAGATTATTGTACCCAGCAAGGATCTCATTCAAATATGAAAGAGAAATCAAAAGCTTCTCAGACAAGCAAAAGCTGAGAGAATTCAGCACCACCAAACCAGCTCTCCAACAAATACTAAAGGATATTCTCTAGACAGGAAACACAAAAACAGTGTATAAACTCGAACCCAAAACACTAAAGTAAATGGCAACGGGATCATACTTATCAGTAATTACCTTAAACGTAAATGGGTTGAATGCCCCAACCAAAAGACAAAGACTGGCTGAATAGATACAAAAACAAGACCCCTACATCTGTTGTCTACAAGAGACCCATCTCAAAACAGGGGACACATACAGACTGAAAGTGAAGGGCTGGAAAAAGATTTTCCATGCAAATAGGGACCAAAAGAAAGCAGGAGTAGCAATACTTATATCAGATAAAATAGACTTTAAAACAAAGGCTGTAAAAAGAGACAAAGATGGTCACTACATAATGATCAAAGGATCAATCCAAGAAGAAGATATAACAATTATAAATATATATGCACCCAACACGGGAGTGCCGCAATATGTAAGACAAATGCTAACAAGTATGAAAGGAGAAATTAACAATAACACAATAATAGTGGGAGACTTTCATACCCCACTCACAGCTATGGATAGATCAACTAAACAGAAAATTACAAGGAAACACAAACGTTAAATTATACAATAGACCATGTAGACCTAATTGATATCTATAGGACATTTCATCCCAAAACAATGAATTTCACCTTTCTCTCAAGCACACATGGAACCTTCTCCAGCATAGATCACATCCTGGGCCATAAAGCTAGCCTTGGTAAATTCAAAAAAAAATGGAAATCATTCCAAGCATCTTTTCTGACCACAATGCAGTAACATTAGATCTCAATTACAGGAGAAAAACTATTAAAAATTCCAACATATGGAGGCTGAACAACACGCTGCTGAATAACCAACAAATCACAGAAGAAATCAAAAAAGAAATCAAAATTTGCATAGAAACTAATGAAAATGAAAACACAAGAACTCAAAACCTGTGGGACACTTTAAAAGCAGTCCTAAGGGGAAAGTTCATAGCAATACAGGCATACCTCAAGAAACAAGAAAAAAGTCAAATAAATAACCTAACCCTACACCTAAAGCAACTAGAAAAGGAAGAAATGAAGAACCCCAGGGTTAGTAGAAGGAAAGAAATCTTTTAAAAATTAGGGCAGAAATAAATGCAAAAGAAACAAAAGAGACCATAGCAAAAATCAACAAAGCCAAAAGCTGGTTCTTTGAAAGGATAAATAAAATTGACAAACCATTAGCCAGACTCATCAAGAAACAAAGGGAGAAAAATCAAATCAATAAAATTAGAAATGAAAATGGGGAGATCACAACAGATAACACAGAAATACAAAGGATCATAAGAGACTACTATCAACAATTATATGCCAATAAAATGGACAACGTGAAAGAAATGGACAAATTCTTAGAAAAGTAAAACTTTCCAAAACTGGACCAGGAAGAAATAGAAAATCTTAACAGACCCATCACAAGCACGGAAATTGAAACTGTAATCAAAAATCTTCCAGCAAACAAAAGCCCAGGTCCAGACGGCTTCACAGCTGAATTCTACCAAAAATTTAGAGAAGAGCTAACACCTATCCTGCTCAAACTCTTCCAGAAAATTGCAGAGGAAGGTAAACTTCCAAACTCATTCTATGAGGCCACCATCACCCTAATGCCAAAACCTGACAAAGATCCCACAAAAAAAGAAAACTACAGGCCAATATCACTGATGAACATAGACGCAAAAATCCTTAACAAAATTCTAGCAATAAGAATCCAACAACACATTAAAAAGATCATACACCATGACCAAGTGGGCTTTATCCCAGGCATGCAAGGATTCTTCAATATCCGCAAATCAATCAATGTTATACACCACATTAACAAATTGAAAAACAAAAACCATATGATTATCTCAATAGATGCAGAGAAAGCCTTTGACAAAATTCAACATCCATTTATGATAAGAACTCTCCAGAAAGCAGGAATAGAAGGAACATACCTCAACATAATAAAAGCTATATATGACAAACCCACAGCAAACATTATCCTCAATGGGGAGAAATTGAAAGCATTTCCTCTAAAGTCAGGAACAAGACAAGGGTGCCCACTTTCACCATTACTATTCAACATAGTTTTGGAAGTTTTGGCCACAGCAATCAGAGCAGAAAAAGAAATAAAAGGAATCCAAATTGGAAAAGAAGAAGGAAAACTCTCACTGTTTGCAGATGACATGATCCTTTACATAGAAAACCCTAAAGACTCCACCAGAAAATTACTAGAACTATCAATGATTATAGTAAAGTTGCAGGATATAAAATCAACACACAAAAATCCCTTGCATTCCTATATGCTAATAATGAGAAAACTGAAAGAGAAATTAAGGAAACAATTCCATTCACCATTGCAATGGAAAGAATAAAATACTTAGGAATATATATACCTAAAGAAACTAAATACCTATACATAGAAAACTATAAAACACTGGTGAAAGAAATCAAAGAGGACACTAATAGATGGAGAAATATACCATGTTCATGGATTGGAAGAATCAATATAGTGAAAATGAGTATACTACCCAAAGCAATTTATAGATTCAATGCAATCCCTATCAAGCTACCAACGGTATTCTTCACAGAGCTAGAACAAATAATTTCACAATTTGTATGGAAATACAAAAAACCTAAAATAGCCAAAGCTATCTTGAGAAAGAAGAATGGAACTGGAGGAATCAACCTACCTGACTTCAGGCTCTATTACAAAGCCACAGTTATCAAGACAGTATGGTACTGGCACAAAGACAGAAATATTGATCAATGGAACAAAATAGAAAGCCCAGAGATAAATCCACACACATACGGACACCTGATCTTTGACAAAGGAGGCAAGAATATACAATGGATTAAAGACAATCTCTTTAACAAGTGGTGCTGGGAAAACTGGTCAACCACTTGTAAAAGAATGAAACTAGAACACTTTCTAACACCATACACAAAAATAAACTCAAAATGGATTAAAGATCTCAATGGAAGACCAGAAACTATAAAACTCCTAAAGGAGAACATAGGCAAAACACTCTCCGACATATATCACAGCAGGATCCTCTATGACCCACCTCCCAGAATATTGGAAATAAAAGCAAAAATAAACAAATGGGACCTAATTAAACTTAAAAACTTCTGCACAACAAAGGAAACTATTAGCAAGGTGAAAAGGCAGCCTTCAGAATGGGAGAAAATAATAGCAAATGAAGCAATGGACAAAAAACTAATCTCAAAAATATACAAGCAACTCCTACAGCTCAACTCCAGAAAAATAAATGACCCAATCAAAAAATGGGCCAAAGAACTAAATAGACATTTCTCCAAAGAAGACATACAGATGGCTAACAAACATGAAAAGATGCTCAACATCACTCATTATCAGAGACATGCAAATCAAAACCACTATGAAGTATCATTTCACACCAGTCAGAATGGCTGCGATCCATAAGTCTACAAGCAATAAATGCTGGAGAGGGTGTGGAGAAAAGGGAACTCTCTTACACTGTTGGTGGGAATGCAAACTAGTACAGCCACTATGGAGAACAGTGTGGAGATTGCTTAAAAAACTGGAAATAGAACTGCCTTATGATCCAGCAATCCCACTGCCGGGCATACACACTGAGGAAACCAGAAGAGAAAGAGACACGTGTACCCCAATGTTCATCGCAGCACTGTTTATAATAGCCAGGACATGGAAGCAACCTAGCTGCCCATCAGCAGATGAATGGATAAGAAAGCTGTGGTACATATACACAATGGAGTATTACTCAGCCATTAAAAAGAATACATTTGAATCAGTTCTAATGAGATGGATGAAACTGGAACCTATTATACAGAGTGAAGTAAGCCAGAAAGAAAAACACCAATACAGTATACTAACGCATATATATGGAATTTAGAAAGATGGTAACAATAACCCTGTGTACGAGACAGCAAAAGAGACACCGATGTATAGATCAGTCTTATGGACTCTGTGGGAGAGGGAGAGGGTGGGGAGATTTGGGAGAATGGCATTGAAACATGTATAATATCATGTATGAAACGAGTCGCCAGTCCAGGTTCGATGCACAGTACTGGATGCTTGGGGCTGGTGCACTGGGACGACCCAGAGGGAGGTTAAGGGAAGGAGGAGGGAGGAGGGTTCAGGATGGGGAACGCGGGTATACCTGTGGCGGATTCATTTTGATATTTGGCAAAACTAATAACAATATTTTAAAGTTTAAAAATAAAATAAAATTAAAAGAAAAAAAAATAAATACAATAGTACAACAAGTTTAAGCATATTGTATCTATGTCTCCCCTTCTATCAGCTTGAAAGATGGCATATGAATTTACAAATTTGAATATAGTCATCTATGTTTAAAATCGTAAATATTTGCATTTATAATTTTGTTGTACAACCAAATTTCAGATAAACAGTATTCAACATAAATATCCTCAATTAAATGGACTATTCACTTCACTTTTAGAAAAAAAGTTATATTGTAGGATACAAGTAGCTTATGAGTTCATGTAAGAGATATTCATACAGAAAAAAATAATAGCTCTTGCACATGTACACACACAGAGAATCAAATTTTCATTTAAATGAAACATTAATTATAAAAGTGTCTCCTCTAAGATACTGATTATGCTAATTATATTTCCCATACCTTTATTTGGGTTTTGTCTTTTGGAAAAGAAAAACAAGAAAGCATGTTGGGCTGTGTGCATAGATTTGGGATGTGTAACTCTTAATCCTCTTCACCTATTTTGCCCATTTCCCTACTTCCTTCCTGTTTGGCAACTGCCAGTTGGTTCTCTACTAGCCCATTTCAGTTTTGTTTTGTTTCTTTGCTTTGTTTTTTAAGATTCCACATAGAAGTGAAGTCATATGGTATTTGTTATTCTCTGACTTATTTCACTTAGTGTAATAGTCTCCAGGTCTACCTATGGTGTTGCAAATGACAATATTTCATTCTTTTTTTATTGCAGAATAATGTTACATTGTATGTATAGGTGTATATGTGTGTATACACATGTGCATACATACACACAATATATTTTTTATCTATTCATCTATGGGATGGACAATTAGGTTGCTTCCATATCTTGCCCATATCTTGTAAATAATGCTACAGTAAACATAAAGGTGCATGTAACTTTTCACATTAGTGATTTTGTTTTCTTGGATAAATACACAGAAATAGAATTGCTGGATCATTCAGTAGTTCTATTTTTAGTTTCTCGAGGGAGTTCCATACTGCTCTCCAGTTTCTTAAGGAATTATCTGCTTTATCAAGTCTTATGCTCCAATATATAGTAGAATCTCCATTTTGTTTTACTGATTACATCTATTTTCATGTGTGTACCTATGACATTATTTCAATGATTGCATTTCTCTGCATTTCTAAGTTCATAACTAGTTTGAAGGTCCAGCCTCATTATTATATTTTTTGAAAAGTTTTAGTTACTTACACCTCTGTTTATTTCCAATATACTGTCCAATTTTATGAAAAATAATTTTTTAAAGTTCTGATTAGAATTGTATTACACTCATTTGTGTGTGTACCTATGTGTGTGTACATTCATGTGTGTACCTATGACATTATTTCAATGATTGCATCTCTCTGCATTTCTAAGTTCATAACTAGTTTGAAGGTCCAGCCTCATTATTATATTTTTTGAAAAGTTTTAGTTACTTACACCTCTGTTTATTTCCAATATACTGTCCAATTTTATGAAAAATAATTTTTAAAGTTCTGATTAGAATTGTATTACACTCATTTGGAAAGAAAGAACAGTCCAGACATTGGTTAAAAATAGTTAACAGGTACAACAGAGTCACAAGTCAATTAGAATAGTCAAGAAAACTATTAGCCTGATGTGGTTACCTCTGTCATCTTTGACATCTTTTAATGAAGTTACACAGCTTTCCCGACAGATTCTTCACATTTCTCTTTAGAATAAGACCTCACTCTATTTTATACTTTGAAGAGTGTGCTATTTTGCCTTCATTCTTCTACTTGTTACTTCTGGTAAATTGTGTATATTTATCTTATGCGTAGTTTCTTGCTGTCTCATTAATTCTGCTGCTGCTGCTGCTGCTAAGTTGCTTCAGTCGTGTCTGACTCTGTGCGACCCCATAGACGGCAGCCCACCAGGCTCCCCCGTACCTGGGATTCTCCAGGCAAGAAAACTGGAGTGGGTTGCCATTTCCTTCTCCAATGCATGAAAGTGAAAAGTGAAAGTGAAGTCGCTCAATCGTGTCCGACTCTTTGTGACCCCCATGGACTGCAGCCTACCAGGCTCTTCCGTCCATGGGATTTTCCAGGCAAGAGTACTGGAGTGGGGTTCCATTGCCTTTTCCGCTCATTAATTCTAAGTATACTTAATTCTTTAACTTTCCTAGATTTAATGTATTTCTTCTTTGAAAATAAAATTTTATAAAAACCCTTAACTTTCACATTTTATTTCTTTAATCAGAACTTCTAGAACAGTGTTAAATATCATGTATATTTTTAAATAGAAATACAAAGATACAAGTGGAGCTGGGAACTTTTCAGTAAATAGAATAGTAAAAGGAACTGAAAATAAGATTACTGAAGGAAAGCACTACAGATCCTGCACCAATTGGACTTTAAACTTGCTTCTTTTAATCCAGTCTCTAACTGGGTGAAGAAAGACAATCAAGAGACCTGGGTTTGATCCCTGTGTCTGAAAGATCCCCTGGAGGAGGGTATGGCAACCCACTCCAGTATTCTTGCCTGGGCTATCCCATGGACAGAGAAGCCTGGTGGGCTACAGTCCACGGGGTCAGAAAGGAGTTGGACATGACTTAGTGACTAAACAACAACAACATAACTGATTCACTTTACAGTATAGCAGAAAATAACACAACATTGTAAATCAACTATGTGCATGCTAACTCGTTTCAGTCATGTCCAACTCTTTGTGACCCTATGGACTGTGGCCCACCAGGCTCCTCTGTCCATGGGATTCTCCAGGCAAGAATACTGGAGTGGGTTGCCATGCCTGCCTCCAGTGGTCTTTCCAACCCAGAGATCAAATTCACTCCTCCTCCTAACTCTTATGATTTCTATCAGAGACTTCTAAATAGTTAAGTGCTAATTCAAAATTATGATAGTGAAAACTTTAAATTTGTAGATCTTGAAGATTATTATTATTATAATCTATAATAATTATGTATTATATAATAATTACAAATTAATATTATAATAATTTTATAATTATATAGTACATTATATTATATAATAATCTTATATAATATTATAATATATAATAATTTTCAAGATCTACAAATTTAAAGTTTTTCTCTAACAAAATCTTTGAATGAGCACTTAATTTTTTAGAGTCTCTGTAGAAATCATATGAGTTTTGAATTTTATACATTTCCAAATTCCCCAAAATGATCATAAACACCTGAGAGCAGCAGGGAAAATACTTGGAAGTCTCTATATCAGACAGACCTGACTACAGGTCTTTGATTTTGTCTGTTTTTCTAGGAGAAAGTACTTGGGAATCTAATATGTGAGTCAGTTTTATTACTATTAACAATGAGCCATCCATTGCTGAGTACTGAACTGGTTTTCACATAATGCTGACAGACCAACTAACAAAAATTATTACTTTTAAGAGCAGGAGACACATAAAGACAACATACACAAAACAAAAGCAGAACAATAGATATAAGCATCTCAGAAATAAAAAGGCAAGCTATATTCTATAACACATTTACATAACATGTTTTTATGTTGACATTTTCAATTGTACAGAGGTTTCAAAATAAACAAGATTTGATGTCAGCATATTTTTTTTTAAATGAGCTTATCAAATCAGATCAGATCAGTCACTCAGTCGTGTCCGACTCTTTGTGACCCTATGAATCGCAGCATGCCAGGCCACCCTGTCCATCATCAACTCCCAGAATTCACTGAGACTCACGTCCATCGAGTCAGTGATGCCATCCAGCCATCTCATCCTCTGTCGTCCCTTTCTCCTCCTGCCCCCAATCCCTCCCAGCATCAGAGTCTTTTCCAGTGAGTCAACTCTTCACAACAGGTGGCCAAAGTACTGGAGTTTCAGCTTTAGCATCATTCCTTCCCAAGAAATCCCAGGGCTGATCTCCTTCAGAATGGACTGGTTGGATCTCCTCGCAGTCCAAGGGACTCTCAAGAGTCTTCTTCAACACCACACTTCAAAAGCATCAATTCTTCGGTGCTCAGCCTTCTTCACAGTCCAACTCTCACATCCATACATGACCACAGGAAAAACCATAGCCTTGACTAGACGGACCTTTGCTGGCAAAGTAATATCTCTGCTTTTCAATATGCTATCTAGGTTGGTCATAACTTTCCTTCCAAGGAGTAAGCATCTTTCAATTTCATGGCTGCAGTCACAGGAATGTAAAAATTTAAGGGTAGAAGTATATTTCTTTCCTGTTTGTAATCCACACAAACTTTGATTGAGGAGACTTTTCAGTGATTATGTTATATTGATACCCACATGATATAACAGAGTAAATGACACAGAAAGGTCACAACATTTTACATTACATAATGTTTCATATAATGCCCAACAGCACATTCATCTCATTACCTTACAAAAAGCTCTCAATGGAATGTTCTCATGAAATAATTTATTTTTTAACGTTAGATATAACTAGTTATCTCTGGAGGAAACATAAACAAGGATGTTTTATTAAGGAAATTGTCCTCGATTTTAAGGGAAATTTTTAAAAAATTAAGATAGTCAAAGCATATACTGCTAAAATAAAATTAGTAGGTTTATACATCTTAGACGTCATACATGTAAGTAATAATGAATAAATCTGGTTTGCATGATATAGATTATATTCAGTTGAGAGGAAAAGTAAAAATAACAAAAAGAAATATCAGCCTATTCTGTAAACCTTTAAATCTATTAAATTTAAGATATGCAGATATACTGTTTGAAACATATTTGTATTATACACTGCACATTTAGTAACCTATGGAAATAAATTATGTATGGTTGGTGATCTGATTTATAAGCTTGCCAGCAGAGTTCAGAGGCAATGGATCAGAAACAAAAGACTGCCTTATCTTAGATAAGAAAATGGCATTAAAGAATTAGCCAACTCTCTCAGTGATGTAAAAATCACAAATGTCAAAGACAGAATAAATTCATACCAAGCTTACAGAGTAGTCCTGAAAATTAAAAAAGCATACAAAAGAATATATTTGCTCCATCCTTTCCTTCCCCGACTGTGTCCACAAGTCTGTTTTCTGTATGTCTGTACCTCTAATCCTGCCCTGCAAATAAGCTCATCAGTACCACTGATCTGATCTGATCTGATGCATTAATACACGATATTTGTTTTTCTATTTCTGACCCATGCCACTGGGATGAATTGAGATAGTAGCTTTAAAACATACACATTACCATAAGTAAAACAGATAGCTAGTGGGAAGTTGCTATATAACACAGCCAGCTCAACCTGGTGCTCTGTGACAACGTAGAGGGGTTGGATGGGGTGAGAAGTGAGAGGGATATTCAAGAAGGGGGAACATATGTATACTTATGGCTGATTCACACTGCTGCATGGCAAAAGTCAGTACAACATTGTAAAGCAATTATCTTCCAATTAAAATAAATTTTAAAAAAAGAACATATATGTTCATATCTATATTACATTTAAGATTTTCCAATTTAAAAGAGTATTTGCAGATTCTAGACTTGTGCTCAGTAGTAACTGTTCCCTTCTGGTTGTCTAAAGGGCAAATCAATTTAATAGGTATCCATTAAGTTATTTAATATAAAGTATTAGGCATGTGAATCAATCTAAACATCTCACAGATGTCAAAATATTTTATTTAGAGATCTGTATCATCTATTCTCTCAATTTACAATATGAGATAAAATTAAACATTCTAATTTCTCAGCAATTTAAAATTCTGCAAGAATGAAGCTTCCACATCTAGGAGTAGTGATGTATATAACATTGGATGGAAGAAAATGATAAACGAGAGTTGTGAGCTGAGGTTATTTCTAAATTTTCATCTTCAATTTTTTTTTCAAGTTTAGCAAAGCTTCAACATTACAAGTGAAAAACACTCTAATAATTTTCTGAAGACGTACTCAAAATGTAGTAGTCCTTTTGAAGGTGATGTTTTGCAAACTAAATACTATATATTTCTGACATTGAAAAATACACTCTTGGTATTGTTCGTTACATTAACCTGGAAGGCTCAGAGTCATTTCATTCTTTCTACTGTATTCAGTGAGAATAGTGCATAGCCTAGATAGATAAACTACTTCCCACTCTACCTCTAATTTCCAAATGAGGTAATTTTGTAAACAAACTTCCTAAAATTACAATACCCTGCTGCTGCTAAATCACGTGTCGTGTCTGACTCTTTGCAACCCCATGGACTGCAGCCTACCAGGCTCCTCCGTCCACGGAATTTGCCAAGCAAGAGTACTGGAGTGGGTTGCCATTGCCTTCTCCAACAATACCCCGGATATCTGTCAAAGAATATATGCAGTTCAAGTTTCCCTATTATATCAAAAATAAAACTTTTCTATAGAGATTTTATATTATTTTTATGTTAAAGAACTGAATTGAGTTATTTTTTCTAAAGAGCTCTACCTGCAAATTCCTAAATTTTACTGTCTCTTCAAATCTTCTTCTGTTACTCGACTTTACACATGAAAGTTTCACACAAATAATTTATAAGTAGATATTTATTGGCCACCTTCTATTTCCATATGTATAATTCAAATTCATGTTAGAAGAATTTGAACGTCTTATATATTAACTTCAAAGAAAATTCTGTATTTGTGAAAACACTAACAACCAACTTGGCCATTGAACTATACTATAATTTCCTGAAGGCTGGGTCTTCATTTGAAATTCAGTGTTTATAGCACAAGCACATAACAAGTGTTCCATAAATGTATGTTGAATTACATTAAGGGTCAACACCTAACCTTCAAGAAAAATAAACCAATTTTTTCTCATCAAGGAAAAGAGAAAGTGTGATAACATGATATGTCAGCAAAAAAAAAAAGGTAAAAAAAGAGAATTTTTTAAGGTCTTTACTCTAAACTTACTTTCACATGAGAATTTAGAGATAGATTTTACTAGAAATATTTCTAGTAATTTGGCACAATTTACCTCAGTTACTTATAATAGGGTTGGGTATTATGACTACAACATAAATATTCTACATTGCCACAATTAAAAAAGGAGGTTTGAAAGCCATTTACCTGAATCAACTTGGAACAAACAATAAAATATATTTCAGGTATATTATATTAAAATATTATTATATAATATTCATTTTTACTCTCAGAATATAAAATATTTACTTTCAATCAAATTATTTACACTCTTATTGAGACATCCCACAACTAGCATGCTCTGTTTTCCTGCAGCTCCATTTTTCTACTTCCCCTCAAAATGACTCTTAGAAAGAACTCTCTGTACATACTTTTTTCATTTGTTGTCTAACTTTTCCTCTTGAACCCATTCCAGATGGGCTTCCATTCCAGAGGGAATGGAAGGGCTTTACTTAAATGGCTCTAGAGGTGCACCAAGATTCTAGCACTTAGTAATCCTTAGTAATCCTTTTGGAGAAGGCAATGGCACCCCACTCCAGTACTCTTGCCTGGAAAATCCCATGGATGGAGGAGCCTGGTGGGCTGCAGTCCATGGGGTCGCTAAGAGTCGGACACGACTGAGCAACTTCACTTTCACTTTTCACTTTCATGCATTGGAGAAGGAAATGGCAACCCACTCCAGTGTTCTTGCCTGGAGAATCCCATGGACAGAGGAGCCTGGTGAGCTGCCGTCTATGAGGTCGCACAGAGTCGGACACACTGAAGTGACTTAGCAGCAGTAATCCTTTATCCTGGAATGCCTTCTCCAATGTACCTTCAAGGCTTTCTCCTTCACTCTCCCTGCCACACCTTCTTGGTATAAATGCTGAACACTATGTCTAAAATTTTATCTCCTCACTGCACTGTCGTTTTCCCCTGTTTTATTTTTCTTCATAAAGTTATAACCCATAATATAGTTTATATTTTATTTAAATGTCTTTATATATTATACCAACATTATCTTTCATATACCTCTTATCATCCTCATTACAGTTTCCTGCAACAAAAAGTCAATAAGCTGAACTCCAAGAATGTCAAAGTCCCTTCTCATCCTAATATTCTCAACCCCTTAGCAGTATCAGTGCAATTTACCATGGCTCCTGTGAGAGGCAGTATGTGTTGTCCTAGGAGAGCTTGAGCTTTTACAGATAATTAAGAAGGAAAATACTTCCAAACATCACAAGGTTCATATCTATCATGGAGTATCAGAGAGGATGTGGCAGACCTCTGATAATCCACCAAAATTAAATCCAGAGCAGAGGAAACAGTGTTTGGGGGACACAATGCTTATGCTTAGAGAGACCAAGTGGCAGCAGTCATCAGTGCAGAATATCAAAACATTGCTGAATGTCATTATTAGGAAAAAAAATTCAACGACAGCAGAAACGAAGGCAGCAGTTGGACATCACGTGGCAGTATGCCAAAGCAGAACCTAAAGCAACAATCCCATTGTCCATGTCCAAGTGCTGCCTGTTTTTCAATGCTACCTACCATATCCAAACTTTCTACTCAACACCCCCACTTGGGTTTCAAATACGTGTCTTAAACTCAAACTCTGAATCAGAATTTTTTTTTAAGATATTTGAAATACAACTTTATTCTGATTCAAAACAAAAAGGAATGGGAATGACAAAAACAAGATTCCACCTCTCAATATGTCATGTGACTATAGCAGTCTTATATCTGAAACTCAAAGAAGAAACAGCTGTGTTTCGAAACACCTAAATATGCAGGTCCAAACAATGAAGATAGTTTTGTAACTTCCATATTCACTCCAAAGCCTGTCCATTTTCTTCAGCGTCCAAAGATGAAGCACATGTTCTGTTTCCCTATATAATAAAATGGCAAACACACGGCACCACTGATATCACAGGAAAGTTGCCTATAAAATTAGACTTCGGATGTTGGGCCCCAGCTTCACTTTCTCACAGTAAAGCATCTGTCTGAGCAACCTCTAAATTGTGCTTGTATAGCCACTGCCAAGGCTGGGTCTCTGACCACCTCTGGTGGGATGAGAGTAGGCATGGCAAGAAATTCCAAGTTAGGGTCTCTGATCAGTTTTCTAGCAAGACAGAGGAAGGGCTTTTCAAAGTTTTAGTTACTTTTGGCAGAAATGTCATAGTACTGAAGATTCTTCTTTCTGTGGAAGACAACTTGACTTTGCCTTAATCTTTTGGTCCTTAATATCCACTTCATTGCCACACAACACAATGGGGATGTTCTCACACAGTCCTATCAGATGTCTGTGCCAGTTAGGCATATTCTTGTACGTAACTCGATGTTACATCAAGCATAATAATGGCACACTGAGCTTGGATATAATAGCCAACTCTCAGTTCACCAAATTTCTCCTGACCAGCTGTATCCCATACATTGAACTTAATTGGTCCTCTGTTGGTATGGAGCACAAGGAGATGGACCTCAACAATTTACTTCTCAAATTCACCAGTCAGATGACCTTGCACGAATGTATTCTTTCAGTATCACCAGCACCAACCAATACAAGTTTGAACAGAACTTGGAGTTCTCCGTGGGCAGTAATCTCTTGATGTTCCACAGGCCAGGTCCCAGTACCCTAAGGGCCTCTGCAGCTGGGGAGGGGAGGAGGTCTGCCAGAGGACCTGAGAAATCGTCTCCTCAAGACTGCTGCCCACTGCAGCCGCCCCAACACCCCCACCCCAACCCCTCTCCATATCAGAATTTTTAATGTCCTCTTCACAAGTATGTCTTTCCTCTATTCTTAAGTGTGTATGTGCATGCTCAGTCACTTCAGTCGTGTCCAACTCTTTGCAACCCCAGGGACTGTAGCCTGCCAGGATCCTTTGTCTATAGAATTTCTCAGGCAAGAATACTGGAGTAGTTTGCCATTTCCTTCTCCAGGGGATCTTCTGAGTCTCTTGCCTCTCCTGAATCACAGGTAGATTCTCTACCACTGAGCCACCATCAGGAAACCCCTATTCCTCAATACGTCACATCAAATGGCACCATCACTCATGAGTCTGTCAAACATTTAAGTGTCATCTTTTAATTCTTTATTCTCCTCACTCCTAGAATCCCAATGAATTTGCAAATCTTCTTCTGCCTCTAAAATCCATCCTAAATTTGTTCATTTTTTAAAATTTCTGCTCTTATGATAACAGACAGGTGCCTATGTTCTCACACAGACGATGCAGTAGTCCCTTTTTTTGATTCTACCAAGCATTCTTACAAACTGCTTCTTATCCAGTAGCCAAAGCATTCTTTTTCCAACTGACATGTCACTACCAAGCTTTACTTTTCATTAACCTTGAATTAAATTTTGACTCCTTACTCAGTCCTCAGAAGGCCTAGAAATTCTGGTCTTCATCCACCCTTCTCACTCATCTCATACAAAGCAACTTTACCTTCACCATACTTTAGTCTCACTGTTTCTTTTCCCTTAAACATGGGAAATTATTTGCCATCACATGGCCTTTGCACTTAACATTCGCTGAGCTTGAATGCCATTTCCCCAGGTGGTCCTCTGGTTAGTTAGCCTCATCTTCATTATTCAATCAAGAATTCAGTCCTCAAATATAACTATACTGGGCTTCCCAGGTGGCGCAGTAGTAAAGAATCTGTCTGCCAATGCAGGAAACACAGGAGACTCGGAAGATCCCCTGGAGTAGGAAAAGGCAACCCACTCCAGTATTCTTGCCTAGAGAATGCCATGGACAGAGGAGCCTGCTGGGATACCATCCAAGGGGTCACAAAGAGTGGGACATGACTGAGCATACAGGCACGCACATAACTGTAGTTGGTTGACCGTAACACACCCTTCCCACTCTAGCACATTATGCTACTTTAATATTTACATTTTTTCTGCTTTTGAAGCTGTTTCCTTTATTTACTAATATAGTAATTTCAGAAGCCCTTCCTTTAGAACATCAGATCCAAGCAAGCAGAGAGCTTGTCTATCTTTATCATTGATCTTAGAACTGCATAGTAGTATAGAATCCAATTTAAACAATTTTCTTAACAATGAACTGAATAGAAACTTTAACATTAATTTATACTTTAAAAAGAAAATTTAGGTTTTTTATTTCACTCAAAAAAAATGTATATTCACCAGGCAATCTGTGACAACAAAGTTAGATTGTCTCTAATCTAAAAGTTACTAGATGATGGATTTATAACAACTCATAAATATTTAGCTTAATAATATTAAGAACTTGAATTTGGGTCATATAATCATCATGTATTATTACTCAAATCATAAATTAGAAAAGACACAATGAATTTATCAAGGAATAATTTCATTTAAATAGCCATATGAGAATTTTCAGTTATAAGTAATATTAATAAAGATGAAAGAAAATATCTACACATGAAGACAACCAAGAATTCAAAGTTCCATAACTAAAATGAAAGTTTTTAAAATTGTATCCTCCTACTTACATATATAATAACTACTTCAAAACAACCACTACTTTTAAATGTAGAGGAGTGAATAGAATTAAGTACTTCAAGGCTGAGTATGTAGGATATGAAATTAAAAAAATATAAAACAGTGCTCTTTTTGGTTGATAGCTGAAGTAATGAACTAAATAGTAATACACATTTTGTTAACACATCGTAAGCAAAAACTTAATAAAATTTCCTCATATTGTTTTTCCTATTATGGAATCACTAAACAAACTGAGCTTTTTTTACCTATTAAGTAGAATATTTTAATAATTTGATAGTGATTTCTTCAAACTGAACCCAGTGTCACAAAAATAAACAGTTTTATTGATATGGAAATACTGTGGTTAAAATACTAAAATTCCATTGAAAATTCATATAATTAGGTACACAAGCTTCTCTGAAATAAATTTCATCATATTTTATCAGGAATACTTGAAAATAATGATCTAATTTCTTTGTTTTTATTATTTTTAATCAGTAAACTAATTTCCTCTGAAATATTAGCTAGTTTAGAACACCAGATATTCTGTATTCCATTAGTATATGGCATGAGCTTTAAATATTTCCAGTTAAAAATTTAATGAAACAGCTATACTCTAAATAAAATTCAAGCATTATATTATATGAATAGACTAGACTGCTAAGTTGCTTCAGTCGTGTCCGACTCTGTGTGACCCCATAGACAGCAGCCCACCAGGCTCCCCTGTCCGTGGGATTCTCCAGGCAAGAATACTGGAGTGGGTTGCCATTTCCTTCTCCAATGCATGAAAGTGAAAGTGAAGTCGCTCAGTCGTGTCTGACTCCTAGCAACCCCATGGACTGCAGCCTACCAGGCTCCTCCGTCCATGGGATTTTCCAGGCAAGAGTACTGGAGAGGGGTGCCATTGCCTTCTCCGATAGACTAGACTAGTAACAAATAACTTTACTGTTTCAAGGGCTTTAAATAGCCAAGGTTTATTCTCGGTCATGCAAGTTCTCTTGCTGGTTCTAGGCGAATCTCTTAGATGTCTGTCTTTGAGTGCTTTTTCTTTCAAACCAACAAGGAAAAAAAAACAACTTCTAATCCAGAGTAACAGAGAGAAATATTGGAAATAAAGCTGTCTAGTTAAGTCCAGTTTGTCTAATACTGACATATGATCTAGAATATGTAAATTCAGTTGTTTCCATTCAAATATCAATGCTAAAAACATGCATAATTAAAATGATATGCTTAAACATGCTGAGTTGATTAAAAAATAACATTGACATATTTATATTACAATTTTATGGTCAAATGTTCCCTTCGGTACTATTTCTACTTTAATTAAACTGATTTTATAAATGTAAAGAAGTAGCTTCCCTAGTGATACCTACAATCCAGTGTCTTCTTATGGGTTCACTTATTTGAAAATACTGAATAAGCCAAAAATTACACTTTTTCTCTATGGTTGGTTTTCAATTTAAAAATTTAATGCTATGTACAAAAAAATTCTACACAATGAAATAGAGGTTTTGTTTTTTTTTTTAAATTAAAGCACACTGGAGATAATATAGACTTCCATAAATGATTTAGAGGCATTCTCAAATAATACCTAACAAATTACATTATAGCTACCATAGCAAAAGGTAAGGAGAGTTGTAATCAACTGGAAATTAGCAAATTTATTCAAGAAATTGCATAATGCAACATTAATGCTTTATAATACATAGCACAGAGTCTACTTATGACTCCCCAGGGACATTCATAATGGTTAAAAAATTTAAATAGTTTAGAAATTAACAGTAAAAGCACGAAGGTTCATCTCTCTAGGTAACTCAAAGCAAACTAGATAATTTTATTTTGTGTCAGATTCTATCTAATTTGTGGTTATAACCCTACATTTTCATTCCCATCACTGCATGAAACAAAATATATCAGATTTGTGTTTTGAGACATAAATCTAACACTTGGCAAATGGAAAGATTTGTTTCTGATTTGGCACCATATAGAACTGTCTGATCATCATGCCCTGATAATAGCTATCCTTCAATTATTGCATCCTACATCCATAATCATCAGTCTACCCATTTCCCCTCCTACTTTATAGATACTGCTTTTGTTACAAGACAATAAATATATAAATTAGACACAATTTTCCCTGCTGCTATTTTTGCTAACTACTAATTGACTGAAAGAAAACTACTACTGAAAATTGTGTTTGAAATCCCTTTGTCTCTTATTAAATTTTAAAAGTGGCTACTGGCTGAAATGTGAAAAGAACCTGAGATAGTAGATGTATGGAAGATGTGATATTACATGCTAACTAACTTGAATTTTTGAACCATGAATCACTTTGGAAACATCAGTTATTCTTTAAAAGGTCTGACATACAGAGAACAAAGAGAGAAACGGATTTAGATCCGGGGTATCACCTTTGCTTCCAGGTTTCTATTGGCAACATTTACATTGAAAACAGAAACAGGAATTTTCTATTTGAACTGCAGAGGAAAGCAGAAGACATATCTGGGAAGCAGCTAGGGACTCAGCAGAAGATAGAGTGAAGTGTAACACTTTTTTGCTTTTAATAAGATATACAAGTTAATTAAGGGTAATTAACCTAGCAGTAGGTTATAAAGACTACAGGGCCTTGTTTTCTTGCCAAGGTTTATGTGAGACTCAGAGCTTCAGATCCTTAACAGAAATACCATAAACCTGAGCTTACTTAATTGGTTACAAAATAGAATTAACCACAGAAAAAATTGTGATACTTCTACTATTTATTTGTGCGTACTAAAATCTTTGCTTTTAAACTACAGTAATCATATACTTCATAAGAAGTACCATATATTATAAAGAAATATCATTATATTTGTTTTTAAAAAATGAACAAGGAAGAAAAAGAGATTGTACCAAATGATAATGCAAAAAATGTGCAGTTGCCCCCCTGGAACTCAAATACCTCCTTCTCTTCTCGTCCATGAGTCCATAACTGTTACTTCTTTTCATCTCTAGGACTGCTTCTCCTCAGTTCTCTTACATTTCCCTGGTGTCTATTGTTTGGAATCCTGTGCAAGCTATTCTTATATTTTGGAAGGTACTCCCTCCCTGAAACATCTTTATTACTTCAGGGGTTTCTGCATCAGCTTTATGTACAGGATGAACTTCAGTGTCAAATAGACTGTACTAGAGTGTTGGAGGGACCATCACCCACATGGATACTAGTCATCCAACAGAACTGTTTGAATCACAATGCAGAGCAAATTTGTCAGTTTGAGAATTAAGTCCTAGGTGAGGTTCTAGGAATTAAGGAGGAAAGGAAATATGAGGCAGAGACAGGAAACAAACAAACTGATAGTTTCCTATAGTTTGGAATTGATGGGAAAGAAACAGATGGAATTAACTGTTCATACATTTCAAACGGACTTTTCTCAAAATTTAATTTTAAACAACTGGTTTCAGTTCAGTTCAGTTCAGTCGCTCAGTTGTGTCTGACTCTTTGTGACCCCATGAGTCGCAGCACGCCAGGCGTCCCTGTCCATCACCAAATGGTGTTTACCTAAACTCATGTCCATTGAGTCGGTGATGCCATCCAACCATCTCATCCTCTGTCGTCCCCTTCCCCTGCCTTCAATCTTTCCCAACAGCAAGGTCTTTTTAAATGAGTCAGCTCTTCCGATCAGGTGGCCAAAATACTAGAGTTTCAACTTTAACATCAGTCCTTCCAATGAACACCCAGGACTGATTTCTCTTAGGATGGACAGGTTGGATCTCCTTGCAGTCCAAGGGACTCTCAAAGAGTCTTCTCCAATACCACAGTTCAAAAGCATCAATTCTTCGGTGCTCAGCTTTCTTTATCGCCCAACTCTCACATCCATACATGACCACTGAAAAAACCATAGCCTTGACTAGACAGAACTTTGTTGGCAAAGTAATGTCTCTGCTTTTTAATATGCAGTCTAGGTTGGTCATAATTTTCCTTCCAAGGAGTAAGCATCGTTTAATTTCATGGCTGCAGTCACCATCTGCAGTGATTTTGGAGTCAAAAAAATAAATAAATAAAGTCAGCCACTATTTCCACTGTTTCCCCATTATTTGCCATGAAGTGATGGAACCGGATGCCATGATCTTCGTTTTCTGAATGTTGAGATTTAAGCCAACTTTTTCACTCTCCTCTTTCACTTTCATCAAGAGGCTCTTTAGTTTCTCTTTACTTTCTGCCATAAGGGTCGTGTTATCTGCCTATCTGAGGATATTGATATTTCTCCCTGCAATCTTGATTCCAGCTTTTGCTTCTTCCAGCCCAGCATTTCTCATTACATACTCTACATATAAGTTAAATAAGGAGGATGACAATATACAGCCTTGATGTACTCCTTTTCCTATTTGAAACCAGTCTGTTGTGCCATGTCCATTTCTAACTGTTGCTTCCTGACCTTCATACAGGTTTCTCAAGAGGCACATCAGGGGGTCTGGTATGCCCATCTCTTTCAGAATTTTCCACAGTTTATTGTGATCCACACAGTCAAAGGCTTCAGCATAGTCAATAAAGCAGAAATAAATGTTTTTCTGGAACTCCTGCTTTTTTGAACAACTGGTTTAGTTTTCATGTATTCTTGATATTTGATAAGCACATTTACTTAGTATAATTGGGACACACAAATAGTTAATGAAAAGTTAGTGGGGTATCAAACACACTGTAAAAGTATCAACAAAATTTTAAATACTTTATCTTAAGATATGTAGATGTACACTCATCCATAAATCTGATATAAACCCAAGAATTCTCTCTTTAGGCAGATATCTAACAATTGCAACTGTAATTAACTATATATATATATATATATATATATACACACACACACACACATATATATACATATATATGTATATATATGTAGTTGATGAAACATAGTTCCTTACCATTCCATTTATTTAAAGTTGAAAAGTAATTAAAAACACCTATTAAACAATTTGTTTTAAAATGCTTCTTTTTAATATTATCGTTCTACTATTTTGCATTACTTTCTATTTTTAACTATTTTCAGTTATTATATGCCTACTTTTAAAGGTATCTGTTCCCTACTTAGCCTTTAGATACTTTTAGTGATCTATCCTTATTAATCTCACCCCAAGCATTCAAGTTGTTTTCATACAGATAACATTCACTATTTAGTCATTGGCATTTCTTCAAGAAATACATATACATATTCACACTTATTCCCAAACCTGTGGTCTGGGAATTTGTTTTGCAAAACTGTGTTCACTGAATTCATCTGAAGCTACACAAAAGTATTTTCTTCTTTTGGAGGTAGTTTACATACATAAATATGAAAGTAGGTATACTTTATTACATATTTAGTGGATTCTGATTGTCATATTGTTAAAGGCCAACTTTTAAGAAGGAAATAATTTGAATAAAATTTTGACTGTTTTCATAAATCTGAAAAGAAAGGTAATGACAAAAGTAAACAAAGCCATATATCTTATAATGATTAATTGAGGTTAGAATTCAGATTTTCCTAAATCCCTTCAATTTGTACAATAAGGACAGAATATTCTGCCTTCCTTTCCTAAAGGAAATCAACCTTGAATATTCATTGGAAAGGACTGATGCTGAAGTTGAAGCTCCAATACTTTGGCCACCTGATGCAAAGACCCAATTCATTGGAAAAGACACTGATGCTGGGAAAGATTGAAGGCAAAAGGAGAAAAGGTGGCAGAGGATGAGATGGTTAGATGGCATAGCAACTCAATGAACATGAACTTGAGCAAACATTGGGAGGTAGTGAAGGACAGGTAAGTCTGGCATGTTGCAGTCCATGGTGTCGCCAAGAGTTGGACATGACTTAGCGATGGAACAACAAATTCTGCTGTCCATCCTACTTTTTATCCAACTGATATTGTTAATTGCTGTGGGGCTAAAGTTATTTAGTCAAAGAATATCTTCACTGCATGGATATTCTTTTGAAAACTCTACTGATTTAAAATATATGTTACATTTTATACTGAAAATAGCATGTTCAATATTTAGTATATATATATATTTTTTGCATTATCAGATTTATATTTAATTTGGTGATGAAAATGAAACTCAATCTATGTCAGACTCACTACTTATGTATACACTTGATTTCCTTTGAAAACTAAAACCCTGACCTAGAAAATAAGCACACTGCTCAGGGACACCATCTTGTAAGGTTGATAATTAGCCACCTGCTGTGCTCAATAAATCAGTCTGGAAATTATTGACCTATGTCACAGCATTTTCACCTCTTTATTTACTGGAAAGATGTGTTTACAAACCCAACATCCTTCCACTGCATTTGTTTAGGTGAAGATATCCTACTCTCTTTAGATGTAATTTATGTTTATAGATTTTTAAAGCAAAAAAAATAATAAATATAATATCGTGGAAGTATTAATTTTAATGGTATATTAATAGAGTCAAATACTCATATTTTGTAATATTTAAAGTAGTTATCTAAAATTCACTGCTTAAATGACAATTATAATGGTAGAGGCTTAGTATAATCAGTATTTTTAAATCATTTCAATAGCTTTACATGACAATATTTTTTTTCTTCATCCTCAAACACTGTTAAGCAGCTAAGGTAATTACTAAAAGTAGCCCTTGATAAGGTGGATTGAATTAAAAATAAATTTATGAATATAACTAGTATGCATCAACAAGTTCCCACTTTTTTCATTTTGCTAAAAAGTATGTATAAATTGTTTTGTTTTTTTATGTTTCACTTTGTTTAATGTATGATCTACTTAACATGTTTTACAGAGCAAGAAACCTATAAGGTAATAATAAACAAGGTACACAAAACTTGAGATTCTTTAAAAAGACACATTTCTTCTTAATTTATTTAAGCTCTACCTTACTCTTCAAAAGTATATGATATTCTTACTAATAATACTATAGGATAAAACTAAGTCATTAATGAAACTAGTAAATGGTATTTAATAAAAGAAGAAAATACAGCTATCCAATGGTGAGCTGGAGCCTCCTGGTCCAGCTTGTGAGAACTTGCACATCTCTTCATATTCAGTGACAGGTTACTAGTTTGGTTGACTATGGAACTGGAACACTCCACAGATTAGGACTTTATTCCCCTCTGTTTTGAGAGAGGAATTACAGCACTGTCACTGAAACCATCCTATCTCTGCAAGTCTAGGAAATACCCTGGATCTATTCTATCATACAGACAAAATGTTGCTTGACAAGACAAAATTATGTACCATAGAGAAGACCAACTGTAAGTTTCACTTGAATGTTCTTTAACATAGTACAACTTAGTAAGTTATTGTAATAAAGTGTTCATACAACAATTATTTGTAAACTGTCTGTTTTCCTGGTGTATCTTCCACAATGAGTAAAAAACATACAATCATATAATTGATAATCTAAAGTCTTTAGATATAAACTATTTAGGTATCAGTAAATATATACCAAACACAGTGCTTTGGCTTGGTTAGATTTTATTTTAACAAGCTACATTTTTTGGCAATAAATAAGTAGGTGGATGTGCTGTTTCTTGAGTTCAGTTGCTCAGTCATGTCCAACTCTTTGTGACCCCATGGACTGCAGTACACCAGGCTTCCCTGTCCATCACCAACTCCCAGAGCATATTCAAACTCATGTTCATTGAGTTAGTGATGCCATCCAACCATCTCATCCTCTGTCATCCCCTTCTCCTCCTGCCTTCAGTCTTTCCCAACATCAGGGTCTTTTCAAATGAGTCAGTTCTTCACATCAGGTGACCAAAGTATTGGAGTTTGAGCTTCAGCATCAGTCTTTCCAATGAACATTCAGGACTGATTTCCTTTAGGATGGACTGGTTGGATCTCCTTGCAGTCCAAGGGACTCTCAAGAGTCTTCTCCCACACCACAGTTCAAAAGCATCAATTCTTCAGAACTCAGATTTCTTTATAGTCCAACTCTCACATCTACTGGAAAAACCAAAGCCTTGACTAGATGGACCTTTGTTGGCAAAGTAATGTCTCTGCTTTTTAATATGCTGTCTGCTAAGTAACTTCAGTAGTCATGTCCGACTCTGTGTGACCCCATAGACGGCAGCCCACCAGGCTCCCCCATCCCTGGGATTCTCCAGGCAAGAATACTGGAGTGGGTTGCCATTTCCTTCTCCAATGCATGAAAGTGAAAAGTGAAAGTGAAGTCGCTCAGTCGTGTCCGACTCTTAGCGACCCCATGGACTGCAGCCTACCAGGCTCCTCCATCCATGGGATTTTCCAGGCAAGAGTACTGGAGTGGGGTGCCATTGCCAGATGCCATGATCTTAGATTTCTGAATGTTGAGATTTAAGCCAACTTTTTCATTCTCCTCTTTCACTTTCATCAAGATGCTTTTTAGTTCTTCTTCACTTTCTGCCATAAGGGTGGTGTCACCTGCATATCTGATGTTATTGATATTTCTCCCTGCAATCTCGATTCCATCTTGTGCTTCATCCAGCCCAGCATTTCTTATGATGTACTCTGTATATAAGTTAAATAAGCACAGTGACAATATACAGCTTTGACCTACTCCTTTCCCAATTTGGAACCAATCTGTTGTTCCATGTCCAGTTCTATTTCTTCTTGTCCTGCATACAGATTTCTCAGGAAGCAGGTCAGGTTGTCTGGTATTCTCATCTCTTTAAGAATTTCCCACAGTTTGTTATGATACACACAGTCAAAAGCTTTGGCCTAGTCAATAAACAGAAGTAGATGTTTTTCTGTAACTCTCTCACTTTTTCGACAATCCAAAGGATGTTGGCAATTTCTTAGGTCACTTCTAGTTTGCAACAATAAAACCATAAAATTATTCTAGAAAAGAGTTATATTTCTATTTTAAGTTTCAAGTACATCAAAATGTTGTTCAATGTCATTAAAATCCAAATAACATACATGGGATGAGGGACAAAAATAGCCTGCTGTTCTTTCAACTGAATGCTATAATGCATTTCCTCAAACTCTTCACTAAGACACCAGTAAGGTTTAGAAGATATTACATAGCTGAAATTATGAATCAAATTCACAAAATTTAGAATCAGTAGTCTCTATATCACTTGCAAAATGCATATGATTTATTAGTATTGCTATGGGAAATAGATGGGGAAACAGTGTCAGACTTTATTTTTCTGGGCTCCAAAATCACTGCAGATGGTAACTGCAGCCATGAAATTAAAAGATGCTTACTCCTTGGAAGGAAAGTTATGACCAACCTAGATAACATATTCAAAAGCAGAGACATTACTTTGTCAACAAAGGTTCATCTAGTCAAGGCTATGGTTTTTCCTGTGGTCACGTATGGATGTGAGAGTTGGACTGTGAAAAAGGCTGAGCACTGAAGAATTGATGCTTTTGAACTGTGGTGTTGGAGAAGACTCTTGAGAGTCCCTTGGACTGCAAGGAGATCCAACCAGTCCATTCTGAAGGAGATCAGCCCTGGGATTTCTTTGGAAGGAATGATGCTAAAGCTGAAACTCCAGTACTTTGGCCACCTCATGCAAAGAGTTGACTCATTGGAAAAGACTCTGATGCTGGGAGGGATTGGGGGCAAGAGGAGAAGGGGACGACAGAGGATGAGATGGCTGGATAGCATCACTGACTCGATGGACGTGAGTCTCAGTGAACTCCGGGAGCTGGTGATGCACAAGGAGGCCTGGCGTGCTGCGATTCATGGGGTCGCAAAGAGTCTGTATAATATATTATTGTAATATTTTATAATATATATTATGTTGTCACATACTTTATATAATATTAAATATCTGTATACATACACAGATACTTTATAAATGAATGAACAATTAAGCAAACTTATATTGACCATGCATGCTCAATTTTTTCCTGATAGGTGTGCAAATCTGAAAAGCATGGAGACTTTTGCTCTGTTCTTTCTTGTCTATAAACCAAAATCCCAGACAAAAGCAAATCATCTTGCTCTGTCTTTTGTGTAATGATAAGCAGTAGAATAGTCAAGTCTATGTTTTACCTGTTTATTTCACAGTATTTGGGATGAAAATCCAAGACTTGCAATGCATTAGGGAAGAAATGACACTCACTTTCAGTAATGTGATATCAGGGTGAAGACCAGGTTTCATATTTCAGTTCTGGCATATACTAGCTCAGTGACAGAGAGGATGATTCATATTTTAAGTTTCAGGTTCTTCATCCATAAGTTTTACAAAAATTTCAAGAATTTTGTGAGGATTTTAAAGGTTTTAGCATACGTCTTAGATGGAAAAAGTACTCTTAATTATTAGATTTAAACCCTACCTATATTTTGTTATGGAGGATGAAGTAAAGAGTGAGGAAAGGGCTGTGGTAGAGAATTTCACTTTAATAAAAAAGGAAAGAAACAGATGACACATATTATTTAAAACATGAATAAGATTAAATATATTTTTGACCAATCAGAAAGGGAGATTTTACTTAAAATAACAGAATTCTTTCCAATGCATTTAATTTCAGTCTTTTTAAAAAAATTAATTGAAGTATAGTTGATTTACAATGTTGTGTTAGTTTCGGGTACACAGCAAAGTGATTCTGTTACACACACACAACACACATTTTCATTTTAAGATTCTTCCCATTACAGCTTATTACACAATATTGAATACAGTTCTGTGTGCTATAAAATAGATCCTTGTTATCTATCAATAACATATATACACGTATATATGTCTATAACATACATATATATACATATATATATCAATAGCATATATACACTGTCTATAGATACATATATACATACACACACACACACACACACACACACACACACACATGTTCCTGTCTTTAGTTGTTCAATCATGTCTGACTCTTTGAGACCCTATGGACTATAGTCCGCTAGGCTACTCTGTCCATGAGATTTTCCAAGCAAGAATACTGGAGAGGGTTGCCATTTCCCTCTCCAGGGGATCTTCCAGATCCAGGGATCGAACCGGCATCTCCTATGCCTCTTGCACTACAGGTGGATTCATTACCTTTGAGCCACTGATTCCCCTTAGACATATATATATAGTAGCATGTATCTGTTGATCCCAAACTTCTAATTCATCCTTCCCTCTCTTTAAGCCTTTTTAAACTGATCATGCTTTGGATTCTAGCTTTGTTTGGACTTTTGTTCATTCCTGTTATAAATCAGAGAAAAAAACAAGCCTCACAAACATTATTCACATATGCCACATGGAAGGATAAATCAAAATCTACCTTCATCCCTGATTTTAATGTACATGACTAAATTGTACTATAAAAAAAGAATCTGTCATCAAAGGTCATTTAAAATCATGGACTATCTCTGAAGAAATTAGAGCTGGTGGCTCAAATTCTCAAACAGGTCAGGACAAAGGAAAACGCTGCTTTGTAATGTTGATATACTATACCATATAGGAATTAATGCCATTTTGTTTATTTCTACTGGAAGAGAACAGCCTGAATTTGGGTTAGTGAATGTTAAGGCACGATTCCTAAAGGAACTTTTTTCCTAATAATTTGAGATTAATATTTGCTTCTTTTTGAAATGGTAAGTAAAGGAAAAGAGAATTCTGATTTTGGTTATATGCTTTTGCTCCAAGAGTTTATCTGGAAACAAAGGCTGTAGAAAAATATTTAAGTGAATAATTTCTTTTTTTTTTCTTTTTTTTTTCTAATTTTATTTTATTTTTAAACTTTACATAATTGTATTAGTTTTGCCAAATATCAAAATGAATCCGCCACAGGTATACATGTGTTCCCCATCCTGAACCCTCCTCCCTCCTCCCTCCCCGTACCATCCCTCTGGGTCGTCCCAGTGCACTAGCCCCAAGCATCCAGTATCCTGCATCGAACCTGGACTGGCAACTCGTTTCTTACATGATATTTTACATGTTTCAATGTCATTCTCCCAAATCTTCCCACCCTCTCCCTCTCCCACAGAGTCCATAAGACTGTTCTATACATCAGTGTCTCTTTTGCTATCTCGTACACAGGGTTATTGTTACCATCTTTCTAAATTCCATATATATGCGTTAGTATACTATATTTATGTTTTTCCTTCTGGCTTACTTCACTCTGTATAATAGGCTCCAGTTTCATCCACCTCATTAGAACTGATTCAAATGTATTCTTTTTAATGGCTGAGAAATACTCCATTGTGTATATGTACCACAGCTTTCTTATCCATTCATCTGCTGAACAGCCACTATGGAGAACAGTGTGGAGATTCCTTAAAAAACTGAATAATTTCTTGATTCCTTTAGTCCTTGTATTCTCCTAATATCCAGATCTTTCAGTAATGATCCAGTCTAAATGGAAGTCACTGTCCCTGCTGTAAAATGGAATTCTAAAATTCTAGTCTGTTACTACCCCTGGTTACTTTATTCTATCAGTAATGGCCAAAAAAGCAGGAGGATATTCTCTTACTATCATGAAGACAAGGAATATGTACCATAGTGAACTTAGAGACACATGTCCTAGTTTAGACAATCAGTAAATATTTTTCATTTAAATCAAGCAGAAAAATCCTATGACTATTCAATTTTTTAAATGAGGAAAAACTTAAATAGTTTAACTATTCATAGACACATGACTAAGAGTAAAATAAGGCTTGAATCTAGGTTTGTCAGTTTCCAAAACATCAGCACTTTATACTACCCCATGCCTCTCTCAGGAATATTGACCAGAAGGTTCAACATAGCCTTAGCCCTCCTTCAAAGTCTATTAGGATTTTTCTCCTATAATATGACATATTTGCACAGATGGTCCTCAAACCAGTAGCTATTTACATCTGAGTCAAAGGATTTTATTTACATCTTTTGCTGCTGAAAATACATTTATTTAAATATTGAACTCCTTAGTATGCAAAATAATTCATATAAACCACTCCCCATTAGGTCATAAATTTTGTCCTCTTTTACTGAACACTGGGCTTCCCTTGTGGCTCAGCTGGTAAAGAATCCACTTGCAACATGGGAGACCTAGGTTCAATTACTGGGTTTGGAATGGCCAACCTAGATAGCATATTCAAAAGCAGAGACATTACTTTGCCAACAAAGGTCCGTCTAGTCAAGGCTATGGTTTTTCCAGTGGTCATGTATGGATGTGAGAGTTGGACTGTGAAGAAAGCTTAGTGCCGAAGAATTGATGCTTTTGAACTGTGGTGTTGGAGAAGACGCATGAGAGTCCCTTGGACTGCAAGGAGATCCAACCAGTCCATTCTGAAGGAGATCAGCCCTGGGTGTTCTTTGGAAGGAATGATGCTAAAGCTGAAACTCCAGTACTTTGGCCACCTCATGCGAAGAGCTGACTCACTGGAAAAGACTCTGATGCTGGGAAGGATTGGGGGAAGGAGGAAAAGGGGACGACAGAGGATGAGATGGCTGGATTGCATCACAGACTCGATGGACGTGAGTTTGAGTGAACTCCTGGAGTTGATGATGGACAGGGAGGTCTGGTGTGCTGTGATTCATGGGGTTGCAAAGAGTCGGACACGACTGAGCGACTGAACTGAACTGAACTGAACTGATACAGTCCTTGGAGTTACAAAGAGTCAGACATGACCGAGCGACTTTCACTTACTAAACACTACTAGTGTTTGACAAAAGGTGGGTAATCAATAAATGAATATATACATATTATTTTCCCTGACTATATGCATAAACAAGTGATCATCCAAGAGAAAATGTGTGTGTGTGTGTGTGTGTAAAGGTAGTACTTAAAGTATAAATATATTGTCAGAATAGGCAATTTTAAGGTATTCTATTTGAGCAGACACTTATTCAGAGTTGAATCATGAATTTTGTGGCAACAGGTTCTTGTAAGTTAACAGGTAGCAAGTGAAATAAGCCAACAAATTCTTTGATTTATCTAAAATTCTAGTAATTTTAAATATAAAACTTTAGAATTGTTGGAAAATTTTAAAGAAGCTTAAGAAATTACTACAAAAACCCCTGGGGCAAGGGGGCTCCCCATATATTGCCACCATTATAAAAAGGAAAATTTTAAAAGAAAGAAGAAATAGGATGACTATAGCACAATTGTATGAATAATAATAAGCAGATTAAAACAATGTCAAACATTAATAGCAAGAAAGTAATAAAAGTCAAAATTAATGAAAAACTTTGAAATTTAGATTTAAAAAAAATTATAAATCAGTAAAATGAGATATTAAGTATGTAAGAAAATTAAGTTTTATCTTAGTGTGTTTACATATATATATCTATTTTATAATAATAATATCTAGAAATAAATACTTTTGCTTAATGATTCTTTTTGCTTTTTTTTTTTTTTACTATTTAACCACTTACAATGTAGGGAATATTTTCTTATTTTAATCAAATTATTTTTCTTCTCTGTCTTAGCTCTTAGATTTTTTGAGATAATGTTTATTCTTTTCAGTGTAACTGACTTAAATATATTTTTACCAAATGGTCACTGTCAATATTTATTTCATATTTTCCTAATTCAGTATACTTAACCACTTTCAGATTCATTCATTTAGTCTTTTCTCAGCATTTTTTTCTTAATCTACTCTGGAATTGTAGAAAACAAAACTAAAAGATACCATATCTTCTTTATACATCATATGTCAATGGATATTCAGGTTTCTTCCATACCTTGGCCATTGTTAATAGTGTCTCTAAGAACACTGGAGTGCAAATATCTTTTTTAATTAAAGTTTTGCCTTTTACATATTTATGACCCAGACTGGGATTCCTGGATCAAATGGTAGAGACTCTGTTTTAAATTTTTTTAAGGAAACTCCCACTGTTCTCTGTGGTAGTCGTACCAATATATGTTCCCAAAACAGTGTAGGAGGTTTCCGTTTCTCCACACATTCTTCAGCATTTATCATCTAGACTTTTTCACAGTGTCTATTCTGACTAGTATGAGGTGATATGTCATCATATTATAGTTTTCATCTGCATTATTTTAATAATTAGTGATGTTGAGCATTTTTTCATGTGCTTATTGGCCATCTGTATTTTTTTTGAGAAATGTCTATTTAGGTCTTCTGTTCATTTTTAATTTATTTTTTATTAAATATTGAGCTGTATGAGCTATTTGTTTATTTTGGACTTTAATCTCTTTTCAGTCACATCTCTTGCAAATATTTCTCACATTCTGTAGGTTGTCTTTCATTTTGTTTATGCTTTCCTTTGCTGTGCAAAAGTGTTTAAGTTTATTTTTGCTTTTATTTTCATTACCCTAGATGGCAGATCCAAATACATATGGGTGCTATTTATGTCAACATCTAGAAGTGTTATAGAATCCAGGCTTACATTTTTGTTTTTAATCAATTTTAACTCATCTCACATGCTAGTAAAGTAATGCTCAAAATTCTCCAAGCAAGGCTTCAGCAATACGTGAACCGTGAACTTCCTGATGTTCCAGCTGGTTTTAGAAAAGGCAGGGGAACCAGAGATCAAATTGCCAACATCTGCTGGATCATGGAAAAAGCAAGAGAGTCCCAGAAAAACATCTATTTCTGCTTCATTGACTATGCCAAAGCCTTTGACTGTGTGGGTCACAATAAACTGTGGAAAATTCTGAAAGAGATGGGAATATCAGACCACCTGACCTGCCTCTTGAGAACCTGTATGCAGATCAGGAAGCAACAGTTAGAACTGGACATGGAACAACAGACTGGTTCCAAATAGGAAAAGGAGTACGTCAAGGCTGTATATTGTCACCCTGCTTATTTAACTTATATGCAGAGTACATCATGAAAAGTGCTGTACTGGAAGAAACACAAGCTGGAATCAAGATTGCAGGGAGAAATATCAACATCCTTAGATATGCAGATGACACGACCCTTATGGCAGAAAGTGAAGAGGAACTCAAAAGCCTCTTGATGAAAGTGAAAGTGGAGAGTGAAAAAGTTGGCTTAAAGCTCAACATTCAGAAAATGAAGATCATGGTATCCGGTCCCATCACTTCATGTCAAACAGATGGGGAAACAGTGGAAGCAGTGTCAGACTTCATTTTTGGGGGCTCCAAAATCACTGCAGATGGTGACTGCAGCCATGAAATTGAAAGACGCTTACTCCTTGGAAGGAAAGTTATGACCAACCTAGATAGCATATTGAAAAGCAGAGATATTACTTTGCCAACAAAGGTCCGTCTAGTTAAGGCAATGGTTTTTCCTGTGGTCATGTATGGATGTGAGAGTTGGACTGTGAAGAAGGCTGAGCGTTGAAGAATTGATGCTTTTGAACTGTGGTGTTGGAGAAGACTCTTGAGAGTCCCTTGGACTACAAGGAGATCCAACCAGTCCACTCTGAAGGAGATCAGTCCTGGGATTTCTTTGGAAGGAATGATGCTAAAGCTGAAACTCCAATACTTTGGCTACCTCATGCGAAGACTTGACTCATTAGAAAAGACTCTGATTCTGGGAGGGAATGGGGGCAGGAGGAGAAGGGACGACAGAGGATGAGATGGCTGGATGGCATCACTGACTCGATGGACGTGAGTCTGAGTGAACTCCGGGAGTTGGTGATGGACAGGGAGGCCTAGCGTGCTGCGATTCATGGGGTCGCAAAGAATCGGACATGACTAATCGACTGAACTGAACTGAACTGAAATTTATTTTTGTATATACTGTTAGAAAATATTTTAGTTTCATTCTTTTTTTTTTTCTTTTTTTATTGAAATATATCTATTTGACAATCCTCTGGGTATACTGCAAAGTGATTCAGTTATTCAGTTTTCCAGATTCTTTTCCATTGTAGTTAATTAAAAGATAGTGTATATGGTTCCCTGTGCTGTTCAGTAAGTAGTTGTTGTTTACTTAATAATATATTAGTATGCATCTGTTAATTCCAAAGTCCTAATTTTTTCCTGCCCCTCCTAAGTTTCATTCTTTTACATGCAGCTATCAAGCTTTCCAAGCACCACTTATTGAAAAGGCTGTCTTTTTTTCCCACTGTGTATTCTTGCCTCCTTGGTCATTCATAGATTAATTGAACTTAAGGGAGTCAGTTTATTTATGGATTTTCTATTCTGTTCCATTAATTTTATGTGTATATTTTTCTGCCAATACTATTCTGTTTTGATAATTATAGCTCTGTAGTATAGTCTGACGTTCTCCAGCTTCATTCTTCTTTCTCACAATTGTTTTGGCTATTTAGGCTGTATTTTGCTTCCATACAGATTTTAAATTATTTGTTCTAGTTCTGTGAAAAATTTCATGATAACTTAATAGGGATTGCATTGAATCTGCAGATTGCCTTGGGTAGTATGGTCATTTTAACAAAACTGATTTTTCCAATCCTAGAATATGGTATATCTTTCCATTTGTTTGTGTGGTCTTTAATTTCTTTCATTAGCATCTTATAATTTGGGACGGCAGGTCTTTGGTGTCCTTAGGTAGGTTTATACCTAGGTATTCTACTGATTTTGGCATGTAAATAGGATTCTTTCCTTAATTTCTCTGTTCGATATCATGTTGTTAGTGTATATAAATACACTAAGTTGTATCCTGCAACTTTACTAAGTCCACTGATGAAATCTAGTTGTTTTCTGGTGACATCTTAGAATATACTATGTATAGTATCACATCATCTGCAAAGAGTGAGTTTCACTTCTTCTTTTCCACTTTGGATCCTTTACTTTTCTTCTCTGATTGTTGTGTCTAAGACTTCCAAAACTTTGTTGAGTAAAACTGGTAAGAGTGGGCATCTTTGTTTTATGCCTGATTATAGAGGAAAGCTTTCAGCTTTTCATCATTGTGGATATTAGCTGTGGGTTTGTCATATATGGTCTTTATTATGTTGAGGTATGTTCATTCCCTCTATGCCCACCTTCTGGAGAGTTTTTATCACAAATGATCTTTTATTTGATCAAAAGTTTTCATGCATCTATTGAGATAATCATATGACTTTTATTTTTCAACTTGTTAATATGGTATATCACAATGACTGATTTGCAGATATTAAAAATTCCTTACATTGCTGAGATAAATTTCACTTGATCATGGTGTATGACCTTTTTAATGCATCACTGAAGTTGTCTAGCTGGTATTTTTTGAGGATTTTTGCATCTATGCTCACCACTGATGCTGGGCTGTAATTTTCTTTTCTTCTGATATCTTTATTTGATTTTCGGTATCAGGGTGATGAGGGCCTCATAGGATGAATTCAGAAATATTCTTTCCTTTTTTTGGAATAGTTATGAAAACTATTTTTGGAATAGTTTCCTATAAGTGCCAACTCTTCTTTAAATGTTTAGTAGAATTTTAGTGGGGCCTAGTCATGTGTGTGACGGAGAAGGCAATGGCACCCTACTCCAGCACTCTTGCCTGGAAAATCTCATGGACCGAGGAGCCTGCTGGGCTGCTTCAGTCTATGGGGTCCAGTCCATGGGGTCGCGAAGAGTCGGACATGACTGAGCGACTTCACTTTCACTTTTCACTTTCATGCACTGGAGAAGGAAATGGCAACCCACTCCAGTGTTCTTGCCTGGAGAATCCCAGGGACAGGAGAGCCTGCTGGGCTGCTGTTTATGGGGTCGCACGGAGTCAGACATGACTGAAGTGACTTAGCAGCAGCAGCAGCAGCAGCAGTCATGTGTGGCAGGCAGAACCCAAGAAGGGGCCTGGATCTAATTTTGGCTTGCTGGTAGGCAGTTAGTCCTGATTCTGGGACTGTTGCCCACCCACTGCCAGGTGAAGCTAGGTCCTGGAGTTAGGTCTGGAGTACCAGCAGGCAGAGCTGGTTCCTGGAGTCTGGCTGCAAGGCTCATGTATCCAGAGAGATTTTGAGATAAATGAGAGTGGGGAGAGGTATGCTGGTTCCTGACACAGTTGTGTATGACCTGGGGTGTCCCAAGGTTGTACTGGTTTGCTAATGGGCAGAGTGGCCAGGGCTCAGCTAGTCCCAGAGCAGGGTCTAGCCTGCATTGGTGGACTTGGTTCCATCAGCTGTGGGATCATAGCTTTCTTGCTTCAAAAATCTCCTCCATGGTGGGTGAGACTGATCTAGAGTTTTGTGCAGGCTTCCTTGTGGTAGGGGAGCTGGGTCTTAGCCCTCTAGTGGGCAGGGTTGTATCTAGGGGCATGGAAGTATTTAGGCAGACTGTCTGCTAATCAGTAGGGCTGTGTCCCTGCCCACTTAATTTGGGCACCAAATTTTACAGGGTATCGGGTGGGGCCAGGTCTCAGCATTAATGATCCAAGATGACAGTCATCAGGAGTGTCACAGGGTTGAATGTTCCTAGATATGTCTGCCACCACTGTCTACATCCCCAGGTTGAGCCACAGCCACCTTCTGCCTCTCCAGGAAACTTTTCAAGACCAGAAAGTAAGTCTGGCTCAGGCTCCTATTAAATTACTGCTTTTGCTTGAGTCCTGGTGCATGTGAGATTTTGTGTGCACCCTTTAAAAGTGAAGACTCTATTTCCCCTAGTCCTGTGTGGCTCCTACAATTAAGCTCTGCTGCTCTTTAAAGACAAATGCTCTGGGGATTCATCTTTCCAGTGCCAGACATCTAGGTGGGAAACCTGACATGGAATTCAAAACTCTAATTCCTGAGGAAGAACCTCCTCGATACAATTATTCTCCAGTTTGTGAGTTACCTACTAAGGGGATATGAAATCTGATTATATCAGAAGTCTGCCACTCCTGCTTGTTTCATGGTTCCTTCTATATATCTAATTATAGAAGATCTTTTCTGGTAGATTCCAATCTTTTTCCATCAATAGTTGTTCTGCAGATTGTTGTGATTTTGGTCTGCTTGTGAGAGAAGACAAGCTTAGGGTCTTTCCATTCTGTCATTTTGGCCATTCTGCCTCAGATTTTTTGAGGTTCACTAACAGAAGTGGCTTCATAATTTCCCCTGCACCTTCAGGCTCTCCTCTCAATCTGCAGCGCCAGGCCAGTCATTCAGTGCATCCAGTACCTTGCTGTTTGGATTACTATGGTTTTGTAATATAATTTGAAGTCAAGGAGTGTGATACTTCCAGCTTTGTTCTTTTTTCTTAGGATTGCTTTAACTATTTGGGGTCTTATGGAACCCTTTTATGGTTCCATAAGATTTTAGCATGTTTTGTTCTATTTCTGCAAAAAATGTCTTTGTAGTTTTGAAAGAGATGGCACCAAATTTGTAGACTGATTTGGGTAATACAGATATTTTAAACATATTAGTTATTTCAATCCATGAACACAGATATCTTCCAATTTCTTTGTGTCTTCTTCATTTTCATTCAACAATATCTTCTTCAATTTCTTTCAACAATGTCAAAACCTGTACAGTTTTCAGCATCCAGGTCTTTCACCACCTGGGATAAACTTAGTCTTAGGTATTTTTTGTTGCTGTTGAAAATGAAAATGCGATTGTTTTCTTAACTTCTCTATTAGCTTATAGAAATACAACAGATTTTGTATGTTAACTATGCACCCTGAAAGTTGATCCTTTTATTATTTCTAATAGTTTTTTGGTGTTTTTAGGGTTTTATATATATAAAATCATGACATCCACAAAGAGTGACAGTGTCCAATGTTTCTGCTGTTCTCTAGGTTTCATCTCTATGTGTTTAAGACCACCTACCTTTAGATATAGAGATGTATGGAATTCTCTAATGTACTAGTGTGTTTTGGGCACAGGCACCTTTTTTGCCTTGTAGATAGTTTATCGGTTATAGCTTAAAGGAAAAGACAGAGTTAGTTTTTCATTCCATCATGTTGCTGACATCAGTCTGAAATAATTTTTCTATTTATCATCTTATAATTCATCTTTTGCTAGGGTAGTTTCCTACTGTATTGTTCCTCCTTCATTTATAATTCATCATTCAACCAGTCACATTTCTGTGAAGTTCTTCCTATAAAATGTCTTTTCATTTTCTGAGAGATCATCAGAATTTTCAAGTGATAACTTCTATTTTCACTATTCAAAGACATTAGTCATTAATTCCATTCATCTGTATTTATTTGCTGTAAACTAATTTATTTTCACTTAATTGGCTAAATTATATATATATAAATAAACTCTGGTTCCTGAGCCTTTTCTAAACCCAGCTTGAACATCTGGAAGTTCTAAATTCAAGTACTGCTGAAGCCTAGCTTGTAGGATTTTGAGCACAACCTTAATGGCATGGGAAACAAACGCAACTTTCTTTAATGTTCTTTAGCACTGTTCACAGGTCAAATTGGCAACATTCATTGGACCATAGAGAAAGCAAGGGAATTCCAGAGAAACATGTACTTCAGCTTCACTGACTACAGGAAATCCTTTGTCTATGTGGATCACAATAAACTGTGGAAAATTCTTAAAGAGACAGGAATACCAGACCATCTTACCTGTCTCCTGAGAAACCTGTATGCAGGTCAAGAAGCAACAACAACAGAGTGGCTCAAAACTGGGAATGGAGTACAGCAAGAATGTATACTGTCACCCTGTTTACTTAACTTATTGAGTTCAGTTCAGTCGCTCAGTCGTGTCCAACTCTTTGCAACACCATGAACCACAGCATGCCAGGCTGCCCTGTCCATCATCAACTTCCGGAGTTGACCCAACTCATGTGCATTGAGTCGATGATGCCATCCAACCATCTCATCCTCCGTCGTCCCATTCTCCTCCTGCCCTCAATCTTTCCCAGCATCAGGGTCTTTTCAAATGAGTCAGCTCTTGGCATCAGGTGGACAAAGTATTGGCATTTCAGCTTCAACATCAGTCCTTCCAATGAACACCCAGGACTGATCTCCTTTAAGATGGACTGGTTGGATCTCCTTGCAGTCCAAGGGACTCCCAAGAGTTTTCTCTAACACCACAGTTCAAAAGCATCAACATGTGAAATGCCAGGCTGGATGAATTACAAAATAGAATCAAGATTACTGGGAAAAATATCAACACCTCAGATATCCAGATGATACCACCATAATGGTAGAAATCAAAGAGGAACTAAAGAGCTTCTTGATGAGAGTGAAAGACGAGAGTAAAAAAGCTGGCTTAAAATTCAACATTCATCCAGGGACGACCCAGAGGGATGGTGTGGGGAGGGAGGACGGAGGAGGGTTCAGGATGGGGAACACATGTATGCCTGTGGCGGATTCATTTTGATATTTGGCAAAACTAATACAATTATGTAAAGTTTAAAAATAAAATAAAAAATTTAAAAAAAAATTCAACATTCAAAAAACTATCATGGCATACAGTCCCATCACCTCATGGCAAGTAGAAGGGGAGAAAAAGTGGAAGCAATGACAGTTTTCTTTTCTTATGCTCCAAAATCACTGCAGATGGTGACTGCAGCCATGAAATTAGAAGATGCTTGGTTTTTGGAAGGAAAGCTATGACAAACCTAGACAGCATATTGAAAAGCATAAACATCACTTTGACGGCAAAGGTCCATATAGTCAAAGCTACGGTTTTCCAGTAGTTATACATGGATGTAAGAGTTGGACCATAAAGAAGGCTGAATGCTAAAGAATTGATGTTTTTGAACTGTTGTGCTGGAGAAGAGTTTTGAGAGTCCCTTGGACAGTAAGGAGATCAAACTAGTCAATCCTAAAGGAAATCAATTCTGAATATTCACTGGAAGGACTAATGTTGAAGCTGAAGTTCCAATACTTTGGCCAATACTCTGATGTGAAGTGCCGACTCATTGGAAAAGACCCTGATGTTGGGAAAAATTGAAGGCAAAAGGAGAAATGGTTGGAAAGCATCACCAATTTAATGGAAATGAACTTGGGCAAAATCCAGGAGATAGTGAAAGACAGGGACACCTGGTGTGCTGCAGTCCATGGGGTTGCAAAGAGTCAGACACAACCTATCAACATACTTAAAATCAGACAGTATAAAGTGTTTATAAATACAAGGCACATCTATTAAACTAAAACATTACTAAGAAATTATCTACAAACAAATATACAAATTGCTCTTAAGTAAACAGGAAGACCACTATTATTAACAATATCTAAGGACAAAAGTGTATAAAGCTGGCTAAAATTTTAAAGAGAATGTTAATTTAGATAGATAAGAAATCTGAACTTTGAAATGTATAACTTTTAATTGAACAAGTCATCTTTTAGTTAACTGTCAGAATATTCAATTATTGGCAAATTGGTGGATTATTCAGGTATGAACATGTTCCTGATTCATTTCACTGTGAATTATGTCCACAATACAGTGCAAGACTCTGGTGTTCATATTGCCAAAAAACAACGATTACATTACTTCAGACAAAAGATAAATATTAAACACATGGCCATCAGTATTATCAATCCATACTGAAAATAGAATTGTACAGAATTGACTAAAATTGCAGAATACAGGTTTAAGAAAAATATGCATTCTTTAAAATCAGGAACGTGATGTAAATTTTGCTTAAAAGCCTTGAAAGACAAAATGTACTTTAGCTGGACATATTATTAACACACTTCCAGAGAAATATACTTCAATTAACAACAAAAAAAATTTACAGCAGAGAAACATTCAAAAATTATCTGACCTATTTTCATGCTTTTCTAATATATTACAAAGTATTTCCTATATGACTTTTATTTCCCCTCTAGTACCTAGGAAAAGAATAGTAGGTGTGAATGTGTACTTATGACTTAAAGGGTTAATGTGGCTCTGTAAGGTGAATAAATGGCCTGAACAAATCGCCTATAGCATTTTCCTAACATCACCAGGGCAACATTCTGCTTCAGTGGTTTAAATGTACCCTAGTGGTTTAAAACATAATTGCACTTCTCTGAACACCTAATTGACTACAAGGGACTGACTTAGGTACTTTGAATACAATTTTATTACTTTAATTATTGTTCAGTGAGGTGTTCCAAAGTTTTAAAACAAACTGAAATTTTGTTCCTAAGTAAAGAGAAAAACAATGCTGTCTAAGTTTGCTTTTTTAAAAATAAAATTCCAACTTTACATTAGAACAAGTGGAAAATTTTAAGTGAATTTCAGTGAACTAATCTTTATTGATTGGAGAAGGAAAAGGCAACCCACTCCAGTGTTCTTGCCTGGAGAATCCCAGGGATGGGGGAGCCTGGTGGGCTGCCATCTATGGGTCACACAGAGTCGGACACAACTGAAGTGACTTAGCAGCAATCTTTATTTACCAGGCTTATTTAGTGAATACATTTAATTCTCATTGTCAAAACAACAAATGTGAGTATTTGGAAAACTAAAAATAATAGTAACAGCTAAAATATACTGAGCGAAAGTAGGCCCATGTTGAGCTCTCCTGGGCATAATTTCATATTCCCATCAGGTGGGCATTCACATTAAGTTTATTTTAGAGACAATGAAAATATAGAAAATTTAAGTATGTTGTCTGAGGCCAGACAGCTGGAAAGTGGAGGCAGGATTCGAGCCACGCTGTTTGGATATAGTGAAATTGACCATCATATTGTAAACAGAATCAAGACTAAGTTATCAACACTGCAATGGCAACAGCACTTTCTGCTTATTATGTGTGACATACTCTGATAAATGTTTTATACAGTAGCTAATCCACATTATAAACTATCCTCTCTCCACATTTTTACTTAACTTACATTAGAGGGATCCCCTTCTCCTGATACTTTGAATTAGAGTTTGCTAGGGTACCCTCACAACATACCACACACTGAATGACTTAAATGACATAAATTAATTCTCTTACAGTTCTGTAGGATAGAAATCTAAGATCAAGACGTCATCAGTATTGGTTCCTTCTGTGAAATGTCAAAAAGAATCTATCCCATGCCTCTCCCCTATATTCTGGTGATTTCCTAGAAATTTTTAGTGTTCCTTGGCATGTAAAGGCATCACCACAATCTTTGCCTTCAGGTTCACAGGGCATTCTGCCTGTGAATATCTCTTCCCAAATTTCCACTTTTTATATAACTTTAACTTGATCATCTGTAAAGATACTATTTTCATCCAAATAAATTCATATTCACAGGCTCTAGGGGTTAGGATTTCAACAAATAACTTTCAATGGGATACAAATCAACCCATAACACAGATATTGTATTCCCTACCATTTATTTTCAGGTCTCCAGAAAAAGAAAAGTGCTAATAATATGAGTGGTAAGACTCAGAACTGTTAATCACATCACTTCTCAACAATGGGCAGGATAATTGACTTAAAGATCCACAATCAGTTTTCATCCACTACCTATTTCTTTCCATGTGGTAAAGGCACCTAGCCCTTAGGACTGGACTAGCCATCATCTTTGTGTGCATGATCAGAAAAGTCAACTGACTTTATTCCCACAATAGCAATTTTATTTTGTAGAAATACAAATTAAGAATCAGGTTAGACTTTTAGAACTAAGCCTCCTGTGCCAGAAAGTTTCCTGTTACACCTAAAAACATCCAGTTTTTTCTCAAATGTTGAACAAAAACAGCATAACTTATTTTTTATTTGAAACTGTTGATCTTGCTACTGATGGATTTCTAGCTGAAAAATTCTGAGTTCAAAAAGTGTGAATGGAAGAATTTTAGCAAGAAAAATCCACCCCCAATCCTTAACAGGTATGATTTGGGTCTCACGATTACCTCTATTTTTATAATAATACTATTTTTATATCACTTCATGACAAATAGATGGGGAAACAGTGACAGGCTTTATATTTTGGGGCTCCAAAATCACTGCAGATGATGACTGCAACCATGAAATTAAAAGATGCTTGCCACTTGAAAGAAAAGTTATGACCAACCCGGACAGCATATTAAAAATCAGATATATCACTTTGCCAACAAAATTCCATTTAGCCAAAGCTATGGTTTTTCCAGTAGTCATGTGTGGATGTGAGAGTTGGACTACAAAGAATGCTGAGCACTAAAGAATTGATGCTTTTGAACTGTGGTGTTGGAGAAGACTCTTGAGAGTCTCTTGGACCACAAGGAGATTCCAACCAGTCCATCCTATAGGAAATCCATCCTGAATATTCATTGGAAGGACTGATGCTGAAGTTGAAACCCCAATACTTTGGAGACCTGATGCAAAGAAATGACTCATTGTTAAAGATCCTGATGCTGGGAAAGACTGAAGGTGGGTGGAGAGGATGAGATAGTTGGATGGCATCTCAACTCAATAGACATGAGTTTGAGTAAGCTCCAGGAGTTGGTGATGGACAGGGAAGCCTTGAGTGCTACAATCCATGGGGTCGCAAAGAGTCAGACACAATTGAGTGACTGAACTGAACTGATTAATGTTATTTTAGAGATAAGTAAACAGTACCAAGGTCTCAAACAAAAGAACAAATAAACAAATAAAACAAAGAGTATAAAAGACAAAAATTTTTCCAATGTTGTATTTATACCCTTCCTCCCTGACAAAAACACCAAATAATATAAATTTAAGTTCCTTAGTTTATTTCACAATGAGCTTTAATTTTGTACATTAGAACAGGCTATTTTAAACTTGCCATGCACTCACAATGACACCTAGCAGTTTAGAGAATAAACAGATGTCTTATCTATTCCAGGGAGGTCCTCTCATCTATCAATGAAGAAAATAGCAGATCATAGGAAACCTCTGGATCCCACTGTCTGCAAACCTGAAATACCACTCCATTCTCCATTTCAGTGCCCACTCAGTTTTGTTGCTAGCCCTGTCTGCTAGTCTTAAAACAGCAATATTGGATTTGAACTAACATTTTAGTTAAATTAAGTAAATAAATAACATTTTAATTTCCATTAATGTAAAACAGCATTTATTTTAACAGCTAATTTAAATTAAATATTATATTTTTTCTTAAGTCTGTCAGGATTCTGTTTCATTTCACGGGATATAAATCTGACTTCTTGTTTAGTCGCTAAAGTCATATCCAACTCTGCATACCACCAGGCGACTCTGTCCATCGGATTTCCCAGGAAAAAATACTGGAGTGGGTTGCCATTTCCTTCTCCTGGGGATATTCCCCACCCAGGGATCAAACCTGCATATCCTGCTCAGCAGGCAGATTCTTTACCACTAAGCCACTTGGGAAGCCCCCAAATCTGACTTATGGTAGCTGTCATGAATAGAAATACCTTGATCTCATTCAGTAAGATGTCCAGAGGTGGGCAGTACAGGGCTAATATAATTGCTTAAGGTGCCTTAAACTATTGCATTCATTTTTAAAATTTTTTTATTTTTATTTTTTAATTATTTTATTTTTTAACTTTACAATATTGCATTCATTAATTCCCTTGTCTCCGGTACTCTTGCTCTTCCTGAGCTCACTGAAGACTGCACTACTTTCCTGCCCTCTTGTAGGGAGACAAGGTCACGTGATGAGTTCAGGCCAAAAGACCAAGAGCAGAGGTCTTCTGTAACTTTCAAACTGCTGCTGCTAAGTGGCTTCAGTCATGTCTGACTCTGTGCAACCCCATAGACAGCAGCCCACCAGGCTCCCCCGTCCCTGGGATTCTCCAGGCAAGAACACTGGAGTGGGTTGCCATTTCCTTCTCCAATGCATGAAAGTGAAAAGTGAAAGTGAAGTCCTTCAGTTGTGTCTGACTCTAAGGCAGTAAAAAGTCCCTTCATGACCTTCTTAATCTCTTCTCCTCTCCTCCTGACTTAGAAGCCTTGGCTGTAATTGCACTTATAGAATAGCAGCTGACTAGATCCCCTAGCCACTGTTTAAAAGGTAGCCATTGTTGCTCAGCTGGTAAAGAATCCACTTGCAGTGTGGGAGACCTAGGTTCGATTCCTGGCTTAGGAAGATCCCCTGAAGAAGGGAAAGGCTACCCACTTCAGTATTCTGGCCTGGAGAATTCCATGGACTGTATAGTTCATGGAGTTGCAAAGAATCAGACGTGACCGAGCGACTTTCTCTTGTACTTCACTTGTACAGAAGGACAGCCTGCCCTACAGAGGACCTGTTATTGCCTGCAATTTACCTAGCTGCCATTAAGTGGAGAGTAAATGTAAATTCAGCTTTCAAAAGTGTAAAATAAAATAAACAGACAAATAAATCTTTGTTTATTAAGCCACTGAGATGTCAGGGTTGATTTGTTTTATTCCATATCCTAGATCTTGACTGATACATGATGGTGGTTTGCAACCTCATGCTTGCAATAAGATAACTGCCACTCTTTTAGCCATCACTGCTGCATTTCAGGCAAGAAAGTAGTGGAGGAAGGTGAAGGGAAAGTTTTGCCAAAGGAAATGTTGGGCAAGGGTGAATTAAAATGGACCGGAATAAGTGAAGTTATTTCAGATGACCATTACATCTACTACTGTGGGCAAGAATCCCTCAGAAGACATGGAGTAGCCCTAATAGTCAACAAAAGAAACCAAAATGCAGTACTTGGGTGCAGTCTCAAAAACAACAGAATGATCTCTGTTAGTTTCCAAGGCCAGCCATACAACATCACAGTAATCCAAGTCTATGTCCTAACCACTAATGTCAAAGAAGCTGAAGTTGAATGGTTCTATGAAGACCTACAATGCCCTCTAGAACTAACACCAAAAAAACATGTCCTTTTCATTATACGGGAGTGGAAAGCAAAAGTAGGTAGCCAAGAGATACCTGAAGTAGCAGGCAAGTTTGGCCTTGGAATACAAAATGAAGCAGGTCAAAGCCTAATAGGCTTTTGCCAAGAGAAGTCACTGGTCATATTAAACACCCTCTTCCAACAACACAAGAAATACTCTACACATGGACATCACCAGATGGTCAATACCGAAATCAGACTGATTATATTATTTACAACTGAAAATGGAGAAGCCTATACAGTCAGCAAAAACAAGACCAGAAGCTGACTGTGGCTAGATCATGAACTCCATATTGCCAAATTCAGACTGAAATTGAAGAAAGTAGGGAAAACCACTACATCATTTAGATATGACCTAAATCAAATCCCTTATGACTACACAGTGGAAGTGACAAATAGATTCAAGGGATTAGATCTGAAACAGTGTCTGAAGAACGATGGATGGAGGTTTCCAATATTGTATAGGAGGTTGTGATCAAGACCACAAATGGTTGTCTGAGGAGGCTTTATAAATAGCTAAGAGAAGATGAGAAGTAAAAGGAAAAGGAGAAAAGGAAATCCACCTGAATGCAGAGTTCCAAAGAATGGCAAGGAGAGATAAGAAAGCATTCTGCAGTGATCAATGCAAAGAAATAGAGGAAAACAACAGACTGGGAAAGACTAGAGATCTCTTCAAGAAAATTAGAGATTCCAAGGGAACATTTCACACAAGATTGGCACAATAAAAGGTAGAAACTGTATGAAGCTAACAGAAGCAGAAGATATTAAGAGTTGGCACAAATACATAAAACTGTACAAAAAAGATCTTCATGATCCAGATAACCATGATGGTGTGATCATTCACCAAGAGCCAGACAACCTGGAGTGTGAGGTCAAGTGGAATTTAGGAAGCATTACTATCAACAAAGCTAGTGGAGGTGATGGGATTCCAGTTGAGCTATTTCAAATCCTAAAGATGATGCTGTGAAAGTGTTGCACTCAAGATGCCAGCAAAATTGGAAAACTCAGCAGTGGCCACAGGACTGGAAAAAGTCAGTTTTCAATCCCAAAGAAAGGCAATGCCAAAGAATGTTCAGACTACCACACAATTGCACTCATCTCACTCGCTAGCAAATGCTCAAAATTCTCCAAGCCACACTTCAACAGTACTTGAACTGAGAACTTCCAGCTGTTCAAGGTGGATTTAGAAAAGGCAGAGGAATCAGAGATCAAATTGCCAACATCCATTGCATCATCAAAAGAGCAAGAAAATTTCAGAAAAAAACATTTACTTCTGCTTCACTGACTATGCTAAAGCCTTTCACTGTGTGGATCACAACAAACTGGAAAATTCTTGAAGAGATGGGAATATCAGACCACCTGACCTGCCTCTTGAGAAATCTGTATGCAGGTCAGGAAGCAACAGTTAGAAGTGGACATGGAACAACCGACTGGTTCCATATTGAGAAAGGAGTACGTCAGGGTTGTATATTGTGACCTACCTTATTTAACTTATATGCAGAATACATCATGAGAAATACTGGATAAAGCACAAGCTGGAATAAAGATTGCCAGGAGAAATATCAATAACCTCAGATATGCAGATGACACCACCCTTATGACAGAAAGTGAAGAGGAACTAAAAAGCCTTCTGATGAATTGGAAAGAGGAGAATGAAAAAGCTGGCTTAATTCTCAACATTCAAAAAACTAAGATCATGGCATCTGGTCCCAACACTTCATGGCAAATAGATGGGGAAACAATGGAAACAGTGACCGACTTTGTTTTCTTGGGCTTCAAAATCACTGCAGATAGTGACTGCCACCATGAAATTAAAAGATGCTTACTCCTTGGAAGAAAAGCTATGACCAGCTTAGACAGCATATTAAAAAGCAGAGACATTATTTTGCCGACAAAGGTCAGTATAGTCAAAGCTATGGTTTTTCCAATAGTCATGTATGGATGTGAGAGTTGGACCATAAAGAAAGCTGAGCACTGAAGAATTGATGTTTTTGAATTGTGGAATTGGAGAAGACTCTTTTAAGTCTCTTGGACTGCAAGGAGATCAATCAATCCTCAAGGAAATCATTGAATATTCATTGGAAGGACTGATGCTAAAACTGAAGCTCCAGTTCTCTGGCCACCTGATGCAAAGAATGGACTCATTGGAAAAGACCCTGAAGCTCAAAAAGACTGAAGGAATGAGGAGAAGGGAATAACAAAGGATGAGATGGTTGGTTGGACTTGAGTTTGAGTAAGCTCCAGGAGTTAATGATGGACAGGGAAGCCCGGCGTGCTGCAGTCCATGGGGTCACAGTCGGACATGACTGAGTGACTGAATGAACTGAACTGATCCTCCCTGACGATGTGGCCTCTCCTTATTGCCACAAACCTTCTCTTTCTGCATTCTCCTCCGTTCTCTCTTACAACTGTCTCATTAGTTCATAATTTCTCTTTTTGCCCTTATCCCAAAGTTGCTCCTTCTTCTCTGTTTTATTATTCCACTCATTCCCTTTGAGCTCATATATTTTAACTGCTTTATCCCAGTATGGCTCCTCAGAATTATTCCTGCTCAAATTATAAATATCTTCTACCTACAATGTCTCATTCTTTGGACAGTCAATATTTAAACAGTTAAATGCTTTTCACCCATCAATTTCCTCTTCCTCTATATTTTGAGACATGCTCAATTCCTGCTTCTCTTTTATCCCATCTTACCTCCAATGGATTTGCAAATACCAAATTATTTCTAAGTTAAATATAAATAATTCTGCTAATCCTCAACCTGGGTATAACTTGACTGGTTAATATTCTTTTCATCACTCACAAGGGCCTCCTCAAACTTTATGAGTTAGCACTCTGTCTACAAATATTAGCTTCATCCTCACACAACAGGCTTAATGATATTTCAAATTTCAAATTTGACTATGTAACACACCTGTTTAGAATAATTGTGGGTCCTCATCTACTCAATTAACCTTCAGAATAAAAGCCAAATATATTAGGAAGATATGCCAAGATCTTCATAATCAGTATACTCCCTGGAATTTTCACAGACCAAATAACACACTATCATTTACCCACATGAGACTTCTTTGAGCTTTTGAGGCAAAATATAATATTTAAACTCAGAGATTTTACATTTGGTTGTTTCACAAGTGTGTCTCATTTCTGCACACCTTATAGGTAGATGCATTGACTTCCTTCTTCATAGACTATTTTTTCAAGGATTTTTTAATCACAAAAAGGCTCCTAATACAGTTAAGTGTAGTAAAGTGTAGGTTTCCTCACAGCTTTGAAAGATAGAGATAGCACCTTGCTACAGAGGATGTGTAGGCAATTCTTACTGTCCAGGATCAAAGATCCAGGTTTCCTCAACTCAGGTTTTCTCCCATAATGGGACCTACCACACATGAAGCTGTTACTTGGTCCTCTTTGTGTCACTCTGGGTCAAATGGGCTAGGAAAAATTGACACAAACCTGAAGTTCACCATGTTGCTGTGCCACACTTAATAAATAAAGGCCTTTGAATCTGACATAGGGGTCTTGTGTTTTCTCCTGCATACTTTAAAATATGGGATTCTAACCCATTAGCTGACAACATAATACAATTTCTGACCCTTCACAGTTGACAGGTTCTTCCCTAGGGAATGTTGTCTAATTTTGGTTCCTATGGCCCCCAGTCTTGTCATCCTAATTAATTAAAAGCCTTGCTTTAAGACTTTGCTGAATTGTACTCCCTACATGCAGTTTCCTCCTATACTGACCCAGATGTGCTTTATACATATCTATAAGACTCTCCCAGGGAATTGTTGATTATAGAGGTTTGTCCTTGCAAGACTGTGATCTTCTTGCTAAATATTATGCTTATTATGCTTCTTTTTGACTATATATTCTGTACACTGTTATGTAGTAAACACTAGATGAAACTCCCTAAAAAATAAATTTATTGCTAGATTATCTTACATATGCTCTCTGCAAAATGTAACTTAAAGTGTGCACACAATCATACACACAAAGAATAGTTTCATTTCTATTGGTGTATCATCACCAGTCTCTTTTTACATGAACCAAAACTTTAATCTGTTTTTCTGAAATTGTAATACATTATTAATTCCATCTTCTTAAGAAAGTTGCCTGTAATTATAATTGTCTTTCTAAAAAAGAAAATGCAACAGCTGCATCTACTCTGAAAATGGATCCTTGGAGAATGTAATTAAGTTATTTCAATTTGGAACTGAATATTATCAAGAGCTATGGGATGCATAACCTTAAGTCAGACCTTTCCAGCAGGTTTTTAATAGTATGTCATTTGCAGAAACCTAGATAACTAGAAAATTAGAATGTAAAATTTTGCCTGCTCCAATCAGAACCTTAATGAATTGAATTATGTACCATGTAATCTTTCATGCTATAGTTAGTTAGAACACTTGGTAGACCATATAGCTGAGACCTTCAAGACCTTGTGTTTACTACTTTTGTGACATCCCTTAGAGTTTTATTTACTTTGTTTCATGGCCATGGAGTTTCTCTATAAACAATCAAAAATACTGGACAAATGTTTCTTAACTTAATCTGAAAGGAAAGCCATTATAAATTGTTAATCTCTCCATAAAAGTTTATTACAAGGACACGCACATTTTTCTGTATATTATGTTTTCCTATATATAAGTAAAATATTTTATTTTGTTGACTATTGGGCTTCCCTGATGGCTCAGATGGTAAAGCACCCACCTGCAATGCGGGAGACCAGGGTTCGATCCCTGGGTTTGGAAGATCCACTGGGGAAGAAAATGGCAACCCACTCCAGTACTTTGGCCTGGAAAATTTCATGGACGGAGAACCTGGTAGGCTACAGTCCATAGCTATCATAGTCAACAAAAGAGTCCAAAATGCAGTATTTGGGTACAATCTCAAAAAAGGACAGACTGATCTCTGTTCTTTTCCAAGGCAAACCATTCAATATCACAGTAATCCCAGTCTATGCCCAAACTGGTAATGCTGAAGCTGAAGTTGAATGGTTCTATTAAAACCTACAAGATCTTCTAGAACTAACACGTGAAAAAGATGTCCTTTTCATTGTAGGGGAGTGGAATGCAAAAGCAGGCAAATTTGACCTTGGAGTACAAAATGAAGCAGGTCAAAGGCTAACAATTTTTGCAGAGAAGGCACTGGTCATAGCAAAGACCCTCTTCCAACAACAAAAGAGAAGACTCTACACATGGACATTACCAGATGGTCAACATTGAAATCAGATTGATTATATTCTTTAATATAATCTATATTTAATATACATTAATTTAATATAATCTATAAGCCGAAGATTGAGAAGCTCTATACAGTCAGAAAAACAAGACTAAGAGTGGAATGTGGCTCAGATAATGAAATACTTATTGACAAATTCAGAATTAAACTGAAAACAGTAGGGAAAACCACTACACCATTAGGTATGACCTAAATCAAATCTCTTACAATTATATAGTGGAAGTGAGAAATAGATTTAAGGGATTCTGATAGACTGAGTGCCTGAAGAACTGTGGACAGAGGTTCATGACATTGTACAGGAGGCAGTGATCAAGATCATCCCCAAGAAAAAGAAATGCAAAAAGGCAAAATGGTTGTCCAAGGAGGCCTTGCAAAGATGAGAAAAGAAAAGACTCAAGAAGCAAGGGACAAAAGAAAAGATATACCCATTTGAATGCAGAGTTCCAAATAATAGCAAGGAGAGATAAGAAAGCCTTCCTCAGCAAACAGTGCAAAGAAATAGAGGAAAACAATAGAATCGGAAAGACTAGAGATCTCTTGGCAAAACTCTTAGCCTTTGCCATGCTTCATTTTGTACTCCAAAGCCAAACTTGACTGTAACTTCAGATATGACTTAATTTCCTACTTTTCCTACAATGCAAAAAAAGCAAAATGGCTATCTGAGGAGGCCTTACAAATAGCTGTGAAAAGAAGAGAAGCCAAAAGCATAGGAGAAAAGGAAAGGTATGTCCATTTGAAGGCAGAGTTCCAAAGAATAGCAAGAAGAGATAAGAAAGCCTTCATCAGTGATCAGTGCAAAGAAATAGAGGAAAACAACAGAATGGGAAAGACTAGAGATCTCTTCAAGAAAATTAGAGATACCAAGGGAACATTTCATGCAAAGATGGGCTCAATAAAAGACAGAAATGGTATGGACCTAACAGAAGCAGAAGATATTAAGAAGAAGAGGTAAGAATACATAGAAGAACTGTACAAAAAAGATCTTCATGATGTAGATAATCACAATGGTGTGGTCACTCATCTAGAGCCAGATATTCTGGAATGTGAAGTCAAAGGGGCCTTAGGAAGCATCACTACAAAGCTAGTGGAGGTGATGGAATGCCAGCTGAGCTATCTCAAATCCTAAAAGATGATGCTGTGAAAGTGCTGCACTCAATATGCTGGTATATTTGGAAAACTCAGCAGTGGCCACAGGACTGGAAAATGTCAGTTTTCATTCCAATCCCAAAGAAAGGCAATGCCAAAAATTGTTCAAACTACTGCAAAATTGCACTCATCTCACATGCTAGCAAGGTAATGCTCAAATTTCTCCAAACCAGTCTTTAACAGTATGTGAATTGTTAACTTCCAGATGTTCAAGCTGAATTTAGAAAAAGCAGAGGAACCAGAGATCATATTGCCAACATCTGCTGGATCACAGAAAAGGCAAGACAGTTCCAGAAAAACATCTACTTCTGCTTTATTGACTATACCAAAGCCTTTGACTGTGTGGATCACAACAAACACTGGAAAATTCTTAAAGAGATGAGAATACCAGATCACCTGACCTGCCTCCTGAAAAATCTTTATGCAGGTCAAGAAGCAACAGTTATAACTGGACATGGAACAACAGACTGAGTCCAATTTGGGAAAGGAGTACATCAAGGCTGTATATTGTCACTCTGCTTAATTAACTTACATGCAGAGTACATCATGAGAAATGCTGGGGTGGATGAAGTACAAGCTGGAATCAAGATTGCCAAAATAAATATCAATAACCTCAGATATGCAGACACCCTTATGGTGGAAAGCAAAGAAGAACTAAAGAGCCTCTTGATGAAAGTGAAAGAGGAGAGTGAAAAAGTTGGCTTAAATCTCAACATTCTGAAAACTAAGATCATTGCATATGGTCCCACCACTTCATGGCAAATAGATGAGGCAACAATGGAAACAGTGACAGACTTTATTTTGAGGGCTCCAAAATCACTGCAGATGATGACCTCAACCATGAAATCAAAAGACGCTTGCTCCTTGGAAGATAAGTTATGGCAAACCCATTTAGTTATAATTATGTTTTTCCAATAGTCATGTATTTATGTGAGAGTTGGAGTATAAAGAAAGCTGAGGGCCGAAGAACTGATGCTTTTGAACTGTAGAGTTGGAGAAGACTCTGAGAGAGTCCCTTGGAGAGCAAGGAGATCCAACCAGTCCATCCTAAAGGAAATCATTCCTGAATATTCATTGAAAAGACTGATGCTGAAGCTGAAACTCCAATACTTGGGCCACCTGATGCGAAGAACTGACTCATCGGAAAAGATCATGATACTGGGAAAGATTGAAGGTGGGAGAAGGGGAAGACAGAGGATGAGATGGTTGAATGCCATCACCGACTCGATGGATATGAGTTGATTACCTGTGAGAGTTGGTAATGGACAGGGAAGCCTGGCGTTCTGCAGTTCATGGGGTTGCAAAGAATCAGACACGACTGAGTGACTGACCTGAACTGATATGAAAGTAGAAATATTTTATAATTGGCAAGTCCTTTAGGGGGAATGAAAATTAAATATGGTTTAATATTATTTTAGATGGCTCAAATACTACGTTTAAATAGTGTTTTCAATCTTTACTTCATCTTATTTATTGTAATTTTGCTTTTGAGAATGCATTTTTAAGGCTGAGATGACCAATGAATGGCTAAATGGCTGGTATTGTAGCAAGCACAGTTTAAGAAAAATTCAGGCTAGATGAAGTTGTATTTGATGAACACATTGTTTAGTATCAGTAACACTCAGGAAAAACTGCTGAGATTGTCAAAGAGAAGCCCTACATTAAAGGGTATTTTAATAGTCATACTGAATAATCACTATTTATTTCATGAATCCTTTATTACCAATAATAAATTGTTTACCTCTGTACAAGGCTTTTCAAAGAAAGCATCTTACTGCCTATAAGAAGTCATCTATTTTGGAGGGAATCATTAGTCATTGAAAGAGTCTACTCATCTTGAGCCAAATTCCTTCCCTTAATAATTTATAACTGTTACCTTCAGTTTTTTCCACTTATTCAAACAGGCTAAGTATCATCTCTCTTGCATTATCAATATTTTAAACATCTGAAATGATTTCATATGACTGTCCAAAGTATTAAATATTTTATGCTTAAGATGACTATGAAATATTTTCAAAATACATATATAGACAATAGTACCACATCTAATAGTGCCTTGGGTTAATTCATTCTCATCAAAGGAGAGATAAAAGATGTAATATTAGAGAGAGACTCACTGAAAACAATGGTCATGAAATATGCCTGTAGTATTCAAAATACCTCATCTATTTCAACCTATTTAGGTGGTACAAAATATCAACACAGCTAAGGATCATGCTGACACTGACCCTTGCATGAAAACAAATAGGATAAAAATATTTTACAGAGTGTGTCACTGTTAGAAATGACAAGGTACCTAAAAAAGTTAAAAGCAGTGTATCAGTGATCTCCTGTAAAAATCAATATTTTCTATTAGACACATAAAAGCTGAAAATTTGGTAAATTCTGCCATTTAATCATAGATGATTTGACATGTGAAAATAGGAGACATAAAAATTGTGCATCAGGAAGTTACAACTTCTTCTGGTCTCTACACCTACTGTATTCCTATTGAGCATTATCACTAGAAATCACCCTTGAAGCTTGAGGGATATTAAGCAAAACAAAGACAGCCAATGATGTTACCGTATAAAGTAATATGCAAAGTCATGCATCTCAGTCTTTATACATAGCAGTTCAGTTCAGTTCAGCCGCTCAGTCGTGTCCGACTCTTTGTGACCCCATGAATCGCAGCACGCCAGGCCTCCCTGTCTATTACCAAATCCTGGAGTTCACTCAAACTTATGTCCATCAAGTCAGTGATGCCATCCAGCCATCTCATCCTCTGTCATCCCCTTCTCCTCCTGCCCCCAATCCCTCCCAGCATCAGAGTCTTTTCCAGTGAGTCAACTCTTCACATGAGGTGGCCATAGCAGTAAGAATATGGAAATAAAACTTATTTAACTAGATCTAAGATAAATTCATGGACATTACATATACAGTAAGTAATCTGGATAGATATGCTGATTACAAATTTTTGTGGTCATAATCAACCTTTTGAAGTTGATACCTATTTATCAAAATTATCTATACTAAATCTTTTACTGTTATGTTCAAGGACAGTTTTGTGAACCAATTATAACATTAGTCTAATCCTTCATAATTTAAAGTCTAAGATAATTTACATTATAAATTAAAGCCAGAGGACAATGTTATAACACCTAGAAGATTAACATTAAATATAGACCAGTTAGAGGGGGTTTTACAATCATAAAATATAAACTTTCCTTTGATCTTAAAAAGCATAGGAAAAGTATGAGAGAGAGTAATCATTTGCATAAGCTAATCCAAAAATTTAGTGGTAGAGGTACAATGTGGTATATATAATAATGCTTTTATTTTTAAAATATTAAATGATCTTTCTTAATATAACATAAATAAAATTTGAAGCAAATGCTATCTCATTAAAGCATATTCTTATAAATATACAGTGGATTAGAAATGAATGGATGATAATAGAACTACATTGATGTCTAGTTGTTAAGTCATGTCCAACTTTTTGCAACCCCATGGACTGCAGTACACCAGGCTTCCCTTCATTATCTCCTGAATTTTGTTAAAACTCATGTCTATGTGAGTTGGTGATGCTTTCCAACCAGCTCAACTTCTGTCATCACTTTCCCTTCCTGCTCTCAATCTTTCCCATCATCAGGGTATTTCTGATGAGTCAGTTCCTCACGTCATGTGGCTGAAAAATTGGAGCTTCAGCTACAGGTTTAGGTCTTCCAGTGATATTCAAGGTTGATGTCCTTCAGGACTGATTGGTTTGATCTCCCTGCTGTCCTAGGGACTCGCAAGAGTATTCTCCAGCACCACAATTCACTCCAGCACCACAATTAAAAGGCATCAATTCTTTGGCACTGAGCCTCATTTTGGAGAAGGCAGTGGCACCCCACTCCAGGACTCTTGCCTGGAAAATCCCATGGATGGAGGAGCCTGGTAGGCTGCAGTCCATGGGGTCACTAAGAATGGGACTGAGCAACTTCACTTTTACTTTTCACTTTCATGAATTGGAGAAGGAAATGGCAACCCACTCCAGCGTCCTTGCCTGGAGAATCCCAAGGACAGGGGAGCCTGGTGGGCTGCCATCTATGGGGTCGCACAGAGTTGGACGTGACTGAAGCGACTTAGCAGCAGCAGCAGCCGCAGCCTCCTTTACAGTCCAACTGTCACATGACTACTGGAAAAAAACATAGCTTTGACGATATGTACCTTTGTCGGCAAAGTAATGTTTCTGCTTTTTAATATGCTGTCTAGGCTGGTCATAGCTTTTCTTGCAAGGAGCAAGTGTCTTTTAATTTCATGGCTGCAGCCACCAACTGCAGTGACTTTGGAGCCCAAGAAAATAAAGTCTGTCATGTTTCCACTGTTTTCGCATCTATTTGCCATGAAGTGATAGGACCAGATACCATGATCTTAGTTTTCTGAATGTTGAGTTTTAAGCCAACTTTTTCACTCTCCTCTTTCACTTTCATCAAGAGGCTCTTTAGTTCTTCTTTGCTTTCTGCGATAAGGGTGATGTCATCTGCATATCTGAGGGTATTGTTATTTCTCCAGGCAATCTTGATTCCAGCTTGTACTTTATCCACCCCAGCATTTTGCATGATGTACTCTGCATATAAGTTAAGTAAGCAGGATGACAATATACAGCCTTGACGTATTCCTTTCCCCATCTGGAACCAGTTTATTGTCCCATGTCCAGTTCTAACTGTTACTTCTTGACCTGCATACAGATTTCTCAGGAGGCAGGTCAGGTGGTCTGGTGTTCCCATCTGTTTAAGAATTTTCCACAGCCGGCTGTGATCCACACAATCAAAGGCTTTTGGCTTTGTCAATAAAGCAGATCTTTTTCTGGAACTCTCTTGCTTTTTCTATGTTCCAACGGATGTTGGCAATTTGATTTCTGGTTCCTCTTTTCTAAATCCAGCTTCAACATCTAGAAGTTCTCGGTTCACATACTGCTGAAGCCAAGCATGGAGAATTTTTCAGCATTTCTTTGCTAGCATAGGAAGTGCATGCAACTGTGTGGAAGTTTGAACATTCTTTGGTATTGCCCTTCTTTGGGACTGGAATGAAAACTGACCTTTTCCAGTTCTGTGGCCCATGCTGAGTTTTCCAACTTCATTGCAAACTGAGTGAAGCACTTTAAAAGCATCAACTTTTAGGGTCTGAAATAGTTCAGCTGGAATTTCATCACATGCACTAGCTTTGTTCGTAGTAATGCTTTCTACTTGACGTTACATTCCAAGATATCTTGCTCTAGTTTAGTGACAACACCATCATGGTTACATGAGTCATTAGGACTTTTTTTTTATATAATTCCTCTGTGTATTATTGCCACCTCTCTTAATCTCTTCCGCTTCTGTTAGGTCCTTGCCATTTCTGTACTTATTATGCTCATCTTTGCATGAAATTTTGCCTTGGTATCTCCAATTTTCTTGCAGAGATCTCTAGTCTTTCCCATTCTATTGGTTTTACCTATTTCTTTGCACTGTTTACTTAAGAAGGCTTTCCTATCTCTCCTTGTTATTCTTTGGAACTCTGCATTCAGTTGGAATATCTTTCCTTTCCTCCTTTCTTTCTGCTTCTCTTCTTGTCTTAGCTATTTGTAAGGCCTCATTAGACGCCCACTTTTCCTTCCTGCTTTTCTTTCCCTTGGAGTGGTATTGGTCACTACCTCCTGTTCAATGTTACAAACCTCCATGCAAAGTTCTTCAGGCATTCTGTCTACCACATCTAATCTCTTAAATCTATTAATCACCTCCACTGTATAATTATAAGGGATTTAATTTAAATTGTACTTGAATGACCTGGTGGTTTTCCCTACTTTTTTCAATTTGAGATAGAACTATAAACTATGGTTATAATAACACTCAACATTTTGGGTTAGTCTCAGAAGACATTCCTAGACTAGACATTACTAGTCTAGGAAGAAATGTCTAGGACATCATTCCTAGCAAGAAGAGTTCCAGAAAAACATCTATTTCTGCTCTATTGACTATGCCAAAGCCTTTGACTGTGTGCATCACAATAAACTGTGGAAAATTCTCAAAGAGATAGGCATACCAGACCACCTGACCTGCCTCTTGAGAAACCTATATGCAGGTCAGGAAGCAACAGTTAGAATTGGACATGAAACAACACACTGGTTCCAAATAGGAAAAGGAGTACGTCAAGGCTGTATATTGTCACCTCGCTTATTTAACTTATATATAGAGTACACCATGAGAAAAGCTGGGCTGGAAGAAGCACAAGTTGGAATCACGATTGCCCGGAGAAATATTAATAACCTCAGATATGCAGATGACACCACCCTTATGGCAGAAAGTGAAGAGGAACTAAAAAGCCTCTTGATGAAAGTGAAAGAGGAGAGTGAAAAAGTTGGCTTAAAGCTCAACATTCAGAAAACTAAGATCATGGCATCTGGTCCCATCACTTTATGGTAAATAGATGGGGAAACAGTGGAAACAATGACAGACTATTTTGGGGGGCTCCAAAATCACTGCAGATGGTGGCAGCCATGAAATTAAAAGATGCTTACTCCTTGGAAGGAAAGTTATGACCAACTTAGATAGCATATTCAAAAGCAGAGACATTTCTTTGCCAACAAAGGTCCATCTAGTTAAGGCTATGGTTTTTCCAGTGGTCATATATGGATGTGAGAGTTGGACTGTGAAGAAAGCTGAGCATGGAAGAAATGATGCTTTTAAACTGTGGTGTTTTAGAAGACTCTTCAGAGTCCCTTGGACTGCAAAGAGACCCAACCAGTCCATCCTAAAGGAGATCAGTCCTGGGTGTTCATTGGAAGGAATGATGCTGAAGCTGAAACTCCAGTACTTTGGCCATCTCATGCAAAGAGCTGACTCATTGGAAAAGACCCTGATGCTGGGAGGGATAGGGGGCAGGAGGAGAAGGGGACGATAGAGTATGAAATGGCTGGAATGCATCACCGACTTGATGGACATGAGTTGGGGTAAACCCCGGGAATTTGACAGACTGGCCTGGTGTGCTGTGATCCATGGGGTTGCAAAGAGTTGGACATGACTGAGCGACTGAACTGAACTGAGGAAGGCATTATGACAAGAAGTGAATGGAAGAGTAGAGTCAGATAAACTAGTTAATAAATATCTCTAACACACAAGAAAGACTACAGATGAGAAGAAACTAGTTTAACTTCACTTAAGAATACAAAAATATGTAGTATGAGAAGAGAAAGCAAGGAATGTGTCAACCAGTTACTAAACTACTTGGTGGACAATAACAAAAGCCAGAAATTACTAATATTTGAGATTCAATTTGAGACTCAGTTTTGACATCAGAGAAATCAGAAAGAATGCATGTTTCCAGCACAAGATTATTTCTTTGTTTTCTGAGATGCCTAATTAGAGTTTTTAATGTGAAAATATAAGTAAAATCTAAAACAAAAAAGAAGGGGAGTTTGGAGTTAGAAAAGGATGTCCACCCATCAAAAAAGAATTGACTTAAAAGCTTTTCATCACAGTAGTACAGTCTGGATAGAGGAAGACCATCCTGGCAAGAAACTACACTCAATACAAAAAGGAGACCATTGACAGTCATACTAGCTGTGCACTGTACAACAGAAACAGGTGCCACTTACATAGACTATGATATACCTGGAGTCTCCTGGAGTTTTTATTGCATCGCTTTCCCAGCTCTACTTGTTAGTTGGGGAATATAGTATATACTCCCTTTTCCTGCATGCCACACAGATCCCCTTGAGACAAATTTCAGATAAAATAGATTAAGTATTCTTTTATGGTACTGATTCTTAAGAAATCCATTGTATGTTTCACAGACTTCCATTGTTTAAATAATTCCAATTTAGTTTACTAAATTCCAATTTAGTAAATATGAAATATGTTCCTTGCCCCAAAATATTCTTAAATTAAAAAAAAAAATTATAAGCTAACCAAATGAAAGTTCACCTTACCTTTCATTAAAATATATGAACATAAAACAAATTATATCATAACTTTATTTTTCCTTATCTTAGTCATTCTACTTTTGTATAAATTTGAGGGGTTGAAAAGCTTCATTTTGATTAATTTTTGAATGCCTATGTTGGCTTTAATGAAAGTGGAAATCTTTATTATAAAGTTTATATTTTATTTTGTTTTGTTTCTCTTTGAGAAAATTATTTTGAAAATATTGTTGAGTTAGCCAAAACCACTGCATCACTTTCTTATTCTATTTGAAAAGTAAGGGATGGACAAGATGCTTTAAGAACTACATCTGTATGTAAATGCCACAGAGAAGATGTATTCAACAAACACCTTCAGAACCAGATCACTACATATAAGAAATCAAGCCAGGTCTCCTTTTAAAGCAAAGGGCTAAAAGGAAAAGAAAAAAAAAATGATTTGAAAAGTAGTTAATTTGTACCTGTTACTTCCTGAAACATCCAAGATTATGGATATAAAACCTGTGAGAATATCTTTTGTTTCACAGGCAGCATGTATTTTAGATTAATGGAAATGCTACTTTGCTTTGGACAAGGATTAGAACAACATTTTAGCAATCCTGATGCAGGAAGTATATTTGAAGATTTTTTGGGGTTTTTTTGCCCTTTATCTTTTCAAAAAATATTTACTGAGTTGGCCAAAAAGTTCATTCAAGCTTTTCCATAACATTTTACAGAAAAACTCAAAGGAACTTTTTGGCCAACCTATCTTCATGGGAAATAAATGAGGAAACATTGGCAGACTTGCAGTGGCAGACTTTATTTTTTGGGCTCCAAAATCACTGCAAATGTGATTGCAGCCATGAAATTAAAAGGCACTTACTCCTTGGAAAAAGTTATGACCAACCTAGATAGCATATTCAAAAGCAGAGACATTACTTGGCCAACAAAGGTCTGTCTGGTCAAGGCTATCTATGGTTTTTCCAGTGGTCATGTATGGATGTGAGAGTTGGACTGTGAAGAAAACTGAGCACTGAAGAATTGATGCTTTTGAACTGTGGTGTGGGAGAAGACTCTTGAGAGTCCCTTGGACTGCAAGGAGATCCAACCAGTCCATTCTGAAGGAGATCAGTCCTGGGTGTTCATTGGAAGGACTGATGCTGAAGCTGAAACTCCAATACTTTGGCCACCTCATGTGAAGTGTGGACTCATTGGAAAAGACCCTGATGCTGGGAGGGATTGGGGGCAGGAGGAGACGGGGATGACAGAGGATGAGATGGTTGGACGGTATCACCGACTCGAACGACATGAGTTTGTGTAAACTCCCGGAGTTGGTGATGGACAGGGAGGCCTGGAGTGCTGCGATTCATGGGGTCGCAAAGAGTCGGAAACGACTGAGTAACTGAACTGAACTGAATATTATCCTAAGCTATCCCTAGAAAGCAAATATTAAAATAAAACAAATGACTGAGATTGTAAAAATAACTTGGAATTTCTCAAAATAAATAACATTACTCAGTACATATTGAAGAAAATATTTTGGCAAGTATTTCTTAATAATTATAAGATTTGCAAAGTTTAAATTATTGTATTAACACAAAATCTACATTTATATTTTCAGCACAGGTAATCTTATTTTCAGTGAACTTGCTAGCAGTAGTGAAATAATTACCAGAACAATTCACCCTAGTATTCAACTTTCATTTCTTCAAGTTAGTTTCATCTTTTTCTTCCTAAGTAGAATGTTGGAGAAGGCAAAGGCACCCCACTCCAGCACTCCTGCCTGGAAAATATCATGGAAGGAGGAGCCTGGTGGGCTGCAGTCCATTGGGTCACTAAGAGTCGGACACGACTGAGACACTTCACTGTCCCTTTTCACTTTCATGCATTGGAGAAGGAAATGGCAGCCCACTCCAGTGTTCTTGCCTGGAGAATCCCAGGGACGGGGGACCCTGGTGGGCTTCCATTTATGGGGTCCCACTGTCGGACATGACTGAAGCGACTTAGCAGCAACAGCAGCAGAGAGAATATTATATATAGAGAGGGGCTGCCAAATTTGCATTTGAAGATTGAAGTAACACAGTAAGTTTAAAGGATTTTACATATTGGCTAAAGAAAAATGAAATGCTTTAAGTATGAGAAGTAGGACATCAATCTTTTTTTACAAACATTGATGAAGGCAAATCATATAGGCATGATAGAGCTGAAAAGCTACACACTAGAAGGACATACTCCAAATTTTTATTGAAGTAAAAATTAAGCAGTACATTCCCATTCAATATTATTTTTTGGATTTCTTTGAAGAGTCAGTTAAACCACTGATTTATTTCTCTATTATGACATTCTGACTTCTTAATCACTTATAACAAGGTATCCTATTTAAGTGCATTTTTGCAGAGAAACCTGGAGTGATTATCTTCCAAACTATACATATAAGATATTAATGTCTTTTAAATTTATAATAAACTACCTTGGTATTTTTAAATATTTTCCTTTCTTTACATTCTACCACTCTCAAGTAAATGCACTCTTTCTGTAGGCTTGAATATAGCACCTTCTACCTCATTCTTTGGCACTGTGGGCAAGTGCTCTTATTGGTTCTTTTTTGTTAGCAATTAACATGGCCTCTGGTGCATACACTGAGTGATGTCTGCCAAACAGATGGATTTCAGCACCTCTTAAATGAAAGCTGTCCTTGAATCCTTGAACAAATTTTATATACTATATAAAAGAGCTTAGTTATACCTTTAAATGTCCTCTGAAACGTGAAAGAATTATTGAAAATCACTGTTACTTCATTAATTCCCAATGAATTTAATCAAAAAGTACCAAAAATTAGGTATCTTAAGACAACAGAATTTTATTATCACACAGTTCTATACACAGAATTTTGAAATCAAGGGTCAGTAGCACTATGTATGCTCTGTCCTACTGAAGAATCCTGCCTTACTTCTTCCTAGCTTGCATAAGGTTGTTGGAAATCCTTGTCAGTCCTTAGCTCTAGATATGTAATTTCAATCTCTGCCTCAGCATCACATATTCTTCTTTCCTATATGTCTATATCCAAATTTTGTTCTAATAATAGTGACAATCAATGGATTAGGGCCCACATTAAAATCTAAACTGACCTTATCTAAAGCTGAACATATCTGCAAAGATTGTATTTCCAAATAAAGTCACATTTACAGATACAAGGGACTTGGGTCTGAATATATATTTTTAAGGGAAACATAATTCTACTCCCTAAATGTTGGAACAAAAAGTGGCAGGATTAATGGATATAGCATGAGCAGGGATTTCATGTAACTGGCTAAAAGACTATTATCTTTCAACATTCAATTCAGGGCCTAAAGTTCTTTGTAAGTTTCCCTGTCAACCATAATCTGAATGGTTCTCCATTTTGTGAATTCATAAATACTTTTAACCAGTATCTTCTATTTGGCGTTTTTACACCTTTCTTCAAGTACATAATACAAAATATAAAAACTAGGCTGCTTATTATTCTATTTTTTTCTTTTAAGGATACTATAAACTTTAAGACTACTCTAACATGTAATAGTTACTTAGAGATAATTAAATTCCATACTTTCCATTATGTTTTATTTAGCATGATGAATCTTACATGATTACATAGGGGAAACAAATATAATGATGTCTTAAAACCACAACATTATGTGTGTCCAGATAATTAAATGTGGGGCAAAAAGGTATTTTGTACAGCAAAGGAAACCAGAAACAAAACAAAAAGACAACCTACTGAATGGGAAAATATACTTTCAAATGAATCAAATGAGAATATACTGCTTATGAAAGACCTGCTTTAGGGCAAAGGACACATACAGATTGAAAGCAGGAATGGAAAAAGATATTTCATGCAGTCAGAAATGACAAGAAAGTGGGGCTAGCAATATTCATATCAGACACAATGGACTTTGAAAGAAAGAACAGTAAATAATGAAAAAAGAATCAATACGAAAAGAAGACATTATTCTCATTAACATATAAACACCTTATACAGGAGCACCTAAATACATAAAACAATACCAACAGACATAAAGGGAGAACCTGACAGAAATACAATAATAGTAGGAGACCTTAACACCCTATTCACATCAGTGGAACAGATCTTCCAAACAGAAAATCGATAAGGCGACAAAGATTCTTACAGTTGGACTTCATTGATATTTTCTTTTTTTTTTAATTTAAATTTATTTATTTTAATTGGAGGCTAATTACTTTACAATATTGTATTGGTTTACATTAAAAAAATTCAGAATTCATTTTCTTCTCATGTGCAAATGAAACTTTCTCTGGGAGAGACTACCTAATAGGACAGAACAAGTCTCAACAATAAGAGGACAGGAGTTATTTCAAGCATCTTTTCTGACCAAAATGGCATGAAACTAGAAATTAATCTCAGAAAGATAAACAAGTAAAAAAAGATTACATGTGGAATGAACATGAGACTAAAAAAAAAATGGGTCAACGATGAAATCAAAGAAGAAATTAAAAAATACTTGGACCATTAAGTACTAGTGATGCAATGTACAACATCACATACATATAATTAATATTGTTGTACATTATATATTAAAGAAAATAAATTCTAAGAGTTCTCATCACAATGGAAAATCGTTTCTGTCTTTAATTTCATATCTTTATGAGACGATGGAGTTTACTAAACTTACTGTGATAATCATTTCATGATGTACATCAGTCAAATCATTATGTTACACTTATATAGTGCTGGGTGTCAATTATATCTCAGTAAGACTGGAAAAAAAAAAAACAAATACTTTGATAAAAATGACAAAACAAACCCATACAAATCTGTGAGATGCAACAAAAGCAGCTTTAAGAAGGAATTTCATGCAATACAGGCCTTCCTCAAACGACAAGAAAAATCTCAAATAACAACCTAACCTATCAACTAGAAGAATTAGAAAAAGAGGAACAAACAAAACCTAAGGTTTGCAGAAGAAAGGGAAAAAAAGGAAAGATAAAAGAGGAAATATATTAGACATTCATAAAATAGGAGAAAAAAAATCAATAAAACAGCAGCTAATTCTTTGAAAGGATAAACAAAATCAACAAACCTCTGCCCAGACTCATGAAGAAGAAAAGAGAGACCCAAGTAAAATAATAAAAGAAAGAGGGGAAGTAACAACCTATAAAAGATATACCAAAAATAAATAAATAAATAACAGAATACAATGAACAAATAAATGCCAACAAATCAAAAGTGAATCAAGAAGAAAAAGATAATTTGAACAGACTGATCACTACAAGTGAAACAGAATCTGTAATTAAAAAAAAAAAAAAAAAAAACCTCCTTGTAAACAAAATCCAGGACTGGACAGCTTAACTGGGGAAAGTTACCAAACATGCAAAAAAGAACTTATATCAATCCATCTCAAATTTCTTCCAAAACATAAAAGAGGGGCCATTCTCAAAGTCATTCTATGAAACCATCATCACCCTGATACCAAAAATAGACAAAGACACTACCAAAAAGGAAAATCATAAGTCAGTATCTTTGATGAATATAGACGCAAAAATTCTCAACAAAATTTTGGCAGACCAAATACAAAAACACCTAAAATGTACCATACACCTTGGCCTGGGTGGATTCATTTCAAGGTCAGAAGGATGATCCAATACATACAAAGCAATCAACGTGACACACCATACCAACAAAAAGAAAAACAAAAAACACATCATCTCAAAAGATGTAGAAAAAGCATTTAATAAAACTCAACCTACATACAGATGACCAACAAGCACATGAAAAGATGCTCAACATTGCTATTAAAATTATAATAGTGTCCGACTCTTTGCGACCCCATGCACTGTAGCCTACCAGGCTCCTCTGTCCATGGGATTTTCCAGGCAATAGTACTGGAGTGGATTGCCATTTCCTTCTCCAGGGGATCTTTCCAACCCAGGGATCAAACCTGGGTCTCCCACATTGTAGACAGACGCTTTACCATCTGAGCCACTAGGGAAACTTTATTATAATTATTAGAGAAATACAAAGCAAAACTACAGTGAGGTCTCACTGGTCAGGATGGCTATTATCAAAAATCTACAAACAATAAATGCTGGAGTGAGTATCGAGAAAAGGGAACCCTCCTACACTTCTGGTAGAGTGTAAACTGAAACAACTACCATGGAAAACACTATGGAAGCTCCTCAAAAAACTAAAAATAGAACTATCATATGACCCAGAAATTCCACGCCTGGGCATATACCAGAAGCAAATCATAATTCAAAGAGATAGATGTGCCCCAATGTTCACAGCAGCACTATTTATGACAGCCAGAACATGGGAGTAGCCTAAATGACCACTGATAGAAGAATGCATAAAGATGATGCAGTCAATATTTACAATGGAATATTACTCAGCCATAAAATGTAATGAGATTAGGTTATTTTTAGAGACATGGATGGACCTAGAGAATGTCATACAGGGAGAAATCAGTCAGAAAGAGAAAAACAAATATTGTATAACATCACTTATATAAATGGTAAAGATGATCTTATCTGAGAAGCAGAAACAGAGACAGTCTTAGAGAACAAATGTATGGATAGCAAAGGGGCGGGGACTGGGAAGAATTGGGAGATGGTGATGCATGCATATATACTACCAATGCTATGTATAAAATAGATAACCAATGAGAACATACTGAAGAGCACAGGAAATGACATAATGCACTCTGGTGACCTGAATGAGAATGAAGTTCAAAAGGGAGGGAATATATGTATATGTATGGTTGATTCATTTTGCCATAAAGTAGAAACTAACACAACATTGTAAAACAACTGTACTCCAATAAAAATAATTTTTAAAAATAAGTAAATAAAAATAAAGAAAAAATTAAAAATATAAAGGCAACCCTCAGAATGGGAGAATATATTTACAAATGCAAGGGATTAACATCCAAAATATCCAAACAGCTCATTCAACTCAATTAAAAAAAATAATGGAATCAAAAATTGGGGAGAAGATCTAAATAGACATTTCTCCAAAGAAACCATACACACAGTGAGAAACAACATGAAAAGATGCTCAGCATCACTAAATATTAGAGAAATATAACTAAAACTATAATGAGATATCACATTAGGCTGGTCAGAATGGCTATTATCAAAATATCTACAAAAAATAAATGCTGGAATTTGCAAAGTATATAAGCAACTCATACAACTCAGTAACATAAAAAAATACAGCCCAATCAAAAAATGGGTAGAAGACCTAGATAGATATTTCTCCAAAGAAGATATACAGATAGCCAGTGAACATATGAAAAGATGCTCAACATCACTAATTATTAAAGAAATTCAAATCAAAAAAACAGTGCGATATCACCTCACACCAGTCAGAATAGCCATAGTCAAAGAAATCAACAAACAATAAATGCTGGAGAGGTTGCAGAGAAAACAAAACACTCTTGCATTGTTGATGGGAATGTAAATTGATACAGCCACTACAGAGAACAGTATGGAGATTCCTTAAACAACTAGGAATAAAACTACCATATGGACCAGCAATCCCACTATTGGGTATATACCCTGTGAACACCATAATTGAAAAAGACACATGTACTCCAAAGTTCATACCAGCACTCTTTACTCCATAGCTAGCCCATGAAAGGAACCTGGACATTCATCTGTCAATGGATGAATACTCAATGGACAGATGAATGGATAAAGAAGATGTGGTACATATAGATAATGGGATATTACTTAGTGATTAAAAAGAATGAACTTGAGTCAGTTCTAGTGAGGCGGATAAACCTAGACCCTGTGATACAGAGTGCAGTAAGTCAGAAAAACAATTATCATGTATTCATGCATATATATGGAATAAAAAAAATGGTGTTGATGAACTTAAGTTGTAGAGAAGGAATAGATATGCAGATATAGAGAATGACTTGTGCACACAACAGGAGAAGGAAAGAGTGGGATGAATGGAGAAAGTAGAAACAATATATATATACTACCATGTGTAAAATAGATAGCTAGTAAGAAGATCCCATATAACACAGGGAGTCCAGCTTGGAACTCTGTAATGACCTAGAGGGACAGCATGGGGGGTAGGAAGGAGGCTCAAGAGGGAAGTGATACATATTTAATTATGGCTGATTAGTGCTGTTGTATGTCAGAAACCAACACAACACTGTAAAGCAGTTTTCCTACAATCAAAAAAAATTTTTTTTTTAATAAATAAAAAAATGAATGCTGTAGAGGGTGTGGAGAAAAGGGAACTCTCTGACACTGTTCGCTGGAATGTAAATTGGTACAGCCATTATGGAGAACATTATGGAGGTCTTCAAGAAAAATAAAAATAGAACTACCATATGACCCATCAATTTCACTCCTGGGCATATACCTGGAAAAAAAAAAACATAACTCAAAAAGATACACAGACCTCAATGTTTACAGCAGCACTATTTACAATAGCCAGGAAATGGAAATAATATAAATGTCCATCAATAAAAGAATGCATAAAGAAGATGTGGTAAATATGCATGCTGTACAAACATGTATATATGTTGTTGTTATTGTTCGTTTGCTCAGTCATGTCTAACTCTTTGTGACCATATGGACTGCAGAACGCCAGGCTCGCCTGTCTTTCACTATCTCCTTGAGTTTGCTGAAACTCATGTCCACTGAATGTGCCATCCAACCATCTCATCTTTGTCATCCCCTTCTCCTCCTGCCTTCAGTCTTGCCCAGCATCAGCGTGTTTTCCAATGAGTCAGCTCTTCCCATCTTTGATTCAGTTGGCCAAAGTACTGGAGTTTCAGCTTCAGCATCAGTCCCTCCAGTGAATATTCAGAGCTGGTATTCTTTAGGATTGACCGATTTGATCACCTTGCTGTCCAAAGGACTATCAAGACTCTTCTCCAGTATCACAGTTTGAAAGCATCAATTCCTCAGAGCTCACTTTTATTTTTCACTTTCATATTGGAGAAGGAAATGGCAACCCACTCCAGTGTTCTTGCCTGGAGAATCCCAGGGACGGGGGAGCCTGGTGGGCTGCCGTCTATGGGGTCGCACAGAGTCGGACACGACTGAAGCGACTTAGCAGCAGCAGCAGCCTTCTTTATGGTCCAACTCTCATATCCATACATGATTACTGGAAAAATCACAGCTTTGACTATAGGGACAATCGGCGGCAAAGTGATGTCTCTGCTTTTTAATACACCGTCTAGGTTTGTCAGTTTTCTTTCCCAAGAAGCATGTATCTTCTAATTTCCTGGCTGCAGTCACTATCCACAGTGATTCTGGAACCCAAGGAAATAAAGTCTGTCACTGCTTCCATTTTTTCCCCATCTATTTGTCATGAAGTGATAGGACTGGATGGCATGATCTCAGCGTTTTTTTTAATGTAGAGTTTTAAGCCAACCTTTTCACTCTCCTTTTACCCTCATCAGGACACTCTTTAGTTCCTCTTCACTTTCTGCCACAAGGGCGGTGCCATCTGCATATCTGAGGTTATTGATATTTCTCACAGCAATCTTTTCTCCAGCTTGAGCCTCATCCAGCCCAGCATTTTGCATAATGTACTCTGCATAGTAATTAAATAAGCAAGGTGACCATATACAGCTTTGACGTACTCCTTTCCCAATTTTGAACTAGTTTGGTGTTCCATGACTGGTTCTAACTATTGCTTCTTGACCTGCATACAGATTACTCAGGAGGCAGGTAAGGTGGTCTGGTATTCCCATCTCTTTAAGAATATTCTAGTTTTGTGATCCACACAGTCAAAGTCTTTGGCATAGTAATGAAGAAGAAGCAGATGTTCTTCTGGAATTTCCTTGCTTTTTCTAAGATCCAGGGGATGTTGGCAAATTGATCTCTGGTTCCTCTGCCCTTTTAAATCCAGACTGTACATCTGGGAGTTCTTGGTTCATGTACTGTTGGAGCTGAGCTTGAAAGATTTTGACCCCATGGACTGTAGCCCACCAGGCTCCTCCATCCATGGGATTTTCCAGACAAGAGTACTGGAGTGGGGTGCCATTGCCTTCTCAAAATATGCTATCTAGGTTGGTCATAACTTTCCTTCCAAGGAGTAAGCGTCTTTTAATTTCATGGCTGCAGTCACCAAAATGGTACAGATGAACTTATTTTCAAAGCAGAAATAAAGACAAACAAGTAGAGATAAAACTTACGAATACCAAGCGGGAAAGAGTGGGTGGAATGAATTGGGAGACAGAGATCGACATATATACACTATCATGTATGAAATAGATAACTAATGAAACCTACTTTATAGCACAGGGAACTCTACTCAGTGCTATTTTGTAACCTAAATGTGAAGGAAATCTGAAAAAGAGGGGATACATGTATATATATAAATGATTCATTTTGCTGTATAGAAGAAAGCAATACAACACTGTAAAGCAATTATACTCCAGTTTTTTTTTTTAAAGAATACTATGAAAAAGAAGTTAGAGAGGAAACATCATGTACATAAATTGAAGTGGTCTTTTTAGAAAACTTTCAAAATGCTTCTCTCAGTAGTTCCCAGTTATTTGTGTTAATTCTGGTTTCATCTATTATGTAATTTTTATTTTAATGGATGAGCAAGCAAGACTCATTATTTAATGGATGAGCAAGCAAGGCTATATTATAGAAGTGTTACCTCTTCTAGGTACACTGTCAAACAGGTTTTCCTTAAGGTAGAAAAAAATACATTCAGATGTACTAAAAATGGTAAATTAACCATACTAGGGATTCTTAGATATCTATAAGAAGTTTTGTTTGATGCAAATTCATATTTAGGTATCAACTAAATATCTAGTAGGAACTTTAGGCATTTAAAAGCATTAATCCATATTGTGCTATTCATATGTCAGAGTTTCAGGCTTTCAAAATGTTTTACTGATATATGGCATATATTTTTGAAAAAGCCCTGGTTGTATGCATAACAAGAATTACTTTTGTCAGAGATTACACTGCAGTAACTATTAGAAGATCTTGGTTTTCATCCTGAATTTTCAACATACACAATAAGCCTGAAAACGTATTTCCCTCAAAGAACCCTCTGGTCAGCTGGATCCCTAAAATCCCTCTGGCTCTTACCATTTTATGAGTACTCTATTCGTCTAAAGAGAAGCAACCATGTTAGAAGAATGGGTAAGGAAAACGTAGCATACACATATAAAGAAATAACATTCAACCTTAGGAAATAAGAATCCTGCTATATTCAACAACATGGATGAACCTTAAGGACATTACATTAAGTGAAATAAGCCAGCCACAGAAGGACAAATACTGCATGATTTTGCTTATGAGATATCTTATATAGTTACAGAAACTGAGAGTGTAATGTTATTTGCCAATGGCTGGAGGGAAAGGAAATGGAGATTTGCTATCCACTAGAATTAAAGTTTTAGTTATGTAAAACAGGTAAGTTCTATTCTACAGATCTGCTGTTCAATATTGTGCCTATGGTTAAGAACACTGTATTGTATACTTAAAATTTTGCTAAGAAGGTAGATCTTATGTTAAATTCTCTTATCACAGCAATGAATGTTAATTCAAAATTATATAACCACAATACATATTTAATCAAATTGTTTTACTGCTGTGAATAAGCAATAATATACAGAACCACAGCTTCTTCACTGTACATTTTAGTCTCATAATTGTCATAAATAAGGTGGTAAAGAGAAATACTTGTTTGATAGGATTAGTATATGTAATATTTATTTTGTAGAATGAAATTATAGTCAGTTACTTCTAATTAATTTATCTTATTTAGTTGGATAATTGTTGATTCACTAACACAATCTTTGTGCTATCCATTATATAAATCCTTACCATATATTTAAATGTATATATTATATAATTAGTTTGATTTTATATACCATGTTAATTTGACTTTCAGTTTTTTGACTGGTAAATATTTTAACTCTTGTAGGATGGCTTATAGGACAGTTATATTGACAGAGTATGATAGTGATAAAACCAAACTTATTGTTTTACTTGCCATAGCAATGAGTGGAATAATCTAGTTTGCAGACTACTGATTTCATGTCTATGGCATATAAATCAATACATTTGTGCAGGAGCTTGTAAACCTGCACTTTAACAAACACTGAAGGTAATTCTGATGTAAATATTACAAAAAAACCACACACACACACAAAACCCCATATGAGAAATACTGTTAAATTTGGAATTATTAGCATATATTTGTCTGTCGTTTAGTCGCTAAGTCATGTCCAACTCTTTTGTGACTCCATGGACTGGAGCCCACCAAGCTCCTCTGTCCATGGGATTTACCAGGCAGGAATACTGGAGTGGGTTGCCATTTTCTTCTCCAGGGAATCTTCCCAACCCAGGGAATGAACCCATGTCACCTGCATTGGCAGACGGATTATTTACCACTGAGCCACCAGAGAAGCCATTAGCATATATATATAAAATGTATATATTCCAAACATATGAAAGATAATATACCATATAGGTGTGTGTGTATATATATACACAAACACATATACACAAACTAATGTGTACATATTTGTGTGTATATCTAATTTATGTGTTTGCATATAATATATGGGCCTCTGTGGTGGCTCTGCGGTTAAGAATCCACCTGCAATGCAGGAGATCTGGGTTCGATCCCTGAGTCAGGAAGATCCCCTGGAGAAGGAAATAGCTACCCACTTCAGTATTCTTGCCTGGAAAATCCCATGGACAGAGGAGCCTGGTGCTACAATCCATGGAGTCACAAAAGAAACACACACACTTTTACCTAGTGTCCTTTCGATGGCAATCTGCAATGTCGTCTTATTCTTCCTTCTTCATACTTCTCTTGCCTATTTGACACCTTATCCCTTGTATTTCCTCCTATCTCTCTGTTTTAGACTCCTATCAATGTGTTTTTGTTTTATTACCATCAATATCAAATACATATCAGTTGTGCTTCTACTCACAGCTATTGAATCATATAAATAGATACTGTCTATCAGATGGCTTTAATATGTCTCAAAGAGACTTATTACTAAAACAACTAAATAATATTACTAAAACAACTCTCAATAATCACAGTATTTCTATTCGAAACTTGACCTTTCTTCAACATTTTCCAACTCAGTGAGTATATCTCCGGCCTTCACCAATTTATGCTCACTAGAAAACGATGTTTTATTAGAACACCACCTTCTTTAACATTTCATTACAGAGGTCTTTATCACTATACCTCCTAAATATGTATCAGGTTATTCTACTTCTTTATCACCATCAATATCATCCTAATACAAGCTATCATGATTTTTTTCTTAAATTACAGCAATCACCTCTTAAGAGATTTTCTTGTAGCTAATCTGGCCTCACTTCAAATCAATCTCTATATTTCAGTAAGAATTATCATCTAAAAATGCAAACCTCTTCATTTAATTGATTTTGATAAAAATCCTTCAATAAATTATCAGTATTCTTATCAAATTTTTACATTTCTTAAAATACCCTTTTAGTCTAGATTTTACCTATGACTTCATTTCACTAATTCCACCATTCTTCACTCAATTACTGATTTTACTTTACACTTCAATGATAACAGTGCATTAAAATTTTTAAAACAGCATAAATATGTATTTTCTTTTTAAAAATATTATATCCTAAAATTATGTTTTGAAAACTCTGCAGTTTCATGAGACCATGTCTTGAGTTTCTAAAGAAATAGATCATATTCACCCATATCATAGTGTTTAATTTTTGCCTTCAAATAACATGGTACCTAAAAGATATACTTACAAAACCAAAGGCAAATTATTTCCAAGACTATTCAATTAATTTGAAAAGAATGCCAAATATGAACTGGCACACTAAGGAACAGAACTGTAGGAACAACTTTTATTTCCTTTCACAAGTTTTGATAAAATCAAAGTACTTTTCATTGAGTGATAAAGAAATACTTGATGAAATGCTTCATCTTTCAAAATTCCACTCTATATATCAGTATCCAATCTTCAAAATTTCCTCAGCTCTGATAATTACTCCTTATAATTTTCCTGAATCTGTTAATCTTTTAAGATATCTAATTCTTTAAAGGCCCAAATATAGTTGTTCTTGAATCCCAATTTTGCCTCAGGCAATGACATCAATGCTAAGTTGATAGAAACTGTCTACTTACCATATTGTAGGTGGCTCAGAACCTTCTATTTCTAAGTAATCATACTTTTCTTCCATTTGGAAATCAGTAAATATGAGTGAAATTGTATCCCCAGGTTCTGCTACAATGGTCCAAGTACAATCAGCATTATTATGGTACTCATTAGGAAAACTAGGGCTTGATATGATGCCACTAGATCCTCTCATTGTTCCTCCACATGCATCTTCAGCTGTTGAAAACAAAAATGAGATGTTCAGATATAAATCATTAAGAGAAATGCTATTAAATCAATTGTTAATATTATTGAATAAAGGTAACAGGACAAATGTTTTGAAACCAAATGCACATTATACTAATAGAGATTAAATAAAATGTTAAGTTCATAAAAATTTTTAATCACATATATAAATATAAATGCTATCATGACTGGGCTTCCAGGTGGTGCTGAAAGTGAAAGTGAAGTAGCTCAGTCATGTCCGACTCTTTGTTACCCTGTGGGCTGTAGCCTACCAGGCTCCTCCCTCCATGGAATTCTCCAGGCAAGAATACTGGAGTGGGTTGCCATTTCCTTCTCCAGGGGATCTTCCTGACCCAGGGATCAAACCCTGGTCTCCTGCATTGCAGGCAGACGCTTTAACCTCTGAGCTACCAGTGGTCCTGGGTGGCACTAGTGGTAAAGAATCCACCACTGTGAATCCACTGTGAGTGCAAGACATGCAAGAGAGGTCGGTTTGATCTCTGAGTAGGGAAGATCCCCTAGAGTAGGAAATGGCAAATGGCAACACAGACAGAGGAGACTGGCAGGCTACAGGCCATGGGATCACAAAGAGTCAGACATGACTGAGCAAGGAAGGATGGAAGGATGGGCTATCATGATTATTTTATAATCATTGGTTGAAATAGCAATGATGTAAATAAAAACTGTACTCCAATCAGAGCTCAGAGTAAAAGAATTAAGATTTTCTTTACATTGATTAGATGATGGAGTAAAACAAAAGAAACATTGTTCTTAAGGTCTATAATGGGAAATTTTCAGTCACTTTGTGCATATTCATGATAGTCTCAGCTTTGTTTTTATTTCCTTAATGTAGTTATGTACCAAATAAATAATATGAGAGAATATAATAAAAAATAAATTTTTGTCATTGACATTCAAAAGTTATTGAAAATGTTTGTGGAAATGCAATTTAAATAAAATACATCACATATCTACGACACTTTAATTAGAAAGAAATAATATAGCCACTACAATAATATACTCAGCAACACATCTTTAGTAACATATTCCCTATGACTATCAAGCAATGTAAGCATATTTTGCTACATATTCATATAATACATGTATACACAGTATTATAAATGCAATGACATCAGTGACAGGTTGAGTAGACGTATCAACTTATTATACTGTAGGTGGTTCAGAACCTTCTATTTTATAAATCATACTTTTCTTCAATTTGGAAAGTTTGTACTAATGTTACGTTTGGACATTTGGACCTGCGGTTCTCATTTTCAGTAAGGGCCACAGATTCTCCATGAGTCTATTTTTAACTAATGGAGTATGTTAACAGAGAAATTATATGACCACCAATGCTTAATGCTAAAACATAAGATAAAGCTCATTGTTTAATAAAGAAATTGAAGCTATAAAATGTGTCTTATCCTAACATGGTTTAAGCTGGTCAATAGGCTACTGGTCTATTTGTACAATAAAATTTCTCAAGATTTATGCTGTTGTCTTGAGCCACTCAGGGAATTCCTTCAATTCAAATCAAATGTCTGGGGAAATATCTAGCTCTATAATGACCAATTATTGTTTGATGAAATAGCTAACACTCTATAAGGTTAATAAATAGAGATATACAGCATTCTATTTTACTACACAATGGGCACAGAATGGCAACATGCTTTGGTACTAAGAATAATTTTCTTATTAAATAGTATGCATTAAATAACATTAGCTTCATTCTGTCCCACTCTTTATCCACCTAGCTCCATAATTCAAAATTTAAAAGCATAAATATATTGCTCTTAAAAGATAACTTAATTTTTATCATACACTACGGTAAGTATGGTATTTATTTTAATGATGCCCTCTCTACTTTTTTAAGTTTGATGAGTAATTAGAATGACCTAGTGGTCCAGTATAGACTATGAGATATATTACTATAATTTTCTTGCCAGAATACACAATGTCTTCCCTCAATACGTTAACTTTAACCTCTGGTGAAAATGTCTACAGCTTTCAATCCAGAACCACAAATTATTTCCACTCTTTGTCTTCTCAGTAGTAACACCAAGGTTAAGTATTGCTTCAGAAATGAAATGTTATGCTATCATGTATTTGTAGTGTAACTGGTATGCAACATACTCAAACAAGTTCTGTGAGCTCTTTATTTCTCTGTCTAGATAAAATCTCAGGGAGAAACATTTCAGTTCATACTCAGAATAAGAAAAAAATACTCCAGTTTTTAATTCAAAAATATAAATTTATCTATTAGTGTGTCTAGTCCTGGATGTTGTCATTCAGTCATTCAATCACGGCCAACTCTGCAACCCCATGGATTGCAGTGCACCAGGCCTCCCTGTCCCTCACCATCTCCCAAAGTCTGCCCAAGTTCATGTTCATTGCATCAATGATGCCATCCAGCTATCTCATCCTCTGATGCCCTCTTATCCTTCTGCCCTCAATTTTTAACAGCATTAGGGACTTGTCCAATGAGTTGGCTGTTAGTAGCAGATAGCCAAAATACTGGTGCTTCAGCATCAGTCCTTCCAATGAGGATTCAGGGTTGATTTTCCTAAAGATTGACTGGTTTGATCACCTTGCTGTCCAAGGGACTTTTAGGAGTCTTCTCTAGCACCACAGTTCAAAAGCATCAACTCTTTGCTGTTCTGCCTTTTTTATGGGCTGGCTCTCACAATCGTACATGACCACTGGGAAGACCATAGCCTTGACTACATGAACCTCTGTCAGCAGAGTAATGTCTTTGCTTTTCAACATACTGTCTAGGTTTGTCATAACTGTCCTTCCAAGAAGTAATCATCTTCTGATTTCATGGCTACTGTCACCACCTGCAGTGATTTTGGAGCCCAAGAAGAGGAAATCTGTCTCTACTTCCACCCTCTCCCCTTTTATTTACCATGAAGTAATGGGGCTGGATGCCATGATCTTAGTTTTCTTAATATTTAGTTTTAAGCTGGTTCTTTCACTCTCATCCTTCACCCTCATCAAAAGGCTCTTTAGTTCCTCTTCGTTTTCTGCCATTAGAGTGATATCATCCACATATCTGAGGTAGTTGGTGCTTCCTCCACCTATCTTGATTTCATTTTGTAACTCATCCGGCCCAGCATTTCTCATGATGTGTTCAGCATATAGGTTAAACAAACAGGGTGACAGAAGACAGCCTTGTCATACTCCTTTCTCTATCTTGCATCAATCAGTTGTCCCATACAGGGTTCTAACTGTTGCTTCCTAACGTGTGTACAGGTTTCTCAGGAGACAGATATGATGGTCTGGTATTCCAATCTTTTTAAGAGCTTTCTGCAGTTTAATGATATAAAGGCTTTGGTGTAGTCTATGCAACAAAGATAGATGTTTTTCTTGTCATGGCGAAGGGGCCTGGGTAATGCAACGAAGCTATGAGCCCTGCCATGTAGGACCACCCAAGATGGATGGGTCATAGTGGAGAGTTCTAACAAAATGTGATCTAATCCACTGGAGAAGGGAATGGCAAACCACTGCATTATACATGCCATAAGAACCTCATGAACTGTATAAAAAAATTCCTAGCTAATCACACACAAAAAAATTATTTCATTTGGGTAAAGATTCTTTGCTTTCCTTAGCTAAGGCCTGTGGCAAATGGGGCAGAGGTGAGGGATTGAAGTCAGCTTTTCTTTCCCATTGTCCCCTCTAGAATTTCTTTTTCATCTCTCCCTACTCACTGAGTTCCCTATGATTCATCGTAGATTTGGAAGTAAAAGAGATTAGGGCACATGAATATTATTTGCCTCGCACTGATTTGGTACTGGTTTCCAAGGGCTTTGGCAGATGATTAAAGAAAGATGATTCATTTTGACTGTAAATCTTTTCGTGCGACCCTCAGAAGTTCCCTTGTTGTGGATGAATTGTTTCTCTGGCTGACTGCTTATTTTCTCCACCCTACTGTTAGGTAGGAAATTAGGCATGAGCAACCAAAGGTGGCCTAGACAAAAAGGATGCAAGCTATTCTCTAAACCTCATCCCGGACACACCCAGAGGAGCTAACAGATATGCTACAAGACAACCTCAGAGACTTTTCCAACTCCTGCACATCAACCCTAGGCACACAGTAGAAACAAACTAACCATGAGGTCTTCCGCTTAACCGTAGGCAGCCAGGAGGCAATTAAGGATTCATAAATATTCTATACATATATAAAACTGATTATATTGCAGAGGACACAACCAAATGGAGGAGACAGGAAATATAAAAGGGGGGAAGTCAAGAGGGAACAGTGGCAAGAACGACTCTTTTGAGGTTGGTCTGTTCCCATGTCTTGGGAGTGTCTGTTTAATAACGATAAATCTGCTTGAACTGTAACTGAGCTGTAACTTGTCTGTTGTTTTAAACCCTTTAGTCTGAAGATGGTCCAGAAGATGTTCCAAATTTTTATTGCAATGAGAGAACCAAGACAGAGAAATAACCAACCCAAGAACACCATGTGTATAGAATGGTATGTTCTACTCCCTTTCCAACTATATTTCTTTATCCTTATGGGTAGACCCTTTGGGCAGGATCTAAGATAATTCCAGGCTATAACTCCCTCTCAAAAGTCTTGCATATGGTCAAGGAAACATGCCCCATTTATTTATCCTCTGTGGAAATGCAATTTCTTCCCAAATGTAGACTTCTTGGTTTGCAACAGATATTTAAATATTTCAGCTAAGGTCTTAATAATAATACACTGTGTTCCCCAAGCTCCAGAGCAAACAAATCCATTTGTCTGCATGGTCTCCTTTAAGAAGTAATCTAGGCACATAGAAGACAGACATCACCCCAAATTCTTGTCACATGAAATGCAGAGTAATTCATAGAATAGTTCACCCCAGGGAAAGTCTTATTTTATAGAAAAAGAACTTGAACCCAAAAGTATAATTGACCTGCATGAAAACAAGCATGGGAATCGAGACCTTCCAGCACTCAGACCAATGCTCTTGCCAATTCCTGTATCAAGTTCTCGGTTCAGTACACTTGTTTGATCTCTTTATTACTACAGAGACTATCATAGAATCAGCAATTGACAAAACTGTGAAATAAGTTTTCTTTTAGCTTATTAGATATGCAACATTTTGCCTAGGTGACCTATTTGAATGCCAGAACATTTGTATTGTGATTCAACCTGGATTTACTATAATATTTATAAAAACAAATACAGTTTTATCTTGCAGTAGAATGTATTGCCTAAATAAAAACTTCATTTTTGTATCAAGAGTTAGAACAAGTAAAAGGCAAACAAACCATGAGACTTTTATATATAGTGCTGTGCTCTCTCTGCTAAATAATATTGCCTGGTCTCTGGGCAAAGTGCCTTGATACATATCGTGGCAATGACAGAACCTTTATTCTTTCAGCATCAGTCTGTCGTGGTCACCAGCCTTGCTCATTTGATTAGTGTTGTCTGTAGTATTTTCTGTCTCTTATGTCACAGAAAGGGCAGGGCTCATAGAAATTATTCAATAGAACCACAGAACATAGAACATTCAATAGAACATACTCAAGATACACATGAGGTGATACTGGTTATTTGTATAAGCTTTCTTTGAATTTTAAAGTTAATTCATTTGGTCATCTAGTCAAGCAATGTTCTTCGAGATATGCTAAAATACCAGGAGAAACTGTGTTAGTCTTTCATGCTACAGTGGTTATTTAAGTCAGCATGATACCTGCCTAACTGATAATTCTGTACATAGCAGAGATTAAGGCTCTAAATAAGTAACAAAAAACATATAAAATTACATTTCTGTCAGGTACCTTGAAGAAGGAGTGTTTAGTACTGACAATGCATGTTTGTGGCTTTGAAGTAGGAAGTGATGATGGACTAGAAACCTGAAGGGTGAATAGTTAGGCATTAACTACATGAGGAAATGAACATTGTTTTGAGTACATACACATGTTTTTTCACCAGAGGAAATGAGCATTCTCCAAAATTCCCCAAGCTGAGAAGAAAAAAATAAATAAATAAATCGATATGCAACTTCCAAGACCTTGCAGGACATTTTTGACAAGACTATGGGATGCATTCAGAGGAGCAATGGAAAGTTATTAATGGGTTTTCAGCAAAGAGATGACATGATTGGTTTTGAGTCTTAAAAATATTCTTGCTGCTCTATAAAAATGACAGAGAAAGGAAATAATGGAAGATATAGATTAGGGGACTGAATCAAGAATCCAGTCAATTTTTCTCATGCTTTATTATTCCCAAAGATAAACTATCTCTCATTTATTCAGTAGTTTAGAGTATTTTTGTCTCAATATCTTCAAAATATTAGTTTGGTCTTTGTAGGTACTTTGGGATAAACAGCATAATTGCACAATAAATAAGAATAATTATCTTAGATCCATTTTTAAGAATAATGTTTTTCATCTAAAGAGTAAAGCAATATGATTATATATTTTAGACTTCTCATGATGTTAACTAGAAGTAATGATGGCTTCAAAATGTAGTTATTTAACATACTAGAAATATAAAAAGGTTGATGGTTTCTCTACTCTTGTTCTAAAAATGATTTAGGTTGTTAAGACTTAAAATGTGATTTCTTTCTTTTTTTTGAATGCAATACATAGGCTGAATGATGTTAGTGGCATGTTAAGTTTGCAGAGTCACTCACACTATTGTAAAACATGAAGGAAACAACCAACTCAGCTAACAGAATCAGTGAGGGCAATGTAGTCATTTAAGAACATGATTTTTTTTAATTAATCATTTGAGTTGAAACTTATTCCAATTACCTGCATGAAATACTAACAACTCTGTCTAAATTCTTGATGTACTCAAATATATTGATAAAAATATAGCTATTAAATTTAAAATGCTATTAAACCTAATTTTAACTGTTTATAATATTGTAAATCTACCATCAAATGCTCCTGTTTCTACACTTTAAAATAACTGAATTTATAGAAACAATACCCTTTAATTTCTTACCTATAAAGCAGGGGGAAAAGTCACAAAATAAAATCAAAATTATTGGTATTAAGAAGAAAAAAGCTTAATAATTTGCAGAAATTTATTTTTCTTAAAATCAAATTTTATTTACATTTAATTACTGTGACACTTATTTAGATACTGAAAATAACTGATCTTGCTCTGATTTTGAGTATGAGATCATACTCATTTGAAGTAGTATAAGCTGGAACTTCCACAAAAATGTCAGTCAGTTCAGTCACTCAGTCCTGTGCAACTCTTTGTGACCCCATGAATCGCAGCACGCTAGGCCTACCTGTCCATCACCAACTCCTGGAGTCCACCCAAACCCATGTCCATTGAGTCAGTGATGCCATCCAACCGTCTCATCCTCTGTCGTCCCCTTCTCCTCCTGCCCTCAATCTTTCCAAGCATCAGGGTCTTTTCAAATGAGTCAGCTCTTCACATCAGGTGGCCAAGTATTGGAGTTTCAGCTTCAGCATCAGTCAGGATGGACTGGTTGGATCTCCTTACAGTCCAAGGCACTCTCAAGAGTCTTCTCCAACACTACAGTTCAAAAGCATCAATTCTTCGGCACTCAGCTTTCTTTATAATATGACTCTCACATCCATACATGACCACTGGAAAAACCATAGCCTTGACCAGATGGACCTTTGTTGGCAAAGTAATGCCTCTGCTTTTTAATATGCTGTCTAGGTTGGTCATAACCTTCCTTCCAAGGAGTAAGTGCCTTTTTTATTTCATGGCTTCAGTCAACATTTGCAGTGATTTTGGAGACCAAAAAAATAAAGTCTGACACTGTTTCCACTGTTTCCCCATCTGTTTGCCACGAAGTGATGGGACCGTATGCTATGACCTTAGTTTTCTGAATGTTGAGCTTTAAGCCAACTTTTTCACTCTCCTATTTCACTTTCATCAAGAGGCTCTTTAGTTCTTCTTCACTTTCTGCCATAAGGGTGCTGTCATCTGTATATCTGAGGTTATTAATATTTCTCCCAGCAATCTTGATTCCAGCTTGTGCTTCCCCAGCCAGAGTTTCTCATGATGTACTCTGCATATAAGTTTAATAAGCAGGGTGACAATATACAGCCTTGACATACTCCTTTTCCTATTTGGAACCAGTCTTTTGTTCCACGTCCACTTCTAACCTTTGCTTCCTGACCTGCATACAGGTTTCTCAAGAGGCAGGTCAGGTGGTCTGGTATTCCCATCTCTTTCAGAATTTTCCAGTTTATTGTGATCCACACAAAGGCTTTGGCATAGTCAATAAAGCAGAAATAGATGTTTTTCTGGAACTCGCTTGCTTTTTCTATGATCCAGTAGATATTGGCAATTTGATCTCTGGTTCCTCTGCCTTTTCTAAAACAAACTGAAACTTCTGGAGGTTCACAGTTCACATATTGCTGAAGCCTGGCTTGGAGAATTTTAAGTATCACTTTACTAGCGTGTGAGATGAGTGCAATTGTGCAGTAGTCTGAGCGTTCTTTGGCATTGCCTTTCTTTGAGACTGGAATGAAAATTGACCTTTTCCAGTCCTGTGGCCACTACTGAGTCTTCCAAATTTGCTGGCATATTGAGTACACCACAAACATGACAGCTTAAAAAAAAAAAGTTTCAAAACAAACCTACAAGTTGACTGTAACACATTTTTTCAGATATTGATCATACTGTTCTCTGTCCTGCTATTAGTTTCTTCTTAAAGAGCTTAGGGATTTTTGGAGGGAGTAGTGACAGGACATAGGCTTATTTTTTTCAAAAAAAGAAATGAATTGTACATTGTAGAAGAGGAGTACACTTGGTCAGTTCCAGATACTGCTAAGCATTCAATCCAATCTCAGATGTTACACTGGGAAATTCTGCAAATCTCCCTTGCTAAATTTCAACATTCCATCAGCACTCAAGTAAAATTGTCATTTATGTGAGGTTTTCTTTTCTTCCCAAGACAGGCATCACTGCTATCTCCTAATTAGACAAACTATTTAATATTAAATTCATTAATTATCTATTACATATACAGAGCAGCAGGTCCACATATATAGCAACTTTCTTTATATTTAATAGTTTAGCCTTACACATCTTTATTTGTAAGAAGAAACTCTTTTTCTCATAGTGGCTCCAACGGTAAAGAATCTGTCTGCAATTCTTTGAGACCAGTGTAGAGACCAGTATAGATCCCTGGGTAAGGAAGATCCCCTGGAGGAGTGAATGGCTACTCACTCCAGTATTCTTGCTTGAGCTGCAGAATTCTATAGACAGGGGAGCCTGGTGTGCTACAGTTCATGGGGTTGCAGAGTTGGACACGACTGGTTGACTAACACTTTCATTTTCACTTTTCAAGGGAAGAAAATTAGGAACAGGGTAATTATAACACTTGTCAAGGTACAACAAATAATCTTCCAAATTTTAAAGAAACTAAAAATGTTGATCATTATGAAAGAAAACTAAAGGATTTCTCAATTTTTTATCTCTCACTTAAGCTACTTCTGATTCTTTCTAAAACAGATGAAATTAAATTCATCTGAGAAATTGATTTATGACAACTTGAAGACAAATATTCATCATTTTTATCCAGATGACCACATCATGGAAATGAACTAAATATGACATCTCAGCACTGAAGATTTAGTTCTGAATATTCAAAGATGGTTGGATGGCATCACCAACTCAATGGACATGGGTTTGGGTGAACTCCAGGAGTTGGTGATGAACAGGGAGACCTGATGTGCTGCAGGGCATGGGGTTGCAAAGAGTCAGACACGACTGAGCGACTGAACTGAACTGAACTCAAATATGCTTTAAAGTAAATATCCCACCTCAGTTTTATTTACTTTCCTTAAGAAACATGCTTGCTGGCTCAAACAGCAAAGAATTCACCTGCAATGAAGGAGACCTGGTTCGATTCCTGGGTTGGAAAGATCCCCTGGGGAAGGGAATGGCTACCCCTTCTAGTATTCTGCTCTGAAGAAGTCCATGGACAGAGGAGCCTGGCAGTCTACTGTCCATGGGGTTGCAGAGTCGGACACAACTGAGTGACTTTCACTGAAGAGACATGTTTAGAAATGACAATGTAAGTTAATGCACTGAGGAAAGTAATTAATAAATATTTTTCACTCAATACTTCTCAGAATTTCCAAATTAAAAAAAAAAACACACAAGAATTCATTCAATGATAATTTAAATTATCTAAAAATCTGGAGGAAAAATAAAATCTTAAAATCAAGAAAGAGCCATGATAGCAAAACAGGGAGCATATTTTCACGTTTTTTCAAAGAATTTTAAAAACTGAGCAAAATATATCTTTATTCAAACACTGGGCCAGGGCCATATAGAACTGTGATCCCAAAATGGAGAGGACAAAGGGGGAGGCTCCCATAATTGCCTGGCATTTGTCTAGAAGCAATTTCAAAACCATAAACCAAGGAGTGGATTTTAAAAAGAACATCATGTTCTCCCTAGAATGAGTAGACACTGTGAGGAAATATGAAGTGCCTATAAGCCGAAAGACAGATCCAGAGAAAAGGGAGCTCTGCAGAAAAAGAATTTACAAAATCTTAATAGCTGTCCCTGGATAGGTGCTAAATACTAACAAATGCATGCAAAGGATAAAATTCCATGGTGTTAGGCAGAGTCAAGGGATCTGTGGCCTGAAAGGTTCCAAGAGAGAGGCATAGTTGGATAATTTTCAATTTCCTTTGGCAAGAATGAAGAGTCCTCTGTAAATAACCAGTATCAGTTCAGTTCAGTTCAGTTCAGTCGCTCAGTCATGTCTGACTCTTTGCGACCCCATGAACAGCAGCACACCAGGCATCCCTGTCCATCACCAACTCCTGGAGTTCACTCAAACTCATGTCCATCGAGTCGGTTATGCCATCCAGCCATCTCATCCTCTGTCATCCCCTTCCCCTCCTGCCACCAATCCCTCCCAGCATCAGGGTCTTTTCCAATGAGTTAACTCTTCACATGAGGTGGCCAAAGTATTGGAGTTTCAGCTTTAGCATCAGTCCTTCCAATGAACACCCAGAACTGATCTCCTTTAGGATGGACTGGTTGGATCTCCTTGCAGTCCAAGGGACTCTCAAGAGTCTTCTTCAACACTACAGTTCAAAAGCATCAATTCTTTGGTGCTCAGTTTTCTTCACAGTCCAACTCTCACATCCATACATGACTACTGTAAAAACCATAGCCTTGACTAGATGGACCATTGTTGGCAAAGTCATGTCTCTGCTTTTGAATATGCTATCTAGGTTGGTCATAACTTTCCTTCCAAGGAGTAAGCGTCTTTTTATTTCATGGCTGCACCATCTGCAGTGAAACTAGTATACTTACCAGCAAATTTAGAAGGGATACACTTTCAGTAGAGGAGTTAAACCATCCCTGAAGTTTACTCTAGAACATCCCTAACAAACTTAAAACTCGAAAACATAAACTGAACCAAATATATATTCACTATATGCCAGATGAATGCCCAACATTTCTTAAAAAAAGATAACTAAATCCATACACTCAGTAATTTAAAATTCACAAAGTTCAACACCCAGTAAAAAATGATTAGCCATCTCAAGAAGCAGAAAATTATGACCAATTATCCAGAGAAATATCAGTTAATAGAAACAGAGAAAAAATGTGGAGATAATGGAATTAGCATACAAAAACTATATAACATATTTTAACTGTATTTTACTATATCTAGCCTGTGCCTGGTTTTGGTATCTCCTGAGAGTTAAGAATGATTTTCATAATTCTAAAGGATTATAAAAACAGATGAAAAATAGACTAGAATTAAAGATAAATATATGATGGAGACCACATATGCTATGGAAAGTCTAAAATATTTACTACATAGCCATTTACAGAAAAAGTAAACACAGTGACTATAGTGAGAAAAGGAAGAGAAGACATAAATTAAAACCAAATGAAACTCAGATCAAAATACATTATTAAGAATAAAAATAATTGCTCAATGGGCCTTAGAGCAGATTAGATACTACAGAATAAAACATATAAAACTTGAACACAGATCAACAGAAATTATTCAAAATGAAGCAAAGAAAATAGAAGAACTTAAAAAATATTTTTTCTCCTGTAGGAAAATATGCAACAGCAGCAGCAGGAAATATGAAGCAGCTTAGCATAAATTATACTAAAATTCCAAAAAGGCTGTGGGGAGGGGAGGAACCCTAGAAAAGTATTTGAAGAGAAAAATATTTCCGAATTTGATAAAAACTAAAAATCCAGATATAAGAAGCACATGCATCTTAGCATCTTGATGTGGAGAGATAACTAGCTAAGCACTAAAACCCCTGTTCCATCTTCAAATGTAAGGTTATTGTTGGGAGACAGCTTCACAAGAATGGCAAACTTTCTAACGCTCCTCACGTCTAGGTTAAGCCACGTAACTGAATTCTTGTTAGTAGAATGTCAGTGATGTGAATTACCATTGCATGCTTTGGTCATAAAAACTTCCCACAAAATCACTGACATTTTTTCTTCTTATTTTATCTGGATACTGTGACCTTGAGTGACCTTAAAGGCCACATGTTGATGAAAGGTATTTTTCTGGGTTAGTATTTGAAAACCTCTATCTCCCTCTAATTTGTAAGCTCTAAAAAGGTAGGGATTGGGCCTTTTTTTATTATTCTTTGTTGGTTATTTATTTTAAATATACCAGTGTGTACATGTATGGGCCAGAACATACTCTGACTATGTGGATCACGATAAACTGTGGAAAATTCTTAAAGAGATGGGAATACCAGACCACCTTATCTGTCTCCTGAGAAACCTGTACACAGGACAAGAAGTAACAGTTAGAACTGGACATGGAACAAGCAGACTGGTTCAAAATTGTAAAAGTGGCATGTCAAGGCTGTATATTGTCACCCTGTTATTTAACTTACATGCAGAGTATATCATGTGAAATCCTGGGCTGGATGACTCACAAGCTAGAATCAAGATTGCTGGGATAAATATCAACAACCTCAGATATGCAGATACCACCCTACTGGCAGAAAGTGAAAAGGAACTAAAGAGCCTCTTGATGAGGGTGAAAGAAGAGGGTGAAAAGGCTGGCTTATAACTCAACAGTAAAAAAACTAAGATCATGCCATCGGGTCCCATCACTTTATGGCAAATAGATAGGGGAGAAATGGTAACAGTGACAGATTTTATTTATTGGGCCCTAAAATCACTGTGCACAGTGATTGTAGCCATGAAATTAAAAGACTTTCTCCTTGGAAGAAAAGCCATGACAAACCTAGAGAACATATTAAAAGCAGAGACATCACTTTGCTGACAATGGTGTGTATAGTCAAAGCTATGGTGTTTACAGTAGTCATGCAGGATATGAGAGTTGGACCATAAAGAGGACTGAGCACCAAAGAATTGTTGTTCTCAGATCATAGTGCTTGAGAACATTGATTCTTGAGAGTCCCTTGGACTGCAAGGAGATCAAACCAATCAATCCTAAAGGAAATCAACCCTGAATATTCATTGGAATGGCCGATGCTGAAACTGAAGCTCCAATACTTTGGCCACCTGATACGAATAGCCTACTCACTAGACAAGAGCCTGATGCTAGGAAAGACTGAAGACAAAAGGAAAAGATGGCAGCAGAAAATGAGACAGGTTAGATAACAAAACCAAATCAACGAACATGAATTTTAGCAAATTCCAAGAGATAGTGGAGGGCAGAGGAGCCTGGCATACTGCAGTCCATGAGTTCACAAAAGTTGGACAGGATTTAGTGACTGAACAACAAAAACATGGTAGCTCTATGTTTTAATTTCTTAAGGAGCCTTCATAATGTTCTCCACAGTGGCTGTGCCAATTTCCAAAAACAGTATAGGAGTGTTCTCTTTTCTCCACACCTTCTCCAGCATTTATTGTTTTTCAATTTTTTAGTGATAGCCATTCTTACTGGTGTGAGGTGATAACTCATTTTAGTTTTGATTTGCATATCTTTAATAATTAGTGATGTTGAACATCTTTTCATGTGGCTCTTGGTCATCTGTATGTCTTCTTTGGAGAAATGTCTATTTAGGACTCTGTCCTTTTTTTTTTTTTTTTGCCCATATTTTTATTTATTTTTTTATGATATTCAGCCACATGAACTGTTCGTAAATTTTGGAGACTAATCCCTTGTCAGCTGCCTCATTTGTAAATATTTTATCCCATTCTGTGGGTCTTCTTTTCATTTTATTTATGGTTTCCTTTGCTGTGCAAAGGCTTTTGAGTTTAATTAGGTCCCATTTATTTATTTTCATTTTTATTTCCATGAGTATGGGAGACAGATTGTAAAAGATACTGCTGTGATTTATGTCACAGGGTGTTCTATGTCTGTCTCTAAGAACTACAAAATGTCCAGTCTCATATTTAGGTCTTAACCATTATGAATTTATTTTTGTGTATGGTGTTAAAGAATGTTTTAATTTTGTGTTTTTATTTACATGCAGCCATCCAGCTTTTCCAGCACGATTCACTGAAAAGACTATCTTTCCTCCACTGTATGTTGCCTCCTTTGTTGTAAATTAACTGACCATAGGTGTGTGGGTTTATTCTGGGCTTTCTATCCTGCTCTGTTGATCAGGATATTTCTATTTTTGTGCCAGTACAATACTGTTTTGATGACTATACCCTTGTAGTATAGTCTAAAATCAGGAAGGCCGATTCCACCAGCTCCATTTTTCTTTCTCAAGACTGGTTTGGCTATTTGAGGTCTTCTGGATTCCATACAGATTTTAAGATTTTTTTGGTTCTAGTTCTGTGAAAAACGCCATAGGTCATTTCATAGAGATTACACTGAATCTGTACTGCCTTGGGTAGTGTAGTCATTTTGACAAAATTGATTCTTTCAATCCAAAAAAAGGGAAAATCTTTTCATCTGCTGGTCTCATATTCAATTTCTTTCAACAGCATCTTATAGTTTTGGGAGTTCAGTAAAGGTCTTTTGTCTCCTTAGTAGGGTTTACTCCAAGGGGATTTTATTCTTTTAGATACAATGATAATGGGATCGCTTTTTGTATTTCTCTTCCTGATCTCTCATTGTTGCTGCAGCTGCTGCTGCTGCTAAGTCGCTTCAGTCGTGTCCGACTCTGTGCAACCCCATAGACAGCAGCCCACCAGGCTCCTCTGTCTGTGGGATTCTCCAGGCAAGAACACTGGAGTGGGTTGCCATTTCCTCCTCCAATGCATGAAAGTGAAAAGTCAAAGTGAAGTCGTTCAGTCATGTCTGACTCTTAGCGACCCCATGGACTGCACCCTACCAGGCTCCTCCGTCCATGGAATTTTCCAGGCAAGAGTACTGGAGTGGGGTGCCATTGCCTTCTCCACTTTCATTGTTAGGATACAGAAATACAACAGATTTCTGTGTATTAATTTTATATCCTGCAACTTTACAAAATTAATCAATGAGGCCTAGTAGTCTTCTGGTAGTGTCTTTAGGATTTTCTATGTATAGTATCATATCATCTGCAAACAATGGCAGTTTTAACTTTTTTTCCAGTTTGGATCCCATTCATTTCTTTTCTTCTCTGATTAATGTTGCTAGTACTTCCAAGACTATGTTGAATAAAAGTGGTCTGATTGGGCACTTTTGTCTTGTTCCTGATCTTAGAGAAAATGGAGGACTAGATGGTTTCACAGGCAAATTCTCCCTGGTGACTCAGACAGTAAAGCATCTCCCTGCAATGCAGGAGACCTGGGTTTGATCCCTGGGTCGAGAAGATCCCCTGGAGAAAGAAATGGCAACACACTCCAGTACTCTTGCCTGGAAAATTCCATGGATGGAGGGGCCGGGTAGGCTACAGTCCATGGGATCACAAAGAGGCAGATATGACTGAGAAACTTCACTGGTTCACTGGTTTATAGAAGAGCCAACACCCATCCTTCTGAAACTGTTATAAAAAATTGCAGAGGGAGGAAAACTCCCAGTCATGTTCTATGAGGCCACATTCACCCTGATACCACAACCAGACAAACATATACAAAAAAGAAATTTACAGGCCAATGTCACTGATGAACATAGACACAAAATACTGGCAATCTGAATCCAATGATACATTAAAAGGCTCATGATCAAGACAGATGCATCCCAGGGATGCAATAATTTTTCAATATCTTCAAATAAATCAGTATGATATATAACATCAACAAATTGAAGAATAAAAACTATATGATCATCTGAATAGACACAAAATGAGCTTTTGACAAAATTCAGCATCCATTTATGATAAAACTCTCCAGAAAGTGGACATAAAGGGAATATACCTCAACATAATAAAGGCCATATCTAACAAACCAACAGCTAACATCATACTCAATGATGAATGTGCTGTGCTTAATCATTCAGTCGTGTCCAACTCTTTGCGCCCCCATGGACTGTATCCCACCAGACTCCAGGGGATTCTCCAGGCAAGAATACTGGAATGCTGAAAGCATTTCCTCTAAAATCAGGAATAAAACAAGGATGTCCACTCTCGCCACTTTTGTTCATTAAGTATGCTCAATGTTAGCTGTGAGTTTGTTGGGAATTTTTTAATCACAGTTTCATTATCAGTACTTATAAATGGTCGGTTCGTATTTTTTATTCATTCTTTTTATTTCTTGATGAGTATGGTTAAAAGTTTATCAATTTTGTTTACTTTCTCCAAAAACCAGCTTTTAGTTTCATGGATCTTTGCTAATATTTTCTTCATTTCTATTTAATTTATTTCTGCCATAATCATTTTGACTTTTTTTTCCTTCTAACAATTTTAGCTTTTGCTTGTTCTTCTCTCTATTATTGCTTTAGGTGTAAGGTTAGGTTGTTTGTGATTTTTCTTATTTCTTGATGTAAGACTGTATTGCTATAAATTTCCCATTAGAACTGCTTTTTTTGCATCCCATAGGTTTGGAATTATTGTGCTTTCATTTTCATTTCATTCTCTAGGTGTTTTTTTTATTTCTGCTTTGATTTCTTCAGTGATCCACTGGTTGAAAGTAAAAGTGTTAGTCACTCAGCAGTGCATACTGTAGCCCGCCAGTTCCTCTGTCCATGGAATTCTTTAGGCAAGAATACTGAAGTGGGCTGCCATTTCTTTCTCCATGGGATCTCCCCGACCCAGGGATCAAACTCAGGTCTCTTAAATTGCACCCAGATTCTTTAACCATCTGAGCCACCAGGGAAACCCTATTCAGTAGCAAATTGTTTAGCCCTCCATGTGTTTTGTGTTTTATACAGCTTTTTTATAGTTTATTACTAATCTCATAGCTTCATGGACAGAATAGATGTTTGATATGACTTCAGTTCTCTTAAATTTACCGAAGCTCACTTTGTAGCCTTTGTGTGGTCAATCCTAAAGAATGTTCCATGTGCACAAAGAATGTGAATTCTGCTGCTTTTGGATGGAATGCCTTTTAAAGAACAATTAAGTCTATCTGGTCTAATGTGTCATCTAAAAGCCCTGTTTTCCCTTATATATCTATATCAATATATGTATGTTAATTATAATATATATACAATATATAATCATACTAATTAATATTGATAATAAATTATAATTGTGATTAATATCAATAATTAATCAATAGTCACAATAATATAATATATAATCAATAATTACTTAAAACATAAGTGTATTATATGCTCCAACCAAAAGACAGAGAGTGCTGAATGGATACTAAAACAAGACCACATATATGCTATCTACAAGAGACCCTCTTCAGACCAAGGGACACACACAGACTGAAAGTGAGGGGATGGAAAAGATATTCCATGCAAACGGAAATCAAAAGAAAACTGAAGTAACAATACTCATATCATACAAATAAACTATAAAATAAAGACTTTTATAGAGACAAAGGAGGACATTATATATGATCAAGTGATCAAAACAAGAAGACATAACAATTGTAAACTTATAGACATCCAGCATAGGAGTACCTCAATATAGAAGGCAAATACTAAGCGCCATGAAGGGAGAAATCAACAGGAACACAACAGTAGTGGAGGATTTTAACATTCAACTTTCACCAATGGACAGATGATGTATCTATTTTTGTTCACATCACATCTGTACTATTAAAGAAAGACTGACATATATAGTAGAGATTTATATGAATTTACTGAATTAAATATGAAATAAATGAATATATACACCTATTTAGGCTAATCATCAAATTAAACTCTAATTTCTGAGCCATCTATGGAATAGCATAAAAAGAAAACACAAGTTATATGTCACCATTCCAAAACAGGATAATTGATAATTGGAACAAAAAATCAAAACAAAGTAGAAGGATGATAATATTTGCCAAATAAATTTTAGGAACAAACTGTATGTTGTATGTCAAAAGCTTTATAATAAAAAGGTAAGCATAAACGGAAAATGCTTATTGCTGTTCAGTATGGGAGTTACCTCATTTTAAAACTTTTCTCCATATTTTACTTCAAATCATTATTTGCAGATGGAAGAATTATATATGTGGAGTATTCAAGAGAATCATCCAATAAAATATTGATTTAATGTGTGAATTAAGCAAGACTACAGTTAGAACTGGACATGAAATAACAGACTGGTTTCAAATAGGAAAAGGAGTACGTCAAGGCTGTATACTGTTACCGTGCTTACTTAACTTCTATACAGAGTACATCATGAGAAATTCTGGGCTGGAAGATGCACAAACTGGAATCAAGATTGCCGGGAGAAATATCAATAACCTCAAATATGCAGATGACACCACCCTTATGGCAGAAAGTGAGAAGGAACTAAAAAGCCTCTTGATGAAAGTGAAAGAAGAGAGTAAAAAAGTTGGCTTAAAGCTCAACATTCAGAAAACTAAGATCACGGCATCGGGTCCCATCTCTTCATAGGAAATAGATGGGGAAAGAGTGGAAACAGTGTCAGACTTTATTTTTCTGGGCTCCAAAATCACGGGAGATGGTGACTGCAGCCATGAAATTAAAAGACGCTTACTCCTTGGAAGGAAAGTTATGACCAACCTAGATAGCATATTCAAAAGCAGAGACATGACCTTGCTAACAAAAGTCTGTCTAGTCAAGGCTATGGTTTTTCCAATGGTCATGTATGGATGTGAGAGTTGGACTGTGAAGAAACCTAAGCACCGAAGAATTGATGCTTTTGAAGTGTGGTGTTGGAGAAGACTCTTGAGAGTCCCTTGGTCTGCAAGGAGATTCAACCCATCCATTCTAAAGGAGATCAGCCCTGGGTGTTCTTTGGAAGGAATGATGCTAAAGCTGAAACTCCAGTACTTTGGCCACCTGATGTGAAGAGTTGACTCATTGGAAAAGACTCTGATGCTGGGAGGGATTGGGGGCAGGAGGAAAAGGGGACGACAGAGGATGAGATGGCTGGATGGCATCATCGACTCTATGGATGTGAGTTTGAGTGAACTCCCGGAGTTGGTGTTGGACAGGGAGGCCTGGCATGCTGCAATTCATGGGTCACAAAGAGTCAGACATGACTGAGTGACTGAACTGAACTGAACATAAGGGCAATACTCAAAAATATATGAGCACTAAACAATTAGAAGCTGAGGTTTTTTAAAAATATAATTTCTAATAGGATAAAAATTCAAATATCTAGGAATGAAAGTAGTGAAACAAGAAAAGCCTGAGTGAAGTTTTAAATTTATTTTTGAAAGAAAATTTAGATCTATGTAAATAAATAGACATTCCATGTTTTCAAACAGTAACCTAAAAATGTCAATTCTCCCCAGATTAATCTGTAATGTAATATAATCCCAATCAAAATTTTGGAATGTGTATGTGTGCATGTGTAGATACAAGTATGTAAACTGACAAGCTATTTTTAAAATTTACCTCGAGTCTTATGGACTCTGTGGGAGAGGGAGAGGGTGGGAAGATTTGGGAAAATGACATTGAAACATGTAAAATATCATGTAAGAAACGAGATGCCAGTCCAGGTTCGATGCACGATACTGGATGCTTGGGGCTAGTGCCTGGGACGACCCAGAGGGATGGTAGGGGAGGGAGGAGGGAGGAGGGTTCAGGATGGGAAACACATGTATACCTGTGGCGGATTCATTTTGATATTTGGCAAAACTAATACAATTATGTAAAGTTTAAAAATAAAATTAAATTAAATTTAAAAAAAAAGAAATCTTGAAAAAAAAATAAAATAAAATTTACCTCGAAATTCAAAAAGCTAATAAGCATATCTAAAATAATCTTAAAGAGGAAAATAAATTTAAGTTACCACCATTAAGATTTATTATTATAAAGCTACACTAATCAAAACAATGAGGGATTAAAAGTAAATATAGATCAGTCAACCAATGGAACAGAAAAAAAGATTTCAGAAAAATACATACCTGCATACACACAAACACACTTAAACATTTGATTTGTGAAAAAAACGGCACTGCAGAGCAGTGGGAATAGAACATCTTTTCATTAAATGGTGCTCGATCAATTGGATATCCACATTTTAACCATAGACTTAAATAAAAAAGGTGAAAGAATTCAGATCCTGCATGTGTGCTCAGTCATGTCTGACTCTGTACAACACCTCGGGCTGTAATCAGTCACGTTCCTCTGTCCATGGGATTTTCCAGGCAAGAATACTGGAGTGGTTTGCCATTTCCTACTCCAGGTGATCTCTAGACCCAGGGATCTAACCCATGTCTCCTGCTTCTCCTGCATTGGCAGGTAGATTCCTTATCACTAGCACTACAAGGGAAGCCCTCAGATTCTGAAACAATGTAAAATATCCTTAGGATTGTCCAAGTTTTCTTAAATAGGTATATTATACTACATAAAAATTAGGAATTATATTTTTAAAGTAATTTCACTAGGAGAATCCAGACACAAAGTGGAAGATACTTCCAATATACATAATTGATGAAGTTTCACCCAAAATATATAAAAAACTACAAATCATTAAGTAACAAGCAAACAACTTACTAGAAAAATAGACAAAACACTATAATTAGCATCTCACAATTGAAAGCAGAGGAATTGCCAATGGACATATAAGAAAGGTACTCAATAGTCATCAAGGAGATTAAAATTAAAATCACAATAACTCTCTACTACACACACACACTAGAAAGTTTAAAATTACAAAAATTGATAATGTAAAAGTTTAGTAAGAAAATGAAACAGTCCAAATTTCTGTATCCCCCTGATAACTGTAAATTAGTATAGTCACTTTGGAAAAGTTATTGGCTGCTATCTAATAAAACTCTAAATACCATATGACAATGTTTCTGCTGCTGCTGCTAAGTCACTTCAGTCGTGTCCGACTCTGTGCAACCCCACAGACCAGCCCACTAGGCTCCTCTGTCCCTGGGATTCACCTGTCAAGAATACTGGAGTGGGTTGCCATTTCCTTCTACTGTTAAGTATTTTCTCAGATGCACTGAAAGATATTTATAAAAATGTTCATGGATTAATTATTTATAATAATCCAAGCCAGAAAGAACCTAAATGTTCATCAAAGATATCACATATGTATCAATGGTGGTTTAGTCCTATAATGAAGGAACTATCAGTGAAAATGAAGAAACTATTACTATACAAAGCAAATATGATGAGTCACAAAGAATAACACTGAAGAGTACATACTATAATATTCCACTTTATATAATTGAAAATATGCAAAAAATAATATGTTGCTAGAAATTCAGAGGTATGCTTAGTTTCAGGCAAGGACAAATAATGACCAGGAGGAATACTCAAGAAATTTCCAGTAATATTCTATTCCCGATATGGGTTCTAGTACCACAGATATGTTTATTTTGGAAGAGGGTGTTTGCTATGACCAGTGCATTTTCTTGGCAAAACTCTATTAGTCTTTGCCCTGCTTTATTCCGTATTCCAAGGCCAAATTTCCCTGTTACTCCAGGTGTTTCTTGACTTCCTACTTTTGCATTCCAGTCCCCTATAAGGAAAAGGACATCTTTTTTGGATGTTAGTTCTAAAAGGTCTTGTAGGTCTTCACAGAACTGTTCAACTTCAGCTTCTTCAGCGTTACTGGTTGGGGCATAGACTTGGATTACCGTGATATTGAATGGTTTGTCTTGAAAACGAACAGAGATCATTCTGTCATTTTTGAGATTGCATCCAAGTACTGCATTACGGACACTTTTGTTGACCATGACGGCTACTCCATTTCTTCTGAAGGATTCCTGTCCACAGTAGTAGATATAATGGTCATCTGAGTTAAATTCACCCATTCCAGTCCATTTGAGTTTGCTGATTCCTAGAATGTCGACATTCACTTTTGCCATCTCTTGTTTGAACACTTCCAATTTGCCTTGATTCATGGACCTGACATTCCAGGTTCCTATGCAATATTGCTCTTGGATCATGGAAAAAGCAACACAGTTCCAGAAAAATGTCTATTTCTGCTTTATTGACTGTGCCAAAGCCTTTGACTGTGTGGGTCACAATAAACTGTGGAAAATTCTTCAAGAGATGGGAATACCAGATCACCTGACCTGCCTCTTGAGAAATCTGTATGCAGGTCAGGAAGCAATAGTTAGAACTTGACATGGAACAACAGATTGGTTCCAAATAGGAAAAGGAGTAAGTCAAGGCTGTATATTGTCACCCTGCTTACTTAACTTACATGCAGAGTACATCATGAGAAACGCTGGGCTGGAAGAAGCACAAGCTGGAATCAAGATCGCCAGGAGAAATATCAATAACCTCAGATATGCAGATGATACCACCCTTATAGCAGAAAGTGAAGAGGAACTAAAGAGCCTCTTGATGAAAGTGAAAGTGGAGAATGAAAAAGTTGGCTTAAAGCTCAACATTAAGAAAACGAAGATCATGGCATCCAGTCCCATCACTTCATGGGAAATAGATGGGGAAACAGTGGAAACAGTGTCAGACTTTATTTTGGGGGGCTCCAAAATCACTGCAGATGGTGACTGCAGCCATGAAATTAAAAGACACTTACTCCTTGGAAGGAAAGTTATGATCAACCTAGATAGCACATTCAAAAGCAGAGGCATGACTTTGCCAACAAAAGTCCGTCTAGTCAAGGCTATGGTTTTTCCTGTGGTCATGTATGGATGTGAGAGTTGGACTGTGAAGAAGGCTGAGCGCTGAAGAATTGATGCCTTTGAACTGTGGTGTTGTAGAAGACTCGTGAGAGTCCCTTGGACTGCAAGGAGATCCAACCAGTCCATTCTAAAGGAGATCAGCCCTGGGATTTCTTTGGAAGGAATGATGCTAAAGCTGAAACTCCAGTACTTTGGCCACCTCATGCGAAGAGCTGACTCATTGGAAAAGACTCTGATGCTGGAAGGGATTGGGGGCAGGAGGAGAAGGGGATGACAGAGGATGAGATGGCTGGATGGCATCGCTGACTCGATGGACGTGAGTTTGAGTGAACTCCGGGAGTTGGTGATGGACAGGGAGGCCTGACATGCTGCAATTCATGGGGTCGCAACGAGTCGGACACAACTGAGCGACTGAACCAACCAAATCGATGTTTATTTTGTGAAAAAGTATCTAGCTGTACACTTATAACTTGTAACCTTTCTTTATTTGTATTATATTTTAATTAAAAATGTTATAAAATAAAAGAGAAGAAAACTTTAAAAGGAGATATTCTCCTTTCAAGTCAGCAAATATGTCATGAGATGTGCCCTAAATCTCCTAAAGACTGTTCAGAGCTGTCCCACCTCTTCCTGAATTCTTTGAGATGGAAATTAGAAACTGAGCATGATCCAGACATTCAGGACTAGCAAAGTCATTGTTCTCAAAGTTTAGTGTGATTTGGGAGTGCCTAAAGACAGTTGACTGCTGGCTGTCATTCCCAGAGTTTTTGATACAGCAAGTCCAGAAATCAGCCTAGAAATTTGCAATTTGAAACTATGGTTTTGGTACTAAGATAGTAGCTACCATCTCATTTTTTTCTATTTTCCATAACCCTTGTCCTTGTTCATATTTCATTTTTAACTTCCACTACTGTTCTCAAGTCCTCATCCATGTGATTATTATTATTACTCTCAGAAGGCAAACTTCAATGCTACTACATTTTAAAAAGAAAGAATATTCAGGGCCTTATTGCCCTCAAAATTTCCAAAGTCCTATAACCTCTGTTTCAACATGGACTGAATATCAGAAATCTGTGTAGAGCCTTTTAAAACAACTATAAATCAGCCCTGGGCTTCCCTGATGGCTCAGATGATAAAGAATCTGCCTGCAATGCAGGAGACCTCGGTTTGATTCCTGGATGAAGAAGATGCCCTAGAGAAGGGAATGGCAACCCACTCCAGTTTTCTTGCCTGGAGAATTCCACGAACAGAGGCCACAGTCCATGGGGTAGCAAAGAGTTGGACACAACTGAGCAACTAACATTTTCACACAAATCAGCCCCAACCCCAAGATTCTTATTTACTTGCTCGATAGGAAATTCTAATGCATAGTTAGGATCAACAATCACTGTAATAATTCATGCAAAATAGCTACTCCATTCACTTGGGTACTTGACCATATCTTTTATTTAACTCAGGGTCTTAACTTGAGTTCACTTAAACTGATAAATCTCTCTCCAATATTACCTAAAGGTCCATGTATGATTGAAGCCAACTCTATCCACCTCCAAATAGGAAGATAAACTAAATTTATCTTGGACTATTAACTATTCTTTTCTAAAAGTAATTTTTACCTCTTCCCTTTCCAAATTCCTCAGAAAATTTATCTTTGTTTAATGTTTCTACTTATTTATCTCCCAGTCATCCCTCAACGTCCTGAAATCTTTATTTTTCTTTATACGTTCTATTGAACCCTTTCTCCTGAGCTCAACATTGACTTCCTAAAGGATACACAGTTGTTCAGTATTTTTAACTGAGTCTCTCAGTGACAGATGGCATTGTTATTAACTCTTTACTTCCCTCTTCTTTGGCTTCTTGTGAAATATTTTCCTGATTACCCTTTTAGTTGTCTAAAACTTCTTACCCATCTATTACATTGCCTCTTATATCAGCTATTTTAATATCAGAGCTCCCTAGGCTTCTACTCTTCTTTTAAAAATGTATACTTTCTCCAAAGGTGATAGTATCCACCCTCTTTATGTCAATTACTCTCCAGGTATACTGATGATTTTTCAATCAACATCATTTAGTTAAATCTCTTTCACTGTCCCCTTAGATGCCTAAGGGAAATCTTCAACTTTAATTAAACATATTAGCCAGTTTGTGTACCAATTACCCTTTCCAAAATCTTTCCATTTCATAGTGATGCACTGTCCACTTGAACTCATTTTGTCAATTATTATAAATTATAGAAACAAAGAAGTCTTAATTTCATATTTAAATCTGATGTGTTTTTGAGGAATTTTCTCCCTCTTCTATTTCATAGGACAGATCACTGAACAGTAATTTATGTCTTGTATTTATTTTTATAAATATCTTGCAGTGTTTTACCATATCTAAAATTATAAAACTTGAGCCAAATTTACTTTAAAAAGGAAATTTTAAAATCTGAGTGAATCTGTTGATCTATTTTATAAAAGACAAGATTTAGATATATGCTTGGTCTTTTGCATTGCAGACAAATTCTTTACCATCTGAGCCACCAGGGAAGCCCCCATATGCTTGGAATTTAATTAGTAATCAAAATATTTGTCTTAAATGATATTGAATAGAATGGTTTTGCAAGATATCACTGGCTTTTATATGAACTTTGAATGATTTTTTTCTTAATAAAATTGTAGTGTCTCCCTCCTCCAATTCAACTTTGCTGAACTTAGAGTATATATATTTTTCAAAATTTTTAAGAAAGATATTGCATTCTTTGAAGATAGCAATCATGTTAACAAAGCTAACAGTAGTTAAATATTTGAGTATTAAGTTTTGCTATCAACATTGAAGTGAAAGTGTTAGTTGCTCTAGCCGGGTCCAACTCTTTGCGACCCCATGAAGTGTAGCACATCAGGCTCCTCTGCCCATGGAATTCTCCAGGCAAGAATACAGGAATGGGTAGTCATTCCCTTCTTGAGGGGATCTTCCTGACCCTGGGAACTAACCCAGGTCTCCCGCATTGCAGGCAGACTCTTTACCATCTAGCCACCAAGAAGACCAAGCTACTAACTTTACATGTATAAAATATTTGTCTATTTCTCCCTATGTTTTTGGTTGACTTATCTATCCATGCTCTATCATTTCTCAGTGGAACAAAATTAATATCTTACCAACATCAATTCATGTTTTCTCTCTTGTACAAATAAAATGTATTTGCTAAAAGGAAGTAAATAGTATTTTTTAAAGTGGAAATCAAATGGCATCAATCACATTTTCCCATTTGTAACATTCTACTCAGTTCAGTTCAGTTCAGTGGCTCAGTTATGTCCAACTCTTTGTGATCCTATGGACTGCAGCAGGCCAGGAGTCCCTGACTATCGCCAACTCCTGGAATTTGCTCAAATCAATGTCCATCGAGTCAGTGATGCCATCCAACCATCTCATCCTCTGTCATCCCCTTCTCCTCTTGACTTCAATCTTTCCCAGCATCAGGGTCTTTTCTAACGAGTCAGTTCTTTGCACCAGGTGGTCAAAGTATTGGAGCTTCAGCTTCAGCATTAGTCCTTTCAATGAACATTCAGGACTGACTTCCTTTAAGATTGATTGGTTTGATCAACTTACAGCCCAAGGGACTCTCACGAATTTTCTCCAGCACCATAGTTCAGAAACATCAATTCTTCGGTGCTCAGTTTTCTTTATGGTCCAGCACTCACATCCACACATGATTACTGGAAAAAACATAACTTTGTCTAGATGAATCTTTGTCAGCAAAGTAACATCTCTGCTTTTTAATATGCTATCTAGGTTTGTCATAGCTTTTCTTCCAAGGCACAAGCATATTTTAATATCATGGCTGCAGTCACCATCTGCAGTGATTTTGGAGCCCAAGAAAATAAAGTTTCTAACTGCTTCCATTGTTTCCAATCTATTTGTAATGAAATGTTGGGAAAGGATGCAATGATATTAGTTTTTTCAATATTGAATTTTAAGCCAGCTTTTTCAATCTCCTCTTTCATTTTCATCAACAGGCACTCTAGTTCCTCTTCATGTTCTGCCATTAGGGTGGTACCATCTGCATATCTGATATTGATATTTCTCCCAACAATCTTGATTCCAGTTTGTGCTTCATCCAGCCTGGCATTTTGTGTGATGTACTCTGTATATAAGTTAAATAAACAGGGTGACAATATACAACCTTGTGTACTCCATTCCCAATTTGGAATCAGTTTACTGTTTCATATCCGTTTCTAACTGTTGATTCTTGACCTGCATACAGATTTCTCAGGAGGCATGTAAGGTGGCCTGGTACTCCCATCTCTTTAAGAATTTTCCACAGTTTGTTGTGATCCAACAGTCAAAGGTTTTGGCTAGTCAATAAACAGAAGTAGATGTTTTTCTAGAACTCTCTTGCTTTTTTGATGATCCAGTAGACATTGGCAATTTGATCTCTGGTTCCTCTGCCTTTTCTAATTCCAGCTTGAACATCTGGAAGTTCTTGGTTCACGTACTGTTGAACCCTAGCTTGGAGAATTTTGAGCATTAGTTTGCTAGCATGAGAGATGAGTACAATTGTGTGGTAGTTTGAACATTCATCAGCATTGCCTTTCTTAGGGACTGGAATGAAAACTGACCTTTTCCAGTCCTGTGGCCACTGCTGAGTTTACCAAATTTGCTGGCATATAGAGTGCAGTACTTTCACAACATCATTTTTTAGTATTTGAAATAGCTCAGCTGGAATCCCATAACCTCCACTAGCTTTGTTCGTAGTGATGCTTCCTAAGGTCCACTTGACTTCACACTCCAGGATGTCTGTCTCTAGGTGAGTGATCACACTTTGTGGTTATCTGGGTCATTAAGATCTTTTTTGTATAGTTATTCTGTGTATTCTTTCCACCTATTCTAAATATAATCTGCTCTGTTAGGTTTATACCATTTCTGTCCTTTATTGTGCCCATCTTTGCATGAAATGTTCCCTTGGTATCTCTCATTTTCTTGAAGAGAACTATAGTCTTTCCCACTCCATGTTTTCCTCTATTTCTTTGCACTGATCACTGAGGAAAGCTTTCTTATCTCTCCTTGCTATTCTTTGGAACTCTGCATTCAGATGAATATATCTTTCCTTTTCTCCTGTCTTATGTGTCTCTTCTTTCTCAGCTACTTGTAAGCCCTCCTCAGACAGCCATTTTGCCATTTTGCATTTCTTTTTGGGGGGATGGTCTTGATCACTGCCTCCTGTACAATGTCACAAGTCTCTGTCCTTTGTTCTTCAGGGACTCCGTCTATCAGATCTAATCCCTTGAATTTATTTGTGATTTCCATTATCTAATCGTAAGGGATTTGATTTAGGTCATACCTGAATGGTCTAGTGGTTTTCCCTACTTTCTTCAATTTAAGTCTGAATGTTGCAATATGGAGTTCATGATCTGAGCCACAGTCAGCTCCCTGTCTTGGTTTTGCTGACTGTATAGAGCTTCTCCATCTTCAGCTGCAAAGAATATAAGCAATCTGATTTCGGTATTGACCATCTCTTTCTAATTTACCTGCAGAATATAAATGTCATGCAATCTTGACTTCATTAGTCACTGAATTATCCCAAGTACTCAGAACAAGGCTGGTTTATACTTGTTACTTAAATAATATTTTATCTGGTTAAATATATTTTTATCTGCTCCCCAGTATGTCCATGAAATTTCTTGGACAATTATTTGAGAGACAGTTTTACAGTAAATCTAGAAGTGGGAGCTCTAGAATTACAGAGGCCCCAGGACAAATCTGATACTCATAAATTGCACTATCTAATTCAATTTACTTAAATTAATTCTAAGCTGTATTTGTATTGGTAAAATTATCATTATTTTGATAGTGCACATTTATTGACTTACTTTTTGCCAACAATTTCTCAATTGTGTGTCAGTCGCTCGGTCATATCCGACTTTGCAACCCCATGGACTGTAGCCCACCAGACTCCTCTGTCCAAGGGATTCTCCTGGCAAGAGTACTGGAGTGGGTTGCCATTTCCTTCTCCAGGGGATCTTCTCAACCCAATGATCAAACTCACATCTCCTGCATTGCAGGAGGATTCTCTACTGTCTGAGCCACCAGGGAAGCCCCCTCAATTTTCAGATATTAAAAAATTTCAATTGTTGTTGGGGAGGAAACTGAGGTACATTGACCCTCCACCCCAGGCCTCTATTTGCCAATCCAAGGTCTAACTCACACCCTCCTGCTCTCCACCCCCAGCAGAATGAATTGCAGTTACATATTTTCTATTTTTCTTATCAGTGTCTTAGAAGTTTTATTTTTGTGGGTAGAAAGGTTCCTACAAGGTGATGGCACAATTGCCTTGTTACTCCCTCTGGCAAAATTGCCACAGCAGGGTGATGAGAAGACACTCTCAGTTCCATGTTTTTCATTTCACTCTTATCATCTCTACTAGTTAAATGACAGGTTCAATGCTGCTTACTGTTGCTCATTTTTCTGCTACAAAGTAGAGTTGTAGGAAGAGAAAAGAAGTGAGGGAAAAAGTATCAAATCTTTGTCCATGTGGAGCCTCAAGAAAGGGTAACTTATTAAATTATTTTAGTATAATTTGAAGTCTTCCACAGAACCTGATTGCTTAAAACTTAGCTCTCTCTCAATCTGCTCCTGAATTTACTATATTTTAATAGAGGTTTTATTTGAATTCTATTCCAAACCAATGAAATTCAGAAGAAACTAGATATTTAATGAAACTTAGTCAATTTCAGTTATTAATGGGTAATATTCATTGTGTATGCTGCTGCTGCTGCTGCTCAGTCGCTTCAGTCATGTCCGACTCTGTGTGATCCCATAGATGGCAGCCCATCAGGAGCCACCATCCCTGGGATTCTCCAGGCAAGAACAGTGGAGTGGGTTGCCATTTCCTTCTCCAATGTGTGAAAGTGAAAAGTGAAAGAGAAGTCGCTCAGTCGTGTCGGACTCTTAGCGACTCCATGGACTGCAGCCTACCATGCTCCTCCGTCCATGGGATTTTCCAGGCAAGAGTACTAGAGTGGGGTGCCATTGCCTTCATTGTGTATATGAAGGCACTATTCTAACCTTTTGAAATAGATCATCAAATGTAATCCTAAGAATAACTCTATGAGGAAAACAGTGAAATAAAACAATAATTATTTGTTTCTGACAGAAGAGGAAATCGGAGCACAGTTAAGTTCAGTTCAGTTCAGTCGCTCAGTCGTGTCCGACTCTTTGCGACCCCATGAATTGCAGCATGTCAGGCCTCCCTGTCCATCACCAACTCCCGGAGTTCACTCAGACTCACGTCCATCAAGTCAGTGATGCCATCCAGCCATATCATCCTCTGTCGTCCCCTTCTCCTCCTGCCCCCAATCCCTCCCAGCATCAGAGTCTTTTCCAATGAGTCAGCTCTTTGCATGAGGTGGCCAAAGTACTGGAGTTTCAGCTTTAACATCATTCCTTCCAAAGAAATCCCAGGACTGATCTCCTTCAGAATGGACTGGTTGGATCTCCTTGCAGTCCAAGGGACTCTCAAGAGTCTTCTCCAACACCACACTTCAAAAGCATCAATTCTTCGGCGCTCAGCCTTCTTCACAGTCCAACTCTCACATCCATACATGACCACAGGAAAAACCATTGCCTTGACTAGAGGGACCTTGTTGGCAAAATAATATCTCTGCTATTGAATATGCTATCTAGGTTGGTCATAACTTTCCTTCCAAGGAGTAAGCGTTTTTTAATTTCATGGCTGCAGTCACCATCTGCAGTGATTTTGGAGCCCCAAAAAATAAAGTCTGACACTGTTTCCACTGGTTCCCCATCTATTTCCCATGAAGTGATGGGACCAGATGCCATGATCTTAGTTTTCTGAATGTTGAGCTTTAAGCCAACTTTTTCACTGTCTACTTTCACTTTCATCAAGAGGCTTTTTAGTTCCTCTTCACTTTCTGCCATAAGGGTGGTGTCATCTGCATATCTGAGGTTATTGATATTTCTCCCAGCAATCTTGATTCCAGCTTGTGTTTCTTCCAGTCTAGCGTTTCTCATGATGTACTCTGCATATAAGTTAAATAAACAGGGTGACAATATACAGCCTTGACGTACTCCTTTTCCTATTTGGAACCAGAAAGGTCTATAACTATCCCCAAACCACACAGTTAAAAAGTGGAAGAGCCAGGTTTCAAATGAAGCCATCTAAGAGAACTGGTCTAATCTCAGTACACACTGCAACTTGATTAAAAAAAAAAAAAAAGCAAGTGAGAAAAAGTCAAGAATATAGTGTACCAACATATACAATGGGTGCAGGCAATATGAAGTAATTGAAAGAGACGCCCAAAGGAGGAAAAGAGACCAAATTAAACCAAATACATAGAAAACAAGGATTTTCCTTATTTTTTCTAGAAAGCCCCTCCTAAGTCAAGACATGCATGATGAAAATAAACAATGTTTATGGCAAATTCTTATCTCAATTCATCATTCTCTATATTTGAATAAGAATCAATAGGAAAAGTAATTAAATACAATATTTCAACACTGGGTAAACAACTGGAATATAACATACATTTTACATTCTAGATTTGGTTTATTAGTAAGCTTCAATCACAAGATTATGGTGATTTATGAAAATAAAACTATGATTATAATATTTCTATGTTCTTTTGAATTATTATTCTAGATTAATTTCTCAAAAATATGATATAAAGAGAATATTTAAACTTTTAAATTAAATATTTCAAATAAAACATTTATATTTATTATACTAATAGAAAGCTTTTTAAATGGCTTTATAATTCACAATTAAGGTTTTAGCCTAATAACACAATGTAAAATATGCATACATATACGCTAACATGGGCTTCCTCTGTGTCTCAGGGGTAATGAATTCATCTACAATGCAGGAGATATAAGAGATGCCAGTTGGATCTCCAGGTCTGGAAGATCCCCTGAAGCAGGGCATGGCAACCCAACCACTCCAGTATTCTTGCCTGGAGAATTCCATGGACCAAAGAGCCTGGAGGGCTAGAGTCCACAGGACCACAAAGAACTGGATATGACTGAAGCGAATTAGTATGCACGCAAACATACACTAACAGGCAGTTCAGTTCAGTTCAGTTGCTCAGTCATGTCCAACTCTTTGCAAGCCCATGGACTGCAGCACACCAGGCTGCCCTGTCCATCACCAACTCCCAGAGCTTGCTCAAACTCATATTCATTGAGTCGGTGATGCCATCCAACCATCTCATCCTCTTTCGTTTCTGTCTCCTCCTGCCTTCAATCTTGCCCAGCATCAGGGTCTTTTCCAAAGAGTCAGTTCTTTGCATCAGGTAGCCAAAGTATTGGAGCTTCAGCTTCAGCATCAACACTTCCAAGGAATATTCAGGACTGATTACCTTTAGGATTGACTGGTTGGATCTCCTTGCAATCCAAGGGACCCTCAAGAGTCCTCTCCAACAACACAGTTCAAAGCATCAATTTTTCAGCACTCAGATTTCTTTATGTTCCAGTTCTCACATCCATACATGACTACTGGAAAAAACATAGCTTTGACGAGATGTATCTTTGTCAGCAAAGTAACATCTCTGCTTTTAATATGCTGTCTAGGTTGGTCACAACTTTTCTTCCAAGGAGCAAGTGATTTTTAATTTCATGGTTGCAGTCACCATCTGCAGTGATTTTGGAGCTCAAGAAATTAACAGGCGAACAGATGCATAAATACACAACCTTAAAATGCCAAAGAAAATGAGGTTATAATGAATCCATCTGTAAACTACTTCACGTAAAATTATTTACTTTAATGATTTTAGTGGGATTAGGCAATACTGACATAATGCTCTTGTGCAAATCCATGATTACAGATGACCCTTGAAGAACATGGGTTTGAATTAAGAAGGTTCACTTATATGTGGACTTTTTTTCAATATATATATATATATATATTGACATATATATATATGACACATATATATATATGACAGCATCACATGACCTATGTTTGGTTAAATCCATAGAAGCAGAATTCAGCTAACCCATAGAGGTATGTGTGTGTGTCTGACTCTTTGCAACCCCACTGAATATAGCCCATCCCACTCCTCTGTCCATGGGATTTTCCAGGCAAGAATACTGAGGTGGATTGCCGTTTCCTCTTCGAGCGGATCTTTCAGACACAGGTATAGAACTCATGTCTCCTGTCTCCTGCATTGGCAAGCAGATTCTTTATCAGTGAGCTAAAAATAAAAACTTACATGCAAATTTCAACTGTGCTGGAGTCCATGTCCCTAGCCCCCACATTGTTCAAGAGCCAGCTGCATATTACATTAGTATTGACAAAATGTACCACACATTGAAATATATCCACTTAACAACTGCAGACTTTTTATGTTTATCAAGAAGTTGGTTCTTATTTAAATTACTGAAATCTGATACCTTAATGATATTCTTCTTTTTTAATATTATTTTCTAAACTAAAGGAGTATTTGTATTTTTTATAACTCAAATACATATTATTAGCAACAATGCTCTGGATGTATTTTTAGGCTTATTTAATATGTGTTACTTCTTTTTTTCTTTCTTTGGAAGGGATGGAATGGTATAGTCTATAACTATCTGGTGACATGAGATGGATGAAATGGAAAATTATGCAGATTACTATTGTAAATTTTGTTGATGACTGTTCTTTAACTTCCTGTAATAAAACGTCATGTCTAAAAACAAAGTGTTTTTTATACACATGTGAATGTGTCGATCAAAATTAGATTTTCATTTGATCAATTTTAAAAGTGAAGAATAAATGAAATATAAACCCTAAAAACTTGTGTCAGTGACATATGCTACATTTAAACAGTGATTTCCTTTATTCAACTGATAATCTGAGTGTCAATCTTGTACAAGGCATTACTATAAGAAATATGTATCATATTTTAATACAACCAAGTGGCTATGGAAAAAATGTATTGATCAAAAATTACAGGCAATCAAAATGTAAATTTTTAGCTTGTATTGTTCATCCAAAATTTTGCCCCCTACTATTTATCTCGGTCACCCTTTTAAGATGTCAGTTTCCATGTGGTTAGAGAATACAAACTAATTTTTATAGAGTCCAAAGCCAATTATAACTGGGAAGGTAAGTCCAAAGCCAAATGTAAACAAGTTTTGATACTCTGCTGTTCTGAATAATTTCTCTCTTGGCACGAGAAATGAAAACTTGGCTGCACAATCAATCGTACCAAGGGTGAACAGAGGTATATAATACACCCACATTTACATGCAGGGCCCCAGGAACAACAAAACTTGTATTTTTCTAAACAGTTAATTTTAGCATCCACCCAAGTGTCAGTGAGCCAGTTAGTGAGGTGAAGCTGCACTTTAAATGATGTCCAAATGCTTTTTTATAGAGTTAACATTTGCATAAAATCAGCTTTTTTGTGCCTTATGTTTTAAATCAATTCAGCTTTGTGTGCTAATATTTTACTAGAGCCCTGAAGATAAAGAAGCATGCAGGTCAGCCATGTGTGCTGCTAAATCCCCAAAGGAAACCTTCACTAAAAACCAAAAGATTGACACCAGACAAGATTAGCAAAAGAATTAGTCATGCACAATCAACTGTGTTAACTGGGGAAAAAAACATCTGCTTCTCTTGTCCTTCAGGAAAATGCTATCAGGGTAGAGTATTAATGCTTCCAGCATATATTATTACGTGCTTCTGAGTGTGCCATTGTTTTCTATGAAGATGGATTTGTTACAACCAGCTACCACAGTTACTTTAAATGCTCCTAATGAAGAAGGCAAGTAAAAGCTTCACTGCCTTGTGCTGTTTAATTCCCAGACCTAGCTAGACCCAAAGACCTCCCCAAGGAATACAACAGTTAAGTCCCTTTCTCAATCTGGAAATGAAGAGGCTTGGGCTCTGTCTTCAAAAATGCTCTATAATGATTGAGTTTTCCAAACCAAACAACCAACAAACAAAAATATTGTTGATTAAAACAAAGGAAGAAAACCCTACCAAATAGCTAAAGATCATTAAAGCTCAATTTCTTGGAAAACTGGGGATTTGCACAGGTTTTTTGTTTTTTTTTAATATGTTAAATTTTAAAATCTCAAACTAAGAATTATAAATAAAATAGGAAGATTTTAAAATAAATATTCATTCAAATACCTTTTAAAGCATCTAGTAATATTTAAAATCTGGGCTATTTGGGAGGATTATTTTATTGCTACTATCAACAAATAAATCAGAGAAAAGAAAAGAAAGAAAATGCATAAAATACATAAAAAGATGTATATTACATAGTTTAGCTCTTTTATGTTTAGTTCATCTTTTTTATTTTTTAGATCCACATCAAGAAAATAAATCATTTTAGCAAAAGCTCTTTAGCCAATTAGGTGACTTCTTCTTGAGATATCATCTTTCTTTCTACCTGAAATCTACAGGGACATAGCAAATTGTGAGGTACACTGGATTCAGTAACTTCATTGACTGAGCATATATATTATGCAGAAGCTCTGGTTGACCCTGTATTGTTGATTAAGCCTTGTTCACAGGCCTATTTTAAAGATGAGGAAATAAGCTCAGAGAGGGTAATAAATTTATCCTCCATTACACAGCTAATAAACATGCGGATTTAGAAAAACTGTGTTAACACTGTGTGTTCAGCAAAATAAAATCTCCCCCCACAGATGTCATCACTGGTAACCTATGACTATGTTACTTTACATGGCAAAAGATAATCAAAGTTGTAAATGCAATTAAGGTTGCTAATCAGCTGAGTTTGAAATGATAGATCACTCTAATTATCTCAGCAGGAGACACCTTGAAAATGCTTAAATTCACACATACACAACTATAAATACAGATGTATAAGTGTGTGAAAATAAAATAATGTATGTAAAAATATATATTTAAAATTATGTAAAGTACATCTATATTTCAAAAAATATATTAACAAATATAGGGGTGGTAAAGAATCCACCTACCAATGCAGGAGACACAAGAGACATGTATCAGATATGGGTTTTCTCTCTTGTACCACTAAAATTTATCTGCTAAAAGGAAGTAAAGACTATTATTTATAGTGGAAATTAAATGATATCAATCACATTTTCATATTTGTAACATTTGAATAGCTTTTCTTAAATTTATTTTTTTTTTTTTAATTTTATTTTATTTTTAAACTTTACATAATTGTATTAGTTTTGCCAAATATCAAAATGAATCCGCCACAGGCATACATGTGTTCCCCATCCTGAACCCTCCTCCCTCCTCCCTCCCCACACCATCCCTCTAAATACAGTATACTAACGCATATATATGGAATTTAGAAAGATGGTAACAATAACCTGGTGTACGAGACAGCAAAAGAGACACTGATGTATAGAACAGTCTTATGGACTCTGTGGGAGAGGGAGCGGGTGGGAAGATTTGGGAGAGTGGCTTTTCTTAAATTTAGAATAAAACCAATATTCTTACCACAAACTTAATGATCCCAATCCACAGACCTCTCAGTAACCTCAAGCCACAGTGTTCATTTTCTATTTCCTTAAATTTAACAAAGTTCCCTCTAACATTAGGACCTTTGTTCTAAACTATTCTCTTCATTCTAAACTATTCCTCAAGATCTTCCCAAGGCTGACTAAATGATGTCATTCAAACTAGTGAGACCTTCCTTATACCACTGGTAACTAAAAATTTTAAATTTTAGAACTACATAAGTTTGGTGACAAACTCAAAACACATTGGTTAATCCTCTATTACAAGGGCTTGTAAATCAAATCTTTTAAAACACTAAAAACGCTTGCATCTTACTTGAAAAATAAAAATCTAATCAAATCCTAGTACAAACTATAGTGTATTTGGCAATATCTGTTTGAGAAAGTGTCCTAAGCAGAAAAATAATGATCTTTAGTTCTACTCCCTTAATAATTTCATTTAAATTGAAAATTCTAGGTCACTTGTGATAACAGACACAATGTGTTCAGACTATTTATATGGAAATAGCTGCCTTTCCTTTTCAACAGTGGTAAGAATTCAAACTATCACAAATCAAGTTCAACCAGATATCTTTAACAAAGAAAAAATAAAAATGCAAGTGCATAAACATCACGGGTAATAATTCAAATTAATTGTAATGGAACACAAAACATAACTGAAGTATTAAAAGCTATATATGAGAATAATAGATTTTAATATAAGCCCAGACATTACTGCTGTTGCTGCTGCTGTGATTATATGTCTGTATATATATTAAAATATGTCAATGTTATGATAAATGCAAGACAGAGTTTTACAAACAGAAATTTTAATTTCAAACTTTTCTCTACTTTTATGATATAAATTAATATAACAAATTGAATTTGTGCCTTCATATTTTATCTAAAAACAAAAATTTAGATGTTTTTTCTTTCAAAATGAGAAATGTATCATCTTGTAAATAATACAGCTCTTTATCATTGTTGAGCTTTGACTCTTAATGGCTTTTAAAAAGCTAATAGTATTTACAGTGTCAATCACATATATCAGCATCATGTATCAAAAGATTACATTAGATTTATATAGGAAAAAGTATTTAGAACACAAGCACAGTAGTCGAATTTATATCACTCTTTTATCTTAATTGCTTTGCTCTAGATTTCCAAAAGCATTAGACTGTATTACGAATCAATCACTTGCTATTAAGTATTTAGTACTTTATCTTAATTACTGACACCTGTCTAAGTCACTCCATTTCTGATAACTACCATTATGAGAATGGTTTTGTCTACTGCGACTTCACTCCACCGATGCAGACATAGGATAACTCATATACTACTAAATGAAACTCAATTATAATATGATGTTAGGAGTTTTATAATCTATTCAACTAATTTTACTTATATTTGAAAAATAAATGAACACAGAGAAGGCAAAGGATCTAGTATGTATGAGAAACCCTATATGCTTCCAAAGTGTGTGTGTGTGTATATATATATATATACACACACACATAAAAAAACCTCCAGCTTTCTCTCACTCTGAAATCTTTCTTCTTTCTCTCATGTCCCAAATTCTTTCACAATAACACAATCATGCCAACTAATTTTGCATATTTCTTCAGATATTCTAATATCTATCACTCAGACTTACAGTGAATATATATGCATAGGGTGTTTATTTAAAGAGCTTATTTCACATTAGCTTTATCATCAAGACACACAATGCATCTTTAGGGTTGGGACAGTTCTCTAAGCATTATTGCAACCGATCAACTTATTTGGTGGGAACAGGGAGCTGACTGTGGCTCAGATTGTGAACTCCTTATTGCCAAATTCAGACTTAAATTGAAAAAAGTAAGCAAAAGCACTAGGCCATTCAGGTATGACCTAAATCAAATCCCTTACTATAATACAGTTGAAGTGACAAACAGATTCAAGGGATTAGGTCTGATAGACAGAGTGCCTGAAGAACGATGGATGGTGGTTTGTGACATTGTACAGGAGGCAGGGATCAAGACCACCCCCAAGAAGAAGAAATCCAAAAAGGCAAAATGGTTGTCTGAGGGAGCCTTACAAATAGCTGTGAAAAGAAGAGAAGTGAAAGGCAAAGGAGAAAAGAAAAGATATACCCATTTGAATGCAGAGTTCCAAAGAATAGCAAGGGGAGATAAGACAGCCTTCTTAAGTGAACAGTGCAAAGAAATAGAGGAAAACAATAGAATGGGAAAGACTAGAGATCACTTCAAGAAAATTAGAGATACAAAGGGAACATTTCATGCAAAGATGGACACAATAAAGGACAGAAATGGTGTGGACCTAATAGAAGCAGAAGATATTAAGAAGAGGGGGCAAGAATATACAAAAAAGATCTTCACAACCAAGAAAATCATGATGGTATAATCACTTACCTAGAACCATACATCCTGGAATGTGAAGTCAAGAGGGCCTTAGGAGGCATCACTACACAAAAACCTAGGGGAGTGATGGAATCCCACTTGAGCTATTTCCAATCGTAAAAGATGATGCTGTGAAAGTGCTGCACTTAATATACCAGCAAATTTGGAAAACTCAGCAGTGGCCAGAGGACTAGAAAAGGTCAGTTTTCATTCCAGTCCCAAAGAAAGGCAATGCCAAAAAATGTTCAAACTTCGACACAATTGCATTCATCTCACACGCTAGCAAGGTTTCAACAATACATGAACCATGAACTTCCAGATGTTCAAGATGGATGTAAAAAACGCAGAGGAGGTGAAAAATTGAAAGCATTTCCTCTAAAGTCAGGAACAAGACAAGGGTGCCCACTTTCACCATTACTATTCAACATAGTTTTGGAAGTTTTGGCCACAGCAATCAGAGCAGAAAAAGAAATAAAAGGAATCCAAATTGGAAAAGAAGAAGGAAAACCCTCACTGTTTGCAGAGGACATGATCCTTTACATAGAAAACACTAAAGACTCCACCAGAAAATTACTAGAACTAATCAATGATTATAGTAAAGTTGCAGGATATAAAATCAACACACAGAAACCCCTTGCATTCCTATACACTAATAATGAGAAAACTGAAAGAGAAATTAAGGAAACAAATCCATTCACCATTACAACGGAAAGAATAAAATAGTTAGGAATATATCTACCTAAAGAAACTAAAGACCTATATATAGAAAACTATAAAATACTGGTGAAAGAAATCAAAGAGGACACTAATAGATGGAGAAATATACCATGTTCATGGATTGGAAGAATCAATATAGTGAAAATGAGTATACTACCCAAAGCAATTTATAGATTCAACGCAATCCCTATCAAGCTACCAACGGTATTCTTCACAGAGCTAGAACAAATAATTTCACAATTTGTATGGAAATACAAAAAACCTTGAATAGCCAAAGCTATCTTGAGAAAGAAGAATGGAACTGGAGGAATCAACCTACCTGACTTCAGACTCTATTACAAAGCCACAGTTATCAAGACAGTATGGTACTGGCACAAAAACAGAAATATTGAACAATGGAACAAAATAGAAAGCCCAGAGATAAATCCACGCACATATGGACACCTTATCTTTGACAAAGGAAGCAAGAATATACAATGGATTAAAGACAATCTCTTTAACAAGTGGTGCTGGGAAAACTGGTCAACCACTTGTAAAAGAATGAAACTAAAACACTTTCTAACACCTTTCACAAAAAATAAACTCAAAATTGATTATAAACGTAAGACCAGAAACTATAAAACTCCTAGAGGAGAATATAGGCAAAACACTCTCTGACACACATCACAGCAGGATCCTCTATGACCCACCTCCCAGAATATTGGAAATAAAAACAAAAATAAACAAATGGGACCTAATTAAACTTAAAAGCTTCTGCACAACAAAGGAAACTATTAGCAAGGTGAAAAGGCAGCCTTCAGAATGGGAGAAAATAATAGCAAATGAATCAACGGACAACTAATCTCAAAAATATACAAGCAACTCCTACAGCTCAACTCCAGAAAAATAAACGACCCAATCAAAAAATGGGCCAAAGAACTAAATAGACATTTCTCCAAAGAAGACATACAGATGGCTAACAAACACATGAAAAGATGCTCAACATCACTCATTATCAGAGAAATGCAAATTAAAACCACTATGAGATACCATTTCACGCCAGTCAGACTGGCTGCGATCCAAAAGTCTACAAGCAATAAATGCTGGAGAGGGTGTGGAGAAAAGGGAACTCTCTTACACTGTTGGTGGGAATGCAAACTAGTACAGCCACTATGGAGACCAGTGTGGAGATTCCTTAAAAAACTGGAAATAGAACTGCCTTATGATCCAGCAATCTCACTGCTGGGCATACACACTGAGGAAACCAGAAGGTAAAGAGACACGTGTGCCCCAATGTTCATCGCAGCACTGTTTATAATAGCCAGGACATGGAAGCAACCTAGCTGCCCATCAGCAGATGAATGGATAAGAAAGCTGTGGTACATATACACAATGGAGTATTACTCAGCCATTAAAAAGAATACATTTGAATCAGTTCTAATGAGATGGATGAAACTGGAACCTATTATACAGAGTGAAGTAAGCCAGAAAGAAAACCACCAATACAGTATACTAACACATATATATGGAATTTAGAAAGATGGTAACAATAACTCTGTGTACGAGACAGCAAAGAGACACCGATGTATAGATCAGTCTTATGGATTCTGTGGGAGAGGGAGAGGGTGGGGAGATTTGGGAGAATAGCATTGAAACATGTATAATATCATGTATGAAACGAGTCACCAGTCCAGGTTCGATGCACGGTACTGGATGCTTGGGGCTGGTGCACTGGGACGACCCAGAGGGAGGGTAGGGGAGGGAGGAGGGAGGAGGGTTCAGGATGGGGAACGCGGGTATACCTCTGTGGCAGATTCATTTCGATATTTGGCAAAACTAATACAATATTGTAAAGTTTAAAAATAAAATAAAATTAAAAAAAAAAAAAAGGCAGAGGAACCAGAGATCAAATTGCAACATTGGTTGGATCATCCAAAAAGCAAGAGAGTTCCAGAAAAACATCTATTTCTGCTTTATTGACTATGCCAAAGTCTTTGACTGTGTGGATTACAACAAACTGGAAAATTCTTCAAGAGATGGAAATACCAGATCACCTGACCTGCCTCTTGAGAAATCTGTATGCAGGTCAGGAAGCAACAGTTAGAACTAGACATGGAACAACAGACTGGTTCCACATAGGGAAAGGAGTAGGTCAAGGCTGTATATTGTCACCATGTTTATTTAACTTATATGCACAGTACATCATGAGAAACACTGGGCTGGATGAAGTACAAGCTGGAATCAAGATTCCTGGAAGAAAAATCAATAACCTCAGATATGCAGATGACACCACCCTTATGGCAGAAAGCAAAGAAGAGCTAAAGAGCCTCTTGATGAAACTGAAAGAGGAGAGTGAAAAAGTTGGCTTAGCTCAACATTCAGAAAACTAAGATCATCACATCTGGTCCCATCACTTTATGGCAAATAGATGGGGAAACTGGAAACCATGACAGATTTTATTTTTTTGGACTCCAAAACTACTCCAGATTGTGACTATAGTCATGAAATTAAAAGACATTTGCTCCTTGGAAGAAAAGCTCTGACCAACCTAGACAGCATATTAAAAAGCAGAGACATTACTTTGCCAACAAAGGTCCATCTTGTCAAAGCTATATTTTTTCCAGTAGTCCTGTATGGATGTGAGTGTTGGAGTATAAAGAAAGCTGAGCACCAAAGAATTGATGCTTTTGAACTGTGGTGTTGGAGAAGACTCTTGAGAGTCCCTTGGACAGCAAGGAGATCCAACCAGTCCATCATAAAGGAAATCAGTCCTGAATATTCTTTGGAAAGACTGATGCTGAAGCTTGAACTCCAATACTTTGGCCACCTGATGCAAATAACTGACTCTTTTGAAAAAACCCTTAGGCTGGGAAAGATTGAAGGCAGGAGGAGAAGGTAACAACAGAGGATGAGATGATTGGATGGCATCATTGACTCAATGTACATGAGTCTGAGTAAACTCCAGGAGTTGGTGATGGACAGGGAGGCTTGGCATGCGGACATGACTGAGTGACTGAACTGAACTGAACTGACGAATTAAATGCCAGCAAAATTATTAGCCTAGGAATACACAAGTACATGCTGTAATGGTAACTGCAACATTCATTACTGCTCTGTTGAGTGAAATGTCCAACTTCTCTTTACTGTTTTCCCTCTATTCCTAGAGAACAGAAACAAGAAGAGAATCTGACTAGCGACATCGGATTCTGAAGAATGTTATAATTGTGTTTTCCGTTTTTTTTTTTTTTTAATTTTCATATACCCAATACTTGAGAGCTTTAAGAAGCTGACAACTCAGAAATGCCAACAAAGAACAGATAAAAAGCTCCAACCAGAGGCCTGCACGTTCTAGCCAAAAGAGGTAGCCTAGAATGAGTAAAGTTTTAGATTATAATGACTCCACTAGAACCAAAACCATGCACACACACACACACACAAACTATGGCCCCTCTGCAACCCATGCAGGTAAAGGACAAATGGGGATCCTAGACATAATCCTTCCTGAGACTGCAATAAGGAGTCCTAGAGCTCCTTCCTTAGGTTGGTATCAAAAAAGGATGAGTAGACAACTGGGAATTTCACTCAACAGAACAGTAATGAATGTTGCAATCATCCAAATTTCAGAGGAATCCATGTGGTAAACCTGGTCATGACTGCCACCTAATAGCAACAAGATACCCTTCCTCCTCCCCACTGGGAGAGTGTCAGAGAAGAACTTCTAAACAGTTGGCTCTTTCTCCACAGCATAGCTATAATAAGGCAATGACCCCTGTGGTGTCACTAAAGACCCTATGTGAAGCAGTAACAGAGTACTTCTACCATTCCAACAAAGGAGGTATTCGAGGTTATCTGTGGAGTCTAATAGGGAACCATACTACAGTGTTCAACAGTAATAAGGAGTTCCTACAAATGGGTATTGATGGAGGTCAAGTGAGGAAACGATTCTAACCTAACTGGCAGTAATGACGTGCTACACCCCTTCGCAACAGATTGGTGACAGAGGTGTTATGATCTCAATGTTAATGCCTCCACAAAATGTATAGTTGAAAGCTAATTCTCAAGAGTATGGTATTGGAAAGTCAGGCCTTTGGGAAGTGATTATGTCTTAAGGACAGAGCCCTCATGAATAGGATTAATATCTTTATATAAGAAGCCCCAGAGGGCTTGCTCACCCCTTCTACCATGTGAGGACACAGCAAGAAATTGGCAGAATGCAAACTGTAAGAGACTTTCTTCATAGCTCAGTTGGTAAATAATCCACCTGAAATGCGGGGAACTGGTTCTATTCCTAGGTTGGAAAGATCCACCGGAAAAGGGATAGACTACCCATTCCAGTATTCTTGGGCTTCCCTTGTGGTTCAGTTGGTAAAGAATCTGCCTTCAATGTTGGGAGACGTGGGTTAGATTCCTGTGTTGGGAAGATCCCCTAGAGAAGGGAACGGCTACCCACTCCAGTAATGTGGCCTGGAGAATTTCATGGACTGTATAGTCCATGCGGTGGCAAAGAGTCAGACATGACTGAGTGACTTTCACTTTCACTTTTACTTTCAACCTGTATGAGGCCTTTTACCAGAACCTGAACATACTGTGAAGTCAAGTAGGCCTTAGGAAGCATCACTACAAACAAAGCTAGTGGAGGTGATGGAAACACTGGGCTGGATGAAGCACAAGCTGGAATCAAGATTCCCAGGAGAAATAGCAATAACCTCAGATATGCAGATGACACCACCCTTATGGCAGAAAGCAAAGAAGAACTAAAGAGCCTCTTGATGAAAATGAAAGAAGAGAGTGACAAAGTTGGCTTAAAGCTCAACATTCAGAAAACTAAGATCATGGCATCTGGTCCCATCACTTCATGGCAAACAGATGGAGAAACAGTAGAAACAGTGACAGACTTTATTTTGGGGGGCTCCAAAATCACTGCAGATGGTGAATGCAGCCATGAAATAAAAAGGCACTTACTCCTTGGAAGAAAAGCTATGACCAACCTAGACAACATATTAAAAAGCAGAGACATTACTTTGCCTACAAAGGTCCATCTAGTCAAGGCTATGTTTTTTCCAGTAGTCCTGTATGGATGTGAGTATTGGACTATAAAGAAAGCTGAGCACAGAAGAATTAATGCTTTTGAACTGTGGTGTTGAAGAAGACACTTGAGAGTCCCTTGGACTGCAAGGAGGTTCAACCAACCCATCCTAAAGGAAATCAGTCCTGAATGTTCATTGGAAGGACTGATGCTAAAGCTGAAACTCCAATAGTTTGGCCACCTGATGTGAAGAGCTAACTCATTTGAAAAGACCCTGATGCTGGGAAAGATTGAGGGTGAGAGAAGGGGATGACAGAGGATGAGATGGTTGGATGGCATTACCAACTCAATGGACATGAGTTTGGGTAAACTCTGGGAGTTGGTGATGGACAGGGAGGCCTGGCATACTATGGTCCATGGAGTCGCAAAGAGTTGGACACGACTGAGCGACTGAATTGAACTGAACTGAACTGAACATGCTGGTATCCTGATCTTGTATTCCCAACCTTCAGAAATGTGAGCAATACATTTCTACTGTTTAAAGTACTCTGCCTGTGTTATTTTTGGGGGGCTAAGACAGAAAGTTGGTAGTGCTATAACATATAGCTAAAAATACAGAAGTAGTTTTGGAATACACAGAAGTTGAAAGAGTTCTTGTGTACATGATAGAAAATGTTCTACATTGCCATGAGCAAATTATTAAAAGACATCCTAGTGAGAAATTAGGAGAAGTAGAGTTATGGAGAAAGCCTCAGTCTTCTTAGAATATAAAAATGCATGTGAACAGAATATGTTGAGAGAAATATGGACAATAAACACCATTTTGAGGAGGTCTCAAAGAACTGAGGAGCATATTATTGGAAACTAGAACAAAGGAGATATTTGTTAAAAGTGACAAAGAGGTTGGCTGACTTAGGTTCCTACCGTAGTGTTTTGTGAAAGGTCAAACTAGTGAGTGGTAAAGTTTGATATTTCGCTGAGGGAATTTCTCACAAAGTGTCAGTAGAGTCGTCTAGTTTCTCATGAATGCTTATAGTAAAGTGCAAGAAGAAAGAAATGACTTAAAGATGAAATTTAATAAAAAAAAAAAAATTTGGATGTCCTGTTGTGCACCTGAGTGGATTACTGGTACTTTCATGGCTGGAGCAAGTCTGGCAATAGCAACTACAAGCTCTGTAAGTGCCCACACAGATGCTGGGCTGCAGCCTGGGCTGACACAGTAGCTCCTACAGGCCACCACAGGTGCACAGCTATGGCAGTTCCAGTGTCTGACCTCAGTGGTTCTCTGCCAATGAATCTTTGCTACCATCTTTATGAGTACATATCCTGAAAGACACTCTGGCCGAGTCTCTAAGTTCCCATGGCTGAGGTCCTGGACAAAGGCAATGCCAGAAATACTGTACTTTGTGAGCCTGCACATATGATAGGTAACACCACAGAGTGCACTTCCCAGTGGATAGCTCCTGCAAAGGAATACTCAGTGGCTCCTCTCCTAGTGTGAGCACTTCAGTCCTGCCTACCTCACACTACAGTACAGAAATAGATTTGAGGGCACTGACTCCAACAACTGCTTTGATAGCACAGACCATGTTTTGACAGGGTAGTGACAACCACAGAACAAAGAAGAGGCCCAACTCAACTATCAATGCAGATTCGGGTTGCCACAACAACAGTCACATTCCCATCAAGGGGATAATGGTCCACACACACTGAGAAAAGATGTGGCAGGCATCTATACTAAAAACAAACCTCTTATCAAAAATATTAGACTCACAAAGGCTATACAGGGACACTCCTACATAGGGACCACAGTAGATAAATACTTCTATTAAACTCATAGAGTCAGAGAGAGATAAGTAAACTGAAGAAACAGGAGAACCATTCACAATTACATTAAGAGAATTTCCCTGAAAGAACAATGAAACAAGTATCTTCAGTCTATCAGATCCCAAGTTCAAAAAGGAGGTAATGAAATTACTGAAGGAATTAAGAAAACCTATGGACAGAAATGGAGATTACTGTAAAAAGAACTAGAAAAAATAAAGAGGAACTAATTAAAACTAGAAAACTCATTTGTCTAGAAGAAAACTAAGCTAAAGTAAATCAACACCAAAATTCAAAATCTTGAAAAATGAAAAAAAAAAAAAAGATACTGAAGATAGAATAATGGAAATTACATAATCAGAATGGCAGACAGAAAGACAAATTTTAAAATATGAAAGCAATACATGACTCTTTGGGGACTGTCACATAGAAGTGTCACAATCTATGCATAACAGGGACCTCCAAAGGGGAAAAATTGAAAAAGGGGATTGAAGAAATGTTTGAAGAAATTGTGGCAGAAGATTTCCGAAGCCTAAAGAAGGAAACAGATATACAGGTACAGGAAGCACAGAGGGTCGCAAACAAGATAAACTCAAACATACTTACATCAAGACATATTACTATTAAAATGGTAAAAATTAAAGACCAAAAGAGGATTCTAAAGACAGCAAGAGAAAAAGAGTTAATTACAAAGTAACCCCCATAAGGCTATAGAAAAGGTGCAAGACAAAAGTGAGTGGCAAGATCTAATCAAAGTCCTGGAAGTGAAACATCTGCAACCTAGGATAGTCTACCCAGCAAGATTATCATTTGGAATAAAAGAAGAGATAATTTCTCAGACAAGCAAAAACTAAAAGAATACAGCAAAACTAAGCCTAATCTAAAAGACATATTGAAAGTACTTCTCTAAATAGAAAAGAAGCAAGAACTCACAGGAAAGGAAAAAATTACAATTGGAAGGGATATCACTTAAATAAGCCAGTACACAGATTTTTTAAAAATATTAAAAAAAATTTTGTGAAAGCAATAGTAATTATGATGAACTGCAAAAGGGAAAACAAAAAGATGTAATAAAGGACATGAAAATCATAAAATGTGGGCAAGGAGAATAAAGAAATGTAAATTTTCCTTTTTCTGGAATGTGTTTAAGCCTTATGACTACCCATCTAAAGCAATTAGATGTAGTAATGGGTTAACATAATTGAAAGACAGGATAACTATAAAGTAAAAATAATAATAATATCAATACAATAGATTCACAAAAACCAAAAAGAAGAGAAGCATAATACAATTAAAAACATCAAATCACAAAAAGAAAAATTAAAAAGGAACAAAGAAGAAATACAAAAATCCACTGGAAAATAAAGTTTAAAATGGCAATAAATACATATCTATCAATGATTGTCCTAAATGTTAATGGACTAAATGCTTCAGCTGAAAAACACAGAGTGGCACTTAGGAAAACAAAAGAGAGGTTACAATACGGCATCTACAAGAAACCCACATTAAGGCAAAGGACACACACAGACTCAAAGTGAGGGGACAGAAAAAAGATATTTCATGTAAGCAGAAATGACAAAAAAGTGGGGGTAGCAATATTTAAATCAGACAAAACACTTTAAAACAAAAGCCATAAAGGTAAAGAAATACATTATATAATGACAAAAGAATCAAAACACAAAACAGATATTACATTCATTAACATATTTACAACCAATATAGGAACACATAAATACATAAAAAAGACTGAGACATAAAGGGAGAAACTGACAGGAATACACAACCCACTCACATCAATGGATAGATATTTCAAACAGAACATTAATAAGGCAATAAAGATCTTTGCAGTTGAACTTAGTTGATATTTTCAGGAAATTGTATTCCAAAAAAATGAGAATACATATTCCTTTCAAGTACAAAACATTCTCTAGAACAGACCATCGACCAGGACACAGAACAAGCCTCAACAAAGTTAAGAAGACAGGAATTATTCAAGCATCTTTTCTGACCACAATGGCAGGAAATTAGAAATCAACAACAGAAAGAAAAACAAAAACAAACAAACAACAGCAAATAATTACAAGGCAGATGAACAACATGCTACTAAAAAAATCAGTGAGTCAATGATGAAATAAAATAAGAAATTTAAAAATATCTTGAGAAAAAAGACAATGAATACACAACCATACAAATCTATGGGATGCAACAAAAGCAGTTTGTAAAAGAAAGTTCATGTGATATAGGCCATCCTCAAAAATTAAGAAAAACCTCAAATAAACAACTTAACCTACCACCTAAAAGAATTTCAAAGGTAAAAAGGAAAAACAAAACGTAAAGTCAGTACAAGGAAAACATAGAAAGGATCAGGAGGGGAAATAAATAAAACAGAGATTAAAAAGAAAAAACAATTTAAAAAATCAATAAAACCAAGATCTGTTTCTTTGAAAGGGTAAACAAAATCAACAAACCTCTGGCCAGGCTCATCAAGAAGAAAAGAGAGTACACCTGAATAAAGAAAAGAAAAAGTGAAAAAGGAGAAATATATATATATATATATATATATATACACACACACATACATACATACATACATACATATACTGGAGAAGGAAATGTCAACCCACTCCAGTACTCTTGCCTGGAAAATCCCATGGACGGAGGAGATTGGTTGGCTACTGTCCATGGGATCGCAAAGAGTCAGACACGACTGAGCAACTTCACTATCACTATATATATACTGTGAACAATTACATGCCAACAAATTGGACAACCTAGAAAAAAATGGACACACTTCTAGAAACATACAGCTCACCAAAACTGAATCAAGGCAAAAAAGATAATTTGAACAGACTGATCATTGCAAGTGATATAGAACCTGTAATTAAAAAAAAAAAAAAAAAAAAACAACAACCTGCAAACAAAAGTTCAGGGATGGAGGGCTTCACTGCAGAATGTTACCAAACATACAAAAAGAATATGCTAATCATATTCACATACTTCAAAAAGACTGAAGATGAGAGAACACTCCCAAAGTCATTTTATGAAGCCACCATCAACCTGATACCATAATCAAACAAACATAACATGAAGACAGAAAATTGCACGCCAATATCTGTGATGAACATAGGTGCAAAATATCTCAATGAAATATTAGCAAACTGAATCCAATAACACATAAAACAGATCATACACCATGATCAAGTTGGATTCACCCCAAGGTCACAAGGATGTTTCACCATATGCAAATCAATCCATGTGAAACACCACATCAACAAAAGGAAAGACAAAAACCACATGATGATCTCAACAGATGCATAACAGTATTTGATAACATTCAACATCCATTCATGATAAAAGTGAAAGTGAAGTTGCTCAGTAGTGTCTGACTCTTTGCGACCGGTGGACTGTAGCCCAGCAAGCTCCTCTGTCCATGGGACTCTCCAGGCAAGAATACTGGAGTGGGTTGCCATTTCCTTCTCCAAGGGATCTTCCTGACCCAGGGATCGAACCCAGGTCTCCCACATTGCAGGCAGATGCTTTAATCTCTGTGCCACGAGGGAAGCCCTTAATTCCTAGCCACAGCCATCAAATAATAATAAGAAAAAGTATCCAAATTAGAAGGGAAGATGTAAAATTGTCATTATATGCAGATGACAAGATTCTATACACAAAAAACCCTCAAGTCTCCACACAAAAACTCTAGGACTGATAAATGAATTTAGCAAGGTAGCAGGACACAAGACTAACATACAGAAATCTGTTGCATTACAGAAATATCAGAATGAAATTTGATGAAGTATCAGAAATGAATTATGAAATATCAGAAATGGAAAGAAAAATAAATGTGATCCTTATCAAATTAACCATGATATTTTTCACAGGACTAAAACAAATAATCCTAAAATTTATATAGAATCATAGAAGATCACCAAAGCAATCCTGAGATAAAAAAAAAAGTTAGAGACATAACCCTCGCAGGCTTCAGACAATGCTACAAAGCTACTGTAATAGAAATAGTATAGTACTGGCACAAAAACAGATGTATGGATCAATGGAACATAATAGAAAGCCCAGAAATAAACTCACAAACCTGTGGTCAATTAACCTCTGACAAGGAGACAAGAATATACAATGGAGAAAAGACAGTCTCTTTAGCAAGTGGTATTGTGAAAGCTAGTTAGGATGGCCTGGATGGAATGTGATGCACAAGTGATAGGAGATGGACCAAAGAAATAACAGGACAATGTAAAAATTTAAAGATCAAATTTAAGGTTCAAGGTAAAGACTAGGTCCTTAACCAAATGAGGAAGAATACAATCTGAGGGTTTTAGGATCTGGTGGCCTTGCAAAATATATTATGGGCATATTTTACCCTCCCTTTATGATAATTTTGACATGAGTCTTTTGAATATCTGTGCAAATGTCAATCAAAAATACTGATTATTATATTTTAGTATCTTACTATTATAAGGGAATATGAAATCATGTGGCTATATTTCAAATAGAGTTGTCTCCTTTCTTCCTGAATTCCCCAAACTTTTGTCTTTACTACTATTGCATAAGCTTTTACTGTTAAGTACTGTAATTTTGGAGACATATTTCCTACTAAAATATATCTGACTGAGAGCAATCATATTATCTTATTCATCTTGGTGTGCTGTCCTGTGCTATGTCACTTCAGTCGAGACTGACTCATTGAGATGCTATGCACTGTAGCCTGCTAGGCTCCTCTGTCCATAAGGTTCTCCAGGCTAGAGTACTGAGGTAAGTTGCCATGCCCTCCTCCAGGGGAATTTCCTGACCCAGGGATAGAACACATACATGTCTTTTACATTTCCTGCACAGGCAGGCGGGGTTGTTACCACTAACACCACCTGGGATGCCCATGCATCCTGGTACCCAACCCAAAAGTATACTGGTATATCTGCACACGGTTGCTTAATAAATCCTTTTGAAATGGATAAATGAAATCTAAAATACTGTATTTTTATTTATTTATTGTCAGTTTTTCTTCTGACTAGAATGTGAATCTCAATAAATCATCTACTTTGTTTTGTTCACCTTGGATGTCCAGTTTTTAGACATAGAATAGTTCATGGCTCAGAGGTGGTACTTAATTTGCTAAATAAATAAATGAATAGTCCAACTTTACTGATTATAATGCTGTCCAAAAAATATAAAGTAAATTGCTTTTGGTCACACAGGCACAATTAGTAGGACAGAATTCAGACGCACCAGATCTATAATAATGCTGTCTTTTCATTATAATACTTAATTTAGTCATTCTTTCAACCAGCATGTACTTAACACAATTCAGTTCAGTTGCTCAGTTGTGTTTGACTCTTTGCGACCCCATGGACTGCAGCATGCCAGGCTTCCCCATTCATCACCAACTCCCAGAGCTTACTCAGACTCATGTCCATCAAGTCACTGATGCCATTCAACCATCTTATCCCCTGTCATCCCCTTTTCCTCCTGCCTTCAATCTTTCCCAGCATTTAAAAACCCAGTATTCAACACAGGTTAGGTGCTTAATATCATAACATTATGGCCAAATATTCTATAAGAAGACACACTGCTTTTATTTCTCAGTGAAAGAATCTAAGAAATTGTATAGAGTGGAAATATATTACAGTATTCATACTTTGGTTCATTTAAAGAAAAATAAAAATTGACTAAAAAGTCAGACATATTAGTGCATAGAAAATGAAGGGCCAAAAACCATTACAGTGAGAGTTGATTGTATTTTTTCATAGTCAAGTATTCAAGAATATGGGGGCCTCCCTGGTAGCTCAGCTGATAAAAATTCTGCCTGCAATGCAGGAGACCCCAGTTTGATTCCTGGGTTGGGAAAACCCCCTGGAAAAGGGATAGGCTACCCACTCAAGTATTCTTGAGCTTACCTGGTGGCTCAGATGATAAAGAATCCACCTGCAATTCGGGAGACCTGGGTTAGATCCCTGGGTTGGGAAGAGCCCCTGGAGGAGGGCATGGCAACCCACTCCAGTATTCTTGCCTGGAGAATCCCCATGGACAGAGGAGCCTGGTGGGACAGTCCATGGGATCACAAAGAGTCAGACATTACTAAGCAACAAAGCACAGCACAGCACAACATTCAAGAATATGTGAGCTTCTTGGACTCCAATGAGATCAAACCAGTCAATTCTAAACAAAATCAACCCTGATTATTAATTTGGTGATTAATTGGCTGATGCTGAAACTGAAGCTCCAACAGTTTGACCACCTGATGCAAAGAGACAACTCATTAGAAAAGATTCTGATGCTGGGAAAGATAGAAGACAGGAGGAGAAGGGGACAACAGGGGATGAGATGGTTGGAAGGCTACATGAGTTTGAGCAAGGTCTGGGAGATGGTGAAGGACAGGGAAGCCTGAAGTGCTGAAGTCTGTAGGAACACAAAGAGTCAGACACGACTGAGCTACTGAACAACAAGACATCACTTTGCCAGCAAAGGTCTGTATGGTCAAAGCTATGGTGAAGGACACGGGAGACTGGTGTGCTGCAGTCCATTCCATAGAGTCACAAACAGTTGGACACAACTTAGCAACTGACCAACAACAATTCAAGAATAGAAAAATGAATATACATGGAATGTAGTAACCTCAAAGAAACTACTTGTTACATTGGTGATAGGAGGTAACATAGTACTGCTGCTGCTGCTAAGTCGCTTCAGTCGTGTCCAACTCTGTGCGACCCCATAGACGGCAGCACACCAGGCTCCGCCATCCCTGGGATTCTCCAGGCAAGAACACTGGAGTGGGTTGCCATTTCCTTCTCCAGTACTCTATTCACCTGTACTATGAATTGTACACTCTGGAGCCTTGCATCTCAGCAGTGCTGAAGAAGTAAGAAGAGTGTCAAGCATACAATACATACACTCTAATTTACCAACAAGTCATTTGATTTACTTTACAGTTCTATATATCAGAGAGAACATTTTAAAAAGCCTAACCTGAGTACATAATCAGTGAAACAATGTCAGGATTAAGGATCAATTTGAATACTTTCTAAGAGCAGATATATTTTATTCAACATTTGCAAGAAGGCGAAGAATATGGATCAGCAAAGGTAAAAATAGAAGCCCTTATAGAGAAGGAATATAAGCCAGGACAACAAATTAGTGTTGGTAAAATAATAATAATGGTATTAATAATAATAGTTGTAACTATAAAAGACTTTTATAGTTACTTTTTTCAATTTCATAAAAGAATATTTAGACATTTCAAAATATTACAGCAAGCTGACTGATGTCATTTATTTATACCAGCTATATATATGGATACATTTATTGTTTTCTGGTGATATAAAAATATTTAATTGCAAAGCATTATTATGATCATTAAAAATATTATTATAGTCTGTAATTCTTGAGAAATACTGAGTTATAGAGAATAAAACATGTTCCCTGCCTGATGGCAAAAGAAATTCATGTATAATGAAAATCAGGCAGGGTCAGAATCACTGTGAAATTAAGTGAGAATTAAATTGGGCTTACTATACTTAAAAGATGATATGCATAATTGAGCACTTGCACTGTGTATGACTGGAGTGTTTAATTACATCATACAATACAACATTAAACATTATAGATCTTATGGCCTGATTGTTAATTGTGAATATTTCAGCATGATTAAAATCACTTGCTAATAAATAAATAAGCTAAAAGGAAGCATATGCTAGTACTTTTACTTACATAGAAATAAAAGATTTGAGGAGAAGCTTTATGACTATAAACTGTTTTTACAGTTTAGTCTAATAACCATTTATCAAGCTCTAAAAGAAGTGGTGGAAATAAAGAATAATAAGCTTAGACTTTGTACTCAAAAACCCTAAGCTGCATTAAAGGTTTTGTGGCCTCATTCTTCTAATTATAGAAATTAACCTTAACAACTTGATAGTTGGCACACGTTTCTTCTCAAAATACTCTATTTTCATATCACAATCTTTCGTACATCTCTGGGAGCTTCTCATATTTCTCATTTCTTGGATTTCCTGACTATTGTAGATCTTATACTCCTCAGTGCCTCTGGATATATTTTTGGACATGCTTCTCTTCTCATTCCATTCTTTCTAACATTTATATATCAAAGATCTGCAAGATTATAACTTCAGCTCACACTTCTGTATTCTGAGCTCCAGATTCATATATAAATATATTAAACTATTTTGTAAATTTGCCACTTAGATATCTTTAAAGTATCTCAAAATTAAAATATACAAAAGTATTTTGCATTTACCAGTTCAAATATATTTTCTTGCATCATTCATGTCGATGAACAGGGAGCTTCCCTCACCTCTATTCTCATTTGATAACTCTTCCTCACTCATTCACATTTCCATTGATTTAAAAATTTCTAAATTCTATTAATTCTCCTCCCAAATATACATATCAGCTGTAGCATATCCCTACCTCTCTGAGCACCCTTGCTCAAGCCACCGGTATATTTTCCCCAGACCACTACAATAACTTCCTCTCAATCACTGCTTCCATGTATCTTTGATGACTAGAATCTTTGAAAATGCAGGTTTGATTCTATCACACAACACCAACCCATTGTTATCCCAAAGCATTTAGTTAATTCTCATTCTGCATAGGACAAAGTTAAAAACTTTTAACCTAACTTACAGTGTCCTACAGCAGTCTTATTTATAAATGATTTGATATCCACATTTTTCACTCTACTTTCTCTCATTTACTATTTTCCCAATGCACAGGGTTTTTTTTTTAGTTCCTCAAAAGTACCAAATTCATCTTGTCTTTGACCATGTTGTCCAACTGCTTAAAATCTTTTATCACCCTTCTTATGCTTTTCATAGCCTTTTGCAATATTGGCTTCATTTATTCCTCACACTGAACCTGAACATCATTCCTTTGGGTTGCTTTCTCTAGTTCTTAGCATCACTTATATCCTCTCATAGAAGACTGCATCATTTCCTCAGAGCCCTTACAACAACTGGAACTGTGGCTTCTGTATAATTATTTTAACTGTATATTGATCTGACTCTTTACCCCTAACAGTCATTTGAGAAGGAAACAAAAACAAAGTTCTATTGATTTCTTCATGCGTGTTATAAACTAGTAAATTTTAACTTTATTAAAATAATCCAAATAATAGGATTTTTTTAAAAAAGAATTAAAGCTAAGTAGACATGAAGTTCTCACATGATGCTTAGCTTTTAGGTTAATTACACTTCTCTGAAGATCTATGCATGAATTAGCAATGACTTCACATACATAATATTTAATCATCTCTGGTGATGCACAGCACAAATCCTGAATATGTGTATATTACTAAATCAAAATCTTCTGAGGGGCAGGTTGACATTTCAGAGCTTGAGTGATGAAACTTGGAAAGGGGAAAGTCTAAAATTCTACACTCAGTATAATCTCTTACAACGTTATTTACATTATGAACAAAATCTGGAACATGGAAAACGCTTACAATTCTGTATCCTCTGTTGTTTGTTTCTTATCACATCACATCACATAAAGAAAGCTGAGCGCTGAAGAATGGAGGCTTTTGAACTGTAGTGTTGGAGAAGACTCTTGAGAGTCCCTTAGACTGCAAGGAGATCCAACCAGTCCATCACAAAGGAAATCAGTCCTGAATATTCATGGGAAGTATTGATGTTGAAGCTGAAACTGCAAAACTTTGGCCAACTGATACAAAGAACTGACTCATTTGGAAAGATCGTGATGCTGGGAAAGATTGAAGGCAAGAGGAGAAAGGGATGACAGAGGATGAGATGGTTGGATGGCATCACCAACTCAACGGACATAGTTTGAGTAAACTCCAGGAGTTGGTGATGGACAGGCAAGCCTGACGTGCTGCAGTCCAAGTGGTCACAAAGAGTCAGACATGACTGAGCAACTGAACTGACTGATCACATCACCAAAATTCCTAACAGGACTTGTGGCCTGCATCCTTATCTTTCAGTTCAGTGCCTTCCCTCACTGTTACCTTACTGTGTATTTACACAGCTCTGTTTTAGAAACAATTCTTCCACATCTAAAATCACAATGCTTGTAGAAAAATCCAAAATCCCTGTCCAAGGTAGTGCTAATCAAATTCAAGTCATTCATTTAAAGCAAAGAACATTTTTGTGCCACCTTGTGAATTGTATGCAATTGTATGCAACTTTCAAAGTCTAAAAATATTTTTTCCCAGAGAAATAATTTAAATATTTTCCACAGTCTCATTGTGAAAAAATAATCTAGCCCATGTCCTGTGACTATCCATGGTGTTCAATTCAGTTGATCAGTTGTGTCTGACTCTTTGTGACACCATGGACTGCAGCACATCAGGCTCTCCTGTCCATCACTGGATAGGATGTTCATCACTCCTAGGCTTGCTCAAACTCACGTCCTTCTAGTTAGTGATGCCATCCAACCATCTCAGCCTCTGTCGTCCCCTTATCCTGCCTTCAATCTTTCCCAGCATCAGGGTCTTTTCCAATGAGTCAGTTCTTAGTATCAGGTGGCCAAACTATTGGGGAATCAGCTTAAGCATCAGTCCCGAATATTCATTGGAAAGTCCAACTATCACATTTATACATGACTACTTGAAAAACCATAGCCTTGACGAGATGGACCTTTGCTGCCAAAGTAATGTCTCTGCTTTTTAATATGCTGTCTAGGTTGGTCATAGCTTTTCTTTCAAGGAAAGTGTTTTTTAATTTCCTGGCTCAGTCAACATCTGCAGTGATTTTGGAGCCCAAGAAAATAAAGTCTCTCACTGTTTCCATTGTTTCCCCAACTATTTGCCATGAGGTGATAGGATTGGATGCCCTGACCTTCATTTTTTGAATGTTGAGTTTTAAGCCAGATTTTTCACTCTCCTCTTTCACTTTCATCAACAGGCTCTCTAGTTCCTCTTGACGTTCTGCCATTAGGGTGGTATCATCTGCATGTCTGAGGATATTGATATTTCTCCTGACAATCTTGATTCCAGCTTGTGATTCATCCAGCCGGCATTTTGCATAAAGTACTCTGCATATAAGTTAAATACACAGGGTGACAATTAACAGTCTTGATATACTCCTTTCCAAATTTGAAACCATTCTGATGTCCCACATCCGGTTCTAACTGTTGCTTCTTGACCTGGATATAGATTTCTCAGTAGGCAGGGGAGTTGTTTTGGTATTCCCATCTCTTTGAGATTTTTCCACAGTTTGTTGTGATGCACAGTCAAAGACTTTGGCATAGTCAATAAAACAGAGGTAGATATTTTTCTGGAAGTCTCTTGCTTTTTTGATGGTCCAGTGGATTTTGGCAATTTGATCTCTGGTTCCTCTGCCTTTTCTAAATCCAGCTTGAACATTTGGAAGTTCTTGGTTCATGTATTGTTGAACCCTAGCTTGGAGAATTTTGAGCATTACTTTGCCAGTGTGAAATGAGTGCAATTGAGTGGTAGTCTAAACATTCTTTGGCATTGCCTTTCTTTGGGATTGGAATGAAAACTGACCTTTTCCAGTCCTGTGGCCACTGCTGGGTTTTCCAAATTTGTGGGCACAGAGAGTGCAGCACTTTCACAGCATCATTTTAGAGGATTTGAAATAGCTCAACTAGAATTCCATAGCTTCCACATGCTTTGTAGTGATCTTCCTAAGGCCCACCTAACTGCACATTCTAGGATGTCTGGCTCTAGGTGAATGATCACACCGTTGTGGTTATATGGATCATTAAGGTATTTTTTCATATAGTTCTCCTGTGTATTCCTACCACCTCTTATTAGTATCTTTTGCTTTTGCTAGTTCCATACCATTTCTGTCCTTTATTGTGCCCATCACTGCATGAAATGTTCCCCTGGTATCTCTAATTTTCTTGAAGAGATCTCTAGTCTTTCCCATTCTATTGTTTTCCTCTATTTCTGTGCATTAATCACTGAGGAAAGCTTTCTTATCTCTCCTTGCTATTCTTTGGAATTCTGCATTCAGATGAATGTATCTTTCATTTTCTTCTTTCTCTTATGCATCTCTTCTTTTCTCAGCTACTTGTAAGGCCCCCTAAGACAGCCATTCTACCTTTTTGCATTTCTTTTTATTGGGGATGATCTTAATCACTGTTTCCTGTACAATGCCATGAACCTCCATCCATACTTCTTCAAGGACTCTGTCTATCATATCTAATCCCTTGAATCTATTTGTCACTTCTACTGTATAATCATAAGGGATTTGATTTAGGTCATACCTGAATGGTCTAGTGGTTTTCTCTACTTTCTTCAATTTAAGTTTGAATTTGCCAAGAGAGAGGTAATGATCTGAGCCACAGTCAGCTCCCGGTCTTGTTTTTGTTGACTGTATAAAGCTTCTCCATTTTTGGCTGAAAAGAATATAATCAATCTTATTTCTATATTGACTATCTGGTGATACCCATGTGTAGAGTCATCTTTTGTGTTTTTGGAAGAGGGTGTTTCCTATGACCAGTGTGTTCTCTTAGCAAAACTGTTAGCCTTTGCCCTGCTTAATTTTGTATTCCAAGGCAAACTTGCCTGTTATTCCAGGTATCTGTTGACTTCCTAGTTTTGCATATACAGTGTAATGCTAGGCTAAAGAATGAAAATAACATATTTCCCAAAGACCTAATTTAACAATTTATGAGGGAGGGAACTCCTTCAAATATAACATGAGCTTTCCCATATGTTATCCCTTAAAGTGTCCTAGAGTCTCCAAGTTGTAACAGCTGTGGTACCATCTGTGCTCTGAATTGATAGTAAATGTGTGTCAATATAAAATCTAAGCCAAAAATTTAGGATTCAGTCAGAACTCATTAGTAGATTAGTAGAACACTGCTACCTCCTAACAGATTTAATATTCTGTATGTAACACTCTAAAAGCACTGGGTAAAGATGAAATTTTTTCAGCAACAAAAACTCTCAGAGTAATTGAAAAATTACCATGCTATACTGAGGCTCTTCAATTCATTCATCCAGCAACTATTCACTGATAGTATCATAAGAGGCCATCATGTATGGCTACAATAACAAACAAAATAGAAAAATGTTTCCCACTCTTAGAATATTCTACATGGCTTGTACACTTCTGGTACAATCTCCTCCCCTTGAGCATAGGCAGAGCCTGCAAATACAATCTTTATCACTTTGGTGATTATTCTATGTTCTATGGCAGAATAAAAGGGCTTTGAAGAAGTAATAATGATTCCCAGGTAGTTGACGTTGAACTAATCACAAGGGAGCGTATCCTTGATGTGCCTAGTCTAATTAGCTGAGCTCTTAAAGAGATGAAGAGTCTAAGCAGCAGCAGGTGCTCTCCTATTGACCATGAAAGAGCAACCTGCCATGTTGAGGAGAATGCCAATGGCAGAGAATGGCGAGCATCCTCTAGGATTTGAGAACCTCGGTCCTAAACTGCAAGGAACTGAATTATATAGACAACCAGTCAGCTCGGAAGATGAAATTGCAGCCTTTGACAACAATTATTTCGGCATGATGTGACCCTGAGCAGAGGATCCAGATAAGCCATGTGTAGATTCATGACTTATACTCTGAGAAAAAAGTTTCTTGTGGTTTTAAGCTACTGTTTGTGGTGTTTTGTCATGTAGCAGTAGAAAACTAATATAGAGAGGGAAAATCTTGCACTTTTCACCTCTTTAACTGTTGAAGGATCATATTTAGTTTCTCATGATCACTACTGGACTCATTTTTAGATAAACAGATACACAGACTCATAGATACATAGATAGTATACAGCATCCCATGAAACAGACACAGTAATATAAAATAGCAGGATATATAATTTGAAAGACAGCAAATTTCATCAATTTTCTGATATCAAATTTCTGATAAATTCAGAGGAATTAATTTGTTTCATAACTGACATTTTATTTCAGAATCGAACCAAAAACATTGCATTATTTACAGATATTTTGATATGCTAAAAAAAATCTGCGGTTTAGAACCAAGACTATTTCAACTCAAATTTTATTTCTGCAATTTTCTTACTGCATGATCTTGGGAAATGCTTAGCTTATCTGGAACATATTAGAAATTCTGATCATGCCATAACTTGGCAAAACATAACAGTTAATTTCAATACAGTAATTTTAATTTACTGGGGCCTTCCTGGTGACTCAGTGTAAAGAATTCACCTTCAAGGCAAGAGCTCCAGAAGACAGGGATTCAGTCCCTGGGTTAGAAAGATATCCTGGAGGAGGGTATGGCAACCTAATACAATATTCTTGCCTGGAGAATTCCGTAGACAAAAGAGCCTGGCAGGCTTACAGTCCATAGGGTCGCAAAGAGTCAGATAGGACTGAAGCAACCTAGCACACACAACACATTATTAGTTGGACTATAGGAAGGTGTAGCAATTTTAGAGAAACGGTTGGAAATAATTGGTCAAATAAAGAATACATTTGTACCAATGACCCTGCATCACATGTCTGAGTACATATACAGAGTATCCTTTACAAGAAGGCCTTAAAGTTACAAATGACCTTATGAAAAAGTGTTCATCACTGGGTTATTTGTGGTAATAGGGAGTCATCTCACAGTGGTAGTTTAGTGACTTAACACTATGTGAATCAATACAGTATGGCATTAGAATCACCTGAAGAGCTTTCTAAAAATAAATAGTGATATTCTGGCCCTACTCTCAGAAATTTTTATTCAAGTGGTGTACAATGGTCTGAGATACTAGATGTTTCATGGAAGGTTGTGCAGACAAGGTTGAGAGTTTTGCACAAAGCTTAAAATCAGAATACTGAGTGAAGAGTAAGAAATAGTAAGAAATCTATAGCATAATACCACTTCTATAAAAAGCATATAAACACAAAATATCACTTTATATTTTATAAGAACACAAAAATAAAAGATGTAACTTTTACACATTTGAGCAGTTGCTTATCTGGGGAGATGCATGGGAGCATGAAATGAGGATTAAAGGCAATTCAATATATACATATTCATACAAACTACCTGCATCCAGGCAAGAAAGAGGTCTTGCAGTCTTGCAAAGAATTCTGATAACAGTACTACTGGAATAAGAAAAGTAATTAACTCAATCCTCTGTCACTATGCTATAAATAATGACAACATAAAATTGGGGAATGAGATAATCTCTAAAGATCTTTCTAGTTTATATTGTGAATTTATTTTTTCCCCCAGATAGTATTTTTAAATATATATTTTTATTTAGTAAGATGAAAAGTTATCTTTACTCACTCACTGCTTTGTAAGCTTGAGATATTTTTTCTTTGACTGAGTCTCACCTACTACATGATAATTCAACAGATACAAAGGCATATGCCAAAATATATGATTATTTTAAAAGGAATAATTAAGAGAAAAATGATTGCTCTGCAGAAGAAAAGACTTGGTAATAGGCACTGAGACTATGAGGAATGTTTTTCCAATATTTGGAAGGCCTTCATCTGTCATATGCAAGAAAGATGACACTATTTTGTTTGACATTAAATGGAACACTGCGAATCACGAGATAGAAGTTACAAGAATTTCACATTTCAGTATAACATGGCTTCTAGTAAGAGTTGTCCAAATAGGGAAAGATCTGCCATTGAAGACTGAGAGTCACAATCATTAGAGTTCAAAAGTAGTGGGGATGCAGCAGAGGCCATCTATATGTCAGTGCTGCTCAAATAACGGTTGTCATGCAGGTCAAATGATCATAGCCATATTCTTCTTACCTCCTCCTCTACTGTCTTATTTGGGGGTCCTTCAAAGGAAATGCGTCATTTCACCAAGATTGCTTACATTCATAAGTACCAAATTAGATGATTTACAAGAACTCCATTAAACTTCTAATGTTATTAAGAAGAAAAGTATTATACCTATGCATTGTACAATTCAGCTATTATTCTAAATATATTCTAAACTACCTATTGGTTTCAATATAAGATAAACTGCACGCCAATAAAAGTTTAATTTAGTGCACCTATATAAAATATACCTTTTCTGAAAATTTCTCTAAAGTTTAGAGAGTCTGACATGTATGCCCTTGTAACTTTTAAATATGCCAAACAGAATGGATTTTTATGTACAAAAAATATATGATTTTATCTTCTTAATAGGAAAATTATCTAACCAGTTATACCCAACTTTTTTTGGCACTAGAGACCAGTTTTGTGGAAGAAAATTTTTCCACAGTTGGGACGGTACAGTTTGGGGATGATTCAAGTACATTACATGTATCATGCACTTTATTTCTAGTATTATTACATTAGTTCCACCTCAGATCATTAGGCATTAGGTCAGGAGGCTGGGGACCTCTGATCTAAGGAACTGAATAATTACAAGCCGAAACAGTTTAACCATGGTGATTACTGACAGGACACCTGAGTGTGACTAAGAAGAAACCTTGCCTGATTATGTCATGAAAGGTTTGGTCACTGAAATTTATTAAAGCAAAATAGAAAGCATCAAAACTAAAGTAGGAAACTGAAATTAGAATCAGAACACCTGAGTCCACACTTTAGCACCATCATCTAACAAGTGTTTTCTTCTTTGTGAAACTCAGTTTCTTGATCTCTGAAACTCATTTCAACTCAATAAATATATATTGAATGACTACTGTGGAATAAGTTCTGAGCACATATAAGAGAGTCTTAGGGGGCTGAAAATCCTACGGTGCAAGTGCTTATGCAAATAGATACTTGAATTCATGGCAACATAAATTAGTAACACAAGTAAACACATTGTGAAGCAGCTGCAGAATGAAAGGGTTAATGGTATGTGGGGTTAGAAGATAAAGTGGGGTGGGTGAGAGAAAGGATGTTGACTATAACAACATCTCCTTCAGAGCTTTAAGAATGAAGAGATAAAGCATGTTGAAATGTCATGTACACTATACATTTTTCTCATTTGAGTAATAATCTTTGAATGTGTATTATTCCTCACGTTTCTTTATTCCCAAAGCTACCACACATAATTAAGCTTCTATTCACTTCATATGTGGACTTAAGAAATACAAATCTGTCTCTCTTGTGACCTAATGATGGGGGCATTTCTTCATAGAAAGCTACGAGTTAATATATATATATATATATATATATATATATATATATATATATATCTCTTTTGAACGAATAAGTTAGTTTGGTGCTGGAGGGTGAAAAGAATAATGGAAAATAAAGTATGATGAATTACACTTTAAAAATTTGCCTGAGACTAAGCAAGAATGCAATTTTAAAAAGAAAAATTATTTTAATAATTACTGATAAAACAAAAGGTAAAAAGTGAAAGTATTACTTAGGTAGGAAAAGAATCTTCCTTTAGTGATAAAGCAACCAGAAAACATTATAATTTAAGTGTCTTTTAAAAATTGCCAAGTCAAATATTCTGTAAGGACTTGATTCAGGAACCACTGACAATTTTTCCATCTTAAATAAGGAAAATATGCCTACCTCATGGAGCGAATCAAATAAGGGTTCAGGTGATAAGCCTCATTAAGCACAGTGCATGACATAATCAGAAGCTCATTAAAAGTTAGTTCCTTTTCTTAGACTATATTGATTAGTTTTTGTTAATTATTACACATACCCACAGCACTTCTATCTATGAAGCAAAGGAAGAGTGATATTATAAATTTAAATAGTATATAATATTGTTCCCTTACGATAAAAGGGTACTAAGGCAGAAGCATCAGTGGATAAAAATATTCTATATAGTGTAAATATTTATCTGTTTGAAATCAATTCCAAATAGGTAAACTTGAAAATATTATAATTTTGGGAAGAAAACAAATAGCTTAATTAAGTTGAAAAAGTGCATTACTAAGACCATGTTAGTTCTGACAATAAGCTTGATCCTAACTTGTACAGTAGAAAGCTTAGTACAGATGTACCCAGTTTGCAATTACATACTAACAATTAACAATATATTAAATGATTAACTCCAACATTTAGGCTTTGCAGATAGATGGAAGAGATATAGGCAACAAACAGCTGTTGGGAGGTGGGTAAGTGAAGACTCTCAGCTTCTGTGATTTTCTATGCTCTGAAAGATTTCTTTCTTTCCTGGAATCAAGGGTTACAGAATCAGGGTTACAGGTGGTCACTCATTTTCTTGATTTTTTTCCTTCTTGTTTCCCATTATCAAGTACATTACCACTGGCAGCAAGCCAACAGCAAGCATTTTGAGCTAAGCAGTCTAAATGGGTCTTAGGCTAAAAACGAAAAGCAAAATTTTCTAGGAAATGAAAATTACTTTATAAAAACTTTATACGAAATCTAAGTACATTGATATCTCCACATTCATGTTCACAGAGTGCCAAATAGAAATATACTGTAAGGAAAACTGGATATAATTTCAATATCTCTGTGTAAGCTATGATCACTGTTGTTCAGTCGCTAATTTGCATCTGACTCTTTGTGAGCCCATGGACTGCAGCACACCAGGCTTCCCTGTACTTCAAAGTCTTCTGCAGTTTGCTCAAACACATGTCCATCGACTCAGTGATGTTCAACCATCTTATCCTCTGTTGCCCCCTTATCCTCCTGCCCTCAATCTTTCCCAGTATCAGGTCTTTTCCAATGAGTTGACTCTTTGCATCATGTGGCCAAAGTATTGGAGCTTTATATTCAGCATCAGTCCTTCCAATGAATATTCAGTGTTGATTTCCTCAAAGACTGACTGGTTTTATCTCCTTTCAGTTCAAGGGACTCTCAAGAGTCTTTTCCAATACCACATTTAGAAAGCATCAATTCTTTGACATCCAGCCTTCTTGATAGTCCAACTCTTACATCCATACGTGACTACTGGAAAAACCAGAGCTCAGTCTATGTGGACCTTGGTCGGCAAAATGATGTCTCTGCTTTTTAATAGGCTGTCTAGGTTTGTCATAGCTTTTTTTCCAAGGAGCAAGCTATGATCATATGAAGCAACTTAAAATTTTTATGCTAAAGAGCAGATAATTCATAATGGTACCTTATCATTTTTATAGACCTTTACCTTTATAGCACCCACTATAGTTTGTAACTATATTTTTTGATATTATTTGTAAATATCTATCTTCTTCACTAGGGTATTCCCATTATGATGGTAGGACTTTTTTCTTTTTTCGTCATCGTCATTGTTTTCCTACAGTAGTATCTCCAGTGTCTACTGTATTTTAAAAAGTGAATAATCTGTCAGTAGCTCCAATTTATCATTTCTCTTTCTAATCCTGTACTTTCATAATATCTGACCTAAAAAAGTGTTACCATATTCTAAATAATGTTAGAAAGAGAACAGTGATTGGGTTATATTGCATTAAAAAAAAAAAGGTTAGGGATCATTCTAAAACTCATTAGAACGGCTACTATTAAAAACAAAGCAAAACAAACAAACAAAAGTAAAAATAAAAAATTCTGCTGATTACAAAGAGATATTGGAACCCTTGTGCACTTGGTGGGAGTGTCAAATGGTACTGCTACTCTAGAAGAGGGTATAGTGTCTCTTAAGAAAATTAAAATTGAATTACTATATGACCCAAGAATTCAATTTTTGAGTATATACCCAAAAGAACTGAAAATAGTGTCTCAAGACATATATATACACCCATATTCACAGTAGTTCAAGTATGAGAGCAACCCACATGTCCATCCAAAGATGAATAAACAAAATAATATAATCATATAAACACAATAGAATATATTCAAACTTAAAAAAAGAAGGAAATTCTGACATATGCTATAAAATGGATGAACCTTGAGGACCTTATGCTAAGTGAAATAAACCAGTAAGAAAGAGACAAAGCTTGTATGATTCTACTCATATAGAGGTAGAAACTTAGGGCAGTCAGTGCAGGGTTCAGGCCTCAGGCTTTTCGTTTATTTTTAGTTTTTAAGTCCAACTTATTACCTCACGTAGGTGTCTAGCTCCATTAGCCTAAGGCTGTACATTGTCACCCTGCTTATTTAACTTATATGCAGAGTACATCATGAGAAACGCTGGGCTGGAAGAAGCATAAGCTGGAAATCAAGACTGCTGAGAGAAATATCAATAACCTCAGATATGCAGATGACACCACCCTTATGGCAAAAAGTGAAGATGAACTAAAAAGCCTCTTGATGAAACTGAAAGAGGAGAGTGAAAAAGTTGGCTTAAAGCTCAATATTCAGAAAACGAAGATCATGGCATCTGGTCCCATCACTTCATGGGAAATAGATGAGGAAACAGTGGAAACAGGTCAGACTTTATTTTTAGGGGCTCCAAAATCACTGCAGATGGTGAATGCAGCCATAAAATTAAAAGACGCTTACTCCTTGGAAGAAAAGTTATGACCAACCTAGATAGCATATTCAAAAGCGGAGACATTACTTTGCCAACAAAGGTTCATCTAGCCAAGGCTATAGTTTTTCCAGTGGTCATGTATGGATGTGAGAGTTGGACTGTGAAAAAGCTGAGTGCTGAAGAATTGATGCTTTTGAACTGTGGTGTTGGAGAAGACTCTTGAGAGTCCCTTGGACTTCAAGGAGATCCAATCAGTCCATTCTAAAGGAGATCAGTCCTGGCTGTTCATTGGAAGGACTGATGCTGAAGCTGAAACTCCAATACTTTGGCCACCTCATGCGAAGAGTTGACTCATTGGAGAAGACTCTGATCCTGGGAGGGATTGGAGGCAGGAGGAGAAGGGGACGACAGAGGATGAGATGGCTGGATGGCATCACAGACTTGATGGACATGAATTTAGGTGAACTCCGGGAGTTGGTGATGGACAGGGAGGCCTGGCGTGCTGCAATTCATGGAGTAGCAAAGACGACTGAGCGACTGAACTGAACTGAACTGACTCGTTCTAATTTCCCGACATTTAGAGGAATGCCTCCCTGGTCTACAGGATCATAAAACAAACAGACCCATGACAAGACAATCAGTAACTTCTGTCCAACTTATCTAGGATAAAACACCAGGTGGACCATTAACTTTTAACCATACTTAAATAATAAATAATGGCTGGATGACATCACTGACTCAATGGATGTGAGTTTGAGTGAACTCCGGGAGTTGGTGATGGACAGGGAGGCCTGGTATACTGCAATTCATGGGGTCACAAAGAGTCAGACATGACTGAGCGACTGAACTGAATAGCCTTAATAAATAGTCTGATGTCGTAAACATATAACTGGTCCTTAAACAATAGCCTGAGGTCATGAGAAATGGCTGCAGGCTGGTAACTCAATGTCTAAGAAAACTCAAGGACTTAGGAATCAAAGAAAGCCATAAAAATGGCAAACTGGACATTGCGGCTTTTAAACTGATTCATCAAAAAGTACATATATCAGGGCTCCGAGCCAACCAAAAACAAACAGGTCAATACTAGTAAAGATATAAACTGTTGTTATTCCCACCCTTCCAGGCACACCCCTTCTCAGTGTCTATTCTGAGAGCTTGGTATCTGTATCCTTTAAAATAAACTCTTGTGCGAGCATTTGCATATTTGCAAAGTTCATTTTTTGGCTCTGCAAACAAGAACTCGGTTTCCTGTTTCAACATGAGGTACCTAAAGCAGTCAAAATTAAACAGAAGAAAGAATTGTGGCTGCCAGTGGCTTAGGATGGGAGGAAGGAATGTGGAGTTACTGTTAATGATTCAGTTTTACAAGATGAATGAGTTCTGGAGATTGATGGTGGTAACGATAGTACAAAAAATGAATGTACTTAAACAACTGAACTATATGCTTAAAATTGTTTAGTCAGTAAACAATTTTTGCTTTGTGTATTTACTCCAGTAAAAACATGGTATGGAAAAAATGATTTTATGTTATTGTAAAATGGAATTTACCAAGAGTTCATCTCTGTCATGGCTATTGCTTACCTTTTAAAATAATTTAAAACTTCAAGGCATACACTTAACTTCCAATTGTAAGGATGCCTTAGGCCACTATTATGGGCTTTAAGAAAATATAAAACTGTATTATTGAAGCAAAAGAATGTTCATAAGCCCTAAAGTACATGAAAAGGCTTAGTTTAGAACTCAGGCTCTCTGAAAAAACTGAGATATTTGTGTTCCACTTGTATTTTACCCACTAAATGTACTGGAAATATCTTAGAACCATCAAAATAAGCTAGATTTGGTCACATTTCTTAGAATCCCTAATATGAATTATTATTTATAGCATGATATAGTTATAAACTGATCATTTACAAGGATTTTAAGACATATTTTTCAGCATTATAGGCTGATGAAATATGAGAAGTAACAGAATACATAAGAATTCTATTAGGAGTATACTATATTTCTATGTGGAGAAGGCAATGGCAACCCACTCCAGTACCCTTGCCTGGAAAATCCCATGGACCGAGAAGCCTGGTGGGCTGCAGTCCATGGGGTCGCGAAGAATCAGACACGACTGAGCGACTTCACTTTTACTTTTCACTTTCATGCATTGGAGAAGGAAATGGCAACCCACTCCAGTGTCCTTGTCTGGAGAATCCCAGGGACGGCAGAGCCATATGTGATTCTAGTATTTAGGTAAACACCAAAATATTTAACTTCAATATTAACAAAAATAAAGTAGCAAACCTTGGGAAGAATGTATTTGGATCTTCATACAAATATACCTTTTGTACAGAATGTATCTGTTAAATGCATTTTCAAGCAAAAAGCAAGAAATGTAGTTAGTGCTTGTTAGATGACAAGGCAGATCTGAATTTTATATCAGCATTAATGGAGCCAGAAATAAAGTAAGTGAGGTACTAATCTCAGATGTAAAAAATTCAGTGTTTAAGATAAAGTATAATTCAATATCAAAATTTTATAAAAATTAATGCAAAAATTCTACGATGGGCAAGATATCAAAATCTTAAATAAAGATAAAACCAATGTTCTTTTTTTACCCTTTTATCTCCTTTGACTTCAATAAGACTGCCACAACACTAAGCTTTTATTCTAGAATATCTTTATTAGGATATTTGTATAACAAAGAGCCCTGGAAAACAGAGACAGTATCTCCCTCTGAAGCAGAGAGGAAATTTCCTTCATAAATAATAAAAAACAATGTCTCCCTTTGGAGCAAACATTGACCACATTTGCTAGAAATATGCATTTAAAGTATTGGGGTTTCCTAAGCTGGGGTTCTTCAACTCTGGCAAAAAAAGTCTGCATACAGAATTTCCACTTGGGGTACTTTACTTTGTCTTGTCGTATTTGGAGGGCAACTTTTGCAATAAGAACTGATTTAACATGGTATTTACTGTGCTTTCATTAACGCAGTCCTTTGTCTCTGACCCAAGAATCTCATGTCTTCGCCAATATATATGACACTGTGGTAAGTTTACTTGTTAGCTTTCAAGTAAGGCAAAATGTTACAACTTTCATAGCTGTGGGCAGCATTTTGTTTCCAGTTTCTTCAAAGGCAAATAGAATCTTGCAAATTTATATGTGCTACAATATTGGTGCAGTTTTCATGTGACACAGTTTACTTAAACCTCCTAAACTTTAAAATAGCTTTGTATATAATTAATACTTGAAATTTCAAAAGTTTTGAAGAAAACAGTGGTGCATTTCATGCATGTTCTCTGTTTACATTCAGCATTTCAGAAATAGATGCTAAAAATAAAGAGGGAGCTGAATTTTCAGAGGATGAGATATGTGTTATATGCAGAGCTCTCTGTGAATATATGACTTTCCTATGCTGAATTTAAATCTAATTTTGTGACAGCTATAAAAATGGCAGCCTCATAGAGAAAAGCAAAGAAATCAAATATATGCCGTTTTCTGAAAAGTTGCAATGCTAAATAAAGCACTGTTCTGAATTTTAGACCATAACATTTCTTCCTCTAATGCAGTTCCTGGGAAAATGTAATCTTTAGAAAATATTTATAAATCATCTTTCATGATGAAGAATTTTGAAACAATTTCATATTACATAAGTAGCATTAAAAGGAGAGTGGAACATCACACAGAAAGTATTTGTTCATAAACATGTAAGGAAGAAAAAAAGCTACTGCAATTGTAATTAAGGGTGCTGAAAATTATGATTGAATAAGTCAGATCTGTACTAAACCTATATGATACTAACACTTCCTGACAGAAAATGAAAGAGAGAAAAATAAATAAAAAACAGTCAGCAGATGTCAGCAAAGAGAAAGGCTAAATAACACTGTTGGTTCTACAATGAGTATAGGAGAAGGAATAAGAAAAACATTCATGAATCACATGTATGGTAAAGAAGGTTCCCCCATTGATCATTTCCAGAATTTTTATCTTATTTTTATCAAGTGATGAGTGAGAACATAATAAAATAAAGTTGAATATCATCACTTGAAATGACTCTAAATTCATAGCTTTCAAGTACAAGTTACCAAATTTCATTCTTGAAGCAAACTGAAACAAGTAGTGATATTTTATTTTCTCTGTTCAAAAGTCAAAGAGACTATCCATGAGTATAACCGCAAACCTACGTTTAAAGTCTTTATAATCATCCACTTTGGACACGTCTAATAAAATATTATACTGTGAAAATACCTATATGAGCAGAAAACGTTTTCATTATAGATATGTATAAACAGATATTGATACATATTCATATCTATAAAATTTTTAAGCAGCACTCTTGATAAAACACTAATGACAGGAAAAACGTGTCTTAAGTTTGAGGTAATAATCCTTTTTAAAACACATTTAGCAGGGAAAAGGATGGTGGAAGAAAATAAAGACAATGGTGTCAGATGATATCTTAAAATCAGCAAAATCTTCTAAGGAGTTTTCCCAGAATACATCTATGTTTGAGCTCCTTTAGCCTGTTAGCCAATATTGATAACTTTTTAATCTAAGAAAAGGCAGCACCCTTGTTGGAAACTCCAGATATAATATATGTTCCTCATGAAAACTAACATCATGGCATCTGGTCCCATCGCTTCATGGGAGATAGATGGGGAAACAGTAGAAACAGTGTCAGACTTTATTTTGGGGGGCTCCAAAATCACTGCAGATGGTAACTGCAGCCATGAAATTAAAAGATGCTTACTCCTTGGAAGGAAAGTTATGACCAACCTAGATAGCATATTCAAAAGCAGAGACATGACTTTGCCAACAAAGGTCCGTCTAGTCAAGGCTATGGTTTTTCCAGTGGTCATGTATGGATGTGAGAGCTGGACTGTTAAGAAAGCTGAGCACCGAAGAACTGATGCTTTTGAACTGTGGTGTTGGAGAAGACTCCTGAGAGTCTCTTGGACTGCAAGGAGATCCAGCCAGTCCATTCTAAAGGAGATCAGTCCTGGCTGTTCATTGGAAGGACTGATGCTAAAGCTGAAACTCCAATACTTTGGCCACCTCATGCGAAGAGTTGACTCACTGGAAAAGACTCTGATGCTGGGAGGGATTGGGGGCAAGAGAAGGGGACGACAGAGGATGAGATGGCTGGATGGCATCACCGACTCGATGGACATGAGTTTGAGTGAACTCTGGGAGTTGGTGATGAATAGGGAAGCCTGGCGTGCTGCGATTCATGGAATCTCAAAGAGTCAGACATGACTGAACGACTGAACTGAACTGAACTGAAATGAAATGAAAGCTATATGCTAATTATTATGAATGTGTATAAATATTCTGCTACTTCTATGCTTGTGTAGGATGTACTTCTGTACCCTTTGGAGCCATGGGGCTTGTTTTAGCCAATGGGGGAAAAAAAAAGATATATCCTGTCTCTATTCCAGACCAAAATTTTAAGAAACACTACCTAGTTGCCATTTGTACTTCCCCCCACCCCATGTGGGAAGTTATGGGAAAATATCCTGAGGTGGTGTCTCTATAACCCTGAGTTAGGCAGTGACTAGGGAAGCACTGGAAGGACTGATGCTGAAGCTGAAGCTCCAGTACTTTGGCCACCTGATGCGAAGAACTGACTCATTGGAAAAGATCCTCATGCTGGGAGAGACTGAAGGCAGGAAGAGAAGGGGACAACAGAGAATGAGATGGCTGTATGACATCACTGACTCCATGGACATGAGTTTAGGTAAACTCCAGGAGTGGTGATGGACAGGGAAGCCTGGCATGCTGCAGTTCATGAGGTCGCAAAGAGTCCAAATGACTAAGAGACTGAACTGAACTGAGGGAAGCTGAGCCCAGCTGTCACTTGCATGCTGTAAGTAGACTGAGAAAATATCTGTCATTTCATGAAGCTAATGGACTACAAGATTATTTGTTGTTACCACATAACCTAGTTTAACGTAAAGGAAACAAGCTATTAAAAGTGTTAGTTGCTCAGCAGTGTCCAACACTTTGCGATCCCATGGACTGTAGCTGCCATGGTCCTCTTGTCCATTGAGTTTTCCAGGCAAGAATACTGGAGTGGGTAGCCACTCCCTTCTCCAGGGCATCTTCCCAACCCAGTGATCAAACCCAGGTCTCTCACATTGCAGGCAGATTCTTTACCATCTCAGCCACCCACCAGGCATGCCATACGTTAGTCAGTTTTGATGTACTAAATACAACTTAAAGACTTTCAAGAATTCTTAATACTTCCTAAGTCTTTACTTTTTTTTTCCCCTGAACTGCAGTTACTTTATCTCAAATATCTCCACATTCATTCATTATAATATCACTCTTGAGCTGAATTATCCATGAGGGCAGAGGAGTTAACCTAAATTTAATTAAGAAAAATCAATGAAACAGACTGAGGTTCTCATTAAATGATTAAATTACTCCTCACTAATAATTTGTTCCTACAAAATATTAGAAAATACACTTAAAGGTCACTTGATTAACACTGTAGGACATAAATTGATTGCATTATTGTTCAAGTGATGGAAAACAATGAAAGTGGCCTCTGCCAACTACTCCTCTAACTGCTAAGTCAGAGTATTATAGAATGAAAACTTCACCTCCTACAAGCTAATCAAAATATTTGTGCTCAGTAAAAGCAACACTAAAAAAGCCATATGTCAAAGAGTAGAGAAATGATCTTCATTGACACGGTGGTAAATAACTATAGGTGAGAATGATATCTTGATGTATCTAAAAACACAAATTGATAGAAGAAATGTTTTTTTTTTTGAATTTATGAAGTCAGATACTTTCAATTGCTTATGTATATTTGTTAAGTTTTACTGGGGAATAATTTGAAAAATCATAATTTACACTAGTATGAGAAATAACCTCACTAAATTTTCCTTCTATAATCATCCAGGAAAGACTGCAAGGTTGTTTAACATATTCCTCAACAATAAATTGCTTAAAATACAAGGCCCACTGATGCATATTATACTATTTCCACTGACTATGGCAAAAGTGTGGGAGTGATGATAAAATTTTTTAATATTGAATTCGATAAATATCAGTGACTAAAGTTCACAATGTATTTGGTAAGATAGCAATATTTTAAACACTTTCACATTCTCTCTTTTCTACTTTTTCTTTATTCCTTTTCTAACTTTAATTTTCTTTTTAACTCTTGCCCCTTGAGGTGTATATTGAAGCTAAGTTAAAATAGGAAGAATTCCAAATTTTGAGTGTCAGCTGTAAGAATGTTATTGTATGAAGGAAACTAATTTTCCCAATACTTTGTATAGTCACAGTATGTAAAGAAAAATGGACCATAAATTGTAATATTTATTTTGTTAAATTAAATTTAATTAAAACTTTAGAAGGTTTCCTAGAGAAAAATTATTCTCATACTCCTGGACACTTTCACTTTGAAATTACCAGGGATTGCTAAGGAAGAAAAGCATTTAAAATGTCCTCACTGAATAATTTATTCCCATATGCCACATAACATCATTTATGATCACCTAGAAATCCTCTCCTTATCCTCAAAGAAATCACCAGCAATAATCATATCCATAAACATTATGTTCTATTCAGGGGACAGATGTTGAATCAAAAGAGATCATGCACTAAATATGCTAAAACATATAGGAAAGACAGTCCCGCAAGGGATTTAAAGATGACTTTTCTGATAAAATGTTACATGGCTAACTGCAGCATGTTCCTAACTAAACTTTAACTAGTTACTAAGGTAGATATCAATAGCCACTTAAATTTTTCATTGCAGGTGGAAACTTCAGTTTATTCTCTGTGCTTTTAAAGATGTCCTGGGGGTTGAAGCTTGACTTATCTAAGTCAGTTGATGGGGGATTCATCCCCTGATAACAAGTGATTGGAGTAGTCTTACTTTCATTGAATTCAGAGTAGTGTGCTAGGAAGAATGATCATCATTGGAAAGTTACAAAAGTTCTGGAATCTTACAAAGATTTTACATATTGGTTTTATATTACTAGGTTCTAACCTATATTCCAATGTGAGATGGGTTTGGCAGCGTTTTAACCTTCACCTTCCTCAGTGGATACTTACAGTGAGGAAATCATAATACCTCATTGGTAAGTTTTTATAAATGCAAAATGAGATCGTTCTTAGAACCAGCCTCAGAACATCATAAGGACTTAAAAATATTATGTGTTATTATTATTGTTGAGATGGTTCTATAGACTAAATGTATGTGTTCCCACAAAATTCATGTTTGAAACCTACCACAGTGACTCAATCTTAGACTTCCCAGCCAACAGAAACATAAGAAATAAACTTCTGATGTTTATAAGTCACCCAGTCTATGTTATTCTGTTACAGCAGCTTGAACAGATAAGGCAGATACTAAATACAAACTTCCCTCAACTATCTTTCACTTCAGTGCCCTCAACAATCTTTCACTTCAGTGCAAACTCTGTGTGTGTGTGTGTGACATGCATGCACACACAATATGGAGCACAAACCTTCTGCCTATCACTGATGCTCTCTCATTTATGATGGATACATTTATATAAACAGCAGTTGCCATGTCATCAAAAAAAGAAAAAAAAAAGCTTAAAAATCTCAAAAATGTTCAAATACACTTAATGGTTTACACCTGCCTAGAGGATAAGTCTGAGCTTCAAAATATTCCTAAAGATTATTTCAACTGATCTCAGTTGAAATTATAATCTCTCCTCTTTACATTTGTGTCCACCAACCAAAGTCAATTCACTTTTAGCTTCCCCAAGTGATGTAGCACAGTAGCACAGCTATAACATTCACCTGACTGTACATGTTATATATGACTAGATATATTTATTCCCTAACTCTAGAAAAGCTGAAACATACTGAGAGTTTGAAAGTGTTTCATTAAGAGCAAAGAAACAAGGCAAGACCATTATTAATACATTTTGAGTTGAAATAAACTGGAGGAATAAGATAGCAACTCAGGACAGTAGGTCATTATAAAACTTTTAACTTGAGACTTTTGTTTACAAGTTTTGTTAGATTTAAGAGAAAATATTAACATTTTATAGACTAAGGGAAAATGGAAAGAATAGGTTTCATAATCAAGACAGTGGGAAAGAGAGTGTAACTCAAAAGTTAAGAATGTGATATTGGAGCCAAATGGCTCGAATACAAATCCCAGCACTACCTTTTACTAGCCACATGACCTTGGGAAATTTCCTTAACTTCATTGTGCTTCAGTTTCCCATTTATAAAATGTATGTTGAGATATTATTTAGTCTATATAGCATGAGTATGAAGATTAAGTGGGTAATCACAAATTGTTTCTGACCTAAAGAAAACACTCAATAAATGATAGGAGATAAAAAGAAGACAAGACACATGAACACCTGAGTTATTTTTCACATCTCCATCAAAATTAATCCCCCTCTCACCAAGACAAAATTCACAGCTAATTCTGATTTTCCATGACATTTTATTTGTAACTCTCTTGAGGGAATGCAGTACAAGGGGCTGTTTTTACTTTATGACAGTATTTACTTTTGTGGGTGTTTTCCAGAAGTCATAACCTCCTTAAAATCAGCAATTGTGTATCTCTTCTCCATCACTGTCAATCAAGATATTTAATTTACTATAAATACATAAATACTATATCCTTTAATTTGAAAATGTTTTGTCTATAATTTTCACATTTTAATTATTAATACATCAATCATCAATTCTATGATTTATTTTAATAAAAATTTACAACAATAAAATACCCAGTATTTTCACTGAAGCATAATACTTTATACTGAGATGATTTTCTAAATATGCAGTTGCACTTACAATAAAATCATCTTAGTTGTTTAGAATCATTTTCTTTATTGTAAATATAAAGATTCACGGGCAACAGACATTTAAGAAAGAGTTATGATAAATGCAATCATCTCCCATTTTCATAAAATTTGGAATCACTGTTAATATATTTATAACAAATAGTTAACAAATCCATGCTAAGTACAGTTTTGTTACCTATATTGACATTATGTTTCGTGTATAAGGGGTATAAATATAAAAACTAACTTATCTTGGAAATTAATTATTAATCTATTAAATGACAAAATGTAAAAATCAATAAAGATCTATTAATGGAGAAACATTACACCCTTGGTTCTATTCTCAGATGATGCATTTTCAGATCAAATTTCAAATATACAAACTAACAAAGAGATTCACATTTAAATATAGATAGGTGGGTATGTACAGGACTCATAGTGGCCAATGACATTAGGCATGTGTGGTTTGATGATATTGATTCTATGCATATGATCCTCAATCTTTTCAATATCAAGGCCTCATTTATACATCAGTAAAAAGATGTGATGCAACCCTTAGAAGCTCATTTGCTGAGTTCATATTTACAAATATAGGACAGAGACCATTAAATTATACTGTGCCTTCTTTATCATGTATTGCATAAGAAATTTTGCACTCTGCTTAGTAAGTTTGGTTTTCATCACAATTTGTCTGCTTTAAGACTATGAACTTATCATGTTCTCCAGATATGTTTAGGTTCCCTGATGAATTAAACCCAAATAAGTTCCCAGATGAATTAAAGCCAAATTTAATGCTGATTTTAACAAGTATATAAAAATACAGAACATTACTTATGTATATTTACTTTGCTCTTGGTTTCAACTTGCTTACATTATTTCTCTTAACACATTTATCTTTATTTTCATTTACTTTATTTGCTATGTAAATAATCATGTGCTACATAATGTGCTTTTTTTGCATTAGCTATAAGTCTAATATAAATATATTATAAGTGGCCTTAATACTGTAACTGAGTTTGAATGCTATGGTAACCTCAAACATAAGTAGCAATAAATGAAGGGACAATTATCTTAGTCAAAAACACAAAGAATAGTGAGAAATACAGAACCATTAAAATTACAGATAAAATAATTATATTTTAAAACTTCTTCAATATTTAAGATATCTAGTGTCAGTTTTACATACATAAAATTATGTATTAAAAAACAATTTATTTCTGTTCTGTTGAGTCAGATATACAATTAGGAAAACCTTAAGAAAAGTGACTACAGAAAGATTTAAAATTTCAAGTACATTGAGCAATAGACTAAAAAAAGTTCTGAAGGCATTCAGATTTCAACATTTAAATTTTATCTTCCATTATCAACTGCATTGAAGAACTTTCATCACTGAATGGCTCAAACACACACACACACACACACACATTTAATATAATTTACTAAGGTGATCAATAATGCTGCATAGGGGAGAGAGAGCCAAAGACAAAAATGTGTGAAGTATCATTCTAGAATGATTCCTATAAAATTTTTGCTTGCTGTAATTTTTTAGCACACACAAAAAAGGACTTTTCACATGAAGCTAGTCCACATAACTAGTCATGTGTCACATGGCATTACTCAATGTCTTTAGTGAGCTACCGGTCCCTTTCCTCCATTCACTTTCCTAAATTATTTTGCCTTAATCTTTAAAGTGATGGCTTTACAAAGAGCAACAAAATCTACCAGATGGTCACTGGTGTGGTTCACTGAGTTTATATCCTACTAGGAAGTTAGATGGTTGCTTTTCAAGGTTCGAATCATGCATTGAACAGTCTATTTCACCACAGGGAATTCTGAAGCTGTTGATATATTTTTGGCCAAGCATGCTTCATCATCTTTTCATCATAGTCTGAAATATGCATGTGAATACTTCGTGAGCATTGAGACTGTATAATTTTTCTTTCCTTCTACAAGATTTGAAATGTAGTTAAGTGTTAGAAATGAGTACTGCTTAATATTTATAAAATTTTGTTTTTATTTTGGGTATAAGATTATCAAACTACTTTGTTAGTCTTCAAAAATATAAACCTTCCTCAAGCAATATGGATATTTCATTTAGAACAAATACTTTAAATTTTTACACATCAAAACAAAAAAACTCTAAAAAAATAAAAATTTCCACAGAAATACATGGCTTTATGTTGCACAGAATAAACATAAAATTTTTTTAAGATTCAGTTGGGAAACTGATATTGTCTTTGATTTTCAAAATACACACTTGTCAGAATTTTTCTAGGAATCATACAGAAGAAGAAAGAAGTGGAAATCATTTTATTAAGAAAAAAAAAAACAACTGAGATTTCCCCAGTGGCTAAGTGGTGAAGAATCTGTCTGTCAATGCAGGAGATACGGGCTCAATCCCTGATCCACAGATCCCATATGCTGCTGAGCAACTAAGCCTGTCTGCCACAACTGCTGAGCCTGTGCTCTAGAGCCCTAGAGCCACAACTACTGAATCTCACACACCCTAGAGCCTGTGCTCAGCAACAAGAGAAGACACCACAGAGATGCCCTCACACTGCAACTAGAGAGTAGCCCCCACTCCTGACAACTAGAGCAAAGCCCATGTAGCAACAAGACACAGCACAGACAAAAATAGGCAAATAAAACTAAACAAACAAAAACACACACACAAATATTTAGAAATTAAGAATACATTATCATAATATATGCATTGGGAATTCAGCCTCAATACATATAAGAGGAGGTGGCAAGAATACACAGAAGAACTATACAAAAATATCTTCATGATCAGATAACCATGATGGTGTGATCATTAACCTAAAGCCAGACATCCTGGAGTATGAAGTTAAGTGGGCCTTAGGAAGCATCACTACAAATAAAGCTAGTGGAGGTGATGGAATTCCAATTGAGCTATTCCAAATCTTAGAAGATTATGTTGTTAAAGTGCTACACTCACTATGCCAGCAAATTTGGAAAACTCAGCAATGGCCACAGGACTGGAAAAGGTCAGTCTTCATTCCAATCCCAAAGAAAGGCAATGCCAACAAATGTTCAAACTACCACACAATTGCACTCATATCACATGCCAGCAAAGTAATACTCAAAATTATCCAAGCTAGGCTTCAACAGTACATGAATTGAGAACTTCCAGATGTCCAAGCTGCATTTAGAAAAGGCAGAGGAACCAGAGGTCAATTGGTCAACATCCATTGGATCATAGAAAAAGCAAGAGAATTCCAGAAAAAACATCGAGTTCTGCTTCACTGACTATGATAAAGCCTTTGATTCTGTGGACCAACACAAACTATGGAAAATTCTTAAACAGAAGGGAATACTAGACCACTTTACCTTCCTCCTGATTACTCTGTGTGCAGGTCAAGAAGCAACAGTTAGAACCGGACATGGAACAATGGACTACTTCCTAATTGGAAAAGGAGTACTTCAAGGCTGTATACTGTCACCCTGCTTATTTAACTTATATGCAGAGTATATCAGGCAAAATGCTGGACTGGATGAAGCACAAGCTGGAATCAATATTGCCAGGAGAAAAATCAATAACCTCAGATATTCAGATGACATCACCCTTATGGAAGAAAGCAAACAGGAACTAAAGAGTCCCTTAATGAAGGTGAAAGAGGAGAGTGAAAAAGCTGTCTTAAAACTTAACATTCAAAAAACAAAGATCAAGGCATCTGGTGTCATCACTTCATGGCAAATAGATGGGGAAACAATGGAAACAGTGACAGACTATTTTCTTGGACTCTAAATTCACTGCAGATGGTGACTGCAGCCATGAACTTAAAAGATGCCTGCTCCTTGGAAGAAAATCTATGACCAACTTAGACAGCATATTAAAAAGCAGAGACATTACTTTGCTGACAAAGATCCATATGGTCAAAGTTATGTTGTTGTTGTTGTTGTTGTTGTTTTCCAGTAGTCACATATGGATATGAGATCTGGACCATAAAGAAGGCTGAGCACCGAAGAATTGATGCTTTTGAACTGTGGTGTTGGAGAAGACACATGAGAGTCCCTTGGACTACACGGAGATCAAACCAGTCAATCCTAAAGAAAATCAATCCTGAATATTCACTAGAAGGTTTGATGCTGAGGCTGAAGCTCCAATACTTTGGCCACTTAATGCAAAGAACTGACTTACTGGAAAAGATCCTGATGCTGGGAAAGATTGAAGGCAGGAGGAGAAGGGAATGACAGAAGACAAGATGGCTGGATGGCATCATGGACTCAATGGACATGAATCTGAGGAAACTCTGGGAAATGGTAAAGGACAGGGAAGCCTGGTGTGTTGCAATCCATGGGGTCACAAAAAGTCAGACATGACTGAGTGAACAACAACAACAACAATAATCATAAAATATAATATGAAAAAATACAGACTTAATGACCATCTCTTATTGTAAAATGAAATGGATTAATTTAAAACAAGAATGACATATAGGAACAAAAACTTTGGACAACAGAGCAAGGCAACAAAAATGTTTGTGCTATTATAGACAGGATGGAAAAGAGGGAAAAAAAGTAAATAGCTTCCTGAGTGGAGGAAGATATAACTCATACCAAGTGGGGAAAATAATGTATGAGTTGAATGTTAAAGAATATATGGACTGCTAGCTGCAGCAGCAGACAGTTATACAGTAAGAATAGAAATCCCTGATTTTATTCTCTAAATATAAGAAATACACAGAAGGCCAGCACCTATTTCTTATACAACATTGCCACTCTATATTTTTGGATGGGATTAAAGTACATATATCTGGGCAATAACGTAGGTCACCTAATAGGTCATCTTCCAAATAAAAGGTTTCATATTCAATAAACTATGGGTTTAATGACCTGGGGCCGTTTCAATTATCTTAGCACTTAGCTACATGGCACATGCACAGTGACTGCTTAATAAATATCAGTTTAATTACTGAATATATTTCAAATGTGAAAACTTCCAGAAATGAATGACTCAGAAATGTTGTTATCCATGGGAAACATATTTCACCACTAATGTTTATTACGTGATGAGCCCAGCCTAATGTGTTAGGCTAATGTGGGGTTTAAAGTTCCCCTTAACTACTACAACTCTGATAAAAATTAAATACTCTGCTTGCATGGTCCTAGAACTGAGATACATTCATTCCCTAGAAGTGTCCATACACGTTTTGATGATGACAATAGAAGTAAGGTAGTAATCACTACTCATTGAATAATACAGATTTGGTATTTTGCATACAAAATAGTTTATATTTTATATATCAAATAAAATATCAAATAATAAGGATTTCTCTATTACACAGGTGATAAAACTGGGATCTGAAACACTAAATACCCACATAAAGATTCTACATCGTCTCAATGCCAGAGATGTAAAGCAAACCAAGTCTTTCCTGGTGGTCCAGTGGTTAACAATCTTCCTGCCAATGCAGGGGACACAAGTTTGATCCTTGGGGCAGAAAGATTCCATATGCCAGAAGTCAACTAAGACCATCTGCCACAACTATGAACCCACACACTCTAGAGGCCACGCTCCACAACAAGACAAGCCACTGCAAGGAGAAACCTGCTTACTGCAATGAAGAGAGTAGCTGCTGCTTGCCACAACTAGAGAAAGCCTGTGCACGGCAACGAAGACAAAGTGCAGCCAAAACTTAATTAATTAAAATGTAAAATAATAAAGCAAACTAAAGCTTTTATTGCTCCAGAGTCCACTCTTTGCAGACTTTTGTACTTTCTTGTTTAAAAAAAAAACAAAAACTAAAACAAAACTATCAGAGTTATAGGCATATGTTTAATTGGTGATAGATATTTTTAATATTCTAAATACATACATAACAAAAATGATAGCCATCAGTTCTATATTATTTTTAAATTACTTTTTCATGTACTTGAAACAATTTGTAACTTTTGAGTAACTTCTATGTGCTAGGAATTATATACATATTTTTAAAATATTATTTCACTTAATCCAATCTCTCTAACATTTACAATCTCCTGAGATAAATTGAAATATTCAATTTTTGACAAAAGAAACAATACTCCAGTAACATGGGGAGAGAAGGCAAATCAGCTCACAGATCTTATACCCTTAAAGTCAAGTCTCGTGTCCTCTGCTCCATAATGCTAACACAGTCTAATCAGGACATTTTCATACTTTTAACCACACAAACAAAGCTTTCAGAACAAGGTTAGAGTACATGAAAATGTGCTTAAGTGTTGGCCTCATTGTTGACTGAACAGCCTACATTTTCCTGAAAGAGATGAAGAAACAGCAAGTGACTTGTAATTTTTTTCCCTGTAGCCTGACATCACTAGGATTTTGCCTGTCTTTGATGTGATAAAATAAACCCTATTACCAAATGACTTATGGTTCTCTTGCTTGTTTATTAAAAGGCATGGAGAAAATGTTTTCCTCATTACTACAAAATATAGCGGTTCACATGAAGAGACCAGATCCTTTTATGTGAAATGATTGGGCTAGTGAAAGATTTTGTATCCAGATAATGTTGTCAAGATAGTAATGGCAAATGTGGAAGGAAAACACAAAGTTACACTTAATTTATGTGTCATATTCACACGCACTTTTATTAGTTTGCCCCAGATTGTGTATACCAAAATGCCATTCTGAATATAGAATCTCATTATGAACTTTAGAATGGTCATTCTAGGACTAGCAAGACCATTTCACCTTGTCTTCCAAGTACTTTTAATTTTCAAGAAGTGTGGGGAGCACTGAATTGAGAAGGGCTTTGAGGTCACATTAAAACTCAGTGAGAATAAATGACATGCAATGTCTATCAAAAGGAGAGAGTACAGAACAGGTATGTATGCCAGGTATTTTCATTCCAGACTTAGAGTACAGGAATTTTATTTAATTTTATAGAATATTATTTAAAACAGCAGTAAGTAGTTAATTGCCTTTACAAATACTAGCAGATGGGTGTTGGAAAAGTTCATCATGCTTGTGAAAAAGCACGAAAACCCTTGCAGTATACCCTCTAGGCTGATGTGGCATTCATTTTTCTTAATTAAACTGTTATGTTTAGGGATCACCAAAATAACTCTCTAAAGGTAAGTGTTTCATCAAAGAGAGAATATATAAACTCCAGGGAAAGCAATAAATAGATCATCACAATGTTATCAGCTCCATGCAAAGTTATAAAGAATCAGGATGCTATCAAGTGAGGCTTCCAAGTGACTCAGTGGTAAAGAATCTGCCTGCCAGAGAAGGAGACACAATTCAATCCCTGGGTCAGGTAGATCCCCTGGAGAAGGAAATGGCAACCCACTCTAGTATTCTTGCTTTGGAAATCCCATAGACAGAGGAGCCTGGTGGGCGACTGTCCAGGGGGCTGCAAAGAGTCAGATACAATTGAGTGAATTAGCTTGTCTATCTATCTATTCTATTTTAGCTAAATAAACACTTTCCAAAATAATGAAATTTTTGCTCAAAGGCCCTAGTGAGTAAGTGGTGGAATCAGTATTTTGATTCAGATCTTCCTGACCCCTTAGGTTTTTAGCTAAATGAAGAAGGAAAAAATAGAGCCCTACAACAGAAATTAACTCCAAGACAGTCTTGGGAATACTCCATTGAAACCTCTTGAAATGCTCCTTGATTTTAAATACCTTAATAAGTTATTTATATTTAGGGAGTTCAGGGAGCAACAGTTAGAACTGGACATGGAACAACAGACTGGTTCCAAATAGGAAAAGGTGTACGTCAAGGCTGTATATTGTCACCCTGCTTATTTAACTTATATGTAGAGTACATCATGAGAAATGCTGGGCTGGAAGAAGCAAAAGCTGGAATCAAGATTTCCGGGAGAAATATCAATAACCTCAGATATGCAAATGACACCATCCTTATGGCAGAAAGTGAAGAGGAACTAAAAAGCCTCTTGATGAAAGTGAAAGTGGAGACTGAAAAAGTTGGTTTAAAGCTCAACATGCAGAAAACGAAGATCATAGCATCTGGTCCCATCACTTCATGGGAAATAGATGGGGAAACAGTGGAAACAGTGTCAGACTTTATTTTTTTGGGCTCCAAAATCACTGCAGATGGTGACTGCAGCCATGAAATTAAAAGATGCTTACTCCTTGGAAGGAAAGTTATGACCAACCTAGATAGCATATTCAAAAGCAGAGACATTACTTTGCCAACAAAGGTCCATCTAGTCAAGGCTATGGTTTTTCCTGTGGTCATGTATGGATGTGAGAGTTGGACTGTGAAGAAAGCTGAGCCGAAGAATTGATGCTTTTGAAGTGTGGTGTTGGAGAAGACTCTTGAGAGTCCCTTGGACTGCAAGGAGATCCAACCAGTCCATTCTGAAGGAGATCAGCCCTGGGATTTCTTTGGAAGGACTGATGCTAAAGCTGAAACTCCAGTACTTTGGCCACCTCATGCGAAGAGCTGACTCACTGGAAAAGACTCTGATGCTGGGAGGTATTGGGGACAAGAGGAGAAGGGGACAACAGAGGATGAGATGGATGGATGGCATCACTGCTTGATGGACGTGAGTCTGAGTGAACTCCGGGAGTTGGTGATGGACAGGGAGGCCTGGCGTGCTGAAATTCAAAGAGTAGGACAAGACTGAGCGACTGGTTAAACATTAAACATTCTTGAAGAGCTATGCAAATGACTTGGTTGAAGTATCAAAGGGGTATCAAGCTAAAGCTGTGGAACCTGACAGAATGGATTCAAACTGGCATATACACCACACACCAAATCAGGAAAAATTTCTTCATCAGACATTTCTTCATCTTCATGTTTCTATACATCTTGTGAACAGAGATACCAACTGTCCTTTTTCTCTTTGTACAAAACTATCTTTTCAAAGATATCTGTGTAGCAAGTAGCCTCAGAGGACAGAAAAGGTGTTTTCTATCAGATGAAAGATAAGTTTGTTTAAAATCTTGGGAAAAAGAGATAGGATCTCTCTGAAGAGCACGGGCAGGTATGTCCATTATAAAGGATTTAATGTTCCTAATCTCATGATTCCTTTCCTAGAACAATATATACTACCAAAAAAATATGCAGATGCCTCAGACTTTTGTACGAGAACTGGGGCTTGCAGAACTGGGACAAACACTACCGCTGTCTGACACTTTTGTGAATAAAAAGACACTGATTTGATTCTTACCCAAGAGTCTTGAATCTTCTTTCACCATCTGAGAAACTGTTAATTCTAAGTCAAGTAAAATCTCAAACTCTTCAAGGTTCTTGACATTTAATAAGTACTCTTGAGTATTTTTTTTTTAGAGCTTCAGTTTCTTACTGTGAAATTTAAAAGTGAATATGCTTATACGTTTCCTAATACACTACAAATACTTAAGCAAGTAGTAGCTAATTAGCAGTCATAGAAAGAGAAGCAAGTGGGTGCCATCTGCATCATGGTGGAACAAGATGCTCTCTTTGCCTCTTCCATTCAAACAACAACCAGTAAAACATCCATAACTTAACAAGGATGATTTGGCCTAACACACCAGGATGCTGGAGAGTTCCACACACCTGTACATGTAAATGTGGGTGGGCTAGAACACATACAGAAGGCAGAATCAGAGGAACAGCTGAGACAGTGACTGAGATCCTGGACCCTTGACCATAGTAACTGATCCCACAACCCTAGAGAACCTCGTAGCAAGGAAGGAGGCATACATGACTCCAGCACACCCAGCCACAGTGGGACCCATGGCCACAGAACCTGGCAGCAGTGACAGCTGAGCCTCCAACTGATCTCTCCAACTGTTAAGATACCTACCACTGCAGTCCTGCCAATCCACAGCAGCAGCAACTATGAATCTAATAACACCAGATACAGTAGAGACAAAAAAAACTACAGCTAGCTCCCTACTCTCCCTCTTCTCTCCACCATAGCAGAACTTAAGACTCAGGAGATCCCGGACACAGTTTAGGTTCTTGCCATGCCAGTGGTGATGCCAGCTACAATATCAACTCTAGTAGCAGCAAGGCCCCAGTGCCCACAGAGGCACAAGCAGCTACAATGAAGGTTCCAGGTAACACATCCAGCAAAGGTGGTAGAGAATAGAAAGTACTTATTCTCAAGTAAAACTACAGGAAGCTCCCAAAACATTGCTATAGCACAACCTATTGAAAAACAAAACAAAGGCCTCTAATTATTAATCTGTAAAATCATTAGAATCAAGGTAAAATAAAATATGTACCTAAAGTAGAAAGGTGTCCAGCATAGTATCAGCTCATGAAGCCCCATGAAAAATTGTGGTAACACAGTATCACAAAAAAAAATTCTCTAGAAACCAAATTTAAATTCTAACTAATGAAAAATTCAAAATAACTGCCCTGAAGAAACTCAGTGGACAACAAGAAGACTCAGAAAGGCAGTTCAACAAGATAAGGAATAAAATTACTGAACATAGGGAATACTTTACCAAAGACATTGAAACTCTAAAAGGAACCAAACAGAAATTATGGAGCTTAAGAATACAATAAATGAGATGAAAGATATAATGTTAAAACACTGAAAACAAATCAGATCATATGGAAGAGAGAATTAGTGAACTTGAAAATAAAATATAGAAATAATAAAGACAGAAGAAGAGAATTAGAATCTAGAAAAAGAAGAATGAGGAGGAGAAAGTGGGTGGGGGAAGGAGAGGAAATGTTTTGAGAAATACCCAACTCTATTATGAAAAAAAATCTAGGATAACAGGAGAAAGGAGAAAAGTGGGGGTGGGAAAAGGAGCGGAGAGTTTACCTAAAGAAATAACAGCAGAATTCAAAGGATTGGCCTTTGAAGCCATCTGGTCCTGGACTTCTGTTATTTATTGTTGTTGTTCAGTTGCTAAATCATGTCCAACTCTTTGCGACCCCATGGACTGCAGCACACCAGGCTTTCCTGTTCTTCACTATCTCCCAGAGTTTACTCAAACTCATGTCCATCTAACCAGTGATTTTAACCAATCATCTCATCCTCTTTTGTCTCCTTTTCCTCTTGCCCTCAGTCTTTCATGGCATCAAGATCTTTTCCAATGAGTTGGTTCTTCACATCAGGCTGCCAAAGTAGAAGCTTCAGCTTCAGCATCAGTCCTTCCAAAGAATATTCAGGACTGATTTCCTTTAGGACTGACTGTTTGATCTCTATGTTGTCCAAGCAACTCTCAAGAGTCTTCTCTTGTGCAACAATTCAAAAGCATCAATTCTATGTTACTCAGCCTTCTTTATGGTCCAACTTTCACATCTGTACATGAGGACTGGAAAAACCATACCCTTTGACTAGATGGATCTTTGTCAGCAAAGTAACGTCTCTGCTTTTTAATATGCTGTCTGTTTGTCACAGTTTTTCTTCCAAGGAGCAAATGTCTTTTCATTTCATGGCTGCAGTCACCATCCTCAGTGATTTTGAAGCCCAGGAAAATAAAATCTGCTATTGTTTCCAATTTTTCCTCATCATTTGCCACGAAGAGATGAGACCAGATTCCATGGTCTTCATTTTCTGAATGTTGGGTTTTAAGCCAGCTTTTTCACTTTCCTCTTTCACTCTCATCAAGAGACTCTTTAGTTCCTCTTTGCTCTCTGCCATTAGAGTGGTATTATCTGCATATTTGAGATTGTAGTTATTTCTCCTGGAAATCTTAATTCTAGCCTGTGATTCACATAGCCCAGCATTTTGTATATAGGCACATTATTGGCATAAACTTGCTTTTAATAGTCTCACACAACTTCTGTTATGTCAGTTCTTACCTATCCTTTTTCATTTCTAATTTTGTTGATTTGTGTCCTCTCCCTTTTTTTCTTGATGAGTCTGGCTATAGGTTTCTCAGTTTTGTGCTCTTTTCAAAGAAACAGCTTTTATTTATGTTGATCTTTTCAACTATTTCTTTTTTAGTCTCTATTTCATTTATTTCTGCCCTAATCTTTATGATTTATTTCCTTCTACTAATCTTGAGTTTTGTTTTTCTTTCTCTAGTCGCTTTAGGTATAACATTAGGCAGTTTATTTGAAGGTTTTCTGGTTTCCTGAGGTAAGCAAGAACTTCTTTTGCTGTATCCATAGGTTTTGGATCATCAGGTTTTCATTTTCATTTGTCTCTAAGTATTTTTTATTTCCTTGTCATTTCTTCAGTGATCTAATCGTTGTTTAGTGGAATATTCTCTAGACTCCATATTTTGTGGCTTTTTTTTAAAGCTTTTTTCTTGCAGTTCATTTCTAATTTCATAGTGTTACAGTCACAAAAGATGCTTAATACAATTTCTGTTTTCTTAAACTTATCAAGGCTTGCTTATGTCCCAGCATGTAATCTCTCCAGAGAATATTACAATTATAAGGCAATATAACTGATGAATATGGGTGCAAGAATCCTCAACAAAATACTAGCCAACCAAATCTAACAATACATCAAAAGGATTATATTCCATGACCAAGTGAGATTTATCCCAGGGTTGCAAGGATTTTTCAATATCTATAAATTAATCAGTTGACACATCACATTAAATGATACAAAAATCAAAGTCATATGATCATCTCAATAAATGTAGAAAAAGCTTCTGTAAAATTTAACATCCATTTATGATAAGAACTATCCAAAAAGTAAAAATAGAGGTAACAAACCTCAACATAATAAAGGCCATATACAACAAACCCACAGCTAACATCATATGTAGTGGTGAAAAGTTGAACACATTGCCTCTAAGATCAGGAACAAAACAAGAATTATCACTTACACCAACTTTATTCCACATAGTTTTGGATGCTTTACTGACAGCAATCAAAGAAAAATAAATAAAAAGGAAACCAAATTGGAAAGGAAGATGTAAAACTTTCACTGTTTGCAGATTAAATTATACACAGAAAATCCCAAAGATACTACCAGAAAATTACTAGAACTCATCAATGAATCAGGTAAAGCTGCAGGACACAAAATTAATATAAAGAAGTCTGTTGTATTTTATACACTAACAACAAAATACAGAAAGAGAAATTAAGAAAAGAATGCCATTTACCACTGCATCAAGGCTTCCTGACTTCAGAATACAGGAATCAAAACAGCATAGTAGTGGCAGAAAATACAGATCTATGGAATAGGATAGAAGGTCCAGAGATTAACCCATGCACCTATGGTCAACTAATCTTTAACAAAGGGGGAAAGAATATAAAATGGAGAAAAGACAGCTTGTTCAATAAATGGTACTGTGAAAACTGGACAGCTACTTGTAAAAGAATGAAATCAGAACACTTTCTAACACCATACACAAAAACAAACTCAAAATGGTTTAAAGACATAAAAATAAGGCCAGACACTATAAAACTCTTAGGGAAAATATAGTCAGAACACTCTGTGACCTAAATTGCAGATCCTTTTTGATCCACCTCCAAGAGTAATAAAAATAAACACAAAAATAAATAAATGGGACTTAATTAAACTCAAAAGCTGTAGCAAAGCAAAGGAAACCATAGATAAGACAAAACAACAACCCTCAGAATGGGAGAAAGTACTTGCAGACAACACAGTTGATAAAGGATTAATCTTAAAAATACACAAGCAGCTCATGCAGCTCAATATTCAAAAAGGAAAAAAAAAAAAGAAGTAATAAAAAAATGGGCTGAGGACCTAAATAGAAATTTCTCCAAAGATGATAATACAGGGGGGCCAACAGGCAAATGAAAAAATGCTCAACGTCATTAACTATCAGAGGAATGCAAATCAAAATCACAATGAGGTATCACCTCACACTGGTCAGAATGGACAGCATTAAAAAAATCTACAAACACTAAGTGCTATACAGGGTGTGGAGAAAAATGAACACTATTGCACTGTTGGTGAGAATGTAAATTGATAAAACCAACATGCAGAACAGTATAGAGGTTCCTTAAAAAACTAAAATAGAACTACCATATGGCCCAGCAATCCCACCACTGGGCATAAAAAAACCTGAGAAAACCATTATTCAAAAACGCATATGTACCATAATGTATGACTGCAGCACTATTCACAATAGCCTGAACATGCAATCAACCTAAATGTCTATCAAAAGATGAATGGATAAAGAAGAAGAGGTACATATATACAAAGGAATATTACTCAGTCATACAAAGGAATGAAATTGGGTCCTTTGTAGTCAGGTAGATAAACTTAGAGTCTGTTCCTCAAAGTGAAATAAGTCAGAAAGAGAAAAATAAATATCATATCTTAACATATATAGAAATGGAATCTAGAAAAATGGTACTGGTGAACATATTTTCAGGGAAGGAATAAAGATGCAGACATAGAGAAGACTTATGGCCCAGGGGGAAGGAGAGGGTGGGAAGAATTGAGAGACTAGGATTGACATATATTCACTACCATGTGTAAAAGAGAGAGCTAGTGGGAAGCTGCTGTATAGCACAGGGAACTCAGCTCAGTGCTCTGTGATGACCTAGAGGAGTGCTATGATGGGGAATGGGAGGGAAGATCAAGAGGATGAAATATATGTATATATACAGCTGATTCACTTTGTTGTACAGCAGGAGATAACACAACAGCAGAAAGCAATTACACTCCACTAAAAACAAACAAACAAAAAAGAACAAGAAAATACCTACAAATAAACCTACCTAAAGACACAAAAGAACTGTACTGCAAAAACTATAAGATGTTGATGAAAGAAATTGAAGACCACATAAACAAATGATAAGATATACTATGTTCTCAGACTGGAAGAATCAATATTATTAAAACGATCACATTACCCAAGGCAAGCTACAAATTCAATGCAGTATTTATCAAATTACCAATGGTATGTTTCACAGAACTGGAACAAAAATTGTTTAATCTGTATGGAAACATAAAAAATACTCAATAGCCAAAACAATCTCGAGAAAGAACAGAACTGTCAGAATCATGCTCCCTGATATCAGACTATATTGCAGTCATCAAAACAGTATAGCACTTGCACAAAAACTGACACATAGATGAATGGAAAAGGGCCCAGAAACATGCCCACAGTTATAATCACGACTGAAGCCACATAGCAGCAGCAGCAACCTATGACAAAGGAGGCAAGAATATATGACAGAGAAAAGACTGTTTCTTCAATAGGCAGTTATGCAAAAACTGAACAGTTATGCATCAATGAACGACATTAGAACATAGCACCATATATAAGAATAAACTTTAAATGTATTAAAGATCTAAATGTAAGACTGGATACTATAAAAATCCTACCAAAAACATAGGCAAAACAAACTTTGATACAAAGTACAGCAACATTTTTTTTTGCATCTGTTTCATAGGGTAAAGAAAACAAAAGCAAAAATAAATCAGATGTATTATTAATTAAACTTAAAAGCCTTTATATAGCAAAGGAAACTATAAGCAAAATGAAAAGACATTTTACAAACTGGGAGAGAATATTTGCAAACAACGCAACCAACAAGGAGTTAATTTCTAAAATATACAAACAGCTTATACAACTCAATATAAAAAAAAAAAATGCACAGAAAACCCAAATAGACATTTCTCCAAAGAAGACATACAGATGGCCAATAGGTACATGAAAAGGCACATGAAAACTAAATTTCTCACACCTGTTGGAATGACCATTATCAAAAATTCCAAAATTAATAAATTCTGGAGAAGATGTGAGAAAAGGGATCCCTCACATAAGGTAAATGGGAATGTAAATTGGTGCAGCCACTGTGAAGAACAGTATGGAGGTTCCATAAAATACTTAAAAAAGAGCTGCCATATAATCCAATAATCCCACTCGAGGGCATATATCCAGAGAAGATTAAAACTCTAATTCAAAAAAACATACGCGGGTATATACCTGTGGCGGATTCATTTCGATATTTGGCAAAACTAATACAGTATTGTAAAGTTTAAAAATAAAATTAAATTAAAAAAAACAAAACAAACAAACAAACAAAAAAAAGACATACGTACCCAGTGTTCACAGCAGCACTATTTACCAGTGCCAAGAAATGGAACCAATCCTAATGTCCATCAACAGGTGAATACATAAAGCAGACATTGCATACAGCATACATACATATAAATTCACATATATACATATACATACATATGAAATATTATATTACATATATAATGGAATGTTACTCAGCCATTGAAAAAAATGAAATAATGTCATCTGTAGCAACATGAATGGGCCTAGAGATTATTATACTAAGTAAAGTAAGTCAGACTGAGAAAGACAAATATATGATATCACTTATATGTGGAATTAAAAAAAATAATTTAAAGGAACTTAATAACAAAACAGAACTAGACTCATAGACACAGAAAACAAACTTGTCATTATCAAAGGGGAAGTGAGGAAGAATAAATTGGGAAACAGTGATTAACAGACATACATCACTATATAAAATAGATAACCAAGGACCTACTGTATAGTACAGGAAACTATACTCACTATCTTACAATAACCTATAGTAGAAAATAATAGATAGATATAACTGGATTACTTTGCTTTATACCTGAAACACTGCAAATCAACTACACTTCAGTAAAAAAGAAGATTTTATTTATTAGATGTTATACATAAACTTCATGGTAACCATAAAAATAAATCTAGAGCAGAGATGCAAAAAAGAAAGGAAAAGGAAACTGAGAAAAATATAGAAAATCATCAAAATAAAATAATAATAGTATTATTTTTTAATAATAGAAATAATAGAAAAAAAAAAAGATACAGAGCAACCAGAAAAAAAAATATGGAAATACTAAGCCCTTTATTTGTCAATAATCACCCTAAACATAAATAGGCTGAATTCACCAGTCATAACACAAAGTACACAGAATACAAAAACACCCAAATATATGCTGTCCAGGAAACTCAACTCAGCTCTAAAGGTGAGCATAGACATAAAGGGAAGGGATGGAAGACCATACTCAATGCAATGGCAGCCAACTATACTCATATGAGACAGAATTCAAACCAAAAATGGTAACAAGAGATAGAGATGGACACACTGTAATGATAAAAGGTACAATTCATCAAGAAGACACAATAATTATCAATATGCACACCCCCAGCACAGGAGTACCAACATACACAAAAAAATTATATTAAAAATATTTTTTAAATGCCTGGAGACAACGGAAAAGAAAAGAAAATATAACAAAATCTATCAGATGCATCAAATGTTGTACTAAAAGGAAAGTTTATAGCCAAGCAGATCTATCTCAAGAAACAAGAAAAAATTTCAAATATACAATCTAACTTTTCACCTAAAAGAACTAGGAAAAAAAGAACAAAGTCCTAGAAGGAGGAAAATAATATAGATCGCAGCAGAAATAAATTGAAATGAAATTTAAAAACATAATAGAAATGATCGATGAAATTAAGAGCTGAATTTGTAAAGATAAAGCTTTAGCTAGAATCATGAAGGAAAAAAGAAAGAAAGAAGGCTCAAATAAACAAAATCCAAAATGAAAGGGAAGGAATAACAAAAGATATCACAGAATCACAAAAACACAAAGGATTATAAAAAAATACTACGAGCAACTATACACCAACAAACTGCACAACCAAGAAGAAATGGATATATTCTTAGAATCATACAATATCCAAAGATTAAACCATAAAGAAATAAAAAAATCTGAATAGATTGAAAACTGGTAAGGTAATTAAAACAGTAATCAGAAATCTCACAAAAAACAAAATTCCAGACCCAAAACAGCTTTACAGGTGAATTCTACCAAATATTCAAAGAATACTGAATACTGATGCTTCCCAAACTCTTCGAAAAAATTATAAAAGAGGAATGTTTCCTAACTCATTATATGAAACTAACATTAACCTGATACCTAAACCAGACGAGTACACACACACAAAAGAAAATTACAGATCAACCTCTCTGATGAACATATATGTAAATATTCTCAACAAATATTAAACTTAATACAACAATGCATTTAAAAAATCATAAGTCATGATCAATTGGGATTTATTCCTGGAGTGAATGGATGGGTCAACATCTGCAAATCAATGTGAGATATACATGTTGAGGTATGTATATATAAATATATGAATATATATATATATATACACATACACACAGATGTGGGTATACAGACAAATATACCACAATAAAAAATGAAAAATAAATATCATACGTACAATTCAATAGATACAGAAAAAGCATTTGACAAGATTCAACACACATTTATGACAAAAATCTCTCTACAAAATAGGTATAGAGGAGAGTACTTCAATGTAATAAAGGCCTAGAAGGCAGAAATGGAAAGATATTCCATTATTATGGATTAACACTGTTAAAATGTTGGAAGAATTAACATTGTTAAAGAAAATGCTACCTAGAGCAATCTACATTTTCAACACAATCCCTATAAAAATTCCAACATTTTTCCAGAAACAGAATGAAAAGTCCTAAAATTTATATGAAACCATAAAAGACACAGAGTGACTAAAGCAATTCCATAAAAAGGACAAAAATAAAGATCTCACACTGATTTAAAATTATATTACAAAGCTATAATAATTAAAATAGCATAATATTGGCAGAAAATCATACCTAGAGCTCAACAGAATAAAATTGAGAGCCCAGATAGACCTACAAATATATTGAAAATTAATTTATGACAAATGAGCAAAGAAGATACAATTGACAAAGGATAGTATTCAATGAAAGGCACTGTGAAAACTGAATAGCCAAATGAAAAATAATAAAATCAGACCACTATTTTTTGCCATTTATAATCATCAACTCAAAGTAGATTACAGACTCAAAACTATAAAAGGACTAGAAAAAAGCATGGACAGTATAGACAGTTTGTTATCGATCTTAGCAATATCTATCTGGATATGTCTCCAAGAAAAGAGAAACAAAGGCAAAAATAAACAAATGGGGCTACATCAAACTAAAATGCTTCTGAACAGCAAAGGAAACGACTAACAAAATGAAAATACCACCTAATGGAATGGGAGAAGACACTTGCAAACCCTACATTAAACAAGCGCTTACTATCCAAAACAACACTACGAACAAAGCTAGTGGAGGTGATGGAATTCCAGTTGAGCTATTTCAAATCCTGAAAGATGATGCTGCAAAAGTGCTGCACTCAATATGCCAGCAAATTTGGGAAACTCAGCAGTGGGCCACAAGACTGGAAAAGGTCAGTTTTCACTCCAAAGAAGGGCAATGCCAAAGAATGCTCAAACTACGGCACAACTGCACTCATCTCACACGCTAGTAAAGTAATGCTTAAAATTCTCCAAGCCAGGTTTCAGCAATACGTGAACCGTGAACTTTCTGATGTTCAAGCTGGTTTTAGAAAAGGCAGAGGAACCAGAGATCAAATTGCCAGTATCCGCCAGATCATTGCAAAAGCAAGAGAATTCCAGAAAAACATCTATTTCTGTTTTATTGACTATGCCAAAGCCTTTGACTGTGTGGATCACAATAAACTGTGAAACTGGAGGCCTATTATACAGAGTGAAGTAAGCCAGAAGGACAAACACCAATACAGTATACTAACGCATATATATGGAATTTAGAAAGATGGTAACGATAACCCTGTATACGAGACAGCAAAAGAGACACTGATGTATAGAACAGGCTTATGGACTCCGTGGGAGAGGGAGAGGGTGGGAAGATTTGGGAGAATGGCATTGAAACATGTGAAATGTCATGTATGAAACGAGATGCCAGTCCAGGTTCGATGCACGATGCTGGATGCTTGGGGCTGGTGCACTGGGACGACCCAGAGGGATGGTATGGGGAGGGAGGAGGGAGGAGGGTTCAGGATGGGGAACACATGTATAATTTTTTTTAATTAAAATTGAAAAATAAATAAATAAATAAATATGTGAATAAAAAAAAAAATAAACTGTGGAAAATTCTGAAAGAGATGGGAATACCAGACCACTTGATCTGCCTCCTGAGATATCTGTATGCAGGTCAGGAAGCAACAGTTAGAACTGGACATGGAACAACAGGTTCCAAATAGGAAAAGGAGTACCTCAAGGCTGTATACTGTCACCCTGCTTATTTCACTTATATGCAGAGTACATCATGAGACACGCTGGGCTGGAAGAAGCACAAGTTGGAATCAAGACTGCCAGGAGAAATATCAGTAACCTCAGATATGCAGATAACACCACCCTCATGGCAGAAAGCGAAGAAGAACTAAAGCCTCTTGATGAAAATGGAAGAGGAGAGTGGAAAAGTTGGCTTAAAGCTCAACATTCAGAAAACTAAGATCATGGCATCCAGTCCCATCACTTCATGGCAAATAGATGGGGAAACAGTGGAAACAGTGGCTGACTCTATTTTTCTGGGTTTCAAAATCACTGCAGATGGTGCCTGCAGCCATGAAATTAAAAGACACTTTCTCCTTGGAAGGAAAGTTATGATCGACCCAGAGAGCATATTAAAAAGTAGAGACATCACTTTACCAACAACGGTCCATCTAGTCAAGGTTATGGTTTTTCCAGTGGTCATGTATGGATGTAACAGTTGGACTATAAAGAAAGCTGAGTGCCGAAGAATTGATGCTTTTGAACTGTGGTGTTGGAGAAGACTCTTGAGAGTCCCTTGGACTGCAAGGAGATCCAACCAGTCCATCCTAAAGGAGATCAATCCTGGGTGTTCATTGGAAAGACTGATGTTGAAGCTGAAACTCCAATACTTTGGCCACCTGATGCGAAGAGCTGACTCATTGGAAAAGATCCTGATGCTGGGAAGGATTGAGGGCAGGAGGAGAAGGGGACGACAGAGGTTGAGATGTTTGAATGGCATCATCGACTCAATGGACATGGGTTTGGGAGGACTCCGGGAGTTTGTGTTGGACAGGGAGGCCTGGCGTGCTGTGATTCATGGGGTCACAAAGAGTCAGACATGACTGAGCAACTGAACTGAACTAATCCAAAATATAAAGGAGCACTTATAAAACTCAACAAGAACAAAACCTGTTCAAAAAATGGAAGAAGGATTGGAGATTATGATTTTTCCAAAGAATTTCTGGTTGGGTTGCAAAAGTAGGAATGCAAGTGATACCAGAATAACAGGCAAGTTTGGTCTTAGAGTACAAAATGAAGCAGGGCAAAAGCTAACAGAGTTTTGTTAAGAGAACGCACTGGTCATAGCAAAGACTCATTTCCAACAACCCAAGAGATGAGTCTACACATGGATGTCACCAGATGGTCAAAACTGAAATCAGATTGATTAGGTACTTTGTAGCTGAAGAAGGAGAAACTCTATAGAGTCAGTAGAAACAATACCTAGAATGACTGTTTCTCAGATCATGAGCTCCTTATTTCAAAATTCAGGTTTAAATTGAAAGAAGTAGAAAAAAACCACTAAACCATTCAGGTGTTACCTAAATCAAATCCCTTATGATTATACACTGGAGGTGATGAATAGATTTAAGGGATTAGATCTGGTAGACAAAGTATCCGAAGGACTATGGATGGAGATTTGTAACATTATACAGGAGGTAGTAACCAAAAATATCTGAAAGAAAAAGAAATGCAAAAAGGCAAAGTGGTTGTCTGAGGAGGCTTTACAAATAGCTGAGTTAAGAAGACAAGCAGCATGCAGGGGAGAAAGGGAAAGATATATCCAACTGAATGCAGAGATTCAGAGAATAGAAGGAGAGATAAGAAGGCTTTTTAAAATGAACAATGCAAAAAATAGAGGAAAACAACAGATGAGAAAGACTACAGATCTTTTATAGAAAATTGGAGGCATTAAGGGAACATTTCATGCAAGGATGGGCACAATAAAGAACAGAAACAATGATACCACTCTAATAACAGAAAGTGAAGAGGAACTAAAAAGCCTCTTGATAAGGGTGAAAGAAAAGACTGAAAAAAGCTGGCTTAAACCCAACATTAAAAAAACTAAAATCATGGCATCCTTTCCCATAACTTCATGGCAAATAGAAGGGGAAAAAGTGGAAGCAGTGACAGAACTTACTTCCCCGGACTCCAAAATCACTATGGATGGTGACTACAGCCATGAAATTAATATATGCTTGCTCTCTAGAAGGAAAGCTAAGACAAACCTAGACAGGATAACATATTAAAAAGCAGAGACAGCAACCTCCAAAATGAATACCACAATAACAGAAAGTTAACTAAAATGAAAAGAATAGTATTATGTCCCAGATGAAGGAACAAGATAAATTCCCAGAAAGACAATGGAATGAAGTGGAGATAGGAAACCTTCCAGAAAAAAGAATTCTGAATAATGACAGATAAGATGGTCCAGGATTTTGGAAGAGAATGGAGAAGATGCAAGAAATAATTAGCAAAGACCAAGAAGAACTAATGATGGACTTTGGCATCATTAGATGGTTGAATGGCATGACCGACTTGATGGACATGAGTTTGAGCAAATTCTGGGAAGTTGGTGATGAACAGGCAAGCCTGGTGTGCTATAGTCCATAGGGGAGCAGAGAGTCAGACATGACTGAGCCACTGAACTGAACTGAACTGAGAAGAACTAAAGAACAAACAAACAGAGATTAGCAATATACTAGAAGGATTCAACAGTAGAATAACTGAGTAGGAAAATACGGTAAGTTACTTGGAAGACAGAATGGTGAAAATCACTGCTGCAAATCAGAATATAAAAAGCAGAGACATCACGTTGCAGAGAAAGGTCCATATAGTCAAAGCTATGGTTTTTCCAGTAGTTATGTACAGATGTGAGAACTGGGCCATAAAGAATGCTGAACACCAAAGAATTGATGCTTTTGAATTGTGGTGCTGGAGAAGACTCTTAAGAGTCCCCTTGGACTGTGAGGAAATCAAACCAGTCCAACCTAAATGAAATCAACCCTGAATATGCATTGGAAGGACTGATGCTGAAGTTGAAGCTCCAATACTTTGGGCACCTGATGTGAAGAGCCAACTCAATGGAAAATATCCCGATGCTGGGAAAAATTGAGGGCAAAAGGAGAAGGGAGCAGCAGAGGATAAGATTATTATATAGCGTCACTGAGTCACTGAACATGAGTTTGAGCAAACTTTGGACAGCAGTGGATGATGGAAGAGCCTGGTGTGCTGCAGTCCATGGGGTCACAAATAGTCGAACAACCACAACAAAATTCATGCACAAATTCCACTAAAGTTGAATATGTCTGTCTTCTAGGTTATGTACTTTGAATCTTTGTTCTCATTAGTATATCACTATGCTTTCCCATAATACAAGTGATCCTTATCATTATTAATAATAAATTATACAGCATTCTTAATTTTACACATTCACAAGCTAATTTACCTATCAGAAATCTTTAAAAGATTAATAAATTCAGTTAATATTTCAAAATGAAAACAAAGTTATGACTGACAGTCTAAAGTTCTATGCATCATAAACTCTGTATGTTTTTCTAATATAAATATTGACACATATACACAATGTATGCATAAATACATACATATATAATGTAATGCACTGTCTTATTTCACAAGTAATGTTTTCAAGTATTTTCTTTAATCTGTCATATACTGTAAGTGCTTATTTTTTTCTAAGCCTCAGATTTTATAAAAGAAACAAGCACTAAATATCTTTTGCAAATATATATCACTCATTTTTAAAATATTTTCATTATGGCAAAGCAATACTCAGTCAACATAAAGATAAGCATTATTTTTTTCTTTACCTCTACAGATAGGAACAGGAAAATCCCATGAGGCTGTATTGACTGAATTGGCTATACAGGTGAGTTGAGGGTGGCCATCGAGGATATACCCAGTTACACAGCTGTAGCGGATCTTGTCTCCAACATCAAATCTTGTACCATATAACACACCTTTGGGTGGAACTCCTGGATTTCCACAAGAGCTACTCTGCAATTCTACAGAATAGAAGGAAGAGGAGTTTACAGTTATTTTAATACATATTTTTATGTTTTAGATTTATAAAATTACATGTAGATACAGATGTCCTTTTTCCTTTTAAGAAGATTTACAAAATAATGGAAATGTCCTCTATTTCAATTACATCAACAGAGAAGTATGGAAAAGGACCAAAATTTTACTGAATAGGTATTACATGCCTATCTTCATGCTAGAAAAATTTAGATATTTGTTATTAAGTTTGTAACAATTGTTTAAATTAGGATTAATTATTCATATTTTACACCTGGGTTCTATCCTTGGGTTTAGATATTTTATATTATTTTTGTAGCAATTTTTAAAATTAATATTTATTACTCATATTTTACAATCAGGTTTTAGCCCTGAGTCAGGAAGATCGCCTGGAGAAGGAAATAGCAACCCACTCCAATATTCTTGCCTGGGAAATCCCATGGACAGAGGAGCCTGGTGGGTTATAGTCCATGGGGTCACAAAAGAGTCAGACAAAACTGAGCAACTAAACAACAAATAAATCACATTTCACAGACAATTAAAAAGAGCAATATCATTTATGTGGCTTTTTCAATGTTATATTCTACTAACATAGTAATATAAAAATCAAGTTTCATCAATACACTCTCCATTACTTTGATGCTTCTGCTGCTGCTGCTGCTAAGTCGCTTCAGTCGTGTCCGACTCTGTGCGACCCCGTAGACGACAGCCCACCAGGCTCCTCCATCCCTGGGATTCTCCAGGCAAGAATACTGGAGTGGGTTGCCATTTTCTTCTCCAATGCATGAAAGTGAAAAGTGAAAGTGAAGTCGCTCAGTCGTGCCCGACTCTTAGCGACCCCATGGACCGCAGCCTACCAGGCTCCTCCATCCATGGGATTTATCAATAAAAATATTAAGTAAAAATACCAAAATAAAAAACACTTTATAAAATGTAGTAGCAACTGTATAAAATCAACAATCATTTATGGATAATTAGTGCAGTAAACAAAGTTGAAATTTTATATTTTTACCCATAATATGCACATGGTACTTTTGAGAGTATTTCTTAAGTGAACAAAATTTTTTGTTTGTTTAATTTTTCAATGGTACTGAAAAGAAAAAAATCAGTCATGAATTTCAAATGAGGTCAATCAGTGAAAGAAGTATTGAAGATTCATAGAACTTTCCTTATATACATTAGAAATAAAGTATATACTTTCAGTTTAAAGCAATTATTTAAAGTTCTCAAGCCTAGAAATGTAAAGAACTTGACTATTATTAATTAAATATCAATGGTTTCTATAAATAACAGGTAATTCATTAAGCTACCTTAGCATTTAATTATACATTATAAACTACTATTTGCAAAATATTTTAAGTATCTGTAACCATGGTTAATGATTTTTAATATTTCACTTTACCATTTCATAAAGGCAAATTCTATAGTTCATTTTCAGTAAAATTTAACGCATTTATTTCCTGTAAATTTTCAGTCATTCTTTACAAAATATTTTTGAAATGAACAATTTATTTTGGAATAGTTAATTTTTAAGAAAATTTAGTTGATTAATAGATGAGCTGTTTGCTGCAAGAGAGGGGAGGTTAATAAGTTTTGATGAAATGAGTTAAGAATTCAATCCCTTGAATATAGTAAAGAAAAAGGAAATAATTTTAATGAAATTACCACTTGTGTTTTTAGAATAAATCTATTCCTTCCCTCTCACCCCTCAAGAAATAATTGAGGTCAGGACTTCAATTATCATGAACTTTTACATCTAGGGAAAAAGGAGTTTCCAAATTATTTCACAAGAAGCTTCAGGTGTAGAAATGAAAGGAGGAAAAGAAAAAGTGTCTAAATAGTTGCTATGCTCAAATTTAACTTTTATTTACATGAACAAATAAACATTACACAGAAAAAGTACTAAAGCAAAAAGAAAACATATGAAGTGAATCACTGAATGCATAATAACACTGATTCGAGTTTTAAAGATTACCTAATCTTACCTCTTGCCTTGTGGCTGAATTATATTGAAAACAAAAGACAGATAATAATTTAGGCTGTTTCAAAATTAAGCTAAAAGAAAAAAATCCAAAATATATCTGGTTCTCCTCTTCAGGAAACTGCTGCTATTGTTTGCCCTTGTTCTTTGACCTTCATTAAAAATAACCTACCCATCATCCTCTGTACATTGAGGAATTCATGAACACATTATTAAGAACTTTCACATTCAGGTTTAATAGATCCCAATTGTATAGCCATTGCTCATGGTTTCTATTTTTTGTCCCCTCCCAACCCTTTAATTTGGGACTTCTCTCTCTATGCTGTTTATGTCCATTTTAAAACGCAGAGCCAAGAAATATATGTTATTAGCTGGAAGAATTATATGCTTCCCAGATAGTGATAGTGGTAAAGAATCTATCTGTCAATACAGGAGATGTAGTGAGACAGATGTGGTTTGATCCGGAAGATTCCCTGGAGTAGGAAATGGCAACCCACACCAGTATTCTTGCCTGGGATAAATATATATTCTGTATATATATAGCATTTTTTAAAATGGTGGGCTACTCTCCAACTCTGCAACCCAATGCTATGTAGCCCATCAGGGTCCTCTGTCCATGGGATACCTATAGCGGATTCATGTTGATGTATGGCAAAACCAATACAATATTGTAAAATAATTAACCTCCAATTAAAATAAATAAATTTATATTGTAAAGTAATTAACCTCCAATTAAAATAAATTTATATTAAAAAATAAAAATGCTATATTCTGATTAAACATTCATGTTTTATTCTTGATTTTTCTAAATAGTGTTGCAATATGAACTTTTACATAAAATTAGCTTTTTGTCATTACTATAAGAGTTGTAAAACTAGCTAAGATAGACTAATTTTTAAACACTGCTTCTACCAGCAATCAAGAGTTTGAATTTCAAGAGAAAACGAAGATATACATGGAGAGGTAGCTCAGTAATACACGTTGCAAAGTAATCTGATGCTGGGAGGGATTGTGGGCAGGAGGGAAAGGGGACAACAGAGGATGAGATGGCTGGATGGCATCACTGACTCAATGGACAGGGAGGCCTGGAATGCTGCGATTCATGGGGTCGCAAGGAGTCGGACACGACTGCGCAACTGAACTGAACTGAAGTGACAATTAATTTAATTAATTTATTCATCAGAAGCTCTTGAGGTTTACCATTAACAATGCTCTATGATATGTACCAGTGTAAAAAACACCGCATTCCCTGCTTTCTAAAAATCAACAGTTTGAGGAATCTAATATCCTCAGTCATTGAAACCAACTCTGAACCATATTCTGATTTAAGCATTCATTTTCACACCTTTAGTTCAGTTCAGTTGCTCAGTCATGTCAGACTCTTTGCGACCCCATGAACTGCAGCATGCCAGGCCTCCCTATCCATCACCAACTGCTGGAGTCCACCCAAACCTATGTCCATTGAGTCAGTGATGCCATCCAACCATCTCACCCTCTGTCGTCCCCTTCTCCTCCTGCCCTCAATCTTTCCCAGCATCAGGGTCTTTTCCAATGAGTCAGCTCTTCGCATTAGGTGGCCAAAATATTGGAGTTTCAGCTTCAACATCAGTCCTTCCAATGAACACCCAGGACTGATCTCCTTTAGGATGGACTGGTTGGATCTCCTTGCAGTCCAAGGGACTCTCAAGAGTCTTCTCCAACACCACAGTTCAAAAGCATCAATTCTTCGGCACTCAGCTTTCTTTATAGTCCAACTGTCACATCCATACATAAACACTGGAAAAACCATAGCTTTGACTAGACAGATCTTTGTTGGTAATGTCTCTGCTTTTTAATATGCTGTCTAGGTTGGTCATAACTTTCCTCACAAAATACCTAGCATCATATATAATTTCCCTCATTGTACAGAAAGGGAAATTGGGAATCAAGTAACTTTCAAGGCCACACAACTAGTAAGTTTTAGACTTGGGTATGTCTCTAAATTAAAAGACTTAGATCATTGCACAAGTACATGCTGTTACCCAATGAAAAGTGATGTTCATTCCACAAATGTTTATTAAGCAGTTGTCATGGGCAATGTTTGGGGGACTGTTGTTCAATCGCTCAGTTGTGTCCAGCTCTTTGTAACCCCATGGACTACAGCACACCAGGCTCCTTTGTCATTCACTATCTCCTGGAGTTTCCTCAAAATCATGTCTATTAAGTTGGTGATGCTACATAACTGCCTCATACTCTAGCACCCCCTTCTCTTAGTTTTGCAAATGACAGACATGGCTCTTCCTTCATAGAGTTAATAAATGATGCTAACCAACAAAATAAATGACTACAGAATATTAATTATAATGTAGTAATTGGGATAACCAAGACCCCATTTTGATTCCTGGGTCAGAAAGATCCCCTGGAGAAGGTTTAGGCTACCCACTCCAGTATTTCTGGGCTTCCCTGGTGGCTTAGACAATAAAGAATCCACCTGCAGTGCAGGAGACCTGCATTTGATTCTTGGGTTGGGAGGATCCCCTGGAAGAGGGGAAGGCAACCCACTCCAGTATTCTTGCCTGGAGAATCCCCATGGACAGAGAAGCATGCAGTTCTTGGGGTCACAAACAGTTGAATTGAGCAACTTAGCAGGTAGGTAGTTGGGATAAAAGAAACATACAGGCTTAAATAAAAGTATATAATTGAGAAAGTTTAATTAGTCTAGATTATGACATAAGTTTTTTTTTCTTTTTTATATTATTATGTTTTTTATTTTTATTTTTTTACAATATTGTATTGGTGTATACCCATGGTGGATGCATGTTGATGTATGACATAAGTTTTAAAAACAGGATAAAGACTTAGCTAGAGCAGGGATCCCCAACTCCTGGGCTGCAGTCTGATACCAGTCTGTTAGGAACCAGGTGTGTTCACCTCCTGAACACAGCAGGAGGTGAGCAGAGGGCTACTGAGCAAAGCTTCATCTACCACTCCCCATCGCTTGCATTACTCCCTGAACCATCTCTTCCTCCACCCCAGTCAATGGAAACTTTGTCTTTCACAAAACCAGTCTCTGGTGCCAAAATCTTTAGGGAGCTAGAGGGGGAAAAATATGAGAATTATCAAGCATATTCAAAATTTAAAGTATAAGAATCAAAGAACTCTAATAGTTATTAGATTTAAAAATATAGTGAAGATAGTTCTATGGCTGTGATAAGGTTGAAACTAAATTTGTATAAAAGTATTCCAAAAGGGTTGGCCAAAAAACAGATTTATGTAGTGAATATACTGGAGAAGGAAATGGCAATCAACTCCACATTCCTATCTGGAAAATCCTGTGAACAGAGCCTGGTGGGCCACAGTCCATGGGGTCACAAGGAGTCAGACATGACAGTGACTAAGCAGCAACAGCAGTGAATCTATATAACATGCATATGTCATGAATAGAAAAGAGAACTTCTCCATCATTAAATGTTACTGTGAGAGAGATACTATAAGTACTTCCAGAGAGAAAAACTGAGAGTAAATAATTGGAATCCCTAAATGTATATATGAGCAGAGATTTTCATATTATGTATGATATGTACAGTGTGAGTTTACTAATATATACTAATTCAATTTAATATGAAAAACTGCATTAAATAGGATCACCAAAATTAATTTTAAAAAAGAATAACAGCCAAAATAATGTATGTATACTATTTGTATTGGGGAGTATCAACTTTAAAGGGCTGTTGATAAGATTACATAAAATTATTTTATATATATATATATATATATATATATATATGTCATTTATATGCTGAGCGAGCACTCAGTACATGGTAGATGTTATTATTAGCTCAACAAACTGCAACTTTACTATTATTACAATCAATTTTGCATTTGAGACATCTTAATTAGGTGTGATTAAGTTATGATCTACTAAAGGTAGGGTCATGACTTCACTGTGGACAAAAATGTCACTTGCCATATCAGTAAACAAAGGATGTTGCAGCCATCAAGCCATGAGCCACTGCATCCACACCCAGTTGTACACCTTTAGGCAACTGAGGATGGAGAAATAAAGGAAATTGACCCTTCGCACCTATTATGATTAAGGTAAGGTTCAAGTTAAGACCCTTTGTACCTGTTAAGGTACAAATTAAAGGAATGATTTCGTTGAGTCTACATCTTTGCATTTTTCTACACATAGAAAAGTGCTAAGTTCATTAATTTGAGATGTCTAGTTTTTTTATAATAGTAATATTTTTGTGTTCCAACTACCCATTGTTATAGGATTTTGGTTTTCTGTTTTTGAGGGTTTTTTTTTTTTTTTTTTTTTTGCAAAAACTTCTATGTATAGTGGCTCTTCCCTTACCTCATCAGAACAGTCCCTCAGAGCTATCTGAGAGATTCTCTCTCTGGCTTAAGTCCTCAGTATGTATGGCAAATAAAACATAATTCTCAACTTTTAGGTTATGTATGGTTTTCAGTCAACATCATTAAATGCTAATTATTCAAGGTGTAATCTCAACTCCTGGCTTCCCCATGGCACGGCAGTAAAGGCAACTCAGGAGACACAGGTTTGATCCCTGGGTGGGGAAGTTCCCTGGAGGAGGAAATAGCAACCCACTCCAGTATTCTTGCCTAAAAAGTCCCATAGACAGAGGAACCTGGCAAGTTGCAGTCCATGGGGGTCACAAAAGTTGACCATGAATGTGCATGCAATCAAGAATCTCAACTTTCAGTAGATTTGTATAACAATATTTACAAAATGTCACTGACTTATTCATTCTTTCATCTCTTGGTTGGTATCATATCAAGCACCATACAAGGTACAGTGCTTATAGAAAGATCTCCCCTGTATTGCAGCCTAACATGATCCCAATAAGTTAAAGAATAAAACGTTAAAAAGACAATTTAAATCCTGAGAGTATATATAAAGAACTATAAAAGAACAGAATCATATTTTTCTTGGAGAAATTCAGTAAAACTGCCAAGTAATTTAGAAAAAGATGAGTGATTTATACTAACAAACACATTAAAACAAACTTGGTTCTAAAAAAATAAATCCCCATTTGCTAGGAACACATGGGTACTTGTGAAAGGCAAGATACTTAGCAAAAAATCGAGAAGAAAACCTGACCTTGAAAACTGGCATAAAAATCAAATGAAAAAATAATGGATACCATGACTATACAATTGCATAGTTGTTCAGTCAAAAAGATGAAGCATGATCCTGCTGAGATCAATTAACAATGCTTTAAAACATTGTGAAATTATATCTACTAAGGGAAGTAAAATCATGTTGTTTATACTTCTTACAGAAAATTAATCTCAGGGTTTTATTTTCCAGGTGATTAAAAATAATTTAGAAGAGTGTAACATCAAGTTTAACCACCTTAGTACCTCTCATCCTGAGACTACCAAGCACTTAACTAATACATTTTTTAAAACTTTTTTTTGTAGTACAAGATGTTCTTTTATCACAGATACTGAGCCATTTCACTCACATAGGACATAAACGGTCTTTGAGAATTCATTGGAGACTCTGGTTTGACTAAACATTTTGTGAATATTTTGAATCAGTCATTCTATTTATCATGTGCCCATGGACTTTTATTTCAGTAGATATAATCAAATAGAATTTACTTCTTTACACATTTGCCTATTAACATCTTGAAACAGGGGCTCTAATTCATCTTTGTGTATCAAGAACTTGGTACACTGTGTGGTAATTTGGCAAGCAAACAAAGAATTGTTCAATCAATTGAGTTATCTCTTTTGATAGAAAAATATAAAAGATTATCATCACAGAGTTTATAAGAGTAATGTTTAGACACAAAACAGTAGATGGCAACAGGTGCAATAGAAAAGAGTAGAAGGCATATCATGAATTAAACGTGTATCATAATAAGCAAAGAAACACATTGGCACCAACTTGTATGGGTAAAATTACATAGTTGTGTCATTCAAAACTGTTTTCTTATGCAAACATATTAACTGAAAAAAGCCAGTTTCTAATCATGAGAATAAATCCTAAGCTGCTGGTCATACCACAGTTCTCAACGGGATTTTGGAGATGGAACAAACATTAGGCCACATTCCTTATTTTAGAAGTCATCCTGAAGCTTCGAAAAGTCTCAGATTTAGCAATCAAAAGGATAAATTCCCATTTTTAAAAAATTATTTTAACGTAATGAAAAGGAAGTCAAACTACTGACTCAGAAAAATAAGAAATAAGAGCAGAGGAAAGGCTAACAGAGTTTTGCCAAGACAGTGCACTGGTCATAGCAAATACTCTCCTCCAAAAACACATGAGACGACTCTACACATGGACATGACCAGACGGTTAATACAGAAATCAGATTGATTATATTTTTTGCAGCCAAAGATGGAAAACCTCTACAGAGTCATCAAAAACAAGACCATGAGCAGACTGTGGCCCAGGTCATGAATTCCTTATTGCAAAATTCAGATTTAAATTGAAGAAAGTAGGGAAAACCACTAGACCATTCAGGTATGACCTAAATCAAATTCCTTATGATTATACAGTGGAAGGGACAAATAGAATCAAGGAAATAGATGTGATAGAAAAAGTGCCTGAAAAACTATAGAAGAGTTCATAACATTGTACAGGAGGCAGTGATCAAAACCATCCCCCCAAAATAGAAAAAGGCAAAATGGTTGTCTGAGGAAGCCTTACAAATAGTTGAGAAAGGAAGAGAAGTGAAAGACAAAGGGAAAAGGAAAGATATATCCATCTGAATGCAGAGTTCCAAAGAATAGCAAGGAGAGATAAAAAAAGGCTTCCTAAGTGAGCAATGAGAAGAAATAGAAGAAAACAATAGAATGGGAAAGACTAGAGATCTCTTCAAGAAAATTAGAGATACCAAGGGAAAATTTCATGCAAAATGAGCAAAATAAAGGACATAAACAGTATGGATCTAACAGAAGCAGAAGATATTAAGAGGTTGCAAGAATACACAAAAGAACTATACAAAAAAAAAATCTTCATAACCCAGATAACCATGATGGTATGATCAATCACCTAGAGCCAGACATCCTGGAGTGCAAAGTCAAGTGGGCCTTAGAAAGCATCACTATGAACAAAGCTAGTGGAGATGATAGAATTATAGTTGAGCTATTTCAAATCCTCTAAGATGATGCTGCAAAAGTGCTGCACTCAGTATATCAGCAAATTTGGAAAACTCAGCAGTGGCCACAGGACTGGAAAAGGTCAGTTTTCATTCCAATCTTAAAGAAGTGCAATGCCAAAGAATGTTCAACTACCACACAGTCGCACTTATTTCACATGCCTGCAAGGTCATGCTCAAAATCCTCCAAGCTAGGTTTCAACAGTATGTGAACCAAGAACTTCCAGAGGTACAAGCTGGATTTAGAAAATGGCAGAGGAATCCAAATCAAATTACCAACATCCTTTGGATCATAGAAAAGCAAAGGAATTCCAGGAAAACATCTACCTGTTTCATTGACTGTGCTAATCCTTGACTGTGTGGATCACAACAAACTGGAAAATTCTTAAAGACATGGGAGTAACAGACCACCATACCTGCTTCTTGAGAAATCTGTATGCAGGTCAAAAAGCAACAGTCAGAACCAGACATGAAACAACAGACTGGTTGCAAATTGGGAAAGGAGTATATCAAGGCTGTATATTGTCATCTTGCTTATTTACTTATATGTAGAGTACATCATATGAAATGCCGAGCTGGATGAAGTACAAGCTGGAATCAAGATTGCTGGCAGAAATATCTAACATAACATCAGATATGCAGATGACACCAGCCTTATGGCAGAAAGCGAAAAGGAACTAAAGAGCCTCTTGACAAAGGTGAAAGAGTAGAGTGAAAAAGCTAGATTAAAGCTTTCATCCAAAAGCTTTTTGAATATTCAGAAAACGAAGATCATGGCATCCAGTCCCATCACTTCATGGCAAATAGATGGGGAAATGATAGAAGCGGTGAAAGACTTTATTTTCTTTGACTCCAAAATCACTGTGGATTGTGACTGCAGCCATGAAATTAAGATGCTTGCTCCTTGGAAGAAAGCTATGAAAAATGTAGACAGCATATTAAAAATTACTTTTTAAATTTTTAATTCAGACATTACTTTGCTGACAAAGATCCATACAGTCAAAGCTATGTTTTTAATCAGTCGTGTTGTATGGATGTGAGAGTTGGACCATAAAGAAGGCTGAGCACTGAAGAATTGATGCTGTTGAATTGTGGCATTGGAAAAGACTCTTGAGAGTCCCTTGTACTGCACTGAGATCAAACCAGTCAATCCTAAATGAAATCAACCCTGAATATCACTGGAAAAACTGATGCTGAAGCTGAAGCTCCAACACTCTGGCCACCTGATGGGAAGAACTGACTCACTGGAAAAGACTGTGATGCTTGGAAACATAGAAGGCAGGAGGAGAAAGGGACAACAGAGATGAGATGGTTGGATGGATCCCTGACTCAGTGGACATGAGTTTGAGCAAGCTCCAGTAGATGGTGATGGACAGGGAAGCCCTGCATGCCACAGTCCATGGGGCCGCAAAGAGTCCACATGACTGAGTGACTGAACAAGAACAAATCTGCCTAAATGAAAAATAGATTACTAGACTGATTGTAGGGGAGGGGCTGCTGCTGCTGCTAAGTCACTTCAGTCATGTCCAACTCTGTGTTACCCCATGGATGGCAGCCAACCAGGCTCCACTGTCCCTGGGATTCTCCAGGCAAGAACACTGGAGTGGGTTGCCATTTCCTTCTCCAGTGCATGAAAATGAAAAGTGAAAGTGAAGTTGCTCAGTCCCATTCTTAGTGACCCCATGGACTGCAGCCTACCAGGCTCCTCCACCCATGGGATTTGCCAGGCAAGAGTACTGGAGTGAGGTGCCATCACCTTCTCCGGTAGGGGAGGGGAGGAGTATATAAACAGAATGTATTGGGTTGGCCAAAAGTTCATTTGGGTTTTTCATCACACTGTATGCAAAAACCCAAATGAACTTTTTGGCAAACCCAATATTTCAAGCAAGAGAAGGACAAAAGTCTATTGCCACTTTTTTTTTTTTAATTAACATAAATTTTTGGCTGGGCTGCTATTTCCAAAGGAAGTTAGTGTGAAATAGTGGAAATTTCAGTGTAAATCAAACATATAAAATTGTATGCTACCTAGGTAACATCATTCTACTTTGATACTGAGGTAGGGCCCATAGACAATAGAGATAAGTTTTGCGAGTTAGATCAACAGTAATGGTTAAATAGAAAAATCTACTGCACAATATCAACAGACAGTAATTTAGTGGATATGTACTTTTTGTTCTGTGATTAACAGGCAATTAATGTTCTTTCAATTTCAAATATCAGTGCCCTTTTGGCAAAATAAATTTTACCACCTAAAATGAACTTATGAAGAACAGTATTTTTGTTTTGTAAACTATCATAGTTGGAATGATATGGGTGGAAAGGTCATGTAAAATGAAAAACGTTATGATTATTTAAACCTAACTACATCCTGTATTGCTACCAGAATCTTAACAAACCCAAAGAAAATTAGAGAATGAAAATATATTAGCAGTCATCCTCACTTTAATGTTTCTAGAAATGGAATAATGCTACATCTGGCAGTGGTAGCATTTGACAGCTTGCTTCAGAAAAACAGGAAAACATGAATAGACTTTCCTCTTTATATGACAGAATTGGGACAAGTATCGTTATTAAGACTTTTTGGATAAAAGTAACTTCTTTTTTTTTTTAGCAGTTTATTTATTTATTTATTTTAAATTTTATTTTTAAACTTTACATAATTGTATTAGTTTTGCCAAATATCAAAATGAATCCACCACAGGTAAAATGATGTGTCATACTGGTTAGAGATAACTTACTAGACTATATCTTTCTCAAATAGGATGAGAGATGCCATTATATTTCAGCAATTAATCAATTATCAAATAATTATTGAATCCTGAGGTATAACTATCAAAGGGCTATAAAAAACAGGTCAACATAGCTGTTGTTTAGACCTTATAACTCAACTGGAAACATAAAACATGCATAATACAATTTTCTGGCAATTAAGTAATCAAACTGATTTCATAAGCTGAAAATTTTTTAAATATATATTTATACAAAAGAAAGGATATTGTATGAAATGAGATGAGTAGGATTTTAGTTGGGGAGGACTCAAGAAAAGTCAAATAAATCACATGAATAAAGACCCAGAGATAGAAATGTACAAGATGTGATCAGGGCAATATACAAAATTAATGGCTTAAGCAGAATACCATATACATGAGAAAACCCTTCAGAAAATAATTTTAGGGTTAATAATTTTAGCTCCCCCAGAGTCAATGCTATGCTAATGCTGCCAAAAGGCCCCAAAATGAAATGACTTAAATAGACAGTACTTATGACCCCTCTATGTGACTCTCTGACAAGTCTAGGCTAGAATGGAACAAACTGCTGTCGGTAAGCAGAGACCCAATCATTTTCTATTCTGTTGCTCTATCATTCACTTAGGCCATGAAGCTGTAGTGCCAGGCAGGTTGAACTCCACGCTACTGGGAATTTAGTCAGAGGATATTCAGAGAAATTCTCCTTCCCCTCCCTTTTATTCCTGACACAACCATTTCTCTTTACTACATCTGCTCAAATTTCCAGGTTTCTGGGAAATGGATAGGTTTTTGTTTTGTTTTTCCATTAAGGTCACCTCTAGTTCCTCATGGATCTGTTAAAAGAATAAAATGAATGGTCAAATAAAACACCCCTATGTGGATAAGGGAAGAAAAGAGAATATTCCACAAACAGTGGTCATGGAAATAGACAGATCCTGTTGATCATACCCTTGAAAACCCTGCTTCTGCTCTTGAGAAGGTGCCCATTTATCCTGTCTCGTGCTGTTGCCTACCATTTCCTGTCAAATAGTTCTTCCTTGTCTATATTTTCCATGGAGAAATTGGAAGTGGGTATTGGAGAATACACTATCCTTGGGGTACACATTTCATATGTCCTACAGCTGTTAATGCAGGCTTGGTGCTTGAAAATTTCCATAAGTACTGAATGAAAGTGAAAGTGTTAGTCACTCAGTCGTGTCCAACTCTTTGCAATCCCACAGACTGTAGCCCATCAGGCTCCGCTCTCCATGGGATTTTCCAGGCAAGAATACTGGAGTTGCCAGTCCCTTCTCCAGTGGATCGTCCCACCCGAGGGATCGAACCCAAATCTCCCACACTGCAGGCAGATTCTTTACCATCTGAGCCACCAGAGAAGCCCTGAATAACCAAAGAGTTTTGCAGATGAGTTATAGGATTTATTTGGATAAAATTCCCTTTAAAAACTTAATAGGAACTGGTTTTATTTGCTTCCAGTCATTTTCATGTGCCAGTAAACACTCTCCACCCAACCCCAATTTGCTTTAACCATTCTCTTTTTGAAGCTACCTTGCATTGATTGGTCTAGTGGTTTTCCCTACTTTCTTCAATTTCAGTCTGAATTTGGCAATAAGGAGTTCATGATCTGAGCCAGAGTCAGCTCCTGGTCTTGTTTTTGTTGACTGCATAGAGCTTCTCCATCTTTGGCTGCAAAGAATATAATCAATCTGATTTCAGTATTGACCATCTGGTGATGTCCATGTGTAGAGTCTTCTTTTGTGTTGTTGGAAGAGGGTATTTGCTACGACCAGTGCATTTTCTTGGCAAAACTCTATTAGTCTTTGCCCTGCTTCATTCCGTATTCCAAGGCCAAATTTCCCTGTTACTCCTGGGGTTTCTTGACTTCCTACTTTTGCATTCCAGTCCCCTATAGTGAAAAGGACATCTTATTTGAGAGTTAGTTCTAAAAGGTCTTGTAGGTCTTCATAGAACCGTTCAACTTCAGCTTCTTCAGCGTTACTGGTTGGGGCAGTACTGAGGTTCGTGACATTGTACAGGAGACAGGGATCATGACCATCCCCATGGAAAAGAAATGCAAAAAAGCAAAATGGCTGTCTGAGGAGGCCTTACAAATAGCTGGGAAAAGAAGAGAAGCAAAAAGCAAAGGAGAAAAGGAAAGATATAAGCATCTGAATGCAGAGTTCCAAAGAACAGCAAGAAGAGACAAGAAAGCCTTCTTCAGAGATCAAAGCAAAGAAATAGAGGAAAACAACAGAAAGGGAAAGACTAGAGATCTCTTCAAGAAAACTAGAGACACAAAGGGAACATTTCATGCAAAGATGGGCTCGATAAAGGACAGAAATGGTATGGACCTAACAGAACAGAAGATATTAAGAAGTGGTGCCAAGAATACACAGAAAAACTGTACAAAAAAGATCTTCATGACCCAGATAATCACAATGGTGTGATCACTGACCTAGAGCCAGACATCCTGGAATGTGAAGTCCAGTGAGCCTTAGAAAGCATCACTACGAACAAAGCTAGTGGAGGTGATGGCATTCCAGTGGAGCTATTTCAAAGCCTCAAAGATGATGCTGTGAAAGTGCTGCACTCAATATGCCAGCAAATTTGGAAAACTCAGCAGTGGCCACAGGACTGGAAAAGGTCAGTTTTTATTCCAATCCCAAAGAAAGGCAACTCAAAAGAATGCTCAAACTACCGCACAATTGCACTCATCTCACATGATAGTAAAGTAATGCTCAAAATTCTCCAAGTCAGGCTTCAGCAATACACGAACCATGAATTTCCAGATGTTCAAGCTGGTTTTAGAAAAGGCAAAGGAACCAGAGACCAAATTGCCAACATCCACTGGATCATGGAAAAAGCAACAGAGTTCCAGAAAAACATCTATTTCTGCTTTATTTACTATGCCAAAGCCTTTGACTGTGTGGATCACAATAAACTGTGGAAAATTCTGAAAGAGACGGGAATACCAGACCACCTGACCTGCCTCTTGAGAAATCTGCATGCAGGTCAGGAAGCAACAGTTAGAACTGGACATGGAACAACAGACTGGTTCCAAACAGGAAAAGGAGTATATCAAGGCTGTATATTGTCACCCTGCTTACTTAACTTATATGCAGAATACATCATGAGAAATGCTGGGCTGGAAGAAGCACAAGCTGGAATCAAGATTGCTGGGAGAAATATCAATAACCTCAGATATGCAGATGACACCACCCTTATGGCAGAAAGTGAAGAAGAACTAAAAAGCTTCTTGATGAAAGTGAAAGAGGAGAGTGAAAAAGTTGGCTTAAAGCTCAACATTCAGAAAACTAAGATCATGGCATCTGGTCCCATCATTTCCCAGGAAATAGATGGGGAAACAGTGGAAACAGTGTCAGACTTTATTTTTGGAGGCTCCAAAATCACTGCAGATGTTGACTGCAGCCATGAAATTAAAAGACACTTACTCCTTGGAAGGAAAGTTATGACCAACCTAGATAGCATATTCAAAAGCAGAGACATTACTTTGCCAACAAAGGTCCGTCTAGTCAAGACTATGGTTTTTCCTGTGGTCATGTATGGATGTGAGAGTTGGACTGTGAAGAAAGCTGAGCGCCAAAGAATTGATGCTTTTGAAGTGTGGTGTTGGAGAAGACTCTTGAGAGTCCCTTGGACTGCAAGGAGATCCAACCAGTCCATTCTGAAGGAGGTCAGCCCTGGGATTTCTTTGGAAGGAATGATGCTAAAGCTGAAACTCCAGTACTTTGGCCACCTCATGCGAAGAGTTGACTCACTGGAGAAGACTCTGATGCTGGGAGGGATTGGGGGCAGGAGGAGAAGGGGGCAGTAGAAGATGAGATGGCTGGATGGCATCACTGACTCGATGGACGTGAGTCTGAGTGAACTCCAGGAGTTGGTGATGGACAGGGAGGCCTGGCATGCTGCAATTCATGGGGTTGCAAAGAGTCGGACATGACTGAACGACTGAATTGAACTGAACTAAACTGCATTAATTGATCAGAAGCAATAAACAAAAAGTGGGCAGGAATGTAACACTATATCTGATCTTTGCCCAAAGGCTGCCTTTCATCCTTTGACTAAGAAACTTAATAGGAAGCTCTGATAATCCTTCTTATCCTCTACTGTACAGAAGCAGTGCGCTTTTCCAACTAAAAATCACAAGAATTTGAGACTCTATTTTCTTCAACTTCTTCTTGAAAACTGGCCAATATCTGGCTGAGCGCCTGTTTTTGTTGTAACCTCTTGTCAAAGGCAGCCAAGAACAGGCCACATACTTTAACAATTTTTTTTTTTTTTTAACTTCTTCCTTTCAAGCTAAAGCTTCAGTGGTCTGTCTTCCAGATTGTCATAAAAATGACTTCACCAGTTGTCAAAACTTATAAAAGCCACCAGCCTTCCAGCTCATTATGTTTTCTTACTACTATTCCTGACCACAAAACAGTAACATATATCTTAAGTTTTTATTTTAATGTACCAGTTCTAGTACAAATATTTCATCATTGCCAGAAATAAAAAATTAAAAAAAAATAAAAAACTTTTTTTTTTTTTTGCAAAAGTGATTTAATACAGTATCTAGGAACAAGTTCTAGGATGAACCTCTTGATTAATACAGAATTAGCCCAATAAGGGGATTACTACCTTGAGGTAATCAATGGAATTAAGTTTACCATAATTGCTGGGCTTCCCCAGTTGGTGCTAGTGGTAAATAACCCTCTGCCAATGGAGAGTTTAATCCCTGGGTTGGGAAGATCCCTTGGAGGAGGGAATGACAACCCACTCCAGTGGTCTTGATTGGAGAATCCCATGGACAAAGGATGCTGGTGGGCTACAGGCCGTGGGGTTGCAAAGAGTCAGACACAACTGAGCACCTAACACTAGCAATCTTTTTCTTTTTAAATTCTACATTACTAGCTATTTCTTAAGGTGCAAACACTGTTACTCTGTTACACTATTACTCTGACTAGAGATCATAATAAAGAGAGAAAGTACATTTTTCATGTGCATCATCAAAACTGCAAACTTTTCAATTCAGACATACTTTCTGGTGTTATTCAGTCGCTAAATCATGTCTGATTCTTTGCGACCTCATGGACTGCAACACGCCAGGCGTCCCTGTCCTTCACTGTCTTCCGGAGTTTACTCAAACTCATGTCCACTGAGTTGGTGATGCCATCCCACCATCTTATCCTATGTAGCCCACTTCTCCTCCTGTTCTCAATCTTTCCCAGCATTAAGTCTCTCCAATGAGTTGGTTCTTTGCATCAGGTGGCTAAAGTATTGGGGCTTCTTCAGCTTCAGCATAAGTTCTTCTAACAAATATTCAGGGTTGATTTCCTTTAGGATTGACTAGTTTGCTCTCCTTGCAGTCCAAGAGACTCTCAAGAGTCTTCTCCAGCACTACAATTAGAAAGCATCAGTTTGGCACTAAGTCTTACTCAGACATACTGGGCTCCCAATAATTTTTATGGTTAAAGAATTAGCTTAATTCAAAGAAGAAATGGGAAGTTAGGGAAATATGAGCAATTCGAATTATTTCAAATCTCTTTGGAATTCAACTTCCTTGAGTAAAAGTATTTTGAACTTCATATTGACAAAAAATATAGAACAGTAATCGTTGTTGAGGACAGAATTAGTGGGGATTGTTTCAGTTAATTTCCATTCTTGTGGTTGATCTTGTCATTAGAAAAGGTAATATAGTGAAAAAAGCACCAGTAATGAAATCAAATAAACTTATCTTGGAATCCTATCTCTGACATCCACTACTGAGTCCAAAGAGGCTTTCAATACTTCAGTTTCTTTAGCAACACAGACATTACCAAAATTTATTTGGGCTACCTAAGAAAAGAAATGACCAACCTAGATAGCATATTGAAAAGCAGAGACACTACTTTGCCAACAAAGGTCCGTCTAGTCAAGGCTATGATTTTTCCTGTGGTCGTGTATGGATGTGAGTTGGACTGTGAAGAAAGCTGAGTGCCGAAGAATTGATGCTTTTGAACTGTGGTGTTGGAGAAGACTCTTAGGAGTCCCTTGGACTGCAAGGAGATCCAACCAGTCCATTCTGAAGGAGGTCAGCCCTGGGATTTCTTTGGAAGGAATGATGCTAAAGCTGAGACTCCAATACTTTGGCCACCTCATGTGAAGAGTTGACTCATTGGAAAAGACTCTGATGCTGGGAGGGATTGGGGGCAGGAGGAGAAGGGGATGACAGAGGATGAGATGGCTGGATGGCATCACTGACTCGATGGACCTGAGTCTGAGTGAACTCCAGGAGTTGGTGATGGACAGGGAGGCCTGGCATGCTGCAATTCATGGGGTTGCAAAGAGTCGGACACGACTGAGCAACTGAACTGAACTGAAGCAAGTTAATGGGAAATAACTATGATTTTAACTCTGTTGTGAGTTTCTTGATATCACCACATTTTAATGTTCATTTAATGGTCACTTGTTTCATACTGGAGAAAATGACTGTTCACACATGAACTGATTTTCCTCTGAAAATATATATTTATGACACTTGAGTTCATTGAATATGTCTGACTTCATTCCATTCAAACCATATTACATGTAACAGACAAAGGTTTCTCAACAATGCATTTACATTGTTATTCAGTTCATTTATCTTCACTTAGATCTTAACATTTAGAATATATTTTACATTTTTAAGCATTGACACCTACTAATCATGCTAACTAGTTTTGTTACTGGTTATAGTTCATGATATAATACAACAGAAATTGCTTCACTGGAGCTATGAAAAACTAATTGAAACCAATTACGACAATTATCTCTCTATTCAACTGTCTGCACTAGACTGTTCCTTCATTCCATACTGTCAGGCTATAGACAAATTTCTCTGATATGACCTAGTCAATTGCATTTTAAGCTTTATTCAGTGAGCATGCATACTTCTGATTCAAATTAAGAGGAGCTATGCATGGATTGAGTGAGGACTGGAGTTATTAGAGTTGTAATATGAATATAAGTGAGAATTAAGTATCATTGGACTTTCTTATTTTAATTAAGTACCCAAACACTCTTAATCAAGCATATAATTAAATTTAAGAGGAAGTGCATTGTGTGCTAATTGCCATTGATTATTAATAATATGCTTATTTATGCATGCAAACTCTATAATGAAATATATCTCCAAACTGTTTCTGAATGACAATAACGTACTTCTGCATATTGAAACTATTAATGAAAGTCTTGTAAGAAATATCAGATGAGAAAAATAACTCAAATCTCAGAAATCTTCTTCCCAAACATTTTTGAAATATTAGAGCAAGTCATATGAACTCACAGCAGAGAATGTCAATAATTCTGCTTCTTTTTCCCAATCATTTTTTATACAATGTATGTTTAGAGGATATTTGATTAAAAAATAAGGAATTCATGTGTACCATACACTAAGGACTTACAGCTTTTTTTGAAATGGTATTATTTCTTTTATTTTGCCATGAAACGCATTTAGAAATGAATTTTAAATTAAGGTTATAAATTCTTTTTTCTGTTAATTCATTAATATTTTCTAATGGCCACTTGCTTATTAAACACCTACTTCATGCAACACATTGGTCTATGCACTGGGGGTGCAACAGTGAGCAACAGATGCCCCCTTCTCTCAGGGAGCTTGTGAGAGAAACTTTCGAGCAGGTGATGGAGAGCGACACAGATCATAAATAAGGTAATATGTAAGATATCATTAGATAATAAATGTTAAAGATAAATACAAAGCAAAGAATGGAAATAAAAAGTTTGATGGGGAGACAGGAGCTTATTATGCTACCTAGGAAAGGGCTCATTGAGATGATGAGATTTAAAGTAAGATCTGACTAAATGAGGTAAAAGAGCTACCATAAGGATGTCTTAGGGGAATGCATTCCACGAAAGTGAACTGCAAGTGTACACTGTGAAGCACAGAATACCTCAAGTGTTCCTGGAATAGTAAGAATCCATATTAGTTCAAGTAGACTGAGTGAAGGGGAGACAGGAAGAAAATGAGGTCAGAGAGTTAAAACAAGGTTAGATGCTATATGTCTTTGAAGCCACTGTAAATATATTTTCAACTAATTCATTTGATAGCTATCTCTGTCTCTCATATAACTATTTCCTGATTTTAAGGCATATTAATTATTTCGTCAAAATGGAAAATAGATTTATTCTTTTTCACCATCCTAAACTATACCCCTCCTAACATACTCTTCTCATAAAATTTTGGTTGAAATATTCAGTGTTAACATTGTAACTATGTAAATGCTATTCTTAGCATTGTTAGCAAGGCTATGTATTATACATAAACTTTTGTTTTCTGCCTACGTTTCTATTTTCTGTGAAGTTAATAATTTCCCTTCTTATGTTGAATAAAAACTCAACTTCAAACTCTGCCAGTTCTCTGAATCTCTTCCCAATATATTTAGATATGTCAAGCATTCAACTTCAACTAAGTGAAGAAAAATTTTCAGAATGTCTTAGTCTCTATCTGAACAAGTTAATGTATTTTAGGCTTCTATAACTAAGAACTATTCTATATATACCATTAAACTATCTTAGTTGGATCCTCTCTTTCTTATACCTCATAATACTCACTTTCTGTATTATAATGAAGCATATATAGCTTTTTTTTTTTTTTTTCCCTTTTTGGCTGCACTGGGTCTTTGTTGCTTTGCACAGGCTTTCTCTGGTTGCTGTGAGTGGGAGCTACTCTTCCTTGATGGGGGCTTCTCACTGCAGTGGCTTCTCCTGTTGCAGAGCATTGCCTCTAGAGCCCATAGGCTTCAGCAGCTGTGGTACAGGGGCTTAGTTGCTCTGCAGGATGTGGGCTCTTCCAGGACCAAGGATGGGACTCTTGTTTCCTGCACTGGCAGGTGGTATCTTAACCACTGAACCACCAGATAAGTCTTTGAAGCCTCTTAAGTATGTGTGCTTAAGAGATCAAACAATACCTTGTACTGTGCCTCAAAACGTCATGATAGTTTGGATAGGTACAGAATTCTACTAAGGAAACCAGTTACACTAGGATTTGGAAGGCAAGGCTCTGTGACAGTGCTGATGTTTTGAAGGCCAAAGCCATTCTGAATGTTTGACCTTATTTTCCCCTATTTCTCTTGCAAAAAAAAATGTGTATATATTCACACAGCATATAATTTTTTTATTTGTGATTTCACAAAGAAGAAATTATTTTCGTCATATGTTCTGGGTATTTGTTGGATCCTTTCCATATGGAACCCAATGCCCTCTGCTTTAGAAAAAGAAATTCAGATCATTTTCTCTCCTTCATTTTATCAGTGATCATTTATTTGAAGGGCCTACTGGAATACTCTTCTAATTACTATTGCTACTAATGCTACTTTATCTCGTTTCCTATTTCATATATCCACCTTTCCCCCTCTTTTTTTCTAGTTTTCCTCAAATTTGTCTTTAAACATTCTATTGACTGTTTCATCTTTCATTGTTTTAATTTCCAAGTATACTTTTTTCTTTTTCCATAGCATCATATATTTATAGAACATTCATATTAGTGTGTTTACTCTTTTTTTAATTTTTCTTTTGCTCATATACACTTTGTTTCCTCAAAATTGTTTTACTCTATTTGTTTTTAGACATTAAATTCTATGCATGAGAACTCCTTCAGAAGTTAGGTTATTTTGTTTGCTAATATTTGCAAGTAGTTAAAGAAAAAGTTGCGTGGATGCTCTCAGTATAGAGGTGGTACTTGATACCTGTAGACTTCACTATAATGCATTTTCCTTGACTGTATTGTTGAGAGATCCGTAAGTCAGCGTCTTTAAATATTTCCTATCGTACTGCTTAGATACTGCATAGAAGACTCTTTAATCATTTACTTGGATAGGATTAAACAGGCTGACAGGTTTCTATGATTTAAGAGGTGAATGATGTGTGTGTATGTGAGGAAGTGGGTGTCAAAATTTTATATGGAAAGATTAATCCACTTTAATCCACTTGGGGCATAAACTTGGGTTACTTGGGCATAAACTTGTTGAATGGTTTGCCTCAGAAATGAATGGAGATCATTCCATTTTCCCTTTCATGACTGCAGCCATGAAATTAAAAGATGTTTGCTCCTTGGAAAAAAAGCTATGACAAACCTAGACAGTGGATTCAAAAGCAAAGACATCACTCTGCAGACAAAGATCTGTATAGTCAAAGCTATGGTTTTTCTGGTAGTCGTATACAGATGTGAGAGCTGGAACATAAAGAAGGTTGAGTGCCAAAGAATTGAAGCTTTTCAACTGTGGTGCTGGAGAAGACTCTTGAGAGTCACTCAGACTGCAAGGAGATCAAACTAGTCAATCCTAAAGGAAATCAACCCTGAATATTCATTGGAAGGATTGATGCTGAAGCTGAAGCTCCAACACTTTGTATACCTGATGCTAACAGCCAAGTCACTGGAAAAGACCCTAGTGCTGGGAAAGATTAAAGGCACAAGGAGAAGGGTGTGGCAGAGAATGAGATGGTTAGATAGCATCATCAACTCAAGGGACACGAGTTTGAGCAAACTGTGGGATATAGCGAAGGACTGGAAGCCTGGCATGCTGCAGTCCATGGGGTCACAAAGAATTGAACACGACTCAGCAACTGGACAAAAACAACAACCCACCTGATTTTTGTATTGTACCTTTCTTTCCAATCTTGCATCTCCAACTCACCATATGAAGACTCTTCTACCTCCTTCAGAGAATAAACTCTCAGTATACAGTTGGGGTAAGAAAAGGGATGTTGCCCAGTTGCAGGTTTTTGGTCCTCTCACCACTTCTTAATTGGATTTTCTTAATTGAATTCTTCCAATTCTTAATTAGATCTTCCTCTTTTAAGCATGACTTCCACTGCCTCTATTAAGGGTTTCTGGTGCTACCAATTTGTGAGACTTTCTGGATATAGTGAGGTATAAACCAGATTGCCTCTTAGCTTTTCCCACTAGTGACTTATGACTCAACCTTCTGGAGACTTCTAAGTCTGTTACAACTGGTTCATCTGAATACTAGCTCCCAAATTTTGTTTGGTTTTAATCCCCTTCTACTATTTATATTCTTGTGAGTCTTTTTCATTTAAAAAGATTCATTTTGATATTTGGCAAAACTAATACAATTTTGTAAAGCTTAAAAATAAAATAAAATTTAAAAAAAATCTTTTTTGTTTTAGATGGATTTCAGGAGAGAATAATAACGTGTTTAATTTTCATCTTTACACAGAACTCCATACACACCCTTACACACAAGATGGAAAATGATAATAAACCATATAGTGGACATCACTTATTAAACATAAGGTACATTAGGTTATAGGAGGATAAAAGTTCTGTATAACCCTAAATCCAAGATATCTATTTTGGTAAGATATTTTAAACATACGTAATTATGTTTATGAATAAGAATAAGCATACTTATAAATGAATATGTACTGTTCTAGATTATCTGGAGTCATTAAATTAGCAAATATGTTGGATTTATTTGTATACAAGTCTCATTTTAATACAAATTACTGTATTAAATGTACAAGTCATTTTACCTTCTGAGTCTAGGAAAACATGAAACCAACTTAAAATTTTAGAATAAAATGTCTATTAATTCCATAAAGTGAAAAAACATGAAACTTTATTGGATGAAGTACCAACTATCTTTGAAAAAAAGCTACACCAAAATAGTACATTATTTTAAACTTATTCATAACTGCACATGAGAATCTTTTATATGATGAAACAGCAAAGGATACTGCCCTTGTGTTATTATATTCAAACTCATACTATAATCATGTACAAATGTACATGTGAAAATATGCAAAATATTTTATTGCAATATTAAACTAAATATAAATTTTGCAATGCTATATATTTATGAAATTATAAGATTAATTATTTTTGTTACAATTGTTGGTAGAATACACTGTTGTACACAAAGTATGTACTCAAAAACATAAATTAAAAAAATTAGCAAGGGTGTGATGTATAGGAAGAGAATAGAGGTTCTGGGGGTCAGGGAACTACTCTGTACAATGCTATAATGATGGACACATATCATTACATATTTGACAAAACCCATAGAATGTACAACATCAAGAGTGAACTGTAATGTAAACTATGGACTTTGGATGATAATGAAATACTGCTGTAAGTTCTTGGATTGTAAAAGATGTACCACCTGGTGTAGTAGTCCTTAAAAACACATGCTCAAGAAAATACAGGTTATAAACATTTTAAATCTCATTGTTTCCAATTAGCAATATTATACTTAACTAAGTTGTTAGTTGTAATAAAATTCAATCAAAAAGACAGCTAGGTTAGAAAGAAACATTCCACTATTATGATTCATAATTTCACTATATACTTAAGGAAAACTTGCTTCAATTCTTCCTAACTTCACTGTCATATATAAACTTTTGTATTGAACTGTTGCTTGCAGTTTTAAAACCATGCATGAAATTTAAAAATCTTAGATGTATAATTAGATTCATACTCTAAAAAAATTAGGGCAGGCCGTGAGTATGTGATTAAAGAGTATATAGTACACAGTACTTTCTGTTCAATTTTGCTAGGAACCTAAAATTATTCTAAAAATAAAGTCTATTAAATATAAAAATAATACAATTGATAATAGTTAACACTGAGGCCATACATGGTGGTGGTTTAGTTGCTAAGTCATATCCAACTCTTGCAACCCCATGGACTGTAGCCCACCAGGCAGGCTCCTTGATCCATGGGATTCTCTAGGCAAAAATACTGGAGTGGGTTGCCATTTCTTTCTCCATAACTAGTACATAGGCATCCTGAATTTTGTTGTTCTTGTTAAATTTAGCAACCTTATTGTTCCCCCTACAAGGGCAGGTCAGGGGGGTCATTTAAGGATACTTGGAGGTAAATGGAAGAAGAAAGCTTACTAAAGCATAACATACTGTATTTCCTACCATCACTGAGCTAAATTTATCTGACTAAATGACACCACCCTTACGGCAGAAAGTGAACAGGAACTAAAAAGCCTCTTGATGAAAGTGAAAGAGGAGAGTGAAAAAGTTGGCTTAAAGCTCAACATTCAAAAAACTAAGATCATGGCATCTAGGCCCATCACTTCATGGAAAATAGGTGGGAAAACAGTGGAAACAGTGTCAGACTTTATTTTTTGAGGCTCCAAAATCACTGCAGATGGTGACTGCAGCCATGAAATTAAAAGACGCTTACTCCTTGGAAGGAAAGTTATGACCAACCTAGATAGCATATTGAAAAGCAGAGACACTACTTTGCCAACAAAGGTCTGTATAGTCAAGGCTATGGTTTTTCCAGTGGTCATGTATGGATGTGAGAGTTGGACTGTGAAGAAAGCTGAGCACCGAAGAATTGATGCTTTTGAACTGTGGTGTTGGAGAAGACTCTTGACAGTCTCTTGGACTGCAAGGAGATCCAACCAGTCCATTCTAAAGGAGATCAGTCCTGGATGTTTTTTGGAAAGACCGATGCTAAAGCTGAAACTCCAGTACTTTGGCCACCTCATGCGAAGAGTTGATTCATTGGAAAAGACTCTGATGCTGGGAGGGATTGGGGGCAGGAGGAGAAGGGGATGACAGAGGATGAGATGGCTGGATGGCATCACTGACTCAATGGACGTGAGTTTGAGTGAACTCCGGGAGTTGGTGATGGACAGGGAGGCCTGGAGTGCTGCAATTCATGAGGTCGCAAAGAGTCGGACACGACTGAGCGACTGAACTGAACTGAAATGTTAAAAAATAATATATATATATATATATATATATATATATATATATATATATAGGCAAAATGGTAAGTGCTTTTTGGAATAAAGCCATATCCACCAGAACTAATTTTTTAATTGTAGCCTCTTTTCCTTCACTTCTAGTCAAAGAATTATATATATATATTTTTTTTTATTTATATATATTTGTACTATATATATAGTACAAATACTCAAGGAAAACACATATTATTAGAAAACTTGTCTTTCTCTCCAAATCCTTTCTGTCCATTTATTATGATATGCCACTCCATCAGAAGCTTTGAGGAGAAGTATCAGTCCCTTTCTCACTCCATGGAAAACTGATTTAATTGTTGACCTGAAAGATAGCCTCTTTCTTCTCTATTTCCTTTAAGCTATCTTTCTGCAGACTTTTTCTATATTTATCCATTTCTCTTCCCTGCAATGTAAACTTAATAGGGAGGCTCTGGCCCTAAAGGAGAGCCCTTGCCTTTTTCCATCTGTTCATTTTGTGCATGAGTAGGTATGCTTGCGAGGAAGAAATGGAAAGCTTTCACAAAAGTTAAATGACACAGCCAGTATTATATTTTTAAACTATAACTATGGCAACAGAATCAAACCTAAGTTGAGACAGCAAAAGGATTCTGAAGACAATAGAATAAGCTTGGAGGTTTCCTCAACTAGAGAAAAGAAAGTCTTACACCAATGGTAAACTAATTCCCCATTAGCCAGTTAAAGTCATACCTGTGCTCAGGAAGTTATCCTTATTGCACTATTTTTATACAATCATTCCCTACTCTAAGTGTTTGCTTAAGGTTTCTCATAAAACTTGCAGTAAAGTGATTTAAAGAAGATCTGAAATGTAGCTCTGGTCCTAAACCTCTGTATGACCTCAGAGAAGTATTTTAACCCCAAGGTGGGACAATTCTCCTAACATGGAATTTCTATGAGAACATAAACTTGCCTATCTTGTCCATTATTACATTTTTGTATTTAAATATTAGTTTATTACTTCACTATATGTGTATGTGTGTGTGTGTGTGTGTGTGTGTGTGTATATATATATATATATATATATATGTATATATATATATATAATAGAAGGCAATGGCACCCCACTCCAGTACTCTTGCCTGGAAAATCCCATGGACGGAGGAGCCTGGTAGGCTGCAGTCCATGGGGTCGCTAAGAGTTGGACACGACTGAGCGACTTCACTTTCACTTTTCACTTTCATGCATTGGAGGAGGAAATGGCAACCCACTCCAGTGTTCTTGCCTGGAGAATCCTAAGGATGGGGGAGCCTGGTGGGCTGCTGTCTACGGGGTTGCACAGAGTCGGACACGACTGAAGTGACTTAGCAGCACTTATAAATAATGCATACTTACTGCAGAAAAACTTCATAATAAATCACATAAAAAATAACAACAGGCATTATGATGTTATACAGAAATAATGAGCAAGATGAACTTACACTCAGGCATTTTCTATGGAAATATACACCTTTCATACAAAAGACCATATGGCACTGAGTATTTTATACTGTTTCTCACCAATAACTGATTGCAAAAATTAAGAATTTCAATAACAGATTGTAAAAATTATGAATGTCATAAATGTTTTACAACATAGTCTTAATAGTTATAAATTATTTATTATGTACATATTCAATAATTTATTTAATTATATGATTTATCAGATACCATCTTCTCTGTTCTTTGTGGAAAGAATTAAGTGGGGAAATTGTTTTCATATAAAAATCAATTTAGTTTTAGTTTTGCCAAATATCAAAATGAATCCGCCACAGGTATACATGTGTTCCCCATCCTAGACCCTCCTCCCTCCTCCCTCCCCATACCATCCCTCTGGGTCGTCCCAGTGCACTAGTACTAATAATAAAACTAATAAAACTAATACAATTATATAAAGTTTAAAAATAAAATAAAATAAAATAATTTTTTTAAAAATTTTAAAAAAAGGAAAAAAAAAGAAAATATGAATTTGGTGAAGTTACAAATATTCAGCCCATAGCAATATAAAAAAAAAAATCAATTTATTGAACAAGAAGGCAGATTCATCATTGATGCCACATACCTATATTTGATAAGCAAACAGAATCTTAGTAAAAAGAGTTGTTCCTGTCATATAAAGAATAGCAAAATTGAATAAATTAATGCTGCAATAATCAGTAATAAGTACTTAATTACTATTAAATATGCCTAAGAAGATCAACACATCCTTTTATCCATTACTGTGTCTTAGTTATCATGTGGACTTGGGATTGAACCAACATGGATTCCTATCCTAGCTCTTCCATGTATTAACTGAGTGACCTTAAGCAAGTCACAGTCTCCATGAGCCCCAATTTTCATACATGTAAAGCAAAGATATTAATAATCACTACATATGGTTGTTATGACAATTATATTATGCTGATAAAACGCTTAGCACATAATAAGCACTAAGTATAAACTATTGTTATTATTATGGCAGTTACTCTGCAGATATGCCATCATTCTGTTAAATCCCAACACTCTGAAGAGAGATCTTCAAAACATCTCCAACTCTTACCCCTTCCCAAAATAAATTATTAAATAAGTTATTATATGTAAATCAAGTCATTTCTGGTCAAATTTTTCAGTGGAATAAACTCACTAATATCAGAAAACATTTGAAATTTATTTTGCAGGGATACAGAGTTCTTATGTTTATAAATGGAGAAACAGTGAAATAGGTTGTCTGTTATGTAATCTATCATGACTACCCTGAGAAAATATATAAAAATCTAAATTTAAATTATTTATCATAATATAGCACACGGTTTTGTTATTTAAACTGAATTTTACCCTCAGAAAATAATACAAATTCTATTACAAAATTGACCTTAATTTCCTAATATGAGGACAGATTGTACACATATAGCTTCTGCAGTACTTCACTGTAAAAAAATAAAGGAATATATAACTTGCTATTTTATAATTCACATTCAAAATTGGAAGAAAGATATCTAATCAATATTTTAAAATATCCCTTCCTTTCCTTCCACTTGATAACACTAATTCAGAACATTTCTTTTTATGAATAAAGCACATTACTATATCCTAACTCAGTATTAAGTACCTTTTGGGGATGAAGTAAATAACTGTTTCAATCATTTTACAATTTGGGGTTATTATTATTTAATGATTACTCCCTTACAGAAGCTGAGGAAATGTAACCATGGTAGCCTTAGTCTGCTAACCATTTCAGAAACTGTAGCATATTCCCTGATTCTTTACTCAAACTAGTTTATCTTGTTTTCATTTGGAAAAATATGTTAAATTATCAAAATACCCACAATCATCAAACGGAGCCAATATTAAAGATATCTGAAGTTACTTAACTCTAAAGAGGTAAATCAACCATTTAATTTTCTTATTGTAATAAACAGTTTTTTCTAATTTTCAAATTCCAAATAGATGCATCAGTTATGACCCTCATCCTACTAATCAGAAAAGCATGCACTTTCATAATGATATTAGTAATATATTTCTAGTACACAAATGTGATCTAGGTAGGACAACCTTTTAAATTATAGTCAGGTATTGGGAGATTCCGTCCAAGGGCTGGGTGGGTCAGTAAAAAAATAAAATAAAATAAAATAAATTATAGTCAGGTATTAATGAGTTAATTCTCTTTAGTAACCCTTTCAGTTAAAATTCTTTAACATTAACTGTGACATATTTTAGGTTAGATTCCTCAACACAAAATATGAATATAACTACTCTGTTGGTACAGAAAATATTTTTAGTCCCATATTTTCATGGAGTGTGAGTAAACAGAGGCTCAGATATATTAACTAGCCCACCTAAAGTCACACCATTGATAAATCGTAAATATAAGTTCTGATCTGAGGCAAATGATTTTTTTCAACTATACTATTCTGGACCTCATCACTATGAAACTATAATAATTTCCACAACACTACAAAGCTCTGAGAAAATGTACCACATACTAAAATGATTTATTAGAGGTTAAAAAAAAGAAAATAAATATCTGGAGCTGAAAATGCTCCTTCCTATTGTGGGAACTGCTCTCCCAGGTCAAGGGTCTTGGTTATCAGAACATGAGTATGAGAACAGTGCTTGATTATATGCTGACAATTCTCACAATTAAATCCAACCCAAACCTCTTATCTGTGCTTTTGATTTACACACCCAACTGCCTATTTAACATCTCCATTTAGATGCCTCATGAGCATCTCAAATTTAATATGTCTAAAACGTATTTCATGCTTTCTTTTCAGATTCCGCCATCTTTGGTAACCAGGACCACCAACTCTCCAGTTGTAGAAAATTAACAGTTGTACTTATATCTGGCTCCTTTTCTATAATTCAACTACAAATGTTTCCATATTTACCCCTCAAATAAATCTCTTAGCTGCTCACTTCTATCCATCTCCAGTGCTACCACAATATTTTAAACCACCAAATCTCTCTGCTGGATGCTGTGATATGCTCCTAGTATATGGCCTATTTTCACTCTTGCATCTTGGCAATGTATTTATCCTCTACAGAAAGGGTGATCAGCTTAAAGGATAAATGAGAACAAGGTATAAACCCTTTAATTATTTTCATTTTATTTATAATACCATCCGTGTACTAAAATGCCCATGTGCTCTAGAACACACTGTACTACAGCTAAACAGGCCTCCTTTCAGTTTCTTCAAATTATAGCAGCTCCATTCCTGCACTTACTCTCTCCTTCCAATTTCACCTTAATTGTCACTGACCTAAAAAGAGGTTTTGCTTAATCTCCAGTCTTCAGTTCACCTCATTTCAGTGGCTCAGTCATGTTCTACTCTGCAACCCCATGGACTGCAGCACGCCAAGCCTCCCTGTCCGTCACCAACTCTGGGAGCTGCTCAAACTCATGTTCATCAAGTTGGTAATGCCATCCAAACATCTCATCCTCTGTCATTCCCTTCTCCTCCCGCCTTCAGTCTTTCCCAGCATCAGGGTCTTTTCCAGTGAGTCAGTTCTGTGCATCAAATGGCCAAATTATTGGAGTTTCATTTTCAGCATTAGCCCTTCCAATGAATATTCAGGACTGATTTCCTTTAGGATGGACTGGGTGGATCTCCTTGCAGTTTAAGGGACTCTCAAGAGTCTTCTCCAACATCACAGTTCAAAAGCATCAATTCTTCGGTGCTCAGCCTTCTTTCTGATCCAACTCTCACATCCATACATGACTACCGGAAAAACCATAGCTTTGACTAGTCAGACCTTTGAAGGCAAAGTAATGTCTCTGCTTTTATTTATTTTTTTAATATCTAGGTTGGTCATAGCTTTTGTTCCAAGGAGCAAGCATCTTTTAATTTCATGGCTGGAGTCATCATCTGCAGTGATTTTGGAGTCCAAGAAAATAATCTGTCACTCTTCCCAGTCTTTCCCCATCTATTTGCCATAAAGTGACAGGCCCAGATGCCATATTCTTAGTTTTTGTAATGTTGAGTTTTAAGCCAGCTTTTTTACTCTCCTCTTCCACTTTCACCAAGAGGCTCTTCAAAAATAATTACTGAACTTCATTTACTTGTTTATTATTTAGGGAGAACATAAATCTCTCAAGGTAGAAGCTATACTTATTTTGTTCATCAATGGCTCCCAGGACATTGTGCAGTCCTTGGCATATAGAAAGTCCTAAGTGCCAGTTGAATTAATTAATTAGCTTGATGTGTAAAGTTCACAAAGAAGCAAGATCTACTGTCATGTTGAAGGGGGTCTTCCAAACCATTTCTTTTCTCTCAGAACTCCTTCTACAAACAACTACATATTAAAGATCAAGATCTTATATTATCTTGGTCTAGATGGCAGTGCATATGGCTTATTTACGGATTCAAATAATTTTCTATGGTCACAGCTCTGATATAAGGATTCTGAACTTCTGATAAATGTCCTTATTTCAAAGCTGGTTTTCACAGTTTCTTTACTTTCTGAACCTCTGCTGGCATTGTTTCAAGAATGCAGTGAAGTTCATTGAGAATACAACTGCTTGCATTTTAAAAGAGTTGTCTTCCTGTATTGCACTATTTCAAAGTTTGCCTGTAACTCACTATCAAAGGTTAATTTAATAAAAGTGGAAACATTAAATTTCAAAATTATGATATAAGCTTTCCTCAACAAATCTACTCTACTCTATTTGTCCCAGAACGACCTAAGTTAAACATTAATTGGATCATGAGCTAAAAAGTAAACTATTTGATGATTTGTTTTTGTTTGTGCTTTTGCTTATCTGATAAGAATACTGTACACTACTAGGGAATGCATCATATAAAGACCTGTGCATTCCTCACACAATCTGTGTTTAAAATGGTTTCACCAGTTATATAATGTCATAATGTTTACAAGGTAGACCTTGCCTTTCAACTTATTACTACAACTTGAGCTTTATGCAGAGATGTGACTATCTGGAACAAAAATTATGTTTTTTAAAAAACTTTATAGCAGGACATTTAGTTTTTATTTTATCCCATATTAAAATCATTCTATAATTAGTTCATTTTACAAATGCACTCAATAAATTATATACAAGAAAGCAGAAAAGTTAAATATGCAAATTTTATGTACACTGCCCCCCCACATTGATTGGGATTGTTTTTATTTTATAACTGGGATTCAATATAGATTTCTTGGTATTACACACCCTACAGCTATAGCCCAAACTGATACAACTAATATGCCACATGTTTTGCTGCTAAAACAGAGCCACAAAGCTGGAGAAAAGCATAGTAAAGCAAAAACAATGCTCTATTGATAGCACTTTCACAAAATTGTAAATTTACTGGAATCATGCCAAATTATAACACTTGACATCATATCCATTCTGTTGCTATAAACCAGGGCTAGTATAAAGCAACTTTCTACTGCATAATAGCTGCTGTTTTTGCCTAAAATTAATTGCACATGTGTTTAATTATACAGCAGCTTTTGAAAGTGATTATATAAAATGTTATTTCTTTTTGGTCTTGCTTGGATCTCTGAAATTACAGTTCTCTAACTCTGAAAGCAACAATGAATTTTAATAAAGGGCAGGGTTTGCAAATTACTGTTGCCCGGTTGCTGCCAGTGACTAAAAAGCCTCTTTCAGAAACTAAATTAACTTCTATTGTCTGTTCACTTCCAAGTGAGAAGGGACTAGAATTATTCAACCAGGCCACCAGAGGGCACTCTGATGACCAGAAGTACTCCTTTTGCAAGGCCACTACCTTAGAACTGCCTTTGTCATTGGATGGACCTTCCTTGACACAGCTTTTCATTCTGAAAAAATTCCATCTCTAAAGCTCCTAAAGTAATATTATAAGTAATCCTCAAATAACAATGAGAATACTTGATAAGCACTTCCGTCAAGGTTGCCTGGTTTTTCCATTAATCTCAGAACCTGGTGTGATTCAGAGAGTTTTACATAGATTGATTTAGGCTCATTTATCTTTGGGCTTCCCAGGTGGCCCTAATGGTAAAGAATGTGCCTGCCGATGCAAGAGACATAGGAGGGGTGGGTTCCATGCCTGGATGGCCAAGATCCCCTGGAAGAGGTCATGGCAACCTACTCTAGTATTCTTGCCTGGAGAATCCCATGGACAGAGGAGGCTGGCCAGCTACAGTCCATAGGGTTGCAGAGACAGATGCGACTGAAGCGACCTAGCATGCATGTATATACACTTTATATACACTTCATATATATATACATACTATATATAAATATATACAGTATGTATATTTGTGTGTATATACATATTTATATACTGAAGTTTATTCATCTCTTTAAATAAACTTAGATATTGAAAATATCAATGAGAAAATATTTTTTTCAACTTTCTAAATTGGAACACCCCATTTAAAACATCTTTCTAAAGATCAATTTTAATTTGTTATTTTAAAATGTTGTAATAGATCATGCAGTAAGTTAACATGCATGAAAGAAATCTTGTACAAATTCTTTGTAGGAAATACAGTATTGTTTCAGAGATTCAACAAACAATATTAGTTGATGTTATTTTTAAAAATTCTAAATAACAAAAGTTTAAAGGAATTTTCAGAAACTCATAATGTATGACAGTGTTTCATTCACTTTTTCCATAAATATATGGCATCTACCCCGTAGCAGGGAACATGCTTGTCACTTGTGATGCAGTGTGAACTTATGCAGTGATGCAGTCCAACCTATGTTCTTGGACTCTCAAAGGTATAATCTTAATCTATAGGAGGATATTTACAAATAAACCAGTAATTATAGTATAATGCAATATTATTTCAAAGGTATGAATTGTTCTGTTATATTCAAAGTGCAGGATTTTTCTGTAATTTATCTATTACAACTCCAAGAAGAGAATAACAAGTGTTGCTACCACCATACTTAATAAGAACACCAAGACTTGGAAATTCAAGGAAGCCTCACACTGTTAATGAGCAAATTACATCAGAGGCATGAATTGCTTCGAAAAGTAGTTTTACAAAATAAATACAACACAATTTATATGAAACTAGTGAAAAAGTGAAAGTGTTAGTCACTTAGTCGTGTCCGACTCTGGGACCCCATGAACTATAGCCTGCCAGGCTCCTCAGGCCATGGGATTCTCCAGGCAAGAATACTGGAATGGGTTGCCATGTCCTTCTCCAGGGGATCTTCCCAACCCAGGAATTGAACCCAGGTCTCCAGCACTGCAGCAGATTCTTTACTGTTTGAGCCATGAGGGAAGCCATGCTAATATAATTTGAAGTATTGGTAAAGAGCAACAGGGACAAACAAGGAAGGATATACAAGATTTCCAGTATTTCACATTTACGTTGATGAGACAGAAAACAAAATAGAAATAAACACTTAACAAAAGCCATGTTTTTCTATTTTATTTAGCTATTACAAGACCAAAAAAGGTAATTAGTGTTATAAAGATACAATTTTTATCAAAATGATTGTGTCTCCAGAACAATTATATTTTAGCTGATCTGTAATATATACATTCACTGTTATTTTTCTTTCTTTACTTGCATTGTTTTTTAATATTAAAGATGATTTTTATTTCCTCTCTCCCCCTTACTTTTGTGAAACAATTGACCCAGTTTCACAAATAGGGTCATAAAGTTTCATAAAGTAACCACAATTTTACTTTCCACAAAAGTGTGTAAGTATACATACACACAAATATTTTGCCCCATGTTGTTTTCCTGTTTTAAAGAAATTATTTACAATCTTGAATTTTGAAAGGTGCAGCGACTGGAAGTATCAGGTTTAGCTTTTCACAATTAATCACCATTTCAAAAACAGAAATTAAACTCTGACATCTGTAAATAACCATCTCATTTTCACATCTGAGTTTCTTAATCAGAAATTTCAGCTTGATCTTTAATTCTTCAGTGTACCTGCATGGATTTATAAAGAATGTTAAATAATATGATTTCTGTTACACAATTTTAAGCAGCTTCAAATCAGAAGTTAAAGGAATTGATTCTGATTTTATTAAAATAATTACCTTCATGAACTGAACAGTATATAATCTATTTCTCTTTTCCAGAACAGAGCTAAATATGAAAAAGGATCGAATAATTATCATGACTATTTTAGCTAATACAATATTAAAATGTATATATCTTAGTTAAATTATAAGAAACAACCAAAGTAAAAATTATTTTTATTATATAAGAGAAAAAGTTGAATACCTTGACTAAGAACACAGAAGAGATCAAAGACAGGCACTAGATTTAAACTCTGCCTTCCGAGCCCATGTTTTCTCCTATCTGCTATCATTCCAAACCAGATGTGGCAACGCTGAATATTCTAATGATGCACTATGTAAAGCCATATGCTGAGTCGCTCAGTTGTGGCAGACACTTTGCAACCCCACAGACTGCAGCCCACCAGGCTGCTCTGTCCATGGAGTTTTCCAGGCAAGAATACTGAAGTGAGTTGCCATTTCCTTCTCCAGATGTTAATCCATAATTTTTTTTTAACATAAGAAAATATTATCTTCTGTGGTTAAAAAGTCTCCTTTAAGGTTTTTGAAAACAATATTAGAACTTCTTAGACATTATGCTACACTTTTTTCAAATTTATTGAAACAGTTCTGAGCCTTAAGCGTCTTTCAGAACTCTCTAACAATGACCAAAGTAGCTTAGTCATCAGGAGTAATAGAGTTAAACCAAGAAGATATAAATTTATTTATAAATTCTTATCAAGAAAATCAGTCAAATACAGAATAGAGGGCATTTTTCCCTTCTAAAAATGTTAAGACTCTATAGTAGGGTTCATATTCTTCTTCAATTTCTAAGTAACATTCATTTCAATTTTCCTTTAAGTATCAGGGACAGACAAGTTTAAACATCATCTGGTCCCATCACTTCATGGCAAATAGATGTGGAAACAATAGAAACAGTGGCTGACTTTGGTTTTTGGGGCTCCAAAATCACTGCAGATGGTGACTGCAGCCATGAAATTAAAAGACGCTTGCTCCTTGGAAGAAAAGCTATGACAAACTTATTAAAAAGTAGATATTACTTTGCCTACAAATATCTGTATAGTCAAAGCTATAGTTTTTCTAGTAATCATGTATGGATGTGAGAGTTGGATCATAAAGAAAGCTGAGCGTCAAAGAATTGATGCTTTTGAACTGTGATGTTGGAGAAGACTCTTGAGAGTCCCTTGGACTTCAAGGAGATCCAACCAGTCCATCCTAAAGGAAATCAGTCCTGAATATTCATTGGATGCTGAAGCTGAAGCTCCAATACTTTGGCCACCTGATGCAAAGAAGTGACTCATCTGAAAAGACCCTGATGCTGGGAAAGATTGAAGGCAGGAGGATAAGGGGATGACAGAGGATGAGATGGTTGGATGGCATCACTGATTCAGTGGACATGAGTTTGAGCCAACTCCAGGAAGTGGTGAAGGACAGGGAAGCCTGGCATGCTGCAGTCCATGGGGTCTCAAAAATCAGACACAACTGAACAACAAAAATATACTCTCCAGGTCATCTGATTCTGTGGGGTCTCTGCATTTTTCAGTGTGGTTGAACTATTTTACAACTCTGTAAAGTCGATGGAACTGTCAGCAAGACACTTGATTCTTGTCCATAAATAGGCAAATTAATTTTGTCTGGCAGAGGTGCAACTGATCTCCCACATTTTTGCTCTACTAAGCAAATTCATTTTAGTATTCCTGATTGCTTCTACTTGTTTCTGTTCTTTGAATTACTCATTGAATTGGTTGTAATATCTTACTTGTGCCCTCTTTAATTAATGAGTTAAATAAAATCATTGGCATGTGTTCATTCTAAAAAAACAAACAAATTATTAAACTTACAAATTTTCTTTGTAAGATAAGTATCAGTTCAGTTCAGTTCAGTCGCTCAGTCGTGTCTGACTCTTTGCAACCCCATAAATCACAGCACACTAGGCCTCCATGTCCATCACCAACTTTCGGAGTTCACTCAAACTCACATCCATCGAGTCGGTGATGCCATCCAGCCATCTCATCCTCTGTCATCCCCTTCTCCTCCTGCCTCCAATCCCTCCCAGCATGAGTCTTTTCCAATGAGTCAACTCTTCGCAAGAGGTGGCCAAAGTACTGGAGTTTCAGCGTTAGCATCATTCCTTCCAAAGAATACCCAGGGCTGATCTCCTTCAGAATGGACTGGTTGGATCTCCTTGCAGTCCAAGGGACTCTCAAGAGTCTTCTCCAACACCACAGTTCAAAAGCATCAATTCTTCGCTGCTCAGCTTTCTTCACAGTCCAACTCTCACATCCATACATGACCACTGGAAAAACCACAGCCTTGACTATACGGACCTTTGTTGGCAAAGTCATGTCTCTGCTTTTCAATACGCTATCTAGGTTGGTCATAACTTTCCTTCCAAGGAGTAAGCGTCTTTTTATTTCATGGCTGCAGTCAACATCTGCAGTGATTTTGGAGCCCAAAAAAATAAAGTCTGACACTGTTTCTACTGTTTTCCCACCTATTTCCCATGAAGTGATGGGACTAGATGCCATGATCTTCATTTTCTGAATGTTGAACACTAACACCTAATTTATAGATCTTAGTGAGAAGTGAATGAAATAAGGAGTATAAAGCAGTTAACATGTTGCCAGAAAGTATTCAATAAATGTTACCTTATTTTTGCCCTTTGCTTCCAAGAGAAAATTTTATGTTAAAATATAAAGAATTATTCAGAAAATGAAATATTTAGGTCAAAATATATAGTTTCAGAATGGTGTATTATATTGTTTTGCTGATTTTTTCAAATAGCCCTTATAATTATGCCACTAAAATGTCTTACATGTGGCACTAAAACTTTTACATCAGAAGCTACAAAATAAAGGCAATACAGTGATTTGAAAAGCATAAAAATGTGGACGTGGATTTGAGGGCAAAATATTCACAAATAACTCCAGGTTTTTTACATTAAATGGCTTGAGATTTAAAATACCTGTGGTTATTCCAAGTATAAGAAATTCAAAAATAAGACAGCATTCAAGGAATTTACAAAGTCAGGTAGATGGTTGTTATCTAAGATTACTATGATAATAAAGTGGAAATAATTTTGCCAAAATTTCTTAAACACTAATAAAGAATTTAGCCTTCAGTGAATTACATGCATCCTAGGAGATTTAAATATGAAATGCACATTAACCTCTATTATCTATTTTTAAGCTAAAATTTAAGATGTCTCAAGGGTACCCTACTGGCAAAAGTGAGATGAACTTCCAGTTCTTATGTGTCTTATTTACTTAAATAAATAAATAAATAAGTAAAAGAAAAAACATATTTTTAAAAAATAGTGGAATGTAGAATCATTTAGAGGAAATGTAAGTGAACTTTAATAATGTTTCTGGGTATTTAATGCTGATTATTACTCATGCTCTTAAGACTTACCATTTATCAAGTACATACCACGTTTGATTTATGGTGCCAGGTATTCGCCACTATAACCAACATCTATTCCAATAAAAACAGGGGCTGACACAGAAAAGGCTTACTATATGCAAGATCCTTTGTTAAATGCTTTATCTGCCTATTTGCTTAATTTTTCAACTACCAAAGGTTAGTTAGTATTTTGATAATTGTATGCATGCTATGACACATAGATTTGAAAGCCTGTGAAGCTCGAGTTGTTTGACCTCAAAATCAGCTCTGAACTACCATGGCATGCTGTCTCAGTAGAGAATTACACACTTTACTTCTCCAAACTAATTAAAATCTGGGGAAATCTAATATTTTAGATTTGATATTAGCAATTTACTTTTTCTGTTTTCACAAAAAAAGTGCCATGTACACAAAAGCTGTTTCAATGTTTTCTATTTAAGGAAATTTACTGGAAAAATATTCAAATCTATAGCAGGAATAAGCTGGGAACGATTTGCATTAGCAAATATCCAAAAATTTGAGGTATTACCACTTCAGATATCTTAAAGCTAGGCAATTAGAGCCCAATATATTGCATCTGATGTCTCAAAGGAGAGCTAAAATTTAAAAGTTTATGGGATGCTTGATTATGATGAAGATCTTGTATGCAGAATTTATTCTATTCATGATAAGTAGAAAAGCACATTACAGACTGACCTGGATCATAGCTAGTTATCAAAGAAAACAGAATGATGATATTTTTAATAAATAAGAAAATCTACTGTGACAAAGATAAAGATGTATACTGATATCTATCAGTAGCAAAAACACTAAAAGAAGATAAATAAAAATATAGTTACAATTTCTAAGTTACTTATCCCTTTCAAACCTGTCTCTGTTATTTCTATTGATGTCTCATTGCTGAAATAAATTTTGTGAATTACTTTACTTTTGCCGTGGATGAACCAGTAGTACAGCTTTTCCTTCACAGTATATCATTTATAGATTTAAATCCAACTAGACAAATCTACGGAGAAGGCAATGGCACCCCACTCCAGTACTCTTGCCTGGAAAATCCCATGGACGGAGGAGCCTGGTAGGCCGCAGTCCATGGGGTTGCTAAAAGTCGGACACAACTGAGCGACTTCACTTTCACTTTTCACGTTCATGCATTGGAGAAGGAAATGGCAACTCACTCCAGTATTCTTTCCTGGAGAATCCCAGGGACGGGGAAGCCTGGTGGGCTGCCGTCTATGGGGTCGCACAGAGTCGGACACGACTGAAGCGACTTAGCAGCAGCAGCAGCAGCAGACAAACCTAACATGGGAAGAGTCTATCCAAATTTCTTAATACATTTGTAACTACAGACTGTAGATTATTTTATCTGTAGAATGCTTTAAAAACAGAAACCAAAAATTTACCCCTGCTTTCTAGGATGAAACTTATGCACTTTCCCCTCAAAAAAGACTTCAAAAATACCAGCTATTCTGAAGTTAACTCCCAGTCAATCATGAATCAGTTGTAGGCAAGGTATGAGAAAACCATTGAGAAGACCCTAAATTAGAATGTCATGCCAGCCTGCTAACAGTTTAGTATGCACTTTCATTCACAGAAAATTGGAAATGATGGTCATATCACACCAGTTTGATCTTTGGCTTTGATCAGCAGATCAAAGAGAAATCTTATTATTGTTCTTTTTGCCCTATCAGGCAAAAACAGCAAAATAAAAATTTGATGTAAATATGTCCTTTCTTTTGTGTTATTTTTTTTGTAGTTCAAATTGCAATGTTTAAGTCACCATGTGTAATCTAAGTATCTCTTTAATTGATGCTCAAATAATAAATTAATTTTTATAAATTGAGATTCAATACCATCATTTTCTTTGACCATGATCTGAAGATTAAGTCCAGGGAGAAACTTGTGATGTCAATGCTGCACCACTGGGGTAACACATAATGACTGTGTAATGAAAAAGCTTTAGAAAGATAAATCTCCTTTGAGAAAATGAAAGGTAGTTTCCAAGATTTTACGTTAAAAAAGAAATCAACAGATAAGTATATATAAAAACTTAAGAAAGTTACTAGTTTCCTGATTGAATGTTTAACAAATTAATTACGATAAACCCTTTACTTAGAGATATTTCAAGATGCCACCAGAGTACTGGAATGAATGATGGTATGGGTTGTTACATGGGCAATCTAATTTTGTTTCCTGTAAGTTGTGAAATCATTCAATAGCAATGGAGATTTTCAGAGCACATGTCTGAGATGACAGAAGACTGGAAAAAAACATCAACTCAAGATACAGATGTGAGGTGATGGCAACCAGTTCAGTGATTAACCAAAGAGTGTTTTTTATTGGTTGAGAACATCTGTTTTAAGATGATTAATTTCGGTTCTGAGTTACAATATAAAAATAAACTAATTTTTTCAAACCTCACTGCAATAATATAGACAGTGCATCTCTTTCTCTTTGGCTTTGGCTCTGTAGTGGAGAAGAAAAAGGCAACCCACTCTAGTATTCTTGCCTGGAGAATTCCATAGACAGACAGAGGAGCCTGATGGGCTACAGTTCATGGAGTCACAGAGAGTCGGACAGGACTGAGTGACTCACACACACTCATTTTATCCAAATTGGCAGTGGTGGTTTAGTTGTTATATTGTATATATATTGAGTAGGTTGCTGTTTCCCTCTCCAGGCAAGAATACTGGAGTAGGTTGCTTTTCCTTCTCCAGATCTTCCCAACCCAGGGATCAAATCTGTGTCTCCTGTATTGCAGGCACATTCTCTACCTCTGAGCCACCAAGGAAGCCCAAATTAGGTATTATGTAACATCGCATAAATTGTAACTAGAAAATACATATAACATATAAATACAATGAATGTTTCTTTAAAAATTAGAAAAAATCCAGAGAATAATATGACAAACGTCTGTGTACTGACCAACTAAATCTTGTGATTTTTTTTTAAAGAAACATTAAATACATAGTTTAATTTTTTTGAATTCCTCTCCCAGGAGAACACCTGTTGTTATTCCCAAGGAAACAATGCCATTAATTTGGGCTGTATACATGTCTGTATATCTTTAATTGATATTGAGCACTTATTTTTAACTTAAGTACTATTAGATTCACATATACATATGCTCTACTATGCTAAGTCACTTAAGTCGTGTCCGACTCTGTGCAACCCCATAAACAGCAGCCCACCAGGCTCCCTCGTCCCTGGGATTCTCCAGGCAAGAACACTGGAGTGGGTTGCCATTTCCTTCTCCAATGCATGAAAGTGAAAAGTGAAAGTGAAGCCGCTCAGTCGTGTCCGACTCTTAGGGACCCCATGGATTGCAGCCTAACAGGCTCCTCCGTCCATGGGATTTTCCAAGCAAGAGTACTGGAGTGGGGTGCCATTTCCTTCTCTGACATATACAAATACACACATATAAATACATGTAATTTTGCAGTCTGCTTTGCCTAATTGATTTCAGAACATATATATTTTTATATATTACTTCAGTCTATTCATCTTTGTCTCTCTTCATCTTTGTCTCTTTGTTCTTATGTGTAAGATTTTTTCTACAAATTTAAGTGAAATTAATGAATCTTACTATGTCTATGAGATAGAACCAAATTGCTCTCCAATGATTCTGGAATAAAATATATTTTCTAAACAGTTTTAGGGTTTATATTCCCCTACTATCATTTCTAATATGTAATATTTTTATATTTTTTCTAATCTGATAGGTGTGAAATAATTTTGGGGTTCTCATTTTCAGTTCTTTTATGTTAAATGAGGTCAAGTATAGTCACTTTTGTTTCAGTTCAGTTCAGTTCAGTTCAGTCACTCAGTCGTGTCCGACTTTGTGACCCCATGAATTGCCCCACGCCAAGCCTCCCTGTCCATCACCAACTCCCGGAGTTCACTCAGACTCACATCCATCGAGTCGGTGATGCCATCCAGCCATCTCATCCTCTGTCATCCCCTTTTCCTCCTGCCCTCAATCCCTCCCAGCATCAGAGTCTTTTCCAATGAGTCAACTCTTTGCATGAGGTGGCCAAAGTACTGGAGTTTCAGCTTTAGCATCATTCCTTCCAAAGAAATCCCAGGGCTGACCTCCTTCAGAATGGACTGGTTGGATCTCCTTGCAGTCCAAGGGACTCTCAAGAGTCTTCTCCAACACCACATTTGTTTACTAGGCATTTATTGTCCCTATTTTATTAATCATCTACCTGTATCTATTCTGTCGCTCTTAAATAGATTATTTTATCTTTTATTGATTTGGAGAAGATTTTTATAAATAACAATGTTAAATAACATGTTAACAATTAATATAATATAGATGTTAATTTTTTAACTGTTATATATCGCTCTCTTCTCCCATAAACAAATCTGTACTCAGCATTGTACTATGAATAAGACATTAACAAAAATTATGGAGTTACACTGACGATAAAAATTGCTGCCCTCAAAAGCATATGAATAAAATCTATATAATGAACATGTTAGTTAATAATAAAAGTTATGAAGCTAAGTGGTTGTACAGCATGTGTTACGCTTTAAAAATGACAACTTTAAAAGTCTTTGAGTAGCTTACACTTCAGTTGAAAGAGAAAAAAGTGAGGTTCTGTGCCTTACTATTCCTGTGTGGGTCTTTCTTCTAGTTGATAGGAAATTTAATTTTGTTTGCTACTATGCCTATGTCTCCTTTTATGTTTACCTTTAACTCTCCAATGCCATGCATTTGCATAGAGCAAGCTGTGCTTGTGGCATGTATAAATCGGAAGATGTAGGCTATTTTGCATATTGATAGTAACTGCCTAACACAATCCGCTAGCAAACTGTTAATGCATGTTTAGTGATTTGAACATTTTGTTAGCATCAACATCACACATTTATGGGAAACTACAAGGGATAAATGACTTTTGTTTTGAGCACAGTGTACAACAAGAGTACAACTTCTGCTCTTCTGCATAATCCACCTTCTAATCAAGAAAACATCTCTTGGGATCATTATAGTCTCTTTCCCTCATTATCTTCAAACTTTTATATTCAGTAATTCTTTCTACCAAAAAAACTACAATATCATCACTTCACTCTGAGTCCTATGAAACAATCTGATTTTAAAAATTTGGAGGAATGTCTTGGAAGTTCTATGGTGAACAGATGGCTTAATAAAGATATGGTCACACTAATTTTGTTGTTTTGTTCATGATGTGGGTAGCAAAATTAACAAATTGTTATTCTTTAAAGCAAAAGCTTAAATTTATCTGTAGTCTAAAATACAGAGTAGATTAAATATATAGTTTAAATATATGGTTTTCCTGTCATTTTAGACTGAAATAACCAACTTCTCAGTATGTCTAGCTCTTGTAAAACTGCAGAATTCTATGTTAATAAGTGATACCAACACAACATGAAGCTAAATGGAAATTCCATTAATCAGATAATTTAAAATCCTATAGTATAAAAACACTCTTAAATCTTTCACACAAGCATGTTGTAGCAAGCAGAACTGTACGATAAAATCAGCTGTTCTTAATAAAATGTAATTGTTATGGTTTTAGAGAAGTATGTGAGAAGTTCACTGATCTGCAATTGTTGACAGATTTGTCTTTGTGATTTCAGCAACAAAATTTGATGACCTCTGTTTTGAGATTTAAGTAAAAGGCAAAACTCTGACATGCTTTCACTGATCAACTCCACAATTAAACCAAAGACATGGTCAACAGAGGATTCAAGAGTCTCTATTTAATATTGTTGTCTTACATAGAAAGACAAAAGAAATCTAAACATTAATAAAACAGACTCAAGTTCCTCAAAACTTAATAGATTTGTAGATTTAAACTTTCTCAGGCTTGTGGACCATTTGTTATTAATGATGTCATTGAAATGCTAATCAAAATGGAAGTGCCTTAAAATTAATTGCTGCTAACCTTGGGAAAAATCTTTATTTTTGAAATGGACGTTCAACTGATGGTAAAATAATTTCAGCCAGATTTTGGGTCATTAACTCATGACTGCAAATCTTTTCTGAAAGTTGTTTACTCTCAAGAAAATATGCCAATGAATAAATTTCACATTAAAATTACATTTTCAATATTAAATAGGATAATGCAAGCACATATAAGACCATAAAAAAGCCTTGATAAATCTCACTATGTTCACTTTCCCATCATATGTTTCTGTGACTTCAGTCTCTATTGACTAGTCTATGTAACTTTTCAAATGTTCTCATTCATCTATGGGATTTGTTGTTGTTTAGTTGCTAAGTCACATCCAACTCTTTAGTGATCTGATGGACTGAAGCCCACCAGGCTCCTCTGTCCATGGGATTTCCCAGACAAGAATACTGGACAGGGTTGCCATTTCCTTTTCCAGGAGATCTTCCCAACCCAGGGATGGAACACACATCTTCTGCTTGGCAAGTGGATTCTTTACCACTGAGCCACCAGAGAAGCCCTACCTATGGGATTTTAAATATATTAACAATTTATTATACTTGAAACAGCTTTTTATCTTTGTTGAGCTCAGTTTACATAGTTTTCAAAGGAAACTTGATAGGAAAGTGATTGACATATTCAATTTCCAAATGTATTTTGCCAACGAGGCAGGGAAACTAGCATTATCATACATTGTTGGTGGAAAAGAACAGCTTACATGTTTTAAGAAAGTAATCCCAATATATTAAAATGTGTTTTAGCCTTTGACCCAGCAATCCCACATGAAGGAACCTATTATACAGAGAAAAAGTAACAAGAACAGATGTTTACTGAATATATATTGTAGTGTCAATAATCTAAAATTCCTATCCACAAGGAAATAGTTGAATTAATTATGATTTGCTCATAGACTTAAATGGAGCTTCATTATTAACCAACGGCTGCTGCTGCTACTGCTAAGTCACTTCAGTCATGTCCGACTCTGTGTGACCCCACAGACGGCAGCCACCAGGCTCCCCCATCCCTGGGATTCTCCAGGCAAGAACACTGGAGTGGGTTGCCATTTCCTTCTCCAATGCAGGAAAGTGAAAAGTGAAAGTGAAGTTGCTCAGTCATGTCCGACTCTTCGCGACCCCATGGACTGCAGCCTACCAGGCTCCTCCATCCATGGGATTTTCCAGGCAAGAGTACTTGAGTGGGATGCCATTGCCTTCTCCGTATTAACCAACAGTGATGCACATAATATACTGATTGATGATTTAAAAAAAAAAAACCTGCTAACTTCTACCTTCATTATGCTCATATCTTAAAAAATAAAAATAAACAGAACAAATTCTTATCTGATTGTGTTTATATACACACGGGCAATGAGATACAGTAAGGGAAGTTTTATATCATGACATTAACATTGGTGAGCTCAAACAAGGATGAGTTATGGAAGATGATAGGAAGAGTTCTAATGACCCTGTATTTTTTCAATTGTAAACAAAAACTTTTTTGTCATTTCAAAGACTGAACAACTTTCAAAAAAAAAATAAGAACATGAAAGAGTAAACATTACCAGACTTTCCCTCTCGGCACAAATTATAAATGTGAACAAAATATATGTGGCAATGTTTTCGGGCATTGAATGACAAAATGTGAATGACTATAATCCTTGAAGGAAGAAAACATATGAGGTGAGGCCCACTTTTGCCAGAACTTTCTTCAGCATATGGAGTTGGAGTCCTAGCAGACCTAGCATCTGGCACTTGATAAACTAAAAAGCCAGAGATTGAAACATACATTTTAGGATGTTGCTAGAATTGTGAATAGAGCACTGAAAAGGAGAGAAATGCTGGAAAAGCCGATAGTTTAATCAAAGGGTGCCAAATTACTGGTGGGGATTTCCCTGGGAAAAGGGAAGGGTCTAACCACATGTGCAGAGCAAGAGTCCACAAAACTTAACAGAGAATGGTTAATGAGGGACTGAGAAAGAAACAAAAATATCACAGACCACAAAATTGTTAAGAGTTTAAGTGCAACAACAGTAAAGAAACCACTGAGACCTTCAGGAAATTAGACCCAACAAAGGCCATGAATTAAAAATAAGAACCAAGTCATAACATAAGGAAATTCTCTAGAAATAAAGAGAAAACAAAAATATAAGTACCCTGAGAACAAAACTTGAAGGAATCTAAATAATATATTAGTCATTTGCTTAGCAGAACAAAACTTAATAATATTTTTAATGATATAATCCATAATATTTGTGGATAATAATAAATCATATTTATTACAGATAATAAATGTACTACCTATAAAAACATGTAATAACATTTTTTAAGCTGGATATACAAAGAAGTAGAAAAACTTAATTCATAATCAAAGAAAATAACATTCAAAAGAAACAAACTGAAGATGGGTATAGTACTGGAATTAGTAGAATAAAATTTTCAAAATATAACACATTTACAAATAATCAAATGATTCAAGAATTATATTAGGAGATATAATGATCAACACATGCATAAGAATTGCACAGTTACTTTATATGCTTGAATTATTTTTATTATATAATATACATATTATAAATTAAAATGCTAAATGTACCCTCTATATTAACACTTCTAAATTAATGTTGTTTTGATATAGTTTTCCTTGATGGAAACATTTCAAAGCAACTCACACTGAAATAATTCATTTGACCTTTTTTTAAACTAATAGAGCATATGATTTAGTCGCAATTTCATTTCTATTAACTATTCCATGGTTTCATATGACATACTTTCAAAGAAATAGGATCACTCAGTATTACTATTCTTGTGGTTTGGGATGTTCACATACTGTTTCTGCCTTTTTTGTAGATAAAAGTCAAATGAGTGTTACCATGCTTTCAAAGACCTACCTGGAATTTTCACAAGAAATCTAGGAGTTTTCTTTTGGACAAATGCTTTCTCTGGATTCTGTGCTTTTTTAAAAAACTTTAAACATTTAATGTAACTTTGACTAACACTAACCCTTCTTTGATTTATTTTCTTATTTTGTACTAATCCATTGCTGAAACTGGTCGTTCTGTCTCTATTCTGTTTCAATAACCCACTCAGTCAACAAACAAGAACTAGTTAAAATTTCCATATACTGGCATCTGCAGTCAAGGCTTTATATTTCCTGACAACATATATATTTCTTTCTTTTCTCATATACACAGAAAAATATTAAATTTTGTATGTACAATAACAAAATTTTAGCTCTTTGGTGTGTACAATGACAAAATTTTAGCTCCACTGTAGAGTTTGTTCCTTTAAATTCTGGTTTTCTTTATTCATCTCATTCACTCTTAATTTTTAAATAGTAATATTGGAGGGCTTCCCTGGTAGCTCAGCTGGTAAAGAAGCCACCTTCAATGCAGGAGACCCCAGCTCAATTCCTGGGTCAGGAAGATCCCCTGGAGAAGGGATAGACTACTCACTCCAGTATCCTTGAGCTTCCCTGGTGGCTCAGACGGTAAAGAATCCACCTGCAATACGGGAGACCTGGGTTCGACCCCTGGGTTGGGAAGGTCCTCCCTGGAGATAGGCATGGAAACCTACTCTAGCATGGAGTGGGCATGGCAATCCACTCCAGTATTCTTGCCTAGAGAATCCCCATGAACAGAGGAGACTGACATCCTTAGTCACTAAATCATTTCTGACATTGCAACCCCATGGGCTGGAGCCCACCATGCTCCTCTCTCCATGGAATTTTCCAGGCAAGAATACTGGAGTGGATTGCTATTTCCTACTCCATTACTGGAGTATGTTTTCTTTATAATGTGTTAGTTTCTGCTGTACAGCAAAGCCAATTGGCTATACAGTATACATATATCCCCCTCTTTTTATTTCCTTCCTATTTATGTCACAATAGTGCATTGTGTAGACTTCCTTATGCCATGCAATATGTCCTCATTTAGTTACCTATTTCATACATAGTAGTGTATATACATCAATCTCAATCTCCCAATTCATCCTACCTTCTCCCCTCCTTGGTATCCCTACATTTGTTCCCTACATCTGTGTGTCTATTTCTGCTTTGCAAATAAGTTCATCTGTGTCATTTTTCTAGATTCCACATGTAAGCGATGTCATACAATATTTGTTTTTCTATCTTACTTCACTCTGTATGTGTATGACACTGTATGACAGAGTCTATCCAGATCTGTCATTTATTTTTGATTCTTACATTGATCTAAAAGGAATGTTTTTTGATATGAAGGTTTGATTACTGAAATAGAATCTCAATATGTATGTGCAATTACTTTAAATCCAGGCTCAAAGGTAAAATATTTCTATCTTAGAAATATGGAACTAACTAAATATATCACTGTTTATCTTTTTTTTTATTCTTATTATGAATCCACTTAATATGAGAACTGTGAAATTAATGAGTTCAGATGAACCTGGTCTTAAAAAGTATGCTCTTTCCCAACACTGTGATGTACTTAGATATTAATCCCAAATAAAGCATGGAAAATCATTGTTGTTACCCCCAAAATTACCTAAATATATCAGTGAAGCAAGTATAAGGGATTGGCGAGAACAGAGGGAAAATCAGTTCCATGAAGTACTTACCTGAAAGCATTAGGGAGATAATTGAATAAAAGTTTCATTTTGTGTGTATCAGTTCTTCTCTTGTCCATATGTATTTTAGCTCCTATATTAATTCATTGTTTTTGCCCTGTTTTCCACTAGTCAGATTTCTAATCTCTACTATCATATAGGTAAAATTTAATCTAAATACACTAAGGAGTCAGAACAGTTTGCTTTTCAAGAGGCACAGTCTACCATTGTTTACTTCTGATAAACTGACAAACAGATAAGGAAATGACAACCCACTCCAGTATTCTTGCTTGGAGAATCCCATCGATAGAGGAGCCTGGCAGGCTAGTCTATGGGGTCACAAGAGTTGGAAATGCGACTAAACACACACATACTGACTAAGCAAATGTGCTATATTAAAGAGATATGGTTAATTACATAGACAAATTTCTTTCAGAGCATGGTACTTAAACCAGTTCATAGAGTTGTCAGACAAGTAAATATATAACTCAGAAAAATAAACTTAGAGAATGAACAGCAATTCTGAGTTGGTGCAAAGGAGGCTAAAACCAAAATTTTCTATATTAGGAAAGTTAGTGTTACAATTTTAGTGTTTCATCTTTTTTTTCAGTTTTTAGCAATAAATGAAAGCCTTATTCCCATTAGAGTAGAATATGAATCTAATGTAAATAACCCTTACATTAAAAATACTTCATGGATATCATCTAATATATCTGTCCCCATCAATATTAAAATCCACAGGAATTAATTGTGACACATGTGATTTAAAACATAGTTTCTATCTTCAGATAACATTACATTGTATATATGCATTGCAATCTTAGGCTTGTAATTCAAAATGCAGTTCCACAGATGGTGTTTATGAATCTGCCTGAAAAACCAGATGTTTGACCTGGGGTCATTTCCATCACACATACAGCCCAGTCTCTGGCCACTGTTCATTGGCTTTTTCAGACAGTATTCTATAAATCCTTACTTGGAACTAACTCATGCACTACTGATTGTTAAAAAGGACAAAGTACTGTCTCCTTTTTGTCAACACAGTTGTTTGTTTAAAATAATTCTAAATTATCAAAAGGAAGCATTGAATGGAAAGAAGGTAAGGACCACGCTGGGATTCAGAAGCCTATTAATTCTATCCCTATCCCTAAAGCAGGGTTTTTTTGAGTGATCTTGGGAAGATTTACCTCTTTGAGATTGCTTCTTCATCTTTAAAATGTGTATAATAATTTTCTTCAGTATTCCTTAAGGGTACCATACAGATCAAATTAGACATTTCAGTTCAGTTTAGTCGCTCAGTCATGTCCAACTCTTTGCAACCCCATGGACTGCAGCATGCAGCCTTCCCCATCCATCACCAATGCCAGGAGCTTGCTCAAACTCATGTCCATCGAGTCGGTGATGCCATCCAACCATCTCATCCTCTGTCGTCCCCTTCTCCTCCTGACTTCAATCTTTCCTAGCATCAGGGTCTTTTTCCAATGAGTTAGTTATTCATGTCAGATAGCAAAAGTATTGGAGTTTCAGCTTCAACATCAGTCCTTCCAATAAATATTCAGGACTGATTTCCTTTAGGACAGACTGGTTGGATCTCCTTGCTGCCCAAGGGACTGTCAAGAGTCTTCTCCAACACCACAGTTCAAAAGCATCAATTCTTCAGCATTCAGCTTTCTTTATAGTCCCAACTCTCACATACATACATGACTACTAGAAAAAAAAAAAAAACATAGCTTTGACTAAATGGACCTTTGTTGGCAAAGTAAGGTCTCTGCTTTCTAATATGCAGTCTAGGTTGGTCATAGCTTTTCTTCCAAGGAGCAAGGGTCGTTTAATTTCATGGCGGCAGTCACCATCTGCAGTGATCCTGGAGCCAAACAAAAGAAAATCTCTCACTGTTTCCATTGTTTCATCACCTATTTGCCATAAAATGATGGAACCAGATGCCATGATCTTAGTTTGCTGAATGGTGAGTTTTAAGCCAACTTTTTCACTCTCCTCTTTCACTTTCATTAAGAGGCTCTTTAGTTCCTCTTTGCTTTCTGCCATTAGGGTGGTATCATCTGTATATCTAAGGTTATTGATATTTCTCCCAGAAATATTGATTCCAGCTTGTGCTTCATTCATCCAGCATGGCATTTCACATGACGTTCTCTGCAAATAAGTTAAATAAGCAGGGTGAAAATATACATCCTTGACGTACTCCTTTCCCAATTTGGAACCAGTCTGTTGTTCCACGTCCAGTTCTAACTGTTGCTTCTTGACCTGCATACAGATTTCTCAGGAGGCAGGTCAGGTGGTCTGTTATTCCCATCTCTTTAAGAATTTTTCACAGTTTGTTGTGATCCACATAGTTAAAGGCTTTGGCATAGTCAATAAAGCAGAAATAGATGTTTTTCTGGAACTCTTGCTTTTTCTATGATTCATCAGATGTTGGCAATTTGATCTCTGGTTCCTCTGCCTTTGCTAAATCCAATTTAAACATCTGGAAGTTCATAGCTCATGTACTGTTGAAGCCTGTCTTGGAGAATTTTGAGCATTACTTTGCTAGCATGTGAGTTGAGTGCAATTGGGCAATAGTTTGAACATTCTTTGGCATTACCTTTCTTTGGGATTGGAATGAAAACTGATATGATTAGGAAATACATATGTTTAGGAAATACATTGATAATTGTATCACTATATAGAGTATGGGTATTACCAACTTTAAGGAATAACATCTGGCTAATTTTATCTACAGGCTTCCAGGGGGATCAGTGGTGAAGAATCTACGTGCCAATCGGGAGACACAGGAGATGTGGATTTGATCACTGAGTCACAAAGATCCCCTGGAGGAGAAAATGACAACCTGTTCCAGTATTCTTGCCCAGAAAATTCCTTGGAGAGAAGTCTGGTAGGCTACAATTCATGGGGTCACAAAAAAATGGACACAACTGTGAATACACACATTTTACCTACATTTATTCACTCAGAAAATTAGATGTTTTACCTGGATCTTTTACTTTACAAAGAAAGGGTAACAAAGATTTAGGGTTTTAAAATTAGCAAAGTGCACTTGATGTTTTTCTTTTCTATATACTGCCTGTATTAATTTTACTTTCTTTTTCTTCATTTGATTTCATCCACTTCTGAAAAGAGGAGGAAAGGAAAAGAAACAGCACAAAAATAAAATAAAATGAAGATAAAGTCTTCCAGAAGAAGGGCAGGCACCGTGGAAGCATTCCATAGTAATTAATCCAGTAACATGAAGTCAGCAGAAAATTCTAATGTCATCAAGGAGAGGCCATGTGAGCTACCCATATCAGGACATGTGCCTTATCAAGGGACTAGAGTAGACTGTTTTTATAGAGAATTGGTAGCATTAATCTAATTCACAAGAGACTACAATATTTGCCAGGATGCAACTCTACTAATTAAAAAGAAATAAAACTTCATGAGGATCAGGCATGAGTTTCACCCATATCTTCTCTAACAATCCTCACACAACACTAGTTTAAGAATAGTGACAAGAGAACAAGTACTTAAAGCAAATATCTTCAAAATTTGTGTATAAAAATGAGATAGTGCAACTTCCTAATCAAACTTATCTTTCACCTTGTCTGTGTTCTTAGGTCATTTACTAAACCCACTCCTTTGACACACAATACTGTTATCATGTTATCTTTTGCCTGTTTTTTATTTTGGTATATTTTTATACTGGTTGTTAATTTCCTAAACAAAGCTACAGTTTCTGGTCTTCGTGATTTTTTTTTTTTTTTTAGATAAAGAAGGCATTCCTATCTTCTTTAAAACTTTGGGACTCAATTCAATTTTTGCCACTAAATGTTTAGTTTTTTCACTTTCTAAACTGAAGGTACACATTTCCCTACCCCATATAACTAGCAATCGCAGCATAATTATATGGTAATGATACTAGTAAAAATTACAAAAATAAACTTGAAATATTGGCTTGTACAAAAGTAACTGCAGTGTTGGATCGTGAATTTAAATCATTATAACTAGGCTCAAATACATCTTTATTAATCAAAATAAGAACCATTACAATCAACACATTTTGCCAAAGAGAAATAACTTTGTTTATTCTGATAGCATAAAAAATGCTTTTGGATTTTATCAATTTTTGGAAAGTATTTCCTGCCTCCTGCTGGCTGTTGAAGCATTTTCTCTGCAAAAAGTTGTCAAGATGCTTAAAGAAGTGGTAGTCGGTTGGCTAGAGGTCAGGTGAATACGGCAGATGAGTCAAAGCTCCATTGCCCAATTCTTTCAACTTCTGAAGCACTGGTTGTACAACATGCAATCAGGCATTGTCATGGGGAAGATTTAGGCCCATTCTCGGAGTGACCAATGCCAGCTGCAGGCATTGCAGTTTTCAATGCATCTCATCAATTTGTTGAGCATACTTTTCAGATGTAATAGTTTAACCAGGATTCAGAAAACTGTGGTGGATCAGATGGGAAACAGACCACTAAACAGTGACCATGATCATTTTCTGGTGCATTTTTTGCTTTGGGAGGTATTTTGGAGCATCTTCTCTGTCCAGCCACTGAGCTAGAACTCACTCGTTGTCATATAAAGTCTACTTTTCATCGCACAAAATGATCTGTTCAAGAAATACTTAGTTGCTGTTGCACAGAATAGGAGAAGACAACCCTTCAAACTAATTTTTTTTTTTTTTTTGGTCAGTTCATGAGGCCAACACTTATTGAGTTTTTCACCTTTCCAATTTGCTTTAAAGGCCCAATGACCATAGGGTCAGTGCTGAATTCTTCAGGCAACTTCTCATGTAGTTGTAAGAAGATCCGCTTCAATGATTGCTCTCAGCTGGTTGTTGTCAACCTCCAATGGCTGGCCACTGCGTTCCTCATCTTCAAGGCTCTATTTCCTTTGCAAAACTTGTTGAACTACCACTGCATTGTATGTTCGTTAACAATTACTGGGCCAAATGTGTTGTTGATGTTGCAAGTTGTCTCTGCTGCTTTACAACCCATTTCGAACTCAAATAAAAAAGATCAATATCACTCGAACTTGTTTTTTTCTAACAGAATTTCTATAGTCTAAATTAAACATAAAATAAACATTAAGAAATAGATTATTAGCAAAAGAAAAAGCAAGAAATGTGCATTAAAATGATGTGTAACATAATCACATTTACTTAAGAATGTATTCCAATATCAAATGGCAAAGTTCAACAGTGTAAAACCACAATTACTTTCGCACCAACCTAGTATGATTACATAGCACTTTGTCCCAATCTCCATACCAGAAACAATGCCATAACTGAAAGAATGTTATGAAAACTGACTTGAAGTTTACCTTGTAAATATAATATTTCGATAGGATGAAGGAATGAAGGGGAAAAAAGGTGAGTGAATGGAACTAGACCTGCACACAGGGATTGAAGGAACTGAAGCAGGGTTGAGATTCCCACATTAGAGTAATAGTTTGGAACAAAGGGTAGGCAGGCATTTGAAGTTGTTGGAGAGTGAAGCAGCTGATCTGTGACAGTCTTAATGGAGTGAGAACCAAGCAGATAATCTGTAAGGCAGCCCTATGTACCCCAAAGAGGGACACAGGTCCTCTGGGATGCACAGTGGCTGGGAGCAGCAGTGTAAGGATTCAAAAGCAATCCCGGGGCAAGTACTGCTGTTAACTGCAAGTAGATGGCCCAGGTGGGTGTGAGGGAGATCAAAGCAGGGAATACCCTTGAAAGAAAGCCAGGGAGCCATGGAGGCAGGGTGATACTGCTGAATCACATGCAGGGGTTGGAGCCATCACTGTGGCCTCTCTCTCTTACTACATAGGTGCCAACAGCTGTGTTTTGTTTCTCCAACAATATGGAGAAAGACCTCAGAGAGAGTGGTCTTTGAATGCCTGATGGTCGGAAGAGCAGCAGAGAAGGACCCCAGCCAGAGGGATCATTTGAGCATCTGCTGCACTGAGCAACAGAGGTGGACCCCAGCCAGGGGTGACCCAGTGAGCACCTGCTGTGCCAAGCAATAGAGAAGGAGTCCAGCCAGAGGGACCCTTTAAGCATATGCTGTGCCAAGCAATAGAGAAGGACCCCAGCGAGGGGGTGAGGTGGGGCAGTGGGGACCTTTGAACGCCTGTTGTATCAAGCAACAAAGGACCAGCCAGGGAAGCCCTTTGAACGCCAACTGCCAGAGGCCAGAAAAAGGCCCTAGTAGCACTCCCACCAGCTTCCCTGAATACTTGGTGCCACCAAGTTCCCTGCTTTTCAAGCAGCCATGCTACCCCCATGCTCGATTCTCATTGGGGCAGAGCTGCCAAAGGCTAGAAAAAGAAAAAGAAAACCCTAAGAGCACCAAAAAAAAAAAAACCTAACAGCACCAAAAGTTGCATCTGTGGCCGTCAGGTCCCCTGCACACCTGGCACCACCAAGGTTCCCCACAATCCAAGCAGCCACATCACCTTCACGCCAAGTCCCCACTGGGGCAAGACTGCAAGAGACTAGAAAAAACCCTACTAGTGCCATATCTCCCGCACCCGTGGCTGCTGTCTCTCCTGCATACCTTGGGCTGCCAAGGTCCCTGTGATTCAAGCAGCTGTGCCATCTCTACGCATGGTTCTTACTGGGGCAGATCCAAGTCCTTCACATCAGCCTCAGGAGCCAGCTCCTGTGGATGACCCACATGCAGAGGTAGAGATAAAACCACAATTGAAGTCCAGGGGCAAAATGACTATGGAGGCAGATCAAAAACTTTTCCACCAGCTGTACAAGCTTCAGAATAAATCCACACAATCAACTAGATAGACTGTATGGCTGTGGAATCTATAAAAGGGCAGAGTATTCACACTCTATGGCTGTGGAATCTATAAAAGGACAAAGAGTATTCACACAAAAGAAAACCTCCTAGCTCTGGCAACCATGTGTTACTGCACATAAGTACATGCAGGAATAGGGCTAGATTAGATGGGGGGGTGGGGGGGTGGCAGTTTGAGCTGCCCCCTCATCAGGTCAAGAGAACAGTCAAGTACTGGAAGCCCTCCTAGGGAGGCAAAAGTTGAACTACCACTCTCTATGCATTTTTCTTTTTTTGTTTCCCCTTTCTGTTTTTCCTTTTCCCATTTTTTACTTTCCTTTTTCATATTGTTTTCATGTTCTTTTATTATTCCTTTCATTTTTATTTTTTATACCTAGTTTTTCTAAGATAATCTATTTTTAAATAAATTCATTTTATTTATTTTTTTTCCAATTTTTACTGTCTTTATTGCTTTCTTCTTCTTTGATTCTTATTTTTGTCCCTTTTTGTCTTTTCTTTTCTTTCTTTCTGTTTGTAAATGTGCAAATTTCTTTGGCTATTGAGTGCTGCTTTCAGTATGAGTCTTGAGGTTTTGTCTTCTCTGCTATGAGGCCTCCTAAGTCTCAGTGCTACAGCAAGGTGTTGAGCCTGAACCCCAGTGGTAGGAAACTCAAATCAGGGACTTTGGACCACCAGAGAAATTCTGACCCCATGGAATATTAACTGACAAGAGCTCTCCCAAAAGCCTCTACCTCAACACTAAGACCAAGCCCCACTTGAATGCCAGAAAATCCAGTGCCCAACATCTCATGCCAAAGCATTAGCAAAACAGAAATACAACTCTTCCCATTGGCAGAAAGGCTGCCAAAAACCATACCAAGCCCACCGACATCCAAAATCACACTACTTTCATTGCACTGCCCTTCAGAGAGACAAGAGCCAGCTCCACCCACCAGATCACAGGCACAGGTCCTCCCAAGCAGGAACCTTCACAAGCCACTGTTCCTACCCACTCATGGAGGGCAGACTTCACAATTAAGAGGCACTACAACCCTCTAGCCTCTAGCCTCCAGCCTGCAGAAAGGAGACCCCAAACACAGTAAATTAAACAAAATGAAAAAAACAGAAAAACATGCAGCAGATGAAAGAATATGGTAAAAACCCATGAGACCCAACAAATGAACAGGAAATAAGCAGTCTATTTGAAAAAGAATTCAGAGTAACAATAGTAAAGATGATCCCAAGTCTTGAAAATACAATGGAGGCATAGATAAATATACTGGAAATACAGATTGAGAAGACACAAGAAATGTTTAAAAAGGAACTATATGAATTAAAAAAATAGACAATTAACAACAAACACAAGGACTGATATTAAAAATACAGTACAAGGAACCAATAACAGGCTATCTGAGGCTAAAGAACAAATAAGTGAGAAGTGAGCTGGAAGGTAGAATGGTGGAAATAACTGAAGCAGAGCAGAATAAAGAAAAAATAACAAAAAGAAGTGAGGACAGCCTTAGAGACCTTTGGGACAACATTAAGCATAACAACATTAGAATTAAGGGATCTGAGAAGAAGAAAAAAAATACGAAAAAATATTTGAGATATAGTCAAAAAAGTTCCCTAATTGGGGAAAGGAAACAGCCATCCAAATACAGGAAGCCCAGAGAGTCCTATACAGGATAAACCCAAGGAGAAACAAGATAGCACACATATTAATCAAACTAATCAAAATTAAACATGAACAAATATTAAAATCAGCAAGGGAAAAGCAACAAAAGTATACAAGAGGATCCCCATAAACCTAACAGCTGATCTTTCAAAAGAAACTCTGTGGTCTAGAAGGGAGTGGCAGGATATACTTAAAGTGATGAAAGAAAAAAATCTACAACCAAGATTACTCTACCCAAAAAAAGGTATCATTCAGATTCAAAGCAAAAATCAAAATTTTACATATAAGCAAAAGTTAAAAGAATTCAGCACCACCAAGCCACTTTTGCAACAAATGCTAAAGGACTTCTCTAGACAGGAAATACAAGAGAAAGAAGAGCCCTATAAAAACAAACCCCAAACAATAAACTAAATGGTAATAGGATCATATATATCAATAATTACTTTAAATGTAAGTGGACTAAATGCTGTAACCAAAAGACACAAATTGGCTGAATGGATACAAAAATAAGACCCCTGTACATGCTATCTATAAGAGACCCACCTCAGACCTAGGAACACACACAGAATGAAAGTGAGAGGCTGGAAAAGTTATTCCATGCAAACAGAAAATAAAATAAAACAAGAGTAGCAATATTTATATCAGATTTCAAAGACTTTAAAATAAAAATCGTTACAAGACACAAGAAAGGACACTAAATAATGATCAAGGGATCAATCCAAGAAGAAAAGATAATAATTTAAATATATATGCATCCAACATAGGAGCATCTCAAAACATAAGGCAAATGTTAGCAACTATTAAAGGGGGAATCAACATTAACACAGTAATAGTGGGGGACTTTAATACCCTACTTACACCAATGGACAGATCATCCAGACAGAAAATTAATAAGGAAGCACAACATTTAAATGATACATTGGACAAGTTAGACCTTAATTGATATTTACAGAGCATATCACCCCAAAACAGCAGATTTTACTTTTTTTTTTATTTTTTATCAAGTGCACAGGACAGAAAGTCTCCAGGATAGATCACATCTTGGGCCACAAATCAAGCCTTGATAAATACTAAAAAACTGAAATCTTTTCAAGAATCTTTACTGACTTTAACACTAGATGTCAACTACAGGGGAAAAGTAATGACAAAAAAACACAAACATATGTAGGCTAAACAATATGCTTCTGAATCACCAACAGATCACTGAAGAAATCAAAAAGGAAATTAAAATATACCTAAAAACAAATGACAGTGAAAACATGACAACTCAAAACCTATGGGATACACTAAAAGCAGTGCTAAAAGGCAAGTTTATAGCCATACAAGCCTACCTCAGGAAACAAGAAAAGCATCAAATAAACAATCTAAACTTACACTTAAAGCAAACAGAAAAAGAAGAACTAACAAACAAACAAACAAAAAACCCAAAGCTAATAGAAGGAAAAAATTATAAAAGTCAGAGCAGAAATAAATGAAAATGAAATAAAGGAGAAAATGGCAAAGATAAATAAAACTAAAAGCTGATTCCTTGAGAAGATAAATAAAATTGACAAACCATTAGCCAGACTTAACCAAGAAAAAAAAGGAAGAAGACCCAAATCAATAAAATTAGAAATAAAAAAGCAGAAGTTACAAGAGATGAAACAAATACAAAGGCTTATATAAGACACTACTACAAGCAACTATACGCCAATAAAATGGCCAACCTGGAAGAAATGGACAAATTCTTAGAAAAGTATACCTTCCAAAATGGAACCAGAAAGAAATAGAAAACTCAACAGATCAATCATAAGCACAGAAATTAGAATTGCAATAAAAACTCTTCCAATGAACAAAAGTCCAGGTCCATATGGCTTCACAGGCAAATTCTACCAAAAATTTAGAGACGAGCTAATATGCATCCCTGCCCAAACTCTTCCAGAAAACTTCAGAGGAAGGAGATTTCCCAAACTCATTCTATGAGGCCACCATCACCCTGATACCAAAACCAGACAAATATGCCACAGAAAAAGAAAATTACAGGCCAATATCACAGAGGCACATAGATGCAAAAATCCTCAACAAAATTCTAGCAAACAGAACCAAACAACATATTAAAAGGATCATACATGGTGATCAAGTGGGCTTTATCTCAAGGATGCAAGGATTCTTCAATATATGCAAATCAATCAATGTCATACACCATATTAACAAAGTGAAAGATAAACATCATATGATCATCTCAATAGATGCAGAGAACACTTCTGACAAAATTCAACTCCCGTTTATGATAAAAACTCTCCAGAAAGTAGACATAGAAGGAACATGATAAAAGTGAAAGCATTATTTACTCAGTCATGTCCAAACCTCTGTGATCCCATAGACTATAGCCCGCCGGGATCCTCTGTCCATGGGATTCTCCAGGTAAGACTACTGGAGTGGGTAACCGTTTCCTTTTCCAGAGAAGGAAAATACCTCAACATAATGAAGGTCATATGTAACAACACCAAGGCAAAATGATTTTCAATGGTGAAAAACTGAAAGTATTTCCTCTAAGATCAGGAACAAGACAAGTGTGCCCACTCTTGCCACTATTATTCAACAGACTTTTGGAAGTCCTAGCTACAGCAATCAGAGAAGAAAGAGAAACAAAAGGAATTCAGATTGGAAAAGAAATAAAATTCTCACTGTTAGTATATATGTATGACACTATACATAGAAAGTGCTAAAGGGGCCACAAGAAATTTAATAGAGCTAATCAATAATACACAGAAATCCCTTGCATTCTTATATACTAACAATGAAAAATCAGAAAGATTAAAGAAACAATCCCATTCACCACTGCAATAAAAAGAATAAAATACCTATAAATAAACCTAGCTAAAGAGACAAAAGACTTGTATGTAAAAACCTATAAAACACTAATGAAAAAAATCAAAGATGACACAGATGAAGAGCTATACCATGTTCCTGGATTGGAAGAATCAAAACAGTGAAAATGACTATACTACCCAAAGCAATCTACAGATTTAATGCAAACTATCAATATCAAACTACCAATGATATTTTACACAGAACTCAAACAAATAATTTCATAATTTGCAAGCAGACACAAAACACCCCAAGTAGCCAAAGCAATCTTGAGAAAGAAGACAGGAGCTGAAGGAATCAATCTGCCTGGCTTCAAACTATACTACAAAGCAACAGTCATCAACATAGTATGGTACTGGCACAAAAACAGAAATATAGACCAATGGAATAAGATAGAAAGCCCAGAGATAAATCCATGGACCTTTGGGCAACTTATCTTTGAAAAATGAAGCAAGAATCTACAGTGGAGGAAAGAAGTGTCTTCAATAAGTTGTGCTGGGAAAACTGGACAGCAGCATGTAAAAGAAAAATTAGAACACTTCATAATACCACACACAAAGATAATCTCAAAATGGATTAAAACTTAAATGTAAGGCCAGGAACTGTAAAAGTCACAGAAGAAAACATAAGCAGAACACTCTGATATAAATCACAGCAAAATCCTCTATGACCAACCTCCCAGTGTAATGGAAATAAAAACAAAAATAAACAAATGGGACATAATTAAAAGCTTTTTCTCAGTGAAGGTAACTATAAACAAGGTGAAAGACAATCCTCAGAATGGGAGAAAATAATATAAAATGAAAAACTGACAAGAGTTTAATCTACAAAATATACAGTTCATTCAGTTCAAATATGCAGCTCATTCAGTTCAAAACCAAAAGAACACACACCCCAATAAAAGAGTGGGAAGAACACCTAAACAGACATTTCTCCAAAGAAGACATACAGATGGCTAATAAGCACATGAAAAGGTGCTCTACATCACTCACTATTAGATAAATGCAAATCAAAATGACAATAAGGTGTCATCTCACACCAGTCAGAATGGCCATCAACAGAAAACCTACAAGCAATAAATAATGGACAGGGTGTGGAGAAAAGGGAATCCTCTTGCACTGTTGCTGGGAATGCAAATTGATATAGCCACTCTGGAGAAGAGTATGAACATTCCTTAAAAATCTAGGAATAAAACTACCATATGACCCAGAAGTCCCACTACTGGGCATATACCCTGAGAAACTATAATTGAAAAAGACATACGTACCTCAATGTTCATTGCAGCACTAGTACACAATAACTAGGACATGGAAGCAACCCAGATGCCCATTGACAAATGAATAAAGAAGTTGTGGTACATATACACAATGAAATAGTACTCAGCCATGAAAATGAACACATTTGACTCAGCTCTAATGAGGTGGATGAACCTAGAGTCTATTATACACAGTGAAGTAAGTCAGAAAGAGAAAGACAAATACTGTATATTAACGCATATATATGGAATCTAGAAAGATGGTACTGATGAACCTATCTACAGGACAGCAATGGAGACACAGACATAGTGGACACAGGGAGGGAAGGAGAGGGTTGGACGAATTAAGAGAGTAGCATTGAAACATAGACATTACCATACATAAAATTAGACAGTAGAAATTTGCTGAATGATGCAGGGAGCTCAAATCTGGTGCTCTGTGACAACCTAGAGGGGTGTGATGGGGTGGAAGGAAGGTTCTAGAAGGAGGGGACATATCTATACCTATGGCTGATTCATTTGATATATGGCAGAAACCAACATAGTACTGAAAAGAAATTATCCTCCAATTAAAAAGAAATAAATTTTTAAACATGTAAAATCAAAGTAAAAAATAAAAACTTTTTTTTAAATAACATTTCAGTTTGCCCTTTCAGAAAAAAAATGGTTCAACCATATGACTGGTTCCATATTCATTCACACATTAGTTCTCCTTCTAGGCCTCCCACGTGTTCTATTGGTACATATGTTAAACTCTGCCTCCTGGTCTCCCAAGGAAAGCTAAAAGGTATGACAAAATTCAAGGAACTCACTGGTGATTATTCACTACTACTTGTTGTTGCTGTTGTTGCTTAGTCACTAAGTCATGTTCCAACTCTGCAACCCCATGGACTGCAGCACTCCTCTGTTCTCCACTGACTGTCTCCTGCAGTTTGCTCAAATTCATGTCTATTGAGTTGGTGATGCTATCTAGCCATCTCATAGTTTGTCACTCCCTTCTCCTTTTACCTTCAATCCTTCCCAGCATCAGGGTCTATTCCAGTGAGTTGGCTCTTCGCATCAGGTGGCCAAAGCATTAGAGCTTCAGGTTCAGTATCAGTCTCTCCAATGGAATATTCAGTGTTGTCCATTAGGATTGACTGGTGTGATCTCCTTACAGTCCAAGGGCCTCTCAAGAGTATTTGCCAGCAGCACAGTTCAAAAGCATCAATTCTTTGGCACTCAACCTTTTTTAGTTTCCAACTCTCACATCTGTACATGACTACGGGAAAAGACGTAGCTTTGACTATTCGCATCTTTGCTGGCAATGTGATGCTTCTGCTTTTTAATACACTGTCTAGATTTGTCATAGCTTTCCTTTCAAGGAAAAGTTTAACATTTAATGATGTGCAAATGTTGTTCTGGAAGAACTCTGGTTAAGCAACTTTACAGAGGGTACTGAAATTATTTGATACTTTCTCTAGTGAAGCTGTAAAACTTAAATATATTATATTTTGTCCTGAAACATTTTTCCTACTCCATATATTGAGTACCCATCCATGTAAAAAATAAGGAGATTCTCTACCACTTAAATATCCATAATTCAGTAAATATAAGACCTAAAACATTCCTAATCTCTACTTTTATAGTGATATTTGCATTATGAATAGTGCATGTCCATCTTCTCATGTTATATAACATCTTCTAAATGATGAATAAAGGTCGATAACAGAGAACCTACAATTTGATAGACATATCAGTTTTATCCTGTCTCAGTAATGTGTGTGAAATTATACTTGCCATTAAAATTACATTTTAAAAACCACTGATATCTAGTAAAAAGTTATATGCTAGCTGTGAACCTTTCCTCCAGATGTTAATATCTCAGAGGTTGTTTCTAATAGAGGTTTTGTTTAAAGATGTGTTGAAGGAAATTTGTTTGTGACTTTCTTAATGTGTATATATATTGTGGATCTTTGACTGGTCTATCAAGTTGCCTTAAATGAGCAAGTTTGAAATCAGTGCCCCTTTGTCAAATAGGAAAGATCCAGTCTTTCCTCTGATAGTGTCAACACTCAACTGAATTTTTAAAAATCAGAGTTGTCAGCTACACCTACAGATATACAGTACTCCGATAACACATATTAATGATGTCCATTCATCTCGAGGTGTAATTCAGATTATATTTAATGGAAATCTTATCATAGAAGCAAAAGGAATATCTGTCTCAACTAGGTTTTCTTCCCTCAAACTTACCTATACCAAACTAGAATGAGAAATTAGTACAGGGATATACACACTCAGATAAGCTGTCTCACTGGAATGGGACTAGAGAGACCCATGAGCCATGGGTAGAGTGAAACTGTGACATGATTATTGGGCAAGAGCCACAAATAGGACTGTCAGAGCACAGATTGGAAAGGCTACGTAAACTATAATGGCACATGAGACTAAGGAATGAATGCATATGTCCCCCACATGACTAATGCAGCAGAAAGCCATTGTTCCATAGGGCTTTGTTAACCAGGTACATGGATTTTCCATCAGCAACATGTGCAGATGACTGAATGGTGTAAGTGTAAGTCAAAACTTGAAGAATCTGAGGACCACAGAATAACTTACATGAAACTGTCCTTCACTTACGGACACTTGAGATAAAAATAAGCTCAATTAAAGAGAATTTTTTAAACGTTAAGTCTCTTGCCTACCTATCAGTGAAAAATTATACTCACTACTTACTGTGTATTTACTCATTTATTAAGAGCCCAGTATACATTGCATACCATCCCAGGAACATGTGCATATTGCCAAAGAGTGTGCAGACTTAACGTGAGTTCACAGAATTTATAAAAGAGTGAATTAAAAAAAAAAATAACCAAACTTTGTCAAAGAAGAAATACATTTAAATACATAATTTCTACACAGATTTTCCTCTATAAAACTTTTAAGATTCTGTACTTTAAGTATGTAAGATATGCCATTTGCCCACCTGTTGCTGAATCTTTGCGTAAGTTTTGTCTAACATTTGTGTTCCTTCTTCACTTTCAATTCTATATAGGTTGCACTCCTTTGCTACATACTCTGTAGTGCCATATAATTTGACCAGATAATACTCATCATGCTCATAATTACACTTTCTATATATACATTCCATTTAGGCCATTTGCCTAGATTCCATACTACATGAAGATAAGGACTGTGACTGCAATATTTATCACTATGTCCACCATGCCCAGCATACAGCCTACATGCAGAGGAGAAAAATCATCATGAAATTGCTGATTTAACTAACAAGATTCCCAGGTAATGCAGTCGTAAAGAACCCACCTGCCAATGCAGGAGACCTAAGAGAAACGGGTTTGTTCCTTGGGTCAGGAAGATCTCTTGAAGAAGGCAATAGCAACCCACTCCAGTATTCTTGCCTGGGAAATCCCATGGACAGAGGAGCCTGGAAGGCTATAGTTCATAGGGTCACAAAAAGCTGGACATGACTGAAGCAGCTTAGCATGAAAGCATGTCTGTGGAATGCTAAAATATTAGGTTTTGAGTTCTTTGGTTTCTGATGTTTTATACTAACACATTAGAGATAACAATGTTATCAGATTATCAGATTTTCAGAATTAGGATTATCCAAATTTCTAGTGAAGTTCTCCACTGAACAGTCTGTCTCAATTGCCAGATATTTCAAAATTGCCTTTGCTGGTGCTAAAGGACAATAATAACATCTGTTAACTTAGAGTAAGTAAAACATCACTTAACATCTTTGAACCTCTGTTTTACCACTTGTAAAATTCTAGGATTTGTTAAAATGATTTCTAACCTTCCTTTCAGTTCCAGAATTCATCACGAATTTTTGTGTTGCCTAACTTTCTGCCTGTGATTAATTCTGCTTGTACAATCTGTAAATCTTTGTACTGCCATAGATATCTTTGGCTTAAGGGAAAATTAAGGGAAGGTGCCATCAGAATCAAATGATACAATAATTTAGATATTTTGAGTCTAACTTCCAGTAAATGTTATGCAAGAATCTCTCTTTGTATTATCCTCCTCAAGGGTAATAAAAAGGGGGAGGTCCTAGGATGGCAAAGGAATAGGACAGGGAGACCACTTTCTCCCCCACAAATTCATTGAAAGAACATTTGAACACTGAGCAAATTCCACAAAACAACTTCTGAATGCTGGCAGAGGACACCAGGCACCCAGAAAGGCAGCCCATTGTCTTCAAAAAGAGGTAGGACAAAATATAAAAGATAAAAAGATAGATAAAAGTTAGGGACGAGACCCTTCCCGGGAGAGAGTCGTAAAAGAGAAGTTTCCAAACACCAGAAAACTCTCTCACCAGCAGGTCTGCGGAGAGTTTTGGAATCTCAGAGGGCAACATAACCAGGAGGAAAAATAAATAAATAAAACCCACAGATTATGTGCCTAATGGCAACTTCCAGTGGAGAAGTAGCCCAGACGCTCATGTCCACCACCAGCAAGCGGGGGCTGAACAGGGAGGTGCGGGCTGCGTTGCTTAGGTTAGGGACTGGGCCTGAATGCCCTGAGGACAATCTGAGGGAGCTAACATGGGATAGCAACCCAAACTGTGGGATAGCCAAAGAGAGAAAAAAAAGACAGAGAGAGAGAACTTTTCCGGGAAAAGCCCTAACCTAAGTCACTGCCAGACCACTCACAGAACAAAGGACTGAGCAAATACCAGAGGAGAGCTAGCCGGCTGCGGACCGGCCCATCCCCCGCCGGAGGCAGGGAGGCAGGCAGGCAGGCGAAGCTAGAGCTGGAAGGCAAAGGGCAAATTCGGCCCCAGAGACGGCGTCCTCTAACAAACTGCGAGCAGGCTTCCAGTTGCTAACCAAGTCTTCCTGGGATCCTGGACAGTTGACATCCACTAGGAGGGTCACAGCCAGAGATCAGCTCCCCAGAAGAGACACACGGCACACCTGAGATGGTGTTCCCGGCTGCGCACCCAGGAAACCAAGCAGCTGGGACGGGGGAGGTGATAAGACACACGCACCTGGGGAGTGTGTGCTCTCCAAGCACCTGGTCGCTTGAGCTGCTCCGACCTGGGAAGGGCACAAAACACAGGCCCAACCGAGTCTGCGCCTTTGTGGAGTACTCAAGAACCTAAACCTGAGTGGCTTAGACCTGGGAAGTGCATGCAACACAGGGCCTGTTTTAGACAGTTCCCCTGCAGAGCAACCTAGAGCCTGAGCAGTGTAGACTAGGAAGGCACACACACACCGTGAGCGGGGGCAAACCCAGTGTGGCTCAGACACTGCGAGCACTCCCCACACATGCCTGTGATATTTGTTTGCAGTATTCCTCCCTCCCCACAGCACGATTGAACAAGTGAGCCTAACTAAGTGACCAACTTCACCCCCTTGTGTCAGAGTGGAAATTAGACACTGAAGAGACTTGCAAACAGAAGAAGCCAAAAAACAGAGGGAACCACTTTGGAAGTGACAGGTGCAACAGATTAAAACCTTGTAGTTAGCACTGACTACATTGGAAGGGGCCTATAGATCTTGAGAAGTGTAAGCTGGAACAAGGAACTATCTGAACTGACCCCACACTGCCCACAACAGCTCCAGAGAAATTCCTAGATATATTTTTACTATTATCATTTTTTAATTTTTTTTATTTTTAAGTCCTCTATTACTCCTTTAATTTTCATTTTCATAACCTACTATTAACTTGCAAAAAACCACCCTATTTTTAAAGCAAACTTCATATATATTTTTGTGATTTTATTTTGTTTTTTTAATATTGTATTTTTGAGAGTTTAGCCTCTACTCTAGATTTTTAATCTTTGCTTTTTGGTATTTGTTATCAATTTTGTACCTTTAGGAACCCAATCTTCAGGACTCATTTTTACTTAGGTGTATGATTACTGGCTTGATTGCCCTCTCCCCCTTTTGACTCTCCTTTTTCTCCCCTAGGTCTCCTTTATCTCCTCCCTCCCCCTTCTCTTCTCTACCCAACTCTGTGAATCTCTTTGGGTATTCCAGGCTGTGGAGAACACCTAAGGAACAGATTACTGGCTAGATCTGTCTCTCTCCTTTTGAACCCCCCTCTTCTCCTCCTGGTCACCCCTATCTCCTTCCTCCCTCTTCTCTTCTCTATGTAACTCCGTGAACCTCTCTGGGTATTCCAGACTGTGGAAAGCACATAGGGATTTGATAACTGGCTAGATTTCTCTCTCTCCATTTGATTCCCCTTCTTCTCCTCCTGGTCACCTCTATCTCCCCTCCGCTCTCTTCTTTTCTCCAAGTAACTCAGTGAAACCTTTCTGGGTGTCTCTAATTGTGGAGAATCTTTTCTCCATTAACCTAGATGTTTTATCATTGGTGCCATATGGATGGAGGCTACTGTAAGAATAAGACTGAAAACCAGAGGCAGGAGGCTTAAGTCCAAGACCTAAGAACACCAGAGAACTCCTAACTCCAGGGAATATTAATTGATAAGAGCTCATCCAAAAGCCTCCATACCTACTCTGAAACCAAGCTCCACCCCGAGCCAACAAGTTCCAGAGCAAGACATACCATGCAAATTCTCCAGCAATGCAGGAACATAGCCCTGAGCTTTAATATACAGGCTGGCAAAGTCACACCAAACACACAGCTACTGGACACTTCATTGCTCTCCAGAGAGAAGAAATCCAGCTCCACCCACCAGAACACCAATGCAAGCTTCCCTAACCAGGAAACCTTGACAAGCCACTCGTCCAACCCAACCCACAGGGAGGAACCTCTACAATAGAGGGGAACCATAAACTGCCAGAATACAGAAAGGCCGCCCCAAACACAACAATCTAAACAAGGTGAAAAGGCAGAGAAATACTCAACAGGTAAAGGAACATGATAAATGCCCACTAAACCAAACAAAAGAGGAGGAGATAGGGAGTCTCTCTGAAAAATAATTCAGAATAATGATAGTAAAAATGATACAAACTCTTGAAAATAAAATGGAGTTACAGATAAATAGCCTGGAGACAAGGATTGAGAAGATGCAAGAAAAGTTTAACAAGGACCTAGAAGAAATAAAAAAGAGTCAATCAACAATGAATAATGCAATAAGTGAGATCAAAAATGCTCTGGTGGGAACCATCAGTAGAATAACTGAGGCAGAAGATAGGATAAGTGAGGTAGAAGATAGAATGGTGGAAATAAATGAAGCAGAGAGGAAAAAGGAAAAAAGAATTAAAACAAATGAGGACAATCTCAGAGACCTATGGGACAATGTCAAACACCCCAACATTTGAATCATAGGAGTCCTAGAAGAAGAAGACAAAAAGAAAGGCCATGAGAAAATACTTGAGATAGTAGTTGAAAACTTCCCTAAAATGGGGAAGGAAATAGTCACCCAAGAAACCCAGAGAATCCCAAACAGGATAAACCCAAGGCAAAACACCACAAGACACATATTAATCAAATTAACAAAGATCAAACACAAAGAATAAATATTAAAAACAGCAAGGGAAAAACAACAAACAACACACAAGGGAATTCCCATAAGGATAACAGCTGATCTTTCAATAGAATCTCTTCAGGCCAGAAGGGATTGGCAGGACATACTTAGAGTGATGAAAGAGAAAAACCTACAACCCAGATTACTGTACCCAGCAAGGATCTCATTCAAATATGAAGGAGAAAGCAAAAGCTTTACAGACAAGCAAAAGCTGAGAGAATTCAGCACCACCAAACCAGCTCTTCAACAAATGCTAAGGATCTTCTCTAGATAAGAAACATAGAAAAGGTGCATTAACTTCAACCCAAAACAACAAAGGAAACAGCAATGGGATCATATTTATCAATAATTACCTTAAATGTAAATGGATTAATGCCCCAATCAAAAGACAAAAACTGGCTGAATGGGTGCAAAAAGAAGACCCCTATATATGATGTCTACAAGAGACTCACCTCAAAACAAGTGACATCTACAGACTGAAAGTGAAGGGCTGGAAAATGATATTTCACACAAGTAGAGACCAAAAGAAAGCAGGAGTAGCCACACTCATATCAGATAAAATAGACTTTAAAATAAAGGTTGTGAAAAGAGACAAAGAAGGATACTACATAACAATCAAATGATCAATCCAAGAAGATATAACAATTATAAATATATATGTACCCAACATAGCAACACCACAATATGTAAGGCAAATGCTAACAAGTATGAAAGGGGAAATTAAAAATAACACAGTAATGGTGGGAGACTTTAATACCCCACCCACACCTATAGATAGATCAACTAAACAGAAAATTAGCAAGGAAACACAAACTTTAAATGATACAATGGATCAGTTAGACCTAATTGATATCTATAGGACAGTTCATCCCAAAACAATGAATTTCACCTTTTCCTCAAGCGCACATGGAACCTTCTCCAGGATAGATCACATCCTGGGCCATAAATCTAGCCTTGCTAAGTTCAAAAAAACTGAAATCATTCCAAGCATCATTTCTGATAACAATGCAGTAAGATTATATATCAACCACAGGGGGAAAAAAAACAACTATTAAAAATTCCAACATATGGAGGCTAAACAACACTCTTTGAAAAACCAGCAAATCACAGAAGAAATCAAAAAGAGAAATCAAAATATGCATAGAAACGAGTTAAAATGAAAACACAACAACCCAAAACCTATGGGACACTGTAAAAGCAGTGCTAAGGGGAAGGTTCACAGCAATACAGGCTTACCTCAAGAAACAAGAAAAAAGGCAAATAAATAATCTAACTTATTGGAGAAGACTCTTGAGGGTCCCTTGGACTGCAAGGAGATCCAACCAGTCCACTCTAAAGGAAATCAGTCCTGGGTGTTCATTGGAAGGAGTGATGCTAAAGCTGAAACTCCAATATTTAGCCACCTGATGCGAAGAGTTGACTCATTGGAAAAGACTCTGATGCTGGGAGTGATTGGGGGCAGGAAGAGAAGGGGACGACAGAGGATGAGATGGTTGGATGGCATCACCGACTCGATGGACATGAGTTTGAGTGAACTCCGGGAGCTGGTGATAGACAGAGAGGCCTGGCGTGCAGTGATTCATGGGATCACAAAGAGTTGGACACGACTGAGCAACTGAACTGAACTGAACTGACACCTAAAGTAACTAGAAAAGGAAGAAATGAAAAACCCCAGGGTTAGTAGAAGGAAATTATAAAAATTAGGGCAGAAATAAATGCAAAAGAAACAAAAGAGACCATAGCAAAAGTCAACAAAGCTAAAAGCTGGTTCATTGAGAAGATAAATAAAATAGACAAACCATTAGCCAGACTCATCAAGAAACAGAGGGAGAAGAATCAAATCAACAAAATTAGAAATTAAAGTGGAGAAACCACCACAGACAACACAGAAATACAAAGGATCATAAGAGACTGCTGCTGCTGCTAAGTCGCTTCAGTCATGTCTGACTCTGTGCGACCCCAGAGACAGCAGCCCACCAGGCTCCCCCATCCCTGGGATTCTCCAGGCAAGAACACTGGAGTGGCTTGCCATTTCCTTCTCCAATGCATGAAAGTGAAAAGTGAAAGTGAAGTTGCTCAGTCATGTCTGACTCCTAGCGATCCCACAGACTGCAAACAGCAAATATATGCCAATAAAATTGGACAACTTGGAAGACATGGACAAATTCCTATAAAAGTACAACTTTCCAAAACTGAACCAGGAAGAAATAGAAAATCTTAACAGACCCATCACAAGCAAGGAAATCAAAACTGTAATCAGAAATCTTCTAGCAAACAAAAGCCCAGGATCAGACGGCTTCACAGCTGAATTCTACCAAAAATTTAGAGAAGAGCTAATACCTATCCTAGGCAATGGCACCCCACTCCAGTACTCTTGCCTGGAGAGTCCCATGGACGAAGGAGCCTAGTGGGCTGCAGTCCATGGGGTCACTGAGAGTCAGACACCACTGAGTGACTTCACTTTCACTTTTCACTTTCATGCATTGGAGAAGGAAATGGCAACCCACTCCAGTGTTCTTGCCTGGAGAATCCCAGGGACAGGGGAGCCTGGTGGGCTGCCATCTATGGGGTCACACAGAGTCAGACATGACTGAAGTGATGCAGCAGCAGCAGCAACACCCATCCTACTCAAACTCTTCCAGAAAATTGCAGAGGAAGGTAAACTTTCAAACTCATTCTATGAGGCCACCATCACCCTAATACCAAAACCAGACAAAGATGCCACAAAAAAGAAAACTACAGGCCAGTATCACTGATAAACATAGATGCAAAACTCCTTAACAAAATCCTAGCCAACAGAATCCAACAATATATTAAAAAGATCATACATCATGATCAAGTGGGCTTTACGCCAGGGATGCAAGGATTCTTGAATATCCACAAATCAATCAACGTAATACACCACATTAACAAGCTGAAAGATATAAACCATCTGATTATCTCAATAGATGCAGAGAAAGCCTTTGACAAAATTCAACATCCATTTATGATAAAAACCCTCCAGAAAACAGGAATTGGAGGGCCATACCTCAACATAACAAAAGCTATATATGACAAACCCACAACAAACATTATCCTCAATGGTAAAAATTGAAAGCATTTCCCCTAAAGTCAGGAACAAGACAAGGGTGCCCACTCTCACCATTACTTTTCCACATAGTTTTGGAAGTTTTTGCCACAGCTATCAGAGAATAAAAAGAAATAAAAGGAATCCATATTGGAAAACAAGTAAAACTCTCACTGTTTTCAGATGACATGATCCTCTACAAAGAAAATCCTAAAGACTCCACCAGAAAATTACTAGAACTAATCAATGAATATAGTAATGTTGCAGGATATAAAATTAACACACAGAAATCCCTTGCATTCCTATACACTAACAATGAGAAAACAGAAAGAGAAATTAAGGAAACAATTCCATTCACCACTGCAAAGAAAAGAATAAAATACTTAGGAATGTATCTACCTAAAGAAACAAAAGACCTATATATAGAAAAATATAAGAAAGAAATCAAAGATGAGACAAATATATGGAGAAATATTCCATGTTCATGGATTGGAAGAATCAATATAGTGAAAATGAGAATACTACCAAAGCAATCTACAGATTCAATGAAATCCCTATCAAGCTACCAATGGTATTTTTCACAGAACTAGAAAAAAATAATTTCTCTATTTGTATGGAAATACAAAAAACCTCGAATAGCCAAAGCAATCTTGAGAAAGAAGAATGGAACTGGAGGAGTCAACCTGCAAGACTTCAGGCTATAGCACAAAGCTACAGTCATTAAGGCAGTATGGTACTGGCACAAAGACAGAAATACAGGTCAGTGGAACGAAATAGAAAGCCCAATTCATATGCCTATGGACACCTTATCTTTGACAAAGGAGGCAAGAATATACAATGGAGAAAAGACAATCTCTTTAACAAGTGGTGCTGGGAAAACTGGTCAACCACTTGTAAAAGAATGAAACTAGAACACTTTCTAACACCATACACAAAAATAAACTCAAACTGGATTAAAGGTCTAAACGTTAGACCAGAAACTATAAAACTCCCAGAGGAGAGAACATAGGCAAAACACTCTCTGACATAAATCACAGCAGGATTCTCTATGACCCACCTCCCAGAGTAATGGAAATAAAAACAAAAATAAACAAATGGGACCTAATTAACTTAAAGGCTTTTGCACAACGAAGGAAACTATAAACAAGGTGAAAAGACAGCCTTCAGAATGGGAGAAAATAATAGCAAACAAAGCAACTGACAAAGAATTAATCTCAAAAATATACAACCACCTCCTGCAGCTCAATTTCAGAAAAATAAATGACCCAACCAAAAAATGGGCCAAAGAACTAAACAGACATTTCTCCGAAGAAGACATATAGATGGCTAACAAACACATGGAAAGATGCTCAACATCACTCATTATCAGAGAAATGCAAATCAAAACCACAATGAGGTACCATCTCACGCTGGTCAGAATGGCTCCTATCCAAAAGTCTACAAAAAATTAATGCTGGAGAGGGTGTGGAGAGAAGGGAACCCTCTTACACGGTTGGTGGGAATGCAAATTAGTACAGCCACTATGAAGAACAGAGTGGAAATTCCTTAAAAAACTGGAAATAGAACTGCCATATGACCCAGCGATCCCACTGCTGGGCATACACACTGAGGAAACCAGAATTGAAAGAGACATGTGTACACCAATGTTCATTGCAATACTGTTTATAACAGCCAGGACATGGAAGCAACCTAGATGCCCATCAGCAGATGAAGGGATAAGAAAGCTGTGGTACATATATGCAATGGAATATTACTCAGCCATTAAAAAGAATATATTTGAATCAGTTCTAATGAGGTAGATGAAACTGGAGCCTATTATACAGAGTGAAGTAAGTCAGAAAGAAACACCAATACGGTATACTAATGCATATATATGGAATTTAGAAAGATGGTAACAATGAACCTACATGCAAGACAGCAAAAGAGACAAAATATAAAGAACAGTCTTTTGGACTCTGTGGGAGAAGGCGAGGGTGGGATGATTTGAGAGAATAGCATTGAAACATGTATATTATCATATGTGAAATAGATCACCAGTCCAGGTTCGATGCATGAGACAGGGTGCTCAAGGCTGGTACACTGGCATGACCCTGAGGGATGGGATGGGGAGGGAAGTGGGTGGGGGGTTCGAGATGGGGAACACATGTACACCCATGGCTGATTCATGTCAATGTATAGCAAAAACCACTATAATTTTGTAAAGTAATTAGCCGCCAATTTTTTTAAATAAAAATGCTTACCAAACAAAAAAACTTTGAAAAATTAAAAAAAAGGGGGGGAAGGGGTAGTGAGACAGCCACCACCTGTTCGTTCTCCTTTGATGTTTGGGAAAGTCTAAAAATGCCCCCATCTCAGCCATGCTATGTAAGGACTCACTTATCAAGCATGAGGGGCCAGCGAATCTGCCCAACACTCCAGGGGTGGTGGTAGTGGTTGTGGAGCCAAGTACCAGAGACGCCCTGCTCCACCCAGCCCTGCTCCTGCTCTGAACCCTGGAGACCTTGTTCCTACGAGATAAGCAAAACCCCTATACACACTTCACAGAACCCCATCCACACCCATATACACACAACACACCCTCCAAAAAAAAAGGGGGATAATAAAAAGATTATTGATATTAATGCAAAAGATCATTCGCATTTACTGAGTACCTACTAATTCTGTCCACTCTATTTTTTAAAAAACATATTTTATTTAAATGTTTTACATTACACTGAACATTTACTAATGGCACAGAACATGTTACTAATGTCTTAATATTGACTCCCAACAAGTTTGGTTTTAATTCTGTTTTTTATTTTTTTCCCATTTCTCTATGTCAGTTTCTCAAATGTCTGAAAATGTCTGTCAGATTATCATATTTTCTATAAAATACTCATCTCCTTTAGATGAAATTTCCTTAGTTAATTTTATTTTTTTTAACATGTACATTATTTACAACAATCCTAATTTCACAATTCAGTATGAAAATCTGCCCTTTACATTTACACTTGCCACCTCTGTTCATTTTCATCAATATAAAAGTCATTTTAAAAAATCAGAAACTAGCACATTATGTTATGTCCTTAACTATACTTCAGCTTTGTATTTTTTGAATATATGCATATATACATATTTTCATGTGACTATATTCAGGATTCCTGACAAAATTTTGTATTCATATCTTTTATTTAACATAAATATTATTGTAATCATTTCCTAAACTCACCATAGTCATAATTTGTCACATAAATTAGTGTTTGCCAGTGAGCTATAAATTATTTAACCTTTTTTCTACAGTTGAGCTTTGCTGTCAAAAATTTTTTAAGTTGACTATACATGGGGTCGCAAAGAGTTGGACACGACTGAATGACTTCACTACTAACTAACTACTACTATACAGAAACAATAGATATTTCTATTTCATAAAGATTTTTTTACATTAATATTTGAAAATATTGGCCAACAGTTGAAAATATTTGGATCATGGTTTCCAAAAACATATCATTTTGTAAGATGATACCATGGCATAGTATTCACTTTGGTGTAACACAATGTAAGAACATTTATGGCTTACTTATTTTATTTCTGCAAAATTATAACTCAGGAATGCATTTGTTGAATCATTTTCAAAGGAAACTAAATTATATTTGATATTGCTGGTTTCAGCACATGTCATAATTTACTGTGATCAATTTTAATTTTGAGTTTGTTATAAAAATTATTTGTGGAAAAACATTTCATTAAACTAAAATTTATTGAGAGTTTTAAGGCATAGAGTTATAGTACTAAATATACAGAAATACTTTCCTTCATAAACTGTATATCCTAACAGGCACAGATAGATTGTATCATCATATTAAAATACAAGCAAGGTGAAAGACAACTTGGGAGAAGGTTTCGAAAAAATTACAGGAAGTTTCTCTTCCGTAAAAACAGGAGTGCTACTAATAACTGGTTTGGCATGAAAAGTGAACAATCGTTTAGACACAAGCTATATGCACCACTTCCCAGAGGAATATTAGTCCTAAGTACATGCATTTAGAAAGATGGTAACAATAACCTGGTGTACGAGACAGCAAAAGAGACACTGATGTATAGAACAGTCTTATGGACTCTGTGGGAGAGGGAGAGGGTGGGAAGATTTGGGAGAGTGACATTGAAACATGTAGAATATCATGCAAGAAATGAGTTGCCAGTCCAGGTTCGATGCGCGATACTGGATGCTTGGGGCTGGAGCACTGGGACGACCCAGAGGGATGGTGTGGGGAGGGAGGAGGGAGGAGGGTTCAGGATGGGGAACACATGTATGCCTGTGGCGGATTCATTTTGATATTTGGCAAAACTAATACAATTATGTAAAGTTTAAAAATAAAATAAAATTAAAAAAAAAAAAAAGAAAAAATAAAAAATAAAAAAAATAAAAACACCTGATGTATTTCAGCAGTCATTTCAAGTCACTTCTTTCCCAAAAAGATTAAGTGAAAATCAAACACAATTTTAATAACTCTCTGTAACAGGTTTGATCTTAAGTACATGACATAATTACTTACACTGCAATTAAAAACAAGCTTACATTCTGCAGTTGAAAATACTGCAACATTGTTGATCAGCTGCACCCCAATACAAAATAAAAAGTTTTAAAAAATAAGCTTATAATATTAAAATTTTATCTCATCTGGCTTGAAAATTCAAAAAAGTTTGAGGAGGACAAAATTATAATTGTATGTAATTAAAGCATTAAAAGTATTTCTATGCAATTTTCATGTACCCTCCTGCTACTGGTTATTTACTTGTGGAAAAAATGTATATTTTGCGAATTTGAATTTTTTAAAAACTTGAAGATTTTTTAAAACTTGTTGAAAAATACTGAAGAGCTAAATTATAAGCATCAATTTTTATCATGATAATTAGAAAAAAACAGTTCAAAAATGTTATTTTTCAATTTGGTCTATTTTTATAGACACATTACTTTTATTTTCTTCTTTTTCACCATTCGGAGATGTGTTTAAGTTACCCAAACCAGATTTGTCATATTGTAATATGCATTAAAACTATTTGCCAGGAGGGGCTTCCCGGACAGTTCAGTTGGTAAAGAATCCTCATGCAATGCAGGAGATCCTAGTTCAATTCTGGGTTGGGATCTGCTGGAGAAGGGATAGGCTACCCACTCCAGTATTCTTGGGCTTCCTTTGTGGCTCAGCCGGTAGAGAATCCACCTGCAATGCGGGAGACCTGGGTTCAATCCCTGGGTTGAGAAGATCCCTAGGAGAAGGGAAAGGCTACCCACTCCAGTACTCTGGCCTAGAGAATTCCATGGATAGCCCATGGGGGTCACAAACAATCGGACACGACTGAGCGACTTTCACTTTATTTTCTTAAAATATATAATCTACTTCTGTAAGTCTGAGGTGAGGCCTAGTATTTTCATTTCTAATATGCTGTCAGGTGATGTTGAGTCTCTAACTACATTTTGAATAGCAAGGATCTGTGCAAACTAGCAGTGAAAGTGAAAAATTGAATTTTGTACCTCTCATGTGGTTAAAAAAAAGTAGCTATTATCAAGTCAACTTTTTTTTTGTATCAACTTCTATTACAGGAGTAATGTTCACTGTGTTAAAGAATAACTTTTAAGGTAATCAAATACCTTGCCTTCACTATGGCATTTGATCACCCATAAGTGCCATTTGTTGCCTCACTGGCTCCTCTACCAACTCTCATAAAACTCAACCTAAACTAAAAGAAGCAAAATATTTGGGAAATTTCATTGTAAGTATTCCTCCCACAAATGTGTTTCCAACTGCAACAGATTTAATGTTTCATAACATTATTTTTCATGTAAGTGGAACATTTAGTTTTTATCCTTTTAGTCACTTCCCTAGCAATATTTTTAAAAGTCATATTAAAGTTGAATTAGACTTTGCAGGTACAAAAGTTAAGAAACAGATTTTAATAATTTATAACTGTAAGACCTTAACTTGTTATTCCTACAATTTTTGGAGGCTTAATTATCTTATTTTCAAAAATGAAATTAGATATAATATCTAAAAATCATTAATAAAAATTATGCCAATAAGTCAGCAATAACATTTCAAATTATATTGAATTGAAATTATAATATCAATTGACAATTCATTCAATTAAACTCAATGAATGTGTCATATTCAATGAATGAATGATTACTCATATATCTGTGTCTATGTACCACTGATTTATTTCTGAACAATATCATTGTTGAAACCATTATGTCATAAAAGTAGTAATCCTTAGATTCCTTTTAAAAAATTCTTGACTATAAAGTGAAAAAGGGTATCTTATAAAAATAGATTATGCTCAGAAACTAAAATTTTATTTGGTATCCAGATTTTTTAAAAAACTTGTAATTATAAACAAAATAGGATATTAATTATGAATGGAATAAAAATTATAAATAAGGTAGAAAACAAACTGGGATGGAAGGACAAAATTAAAAAAAAAATTAACTGATCCAAAAACCAGAAATAATGAAGAAGAAATAAAAATACTTAATTAGTGGAGCAAATATAATACAAGTATATGATGGTATAAGATTACAGTAGATATTAACCCTAATATAGAAATAATTTAAAGTTAATTTTAAACAGACTATAAACTCTAATTAAAAGACACAGTCAGAATGAAAAAAAAAAAAAATACCCAACTACAAGCTATTGACTATGCTAACTGAAAAAAGCCAGACAGAAAAGGATAAATACTATATATTTAATAATATACAACAGACTTCAGTTGAACACAAAATATTGTATGTAACAGAAACAGGTACATTCTGCATCAAATTTTAGCAAATCCAGACAACTATTTAGATCAAATTTAGGAATGGGCAAACACTAAATAGACATTAAATTTGTCACCTCTCAAAAGCACAAATTTTATTCTCAAGAGTCAATTAAGTGGAAAAAAAAAAAAAAAGAAAAGAAAAAGACTCCATTCAGGGAAAGAAAAAAATCCTTAAAACAAATGGAAGCTCAATTTATTTCTGAGTTTATTAAATTTAAAATTTTATATTTTATCTTTTCAAGTAAATTTTCACAAGATATATTGGTCTATTATTTTCTTTTTTTGAGAAGTGTCTGATTTTGATCTAGAGTAATATCAGCCTCATTCAATGTTCTGGGAAGTGTTTTCCCTAATTCTGTCTTTAGAAAGAGTTGTGAAGGATTGGTAATTTTCCCTTAAGTATTTGGTAGAACTCAGTAATGAAGCCATTTGCTCCTGGGCTTTTGTTTGTACGACTCTGTCTCTTAAGAGTTAAGTTTCAACTGTAACTCCTTTAATCCATGGGAAATTAGAGACAGAAATAGAAAAAAATGACCTGGCTATTGTTGTTGGTTGTTTTCTTAAAAAAAAAAAAAATGATTTAAAAAATTGGTAGTGTGTAGTAAAAAATGAGGAAGTTTTTCTTTCATGAAGGCTATCCATTCACAACATATTCTTTTAAAATTTTAAGTCTTGTAGATTTTAGCTACCTTAGGTTATCTAATTTTATCTAATTTAATCCTAGCAAGAATCACAGGAGATTCTATCATCTCGATATGCCATATGAGGAAACAAAAGTGAAAACAAGTTCAGAGGTATCTGGTACTGTTCATGAGCAAGAATTCAAATATTCTGCCTCAACTACTTAATGAACTGGCAAATGGGTAAATTACTAACCTCTTGCTCTCAGTTTTTTCACCTCTAAAATGAGATTAGCACTACCTACTTCTTAGGATTACTGTATAAACAAAATGCATGTAAAGTGCTTGTGACAGTGCCTGGCTTAGAGTATGTGCTCAATGTTAGCAGGGACTTTTTTTTTGTTTTTACTATTACCAAGTATTTCCCACATACCACCATTCTAAAACTCGAGTTTCAAGAAAAATAGCTCTTAGACTGGACAATAATTATTTAAAAGGAATTAATTGACTCCAGTCACATATAAACCATTTTACTATTATTATTTTGTACCTTCTGATTTTACTACGTGTCCATCTAGTCAAAAAACAAAAATATTTAAACACAGGAAAAAAGCACATAAAATATGAAGTGGTCTTTTTATAAATGCCCATCCATTTAAAAACAGATTTATACTGCCTGTTTACAGTTTTGTGTTTTATCATTGACAGGAATATTGGAATCACTTTTTCTCTTTTAAACTAAGTAGGTTTAAGATGTAAATACTTAAAACATATTGCAGTAGATTTCTTAAATTCTCTAAAAAATTGTCTAAATAATTTGCACATGTCACAATTAAACTGAATTTAAATGTATAGCTGTTGCAGTAACAAAATTTTCAATCTGTACTTTCCTAATAAAATCCTACAGTAAGCTGTGTTCAGGCACTTTTATTATTTCCTAGGAGTTGTTATGAGTAGATTCTTCTATTTGCACAATTCATTACACTTCTCAAAACAGTTTCCTGTGCACTATCTTATTTGTCCTTCTCAATAGTCCCTAGTGAATGGTAAGACGTTCAGGAGACTTCTAATTCCCATTTTAAAGATATGAAAAATCAAGGTGGTTCCTGTGCTCATTACCATCCTGGGTCTGGAATTCAAGTCTCTTGAGCCTGTATTAATGCTTACCAACTGTCACTCCAAGGCCTTAAGTTATCTTGCCTGGGAAAATGAACTCTGTAACTGAAAGGATACTATAGCATGATTGCCAAAATTGCAGCAACAACTTCTATCAAAAATTTACACTCGTGGTCCTTGGAAGATAAAGTGCTAGTTGAACTGTAGCACAGAAATAATAAGGTGTGAAACAATGCTGACACCCATTTTAAGACCGGTTAGAAAACCTGTTTGTTGTGCAATACTTATTTTAACAACATACTTAGAACATTCTAGCCTTTTCATGATCTGTTTACCTAGCTTGTTAGCTTGTTCTAACTGGCTGGGTGCACAGGCAACTTCCCACAGAATTCTCTACCTCTGCTACAAGTATAATTTCAGCAAATGTACAACATGGCAGTGATTCTATTCATAACCCCCAAACAATGCGAGCAAAACATTGAAATATAAATGATTTCAAAGAACAATAAGATTCTTTCCTTTAAAAATATATACTTATTAAAAAATTAACAAGTTTCATTTCCTAAACTAGAGGTAAAGAGACTAAACTGTGACCCAACTTTGTCCTCCCAAGCTTTTACTAGTCTATTCAGTTTAACTTCCATCAACCAGCATTCATTTGTGTCATGCCCAGGAGTTAATCAACAAGGTCCAGCTCCTTCCTACCATCACCATAAATTTGACTTCAGGTCTTGGGAAACAAGACTCAACCAACTCAAAAGATTAAGATGTCAGTGTAGTACACCAACAGCATTCATACTATAATAATTTATTGCAACCATTAATTATCCAGTAGTTAATATGTATCACACTTCCTTGTCCTATTTACATAAATCCTAATATAATCCTAACAACCCCATCGGGTATTATATCCATTATTTGGGAAGAACTGGGCCACAAAGGGTAAGTAAACAGCCCAAAGCCAACAACAATGAAAGGCAGATGAAGGTCTTAAATCAGGGCCTTAATTTCAACTGCTGCTGCTAAGTCGCTTCAGTTGTGTCCTACTCTATGCGACCCCACAGTCGGCAGCCCACCAGGCTCCCCCATCCCTGGGATTCTCCAGGCAAGAACACTGGAGTGGGTTGCCATTTCCTTCTCCAATGCATGACAGTGAAAAGTGAAAGTGAAGTCGCTCAGTCCTTTCCCACTCTTCGCAACCCCATGAATTGAAGCCTACCAGGCTCCTCCGCCCATGGGATTTTCCAGGCAAGAGTACTGGAGGGGGGTGCCATTGCCTTCTCCTACTATACCAAAAAAATGCCTCACCCTCAATTCTAGTATCAACACAGTCTTTAATCTTTAAACTAATCATATGACCTTGGGCCAGTCATTTCTCAGCCCTGGGCCTCAGTTTCCTTAACAGTAAAACGACCTGCCTCAGTGAGCTTAGGAAGGTTTTCCAGCTTTTACTGTCCTGTGAATTTCACAGTGGATTACACCCCATTCTCGATTATGTGTAAATGTTAAAACTAATGTGTTTCAAGCAGAGGAGTATTCTAGTACAGGGATCCTTAACCTTCAGGATCTAATGCCTGATGATCTGAGGCAGAGCTGATATAATAATAAAGTGAAAAATAAATATAATATATTGACTCATTCAGAAACTATCCCCCCCACTGGGGTCCGTGGAAAAATCGTCTTCCATGAAACCCATCCTTGGTGCCAAAAAGGTTATGGACAGCTGTTCTAGTACTTTCTCTGTACTGTTTAGGGTGCTAGGGTGCAGTCTTTGCTTGCTGCTTTATTTTCAAATATTGTATCTGTAAGGCTAAGCCCAGCACAATGCTAACCCTAAATATTCTCTTTCTGTCTGGTGTCACCTTTTCCAAAACCAGGGGTGCGAGGAGGCCTGGTCCCATAACAGACCTTTACCCAATCTTCCACTCAGGGCTTGCTTCCCAGGCAACCAGGAGAAGACCTAAAGAAAACCCTAGAAGCAAAGCCACAGGAAGAAGTTCTCCTTCCCAGAGTTCAAGGAAGGCTCTGGGACCCCTGCAACACCTCAGGTGAGAACTAGGCTAGCTCCCCAGCCCAGTTAGCTGAAGTTCAGGCTAGGGCCTCACCCCTCACATGTGGCGCGACCTGGGGGTCCTGGGCCCTTGAAACCTGGGCCTTTAAAACCCTGTCTAACTCCTTGTCCTCGCAGGCCCCTCAGTTTCTGGGTCCCGGGACCCCTGTGGCCCACACCTAGACCTCCCGGGTTGTAAATGGGTTTCTGAGGGCATGCGCCGGCCTCCGGACTCACCTGGAGTCTCTTGGGGAAACGTATGTGGCCCCTGTGCGTCCTCTCGCCTCACTGCGGGTCCCGCGCCACGCGGACATAGAAGCAGAGGCGATGGTGCCTCAGGGCCGCAGGCCAAGAAGCCTCCGCTATGTCTCCTGCCGCCGGGCCAGCGAGTCCCACCACTGGAAGCCCGTAACTTCACATTTTAACAGTTTTCGGTTTTCCAGTTATTTGCTGTTTATCGCACTGTTGTATATATTGTGTGTTGAGGTGAGGTTGAAGGGCAGTAGATAACTTACTACTACAGTTCATCGTGTCCAGAATGAGCGGAATGATTTTACACAAGGAACTATATCTGGGTAACTGTATCTTCAAGAGTACTTGGTCTAAAAGTGAAGGTTGCGTCCTTACGTCTGAGACTAATAATGTGATAATGGAAGTTATTAGGCAGTGAGTGTATTTTGCAGGTTGCAGCAATGTAAATAATTTGGAGTCAGATTGTAGACTGAGACAGCTTTAAATACGACAACAAATTAGTTGATGCTCCTCTCAGTAAGAGGTGAAGTCGATGTCCTCTACGCTTAAATCTGGGCAGGCTTACTACTGACTTACAAACAATAGAACTAGGCAGAAAGGATGCTGTGTGATTTCTGAGGCTAGAATATAAAATATAGGATAGCTTCTACTTTGTTGACGGACCGTTTGTGCTTGGAACACCTGGTTGCCGCGTTAGAGGTCAGTACCCTGACCTGGCAAGTCGGAGCAGCCTTGTATGGGTGCTCGCCCTGCTGCGCTCATGATAGGCAGCAGTTAGCATCAACTTTTGGAGAAGGCAGTGGCACCCCACTCCAGTACTCTTGCCTGGAAAATCCCATGGACGGAGGAGCCTGGTAGGCTGCAGTCCATGGGGTCGCTAAGAGTCGGACACGACTGAGCGACTTCACTTTCACTTTTCACTGTCATGCATTGGAGAAGGAAATGGCAACCCGCTCCAGTGTTCTTGCCTGGAGAATCCCAGGGACAGAGAAGCCTGATGGGCTGCCGTCTATGGGGTCACACAGAGTTGGACACGACTGAAGCGACTTAGCAGCAGCATCAACTTTCACCCTTGTTCCCCCTCAGCCGGTTCCTCTGCCTGAGGGAACGGGATGCAGTTAAATAGAACAGAGAATGATATTCCTCAGGAGACTCCTGCCTGAGGGAATGGGCCGCAGTTACAGAGAAAGGGGTCCTCAGTAAAATCCAGGTTAAGATAGCGAGATGCAGGTACAGAGAGTAATGTTCCTCAGGAGAAACCCCCGTCTGAGGAAGCGGATTGCTGTTACAGAGAAAGGGGCCCCTGCAGAATCCAGCCTGAGGAAGCTGAGTCCAGTCACAGAGAGCGACGTTTCTCAGGAGAATACTGCCTGAGGTAGTAGGGTGCAGTTAGAGAACGTGGTGCCAGGGAGATTCATGTCTGAAGTCACCTGGAAGTCTTACAGAGAAGTGAAACATCTTGAACTTAGGGGGAAAAAAAAAAACAACTAATATTTTGCATAGCATTAGTAACTGCGACAAGATATAAAGACAGGAAAGGAAGTAGTAAAACTCATTATTCATAGAAAACCGAATGTACGATAAAGATGTCTAAGTTTATAAAAACCTATACAGTGTCAAGGAAAAAAAAAGACAATCAATGGTGGGATATACCATGTTTTTGGATTGGAAAATTCAGTTCAGTTTAAAATTTTAGTTACCCTAAGTTGAATTACCTATTTAATGAAATTCCAATCAAAATTCCATTTGGCAATCTTTTGGAGAGTAGGGGAGTTGATTCTGAAGTGTCTAAAAGAATGTAAATAACAAATGTAAATTCTTTCCTTTAGCAAAAGAGAGAGCAGAGGACTGATAACAAATGGTAAGTGGTTCATTGATTTAATGATGGAAATTTGAGGATATACTTATCTAAAGATATTTTATTGTATGTGCATGAGGAAGCATTAGTTTTGGGATTTGGAATATGATGAAAGAAGAGACTTTTTGAAGGAGCCAATGTTTGTAAGCCCAGTTTAGAATGATGACTAGAATATTTAATATTTAATATAAGCTTCAGGTTAAATTTTCTAAATTTGCTTTAGTCACTATAATGATATTCAGGTCTAATTCACCCAGTCATTCTGATAGCTTAAACATTCCATTTTGAGTAAGAACTGGAGTTTTAGAATAAGGCAAAACCCAATAAGTATCTCTGAGTAGCTTTGGGGGAATAAAAGCAGTACTCATTTATACACCAGATAAACCTTCCTTTTTAAAAATGTGACATTGTGCAATTGAAGGAACGGTTTTAATATTTTGCAGTATGTATTTGTAAAATAACTTTATAAACCATAAATTTCAAGCATTCCACCTTTAAAGAAGTAAAAATTTTTATTATCACTGTATTATTGTTAAGAAAATGTGTTGAAAAGGTGAGAAATGTATGTGACATTTGAAATTGATAAAAACCAAGTCTGATTATAGTGTGGATTTTCTATGACAATTTCTAAGACTTTCCATATTAGTAATTACTATAGTTTCACATCAAGAAAAGGCATTATTTCTCTTGTATCTTCTAATTAACTGTAAAAATTATATGTCAAATAAGTGTATTATTAAACAAAACTCCTACATTCAAATATGTGCATCAGAGTAACCTCATTTAAATTTCCTTGTGAAGCATGAACAAATGAGCTAATGAGACACATTCTCTTAAGTAATATCTTCAGAATTATTCAAGAAAAAGTGATATGTGTGAATTACAAAAAATAGAGGCTTTGTAGTAAGATGAAATTTGTATAATTTCTTTGTCATTAGTTTTAACCTCTTTTCTTTTTGGTTTCAAGTGGGTTAATCTCTTCAAGTCCATTGCTCCACCAGTAAATTTTATGCATAATAAAACATCAAAGGGACTGTGGAGAGGAACATATCAGACAATATATATGGTGGAAGTATATTTTTAATATATCACCTATTTTGTTTTTCTTTTATTGCTTCTTTTTTCTTTCATCCATTCAAGTACTTTGTATTCACTTTAAAACTTCTAGGAAACATTTCTAATTGTTAAGTCTGATCCAATGGCCCTTTTTCATTATAAAATGTCCTTTTACTGTAGTAACATTTTTGTCTTAAGGTTCATTTTGTCTGATAGTGTAGCCATTCTAGGTCCCATTTTGTTACTGTTTGCATAGCATTTATTTTTCTATTCTTTTATATTTGCCCTAGTTGTCTCTTGTATATGGCATATAGTTGAATCATATTTTTAATCATTCTTCCAATCTTTACCTTTTGGAGTGTTTAATCCATTTATGTTTAATGTAATTACTGAGAAGTTAGTCTTTGTCTGCCACTTTGATGCTTCTTTTCCATATAACTTACATCATTCCTCTAGTCTACCATTACTGCTTTCTTTTGTGATAAACATGTTTTTTAAAGTACCATTTTAATTCCTTTTTAAAATTTTACTTTATAATTTGAAGGCTTTTTTTAGTGCTTTTTGCAGAATAAGAAAACATATCAACTTAATTTAATTAGGATTAATACAATTTATTTTATGTATTATATAAAAATATTCTTTGATAAAGTTCCTTTTCTCTACTCTCTTTTTCACTATTATTGTCATATAAATACATATTCATACATTATAAGCTTATCAACAGTTTTATAATTATTGCTTTATACAGTTGTGTTTTTAAATTCAGATAGGAAAATAAAAGAATATCAAACAAAAATACATTTATACTGTATTTTGTATTAAGTATATAATGAGCTTTAGTGACACTTTCTACTTGATTGTGTGGATTTGAGGTACATTCTAATGTCATTTTTTTTCAACCTGAAGGACTTCCTTTAATATTCCTGTGAGATAATACCGCTCATGACAAATTGTCTCAGTTTTGATTACCTAGGAATGTATTTACCTAGGAAGCTATTTTCCTCATTATATATTCAAATATTCTTTCTATCCCTCTCTGTTTCTCCTTCTAAGATTCCTGTTATGATTTAGATTTAATTTGATTATGTGTTATGGATTCATTCTTTCTGGTTCTCAGACTGTATAATATCAATTGATCTCTCTTTTAGTTGATTAATTCTGTCTTCTACCAACTTAAATCTGCTGAAATTTCATTTCAGTTGTACTTTTCAACTCCAGAATTTCTATTTTGATTCTTTTTAATATTTCTCTTTACTGCTACTTTCTATTTGATGAGAGATCATTCTCATACTTCTCTTTATTTCTTTATGTATAATTTTCTTTACCCCTTAAGTATTTGTATAATACCTGACAAAGTCCCTGGTTAGTATTTCAAGTAAATGGGCTTTATCAGATATGGTTCTATTGACTCCCCCCGCCCCTGCTGTTTATGTGCTATACTTTACTATTTCTTTGAATATTTTGTAACTTTTTGTTGAAAAGTAGACAAAATCATTTGACTGTAATATTCTTCTCTAGAAATCAGACTCTTTTTCCCAGTGGGTGTGTTGTGGCTATTTGATGTAGTGTTTACTACTTGTTTGGTTAGTTTACTTAGTCCCTATCTCCTGTTGTGTATGGCCACTGAACTCTGCTCAGTTAGTTCAGCACCTGACAAATGATTAGATGGTGTGTTTTTTTTGTTTGTTTGTTTAAATGCCTTGAACCAATATATCTTTGACATTTCCTGAGAGGCTCTGTTTATTTGCTGGGGCACACAAGCAAGGGTCCTGCGATTTGCAAATTTGCTTCTACCTTCACTTCCTTCTCAGAGTAGGCTGTAAATCAGTTCCATGTTTTCTCAGATCTTTTCCTGGGCATGAACATAGCCCTGCACACGCATGTAGTCTTTTAAGTTACTGGGAATATATGTTTTTTAAAGCCTTCGATGGATATCTCATTCCCTAGGTGAGATGTTTTTTAGTCAAACTCTTGTCTGTACTAACCTATCATTTCTTACAGCAGCTGTTATGTTAAACAATTGCTGCTCCCCACCCACCCCCCTTCTTTGACAAATGCCCTGGGGATTGGGCTGTTCCCACTGAGAAGTTCTGGGTCAGGTAAAAGCTTAAATAGTGACAGTTGTCCAGGATGGAACTTTCTGATGAACTTCAAACCTGATCTTCCCCTTTCAGTATCTGTTAGTTAGCTAGTCCTGTGGTAGTGGGGCTGCTCGTTTTCAAGGCTATTACACATCTGAAAAGAGAGGGGAGACAGAAACAACAAAGTCCATTACAAAGTTATTAAACCATTTTCCTTGAATAAACATTCCTTGGATTGCTGCAAGTTTTTGATTAATTTTGGAATGCTGAAAAAAATTTTTTTCAGTGTCTGGCTGCTTTTATGAGAAGAAAATGTCCATAAGCACCGTGTATTCATGATTTTGGGCTTATTCTTTATGAATTTAAAATTACCACATTGAATTGTTACCTCCCTATAATAGAGACAAGTTTTTAACTAACTTACTAGCAATGCATATAATTTTATGCCTTCCGTTAGTAATATAAAAGAATTAAAACAATAGCAGTTACATTGGGAGAGTTGTACATTAACATTTTGTAATAATAACCAATGATATAATTGAAATATAGTAAAACCTATGTTAAAATTTCTACCTCTTGCAAATGACTGGAATCTTCTTAAGTAAGTCATATTATCTTTTGCATGTATCTGAAAATGTGGGAGATTAAGGCAATAGGCAGAACCATGATTTTAAAGACATTTAGAACTATAATTAAGTAGGGAACCACATTGCATTTGAACCTTGGGAGACATTCACAGAATAAAATTTCAGAAATCTACTTTGTTGTAGTATTATTATTTTGACCTATGAATTAGCTGATTTATTAAAAATGTTGTATGTCTCATAAGTGGTGATGAAATAGTGAAGCACTTGGTTGCTGTTTTGAACTGGGATCTTCAGGAAATGTGCTGTACACATGCTTAAAAATAGTGACAAAGCATAATGTATCTACTTCATATGTGCCATACTATAAAAGTAATAATTTGGAAAATAATTTAGATTAAAATTAATTCTAATTTGTTTCAATGTTTGGAATTCCTATTGTTCATGTATCTCCATGTTGAGAAAATGAATTGTTAGCATAATTATTTTTAATGTGGTACAATATTTAAAATATTTTTAAATTGTTTAAAAAGTAGGGGGTTTGAGGAAAGTCTCTGTAGCTTAGCCTTAATTTTGCTGTAAATCTAATACTTCTCTTTAAAAAATGCCTTAATATAAAAATGTTAACACTCAGAAAAAAATAAAATAAATGTAACTGCAATTGCTGAAAATGTGAGCTTAATTGACCTCGCTAGAAAAAAAGAAACAAGTTATTCATATTGTGTATTAAGGTATACTCTGTGAAAATCGTAAAATCTTAGACAGTTGAGCTAACGGACAGTGAGTGTTTGGCTTGGAAATATTTGAAATTTAAGGTCCCATTTAATATTAGGTAAGATAATCTTCTGGACAGTTTACCTTGGAGAACTCCTGAGACCTTTCACCATCTAACAGTTTCTTATGACTCCCCTTAAGTATTAGATATTTATTGAAACAGGGAATACACTAGAAATAATCTAGTTGAATTGTGATTTTTTTTCTATTTTTTAAATCAAATTACAATAAGGTAAAAATATTTATACTACTAGGCTAGCAAACCTTTTCAACAGTGAAAATCTGGTGGTAGATATATGGAGTTTGGTCTGAAGATGTTTGTTTGAAAGAGCATTTTCAAAATGAATTTGACTGCATTTATATGTCATATGTGAATCCTCTCATTACCCAATGTGCTTTACTGTTGCCCAGTTGCATTATTTTCCTAGGCTTTAAAGTATTTGATGTGGAAATTCCATGGAGAGAGGAGTCTGGTAGGCTACAGTCCATGGGGCTGCAGAAAAATCAGACATGACTTAGCAACTAAAAAATAACAACACTTACCATAAGTATAAGTAAGTCTTTATGGGTCTCGTTGCTAGAAAAAGCAGAATTAATCTATGACAATTGTATTGAAGAAAGAAAGCAATAATTTAAAAACCAGTTTATAGGAAATGTGAGCCAGTGACCCACCAGGAAACAGGGTTATTCTTTTATCTACATATGCAGAAACAGAATAATTGAGGTGTGGGTTTAGCTTAAAGATGTAAAAGAACTTAATCGATAAGCATAAACACTTTTACTAATTCAACAAATAACTACATATTAGGCTTTATGCTATGCCCTGTTCTTACGTACTAGGGATACAAGAAGAAAGTAAAACAAGAATAGCAGTTTCCTGGCCTGATGTCAGAGAATGTCAGAGAGCAGCAAAGGATGATTAGACATAATTGTATTTCTGAGAATTCCTTTCTGACATCCTCACCCAACTCTCCTGCAACAAGTAATGGAGATCAGATAAAAATTCCAAAATTTAGATTCTGCCTATCACTGAAATGGAGGGTTTATAACAGTATTTAAATTTAATATATTAAAAACAAAGAAAGATATACTGTTAAGGACCTGACCTGGTGGTTATTAAGGTGAGTATAACAAGTTCTAACCCTGAAGGAAATGTGGTTGTTTCAAGAGAACTATAGAAAAAGAAAGGAACAGATATACTGTAGGAAGCTGGAGAAGAAAATCAGCTCACAGTAAACAGATTTTATAGGGAATTTCAAATAAACTTAAGAATTTTTGGTTTTAATGCTGAAACTCATGGGAAACTACTGATAATTTAAACTTTAAGGTGGCACAAACAAATGTGCGTTTTTTAAGTACCCATTTTATACACAGAGTTTGGACCTAAAGGAAGAGAGGGTATATATAGATGGCAGAGTTGAGGGAAAGTGGTAGAGATAGGATCAAACACATCAGTCCCCTACAGTCAAATGCTCTACCTAGCTTTGAGCTATATAACCCCCCAAATATCAGTAATTTGATGAAATAAATACAGAAAAAAATGCGGACAATACATTTGATGAAGTAGATATAGAAAAAATAACATGCAGAGAATGCATTCAGTGTATTTTTAGATAGATGAGTATTATGGGTTGAATATAATAGATAAGGAGCATGAAAGAGTCAAATGGGAACTGCCAAATATCACAGAGTTTAATGGTCTTTTACTGGAACAGAAACCACTAGTTGAGTAACTTATACCATCATAGCAAAAATAAATTGACTTCCAACTAACAGAGAAAATAGCCATTTAACATGGTCACAACTGGGTATTAAAAATAAATAAAATAGAAATTATATAACCTCAGGAAAATGTAAAAATAGTAGCCTTGTAGAGGAGCTACCAACTAGGAATTAAGCTAACAAGATTTTTTTTTCTTTTAATACTGTTTACAAGAGTGCATGCGTGCATGCTGAGTTACTTCAGGTGTGACTGACTCTTTGCCAACCTATGGACTGTAGCCTGCCGGGCTCCTCTGTCCATGGGAATCTCCAGGCAAGAATACAGGAGTGGGTTTCCATGCCCTCCTCAAGGGGAATCTTCCTGACGCAGAGTACAACCTGCGTCTCTGTCTCTTGCACTGGCTGGCGGGTTCTTTACCACTAGAGCCACCTGGGAAGCCCTTATAGAAAAGTAATGAAGAAGAAATAGAGTATTTCAGTATCTACTGTGTTCAAAATGTGATTGAGAATTAACAATGACTTAAGCATGCTTATTATCTTATGGAACTTCCATTATTAATAAATGTATAAATGGATAGCCTTTTTAAATAACCAGCCAATAATTTCTGATTATCAGTGGCCTTATGATAATGATAGTATACTTATGATAGATGTGGAGAGACAGAAACAGTAAAAATCATAAATTATGCCATCAGTTCAGTTCAGTTGCTCAGTCATGTCCGACTCTTTGCGACCCCTTGGACCGAAGCACGCCAGGACTCCTTATCCATCACCAACTCTCAGAGTTTACCGAAACTCATGTCCATTGAGTCGGTGATGCCATCTAACCATCTCATCCTCTGTTGTCCCCTTCTCCTCCTGCCTTCAATCTTTCCCAACATCAGGGTCTTTTCAAATGTGTCAACTATTCACATCAAGTGGCCAAAGTATTGGAGTTTCAGCTTCAACATCATTTCTTCCAATGAACACCCAGGACTGATCTCCTTTAGGATGGACTGGCTGGATCTCCTTGCAGTCCAAGGGGCTCTCAAGAGTCTTCTCCAACACCACTATTCAAAATCATCAATTCTTCTGCACTCATCTTTCTTTATAGTCCAACTCTCACATCCATACATGACCACTGGAAAAACCATATCCTTGACTAGAGGGACTTTGTTGACAGAGTAATGTCTCTGCTTTTTAATATGCTATCTAAGTTGGTCATAACTTTCCTTCCAAGGAGTAAGCATCTTTTAATTTCATAGCTGCAATCACCATGTACAGTGATTTTGGACCCCAGAAATATAAAGTCTGACACTGTTTCCCCATCTATATGCCATGAAGTGATGAGACCAGATGTCATGATCTTAGTTTTCTGAATGTTGAGCTTTAAGCCAACTTTTTCACTCTCCTCTTTCACTTTCCTCAAGAGGCTTTTTAGTTCTTCTTCACTTTCTGCCATAGGTGGTGTTATCTGCATATCAGGTTATTTTTTTTCTCCCGGCAATCTTGATTCCAGCTTGTGCTTCATCCAGCCCAACGTTTCTCATGATGTACTTTGCATATAAGTTAAATAAGCATGGTGACAATATATAGCCTTGATATACTCCTTTTCCCATTTGGAACCAGTCAGTTGTTCCATGTCCAGTTCTAACTGTTGCTTCCTGACCTGCATGCAGGTTTCTCAAGAGGCAGGTTAGGCGGTCTGGTAATCCCATATTTTGAAGAATTTTCCACAGTTTATTGTGATCACACAGTCAAAGGCTTTGGCATAGTCAGTAAAGCAGAAATAGATGTTTTTCTGGAATTCTCTTGCTAATTTGATGATCCCGAGAATGTTGGCAATTTGATCTCTGGTTCCTCTGCCTTTTCTAAAACCAGCTTGAACATCTGGAAGTTCACGGTTCATGTATGGCTGAAGCCTGGCTTGGAGAATTTTGAGCATTACTTTACTAGTGTGTGAGATGCGTGCAATTGTGCAGTAGTTTGAGCATTCTTTGGCATGGCCTTTCTTTTGAATTGGAATGAAAACTGACCTTTTCCAGTCCTGTGGCCACTGCTGAGTTTTCCAAATTTGCTGGCATATTGAGTGCAGCACTTTCACAACATCATCTTTTAGGATTTAAAATAGCTCAACTGGAATTCCATCACCTCCTCTAGCTTTGTTCGTAGTGATGCTTCCTAAGGCCCCCTTGACTTCACATTCCAGGATGTCTGGTCTAGGTGATCACACCATCGTACAAGTGATCACCATCATACGAGTGATCACACCATTGTGATTATCCACAGGTGAAAGCGAATTTTAGGATAAATTCAAACTGAATTAAGAAATGGCAACCCACTCCAGTATTCTTGCCTGGAAAATCCCATGGACTGAGGAGCATGGTAGGTTACAGTCTTTGGGGTTGCAAAGAGTCGGACACAACTGAGCAACTTATTTTATGAGCCCTTCACTCTAGACTGTGACCTAAGCCTCTCACTGAGTACTCAGAATTCTTAAGTCTGGAGAAAAGTAATATGAAATACATAGCTTTCTTTCTCCTTAACTTTCATTTTTTCTTTTTTAAAGAAAACACCTTATTCGTTACCTAAAAAAAAAGGTGTTCTTAGATGTAATGTCTTAAATAAGAGAATTTCCTAAGGTGGTATTTGCTTTGGGATTTCCATCTTTTAGCTATGTTAAATAACCTATTATAAAAGTACTAGTTTAAATAACTAAAAGAATCTGATATCCAAAAATCAAAATTATTTTTGACCTGCATGCTAGAGATTTGTCAGGAAATTAAAAGGTAAAATGCATCAGTTTTAGTGACCTCATTTCCCTATAATCTGATCATTGCCCTGATTCATTTAACAGAGGTTTCATATCTTCATAAAAATTTAAAAATAAATGTCATACTTTTCCCTCAGAACTCCCATGAATTTCCTAAGTGTGTACATAAAATAATTCAGGCATGATCTGACCAAGTAACTCCTTCAGAGAAATTTGGTATTTAATCAGCACTTATATATTATGTTCAAATATAGTTAAATTTCTCACAGATACCATAAAGTGCAATTTACTCTTTTTATCTTATTTCAGACTGCTGTTATTATCTCTGAGACAGTAACAAATCCTTAAAACTGTGACCAACTTTCCAAAGAATATTCATGACTTCTTGAAAACTGTGTTTCTAATTTCTTCAAATTCCTTACCTCTTAATTGTCATTTCTTTTCTGACTCTGTCCACTTGTCAAAATCAATATTGTCCAGTTTCTCCCTGATGGAATCAATACTCATAAACTATAAACCAATGTCTGGAACATTGGTTTTCACAGCAAGTGTCACTCTTTATGGATCTGCTTATATATCACCAATAACAAACAATGGTCCACAAAAGATTAAAAATTCTTTCTATGTTTTCTTTATGTGTACACACACAGGAAGTTGAAATTATATGGAAAAAATACTAAACATATGTCAATTTAGACCTCTGATTTTTTCTAATTTTATGAAAGTCTTTATTTTTCACCTTCTTTTCCTTTTCTTCAATATTTCACATTCAGAAAACTTGCAAATATGTCTGTTTCTATACAGATAGGATGTTCTACCACAAACTCAAACTCAAAAAAGCAAAGCAAAAACAAAACGAAACAAAACACCATTTTCATCTCTTCAAATTTTGTCTACTCTCCATGACATCTCTTCTATGACTAGCAAGATTTCATCTGTATACTAAAATCATAAATTTGGGGAAAGCCTCTATCAGAAAATTATTACATTTCAAAATACATGTTTTATTAAATTGCTAGGTTCTGTTTTTCAAAACCATAAACATTACATAGTGACACATTGCAGATTAAGAATCCCAAAGAGTGGTGGACAGACCAAAAAAATAGACCAGTACCTGAATCTGACACTAGCTCCCTATAATGTATCAAAATATTATGGAATCCCTAGTAGTAAAAATTCAAGGCAGACATGTAAATAGAGAATTGAAAAGGGCATAAGAGAGAATTAACTTGGGCATAAGAAACAAATGTTCAGTTTGACTGCCAAAGAATAGGAACTTTGTTCTCATAACTAGAACTCATCGATACTATGGATGTTAAACTGAAAGCAAAGCACAGAATGTAAACCCAGATATGAACTAAACCAAAGCATAGGCCAAACTTATCATGTCAGATTTCCCAAACTAGGACTTACATTGCTCCTGGCTTGATGCACCTGATAATTCAGTGTCTCTCTCAATATGGATTGCTGAGGACATTAAAATTTAATCAATTTTTTTATATGAATTCCTTGTCAAACTTTCCTTTCTGTTCTATCATCTCTCCATTGGTATATGTTGTTGTTGTTGTTCAGTCTCCCAGTCCTGTTTGACTCTTTGTGACCCCATGGACTGCAGCATGCCAGGCTTCCCTGTCCCTCACCATCTCCCAAAGTTTGCCCAAGTTCATGTCTATTGCATCAGTGGTGCCATCCAGCCATCTCATCCTTTGATGACCTCTCGTCCTTCTGCCCTCAGTCTTTCTCAGCATCAGGAACTTCTCCAATGAATCAGCTATTTGCATCAAATGACCAAAAGACTGGAGCTTCAGCTTCAGCATCAGTCCTTCCAATGATTCAAGGTTGATTTCCCTTAAGATTGGCTGGTTTGATCCCCTTGCTCTCCAAGAGACTTCCAGAAGTTTTCTCCAGGCTTTGAATCACAGTTCAAAGGCATCAATTCTTTGATGCTCTGCCTTTTCATTCCAGCTCTCACAACTATATATGACCACTGTGGAGACCACAGTCTTGACTATATGGATCTTTGTCGTCAGAGTAATGTCTCCTCTTTACAACACACTGTCTAGCTTTGTAATGGCTTTCCAGCCAAGAAGCAGTCTCTTCTGATTTTATGGCTGCAGTCACTATCTGCAGTGATTTTAGAGCCCAGGAAGAGGAAATCTGTCATTACTTCCACCTTTTCCCCTTCATTTCCCATGAAGTAATGGTATATATAGTGGTTAATTTTGTCATTAGCCAAGGACAATTGATATTCTTCTTCTGCCTTAAAATCAATTTTAAGGTTATTTTTTCTTTTGTGCTTCATCATTATGTAATTCTCCATTTTCCCTCTACCTCACTTTCTAACTTTAAAACAGTTTCACATGAGAATATTTAATCATACCCTACTATTCTATATTTTTCTCCTACTTTTAAATGGTCCATTTGCTCTTCATTCAACTCTTTTCTCTTTACTTAATCTCTTCCTTTCTGTGAGAGATTTTCATGGGTTATGATCCTGCATCATGTTCTGAGAGAATTATTTTTCAACTGAAGCAAACTAGGCCATCTAAAACTTATTCCAATACACGAAGAAAGATAGGAAGTACATTTAGCTCTTGTGTGCAGACTAAAATTTATGTCATTGCTTTGCTAGTTTATGCACCACCCTTCCTCTTATCCTAGGATCTAGTTACATGACTTTTCTTCCAGATATAATTTAAGATACTTTTAAGAATTAATTTAAGATATAATTCTTATTAATTTAAGAATAATTTAAGATATAATTGTAAGATTCTTACAATTTTGTCAATTTTACCTCAATAAACAGAAATTTAAGAAATAAAAATAAAAAAGTTTCCATTCTTTCCTTATAACTGACATGACCTGTTTCTCTACAGTTAGATATCATACCTTTCGTTATACTTCACCCACTTTTGACCTGCAGATGCCCAAACTGACACAGCTTTTCAGAAATTAAAATATCCTAAATATGACGCAGTTGTGATGCGATTGTCCACAGACTTGACTTCACATATACATTTTCCAACCTGTCTGCTGAGTGATAGCTTGATTTTTCCTTTGGGTCCTTCTCCTCCTTATGCTGTTGCTACCCACTATGATTAACTACTTACGATTTCTTGAAGTTGTCCAGTATTCCTTTTAAAGTGAACAAACTCCTCCATCCCACACCACTTAAACATTTTTATCCCATCTTTTCCAGAAAGTTTGGCACATGAAATAATTTACCTTTCCATGATGGCTATGTTAATTAGCTAGAATGTGGTAATCATTTCACAATGTATACATATATTTAAATATCCAATTATAAACCTTAAATACATATAATTTTTATTTGTCAATCAGATCCCAATAAAGCTGGAAAAAATTAGTCTATATCTCTTCTCCTTACTATTAAAGTTCATAGAAGTTAATATCTGGAGGAAATTTTTGAAACCATTTAGTTAGTTTTCCTTTCTTACCTCTGAAGGTGAGAAACATTTAATGTATTGAGGATCATGAAATTTGTTAGGGGTAGGGCCTCTACTATCTAGTCTGACTGTTAAATTACTTAAAAATTTTCTGATGAAAGTAAGTGCATGCCATTGACTGTCTAGTGAATTTTTAACATGTCTGTGGAAATTCAGTAAGCTTTCTCCTTGATCACACTGCATAAGGGCTAAAAAAGTTAGTTTAATTGGAATCATATTTATTAATAAATTGAATATTGTTTTCTTAATTTTCAACCAGAAAACTGAGGAGATTTACTAGCCTGTGTTCCTATTTTCATCTAATGAGAAAAAGTAAATGAAAGCCAACTGTAATCATTTCAATCTCCTTGAATTTTCTGAATGTTCTTAGAGTACAACCAGAAAATTAAAGTTGAAATATAGAAAATATTTCAGAATCCTTTTCAATTTTAGCCATTCAAGGAAAAAGATTGAAACCTGAACTCAAAAGATTAAGTAAAATTGTAAAAGCTTTAGATACACATTCACTGCAAATGTTCCCAGCGTATAGCTAGTTCCAGCACTCCATAATTCACTTCAAATTTTATAAAGCTACCATAAATACAGATAATGTTCAAACATCACATTTAAGTTCAAATCATTTGTGAAAGCTGCTTCCAGAACCTTCTATCCACAGGACACTAATGATCCATTAGTTTCAACAAAATACCCCATTAACATAAAAATGAATTTGGCTATGAGAAAGGCTATTATATTCTTCTAAGAGTTTTAAGTTTGAATTTAGATTTACCCTTACAACATTAAATAATAATACTCATCATCTGGCCAAAGATGGTGAGGCATAATTGAAGTTCTATTTGTCAAAAATGGAGACAACATCCTCATTATTTTTAAATAGAAGAGGTAAAAATGAAGATAGAGTGGAAATCCTGAGAATTCTCATTTACCTGAAACTTTTAGGCATACTTTAAGATCCAATAATTCAGATCATATTTATAGTAACAAACAATATTAAAGCCATCATGGATCATAGTTGGCTCACATTTATTTACCTAGCCAAGTATTCATTCAATGATGATGTTTAAAAAAATAAATAAATAAATGCCATTTGAATGAAGGCATGGTATTTGGAAAAGTACCATGTTTAGCCCTACTAATGGGAGGAAGCCATAAGATCAAAATCAGAATATATGCCATAAAAACTACTGAAACTATGGTGGTTTTAAAACTGAAAATACAAAGATTGTATCATTTTAAAGAAGTGTTTATGTGTAATTTTACCTCTAAATGTGTTTCCTAAAAAAATTAGTTATAATAATACATAGGAATTAGTTTATAAATTAAAAGTGTTTCACTTTAAATGTCTTAATTGTATATTTTTACTGTTTATTTTATAATGTGTTAATAATATATCAATTTTAAAAAGAAAACAAAATAATTTATGCAGAGACTATGTTATTAAGCCTCTGATTCTTTGTCTAAAATAAATATTTACTATCCTAAATGAATATGTCAAAATATGCAATTATCCAAATAAGGAGAAATGTACCACATGCGAGTCCTACATGCTACTAGTAAATCCAGGGACAAGAAAGTTTCAGGAGAAGCAACTGAAGAAAGAAACTGATGCCCTCTGAGCCAGCTCCAGCGTATTGCTATCTTTAAGTTATTGTGTTGTTTTTCTTTACTGTAGATGAGAATAATATTTATCTGACCAAATAAGTTTGTGTCAATATAAAAGGATTTAAATACTTTTGTAGATGTTAGGATATTAATTGCCTTTCTTTCTTTTTCCTCCACCAAATCAAAAGCATCCCGAGAGCCATATTTAAGGTTTTCCACTACCTAATACGGGACTTCCTAGGTGACTCAGCTATAAAGAATCTACCTGCTGGTTTAGGAGACATGGGAGACACATGTTCAATCCCTGGGTTGGAAAGATTCTCCCAAGGAGGAAATAGCAACAAACTCCAGCATTCCTGGGGCATCCACAGTAGATCAGTGATAGAGAATCTGCCTGCAATGCAGGGGATGCTGGTTCCATCCTTGGTTTGGGAAGATCCCCTGGAGGAGGGAATGGCAATCTCATGGACAGAAGAGCCTGGCTAGCTATATAGTCCATAGAGCCTCAAGAGTCAGACATGACTGAAGTGACTTAGCACACATGCATGCAAGCCAGTATTCTTGCTGGAAAATCCCATGGACGGTGGACCAGCCAGGCTATAGTCCACGGGTCGCAAAGAATTGGACACAACTGAGCACACATGAACAAACACAATATAACTTCCAGAACTCATAGGTGCTTATATTATTTGGAAGGCATTAGTAAATAGGTAATACTGTATTCCATGCCTTGTTTATTGATAGAATAATAGCATTTTTGTCTTTATAAAGAGTTCTCATGACAAGGAAAAATTACAGTTTTCTATTCTTTAAATTTTATATTTAAGAGTATTGTGGTAATCATTTCATGAGGTATGTAAGTTACATCATTATGCATAAACTTGTGCAGTTGCTGTGCTGTACACAGTTGCTTCATTCATGTCCAACTCTTTGTAACCCCATGGCCTCGGGCCCTCCAGGCTCCTCTGTCCGTGGGATTCTCCAAGCAGTAATACTGGAGTGGGTTGCCATGCCCTCCTAAGAGTATCTTCCTCACCCAAGGATCAAACCAGTATCTCCTGCATTGCAAGTGGATTCTTTACCTTCTGAGCCATTGGGGAAGCCTCAAACCTATAGTCAGAGAAGGCAATGACAAACCACTCCAGTACTCTTGCCTGGAGAATCCCATGGACAGAGGAGCCTGGTAGGCTGCAGTCCATGGGGTCTCGAAGAGTCGGACACAACTGAGCAACTTCACTTTCACTTTTCACTTTCATGCATTGGAGAAGGAAATGGCAACCCACTCCAGTGTTCTTGCTTGGAGAATCCCAAGGATGGCGGAGCCTGGTGGGCTGCCATCTATGGGGTCGCACAACACAATTCAAATGTTTAGGTCCAAAAACTTTGGGGTCATGCTTTATTCCTCTCTTATTCTAGCAACTTACATCTAATTCAAAGGCAAATATTGAATCAAAATATGTCTTGAATCTTAAATTTCCCACCATCTTAACTACTAGTAACCTAGAGTCCTAACAACTATCATCTCTCCCCAGATCAACTAGACTATTACACGACTGAAGCAACTTAGCAGCAGCAGCAGCAGCATCAAACCTATAGTCAGATCAGATCAGATCAGATCAGTCGCTCAGTCGTGTTCGACTCTTTGTGACCCCATGAATCTCATCCTCTGTTGTCCCCTTCTCCTCCTGTCCCCAATCCCTCCCAGCATCAGAGTCTTTTCCGATGAGTCAACTCTTTGCATGAGGTGGCCAAAGTACTGGAGTTTCAGCTTTAGCATCATTCCTTCCAAAGAAATCCCAGGGCTGATCTCCTTCAGAATGGACTGGTTGGATCTCCTTGCAGTCCAAGGGACTCTCAAGAGTCTTCTCCAACACCACAGTTCAAAAGCATCAATTCTTTGGCGCTCAGCCTTCTTCACAGTCCAACTCTCACATCCATACATGACGACAGGAAAAACCATAGCCTTGACTAGATGAACCTTTGTTGGCAAAGTAATGTCTCTCATGTTTTCCACATGTTATAAGCTGAGGTACTAGCTCTTTCTGCTCAACAGCAATATGAAAATATTCCCTTACTCCAGAGCAAAGGCCTGTTTACTTACTAATACATAAGATCCTATTTCCCTAAACTCAGAGTTCCTCTCCTGTACACAGCCCACTGTGTATATGGGCATCACCTGACCTTCTTCTCATTGTCCTGTGAGAACTGAGATTCCTTGAACCTGAATACTTGCTGATACTCTATTTCTGTTGCTGTATATAATACAGTCCTTTGTCCTTGGCTCAGCAATTTTGTGTCTTCTACCAGCATCCATGAAACTGTGGCAGGTTTACTGGTTAAATTTCAAGTAGGATAAAATGTCAGAACCATTACAGTTCTTAACAATTTGTAGATACAAAATGGCCACCCACTCCAGTGACTTTGCCTGGAAAATCCCATGGACAGAGGAGCCTGGTGGGCTGAAGTCCATGGGGTCACAAAGAGTCGGACACAACTGAGCAACTAATACTCAACACAGAACTATGTTGTTCCTTGTTGTTCAGTCACCCAGTCGTGTCCAACTCTTTGCAACCCCATGGACTGTAGCACACCAGACCTCCCTGTCCCTTACCATCTCCTGGAGTTGGCCCAGATTCATGTCCATTGCATTGGTGATGCCATCTAGCCATATCATGCTTTGATGCCCTCTTATCCTTCTGTCCTCAAACTTTCCCAGCATCAGGGACTTTTCCAATGAGTTGGCTGTTTACATCAAATGACCAAAATACTGGAACTTCAGCTTCAGTCTCAATCCTTTCAATGAGTGTTCAGAGTTTATTTCCTTTAAGATTGACTGGTTTGATCTCCTTGCTTTCCAAGGCACTTTCAGGACTCTTCTCCAGCACCACAGTTTGAAGGCATCAATTCTTTGGTATTCCGCCTTTTTTTTGGTCCAGCTCTCACAACCATACGTGACCACTGGGAAGACCATTGTCTTAACTATATAGACCTTTGTCAGCAGGGTAATGTCTCTGCTTTTCAACACACTGTCTATGTTTGTCATAGCTTTCCTGCCAAAAAGCAGTCTTCTTCTGATTTCATGGCTCTATTCACTATCTTCAGTGATTTTAGAGCCACACAAGAGAAAATTTGTCATTACTTCCACATTTTCCCCTTCTATTTGCCATGAAATAATGGGACCAGATGCCATCATCTTAGATTTACTAATACTTAGTTTTAAGCCAGTTTTTTCGCTGTCCTCCTTCACCTTCATCGAAAGGTTCTTTAGTTTTTCTTTACTTTCTGCCATTAGTGTGGTATCATCCCCATATCTGAGATTGTTCATGCTTCTCCCACCTATCTTGATTCCGAGCTTGAACTCATCCAGTCCAGCATTTCTCATGATGTGCTCAGTGTACAGCTTAAATAAACAGGGTGACAACAGAAAGCCCTGTCATACTCCTTTCTCAATCCTGAACCAATCAATTGTTCCTTACAGGGTTCTAACTGTTGATTGTTGATCCACATAGAACTATAAGATTTTTTAAAGATAGATTAATAGTTTCTGTTATCTCTTTGTCACTAAGAAGAAATAATTATACTTAATCAAAATGACCAAAAGCTTTCAATTTGCACATATTGTTAATTTTGATTGTAGATATCACCTCTTCTTTAGGCAGAGTGCCAAAGAAATATGCCTTCACACTGTGGTACTTGAGAAGACTCCTGAAAGTCCCTTGGAAATCTAGGATCTAACCAGTCAGTCTTAAGGGAAATCAACCCTGAATATTTATTGAAAAGACAGATGCTCAAGCTGATGCTCCAGTATTTTGATCATCTAATGCAAACAGGCAACTCACTGGAGAAGTCGCTGATGCTGGTAAGGTTAAGGGCAGAAGGATAAGAGGGTTTCAGAGGATGAGATGGCATGAACTTGGGCCAACTCCAGGAGATGGTGAAGGACAAGGAGGCCTGGCATGCTGCAGTCCATGGGGTCACAAAGAGTTGGACGTAACTGGGCAACTGAACAACAACATCATCTCTTCTAGTAACAACGTCTTTATGAAGATGCTTGTTCTTTGTTTCAGGGCCCTTATAATTATTCATGCATGTTTTATGGATTTTTGTTTATGTGCTTGCTTAAAGATCTATGTTTATGTGACAAGTATTATTCAGTTAATTTCTATACTAAACTTGGCATTCTTTTGTTGCATCATCTTTTTCAAACTGATGGAACTGACTGCCTTGTCATGCTCCAGTTTCTGTCTCTAGCACTGACCTGTTAGCTCTGAGCTGCAACTCTTAAGTGGATTACTTAGCCCTGTCAGGAATTTGAGCTTTGTCCTTGGAAGAGCATAGCACATGTCTGTGAAAACTGTCATTTCTTCCTTTGGTTCACACTGGAAATGGATCACCCCACTGGCAGCTCTATAATTCCTAGGAAACCGAGGAATATATTTCCTAACTTCTTTAGCCCAAATAACACTTGGTTAAATTGTACATCCATTTTCTTATTTGAACAACACTTCAAGAAAGATAAAACAAATAGCTAGATATACTGTTCCTTTTGAGAAAGTGGAAATTCAGAGTTTATATGACATGACCAAACATTATAATATATATGAACACATATTAATGTTACCAATATATAATAGTATATATATATGGTAGAAAAGCAAGTTCCTCAGTTCCTCAGTGTTAGTTTCTCAGTCATGCCCGACTCTTTTCAACCTGGACTGCAGCCCACCAGGTTTCTCTGTCCATGGATTTTCCAGGCAAGGATACTGGACTGGGTTGCCATTTCCTTCTACAGGGGATCCTCACGATCCAGGGCTCAAATCCAAATCTCCTGCACTGCAGGCAGATTCTTTACTGACTGAGCTATCAGGGAAGACCCAGAAAAGCAAAGATACTAGCTAATAATTATTAAGTGCTACTTAAGTATCAGGCACTGCTCTTTGAATATTGCATCATTAACTCCCTTGATCTTCCAAACAACCTTGTGGAATCAGTATTATATTACATTATGAAGAACTGAGCCTCACAGCATCTGCATGATAAAGTAAGCCTTAAGTACTAGACCTTGTAAGTTTTTTTTTTCCCATTATCTTATATTTCTTACTAAGAAAAAAGATATGCTATTTACAAAATAAATTCGTATTAAATTATAATTATCTTAAAAAAACATCTGAAGCATACTATAAGGTTACAATTAAATTTAACTTATGCAATAGAATATAGTGATGTGCTACTTACTAATTTAAAGTAAATCAATTTACCAAAGTGAAGAGAAAAAAATATAAAAACTATATTAACCATATCTCTTTTCAGCTAAAGATAGTTCTCAAATGATAAAATAAATCTTTTAACTTTCTGTTCTTTCTCTTCTTGTATTTTCTATCCCATTTTGAACAATTACCTAAATGAGTCTCTCAACATGATATGCTAGGCAGAATTCTAAGATGGGCTCCAAGATTCCCATACCCTCCACATGAGTGCTGGTGGAACCTATAGATATGATGGAATGGTTACCGCCCTTCAAAAGGTTACATTGTGTGGCCATGTTGACAGGGCAGTCTCTCCTGTGACTGCTATATGACAAGGCTTCTTTGTTAACCAACTAAAGAGCAACTGTGAGAAAAGCACTCTAAGTAAGAAGAAAGCCATGTTTCAAACTGTCTTTGGGTGGTAAAGAACCACAAGAAGCCCATAAAATCTAAAATTCCTGATCAATCACTGGTAAGAAATAGGAACCTTAATCATACCACTGGCAAGAAAATACATTCTACCAGCAACTAGTAAACTTGGAATAGGACCCTGGTCTTAGGTGTAATAACAGTGTTAGCCAACACCCTGACTGCAGATTTGTGAGATCTGAGCTAAGAACCCAGCTGACCCCTCCCAGACTTCTCAACTATAGGACTATGAGATTATAACTTATGTTAGTTTGCTAAATGGTGGTAATTTATTATGCAGTAATATAAAACCAATATAGATAGGAAGGATCATTTTGTGGAAAAATCCTTTTAATATCCTTATGAGAAATAAGTGCATATGATATGTCTATATAGCAAAGCACAATATTGTATAAAACATAGCAAATCATAGCTAGTGCTTGACAACCAAAAGAGCATGCTGCAAAATGAGAAATAAAATCTTCAATTTTAAGCATTAGATAACCAAAATAATTATTATATATACAAATGAAAATGAAGAAAAAATATATATATTTAGAAATACTCAATAATCTTAACTACATAGTTGGAAATATCATCATTAATTTAATAATTAGATAAAAGAACAATAACTGAGGAATATTTAGTTCTCTAAGAGTCTGACAATCAATGCCTTGAGGTTAATTCATATTAAAGAAAACACAAAACCTAAAGAATATTCCAGACAAGATAACATATCACACTATATAGGAAAAGTATACATTTTATTGGGGTAAACTATGTTGTCTTATGTGGTATGGGGGAAATTATTAAAAATGCACTCAAAGCTAAGACTTGTATAATAAGTACTAAAAATAAGATTTTATGACATAATTATTTCTCCATGCAGAAAAAAATATTTTTATCTAATATAGAACATATACCCATTGGATGCTGTTTATTGTTCTTATTGAAATATTTGATTTGCACATTTTATTTTACTTGTATTTATTTCTTTATCATATTAAATGGTGCTCTGTTAAAAGGATAATTATTTGTATAGGGAAGAAATCATTTCAAATTCAATTTAATGCCATCATGCTTATAGTCAAATAATAAACATAAAATTATATTTTGTTAACTTTTTACATTTTGTTGAGAAATCAAGATAAATCTAAAATGAAGTTCTTAACTAAACTCATAGTATACTTTTCTTTTAAACCATTAGTTCTATGCTATCAGTTTTAATAACTTAACACAATGTATGGTCTTTGAGTGTACCAAACACAAAAATATCTTGACATATAATTAGAATCCTAAATTAATCATTGTCTCAAATTTCATTCCAACACTCATATCAAAATGATAAATTAGAACAGTTGACAGATATTACACATTTAGCAGCATATATAAAAAGAGAAAATTTATTGTGAAATGAGATTACATACTATGTTTAATCATCCTATTTTTGGAAAATGAAATACAATCTTGAATTCCATCCCACCTTATCCATATGAAACACAAAGATTAAGTAGGTCATATGTCACTGGCTTTACAAAATTTTTTTTTTTTTTTAGTTTGTTTTTGTTTTAAAGCCACGTGAGCAATTTTGCATTTTTAAATGCTTCATAAAGAAACTATGTATTTCAAGAAAGTAAAGATTTTAAAGCAAAGAAAATGTCCATTGAAAGTAAAAATAACTTTAATTATAATTTATGGCTTTTCTCAAATAAAAGACAAAAATTTTTCCTAAACCTTGTTCACTTAATGTATCTGTGATTAAACATAGCCCACATTCACCTTTTAACATATTCACTGGAGTTTTAAACTTTTGTAAGTGGAAAGTGAAAGTGAAAATGTCACTGCTCAATCATGTCAGACTCTTTGTGACCCCATGGACTCTACCCCACCAAACACCTCTGTCTATGGAATTCTCCGGGCAAGAAAACTGGGTAGCCATTTCCTTCTCCAGGGGATCTTCCCAACCCAGGGATCAAACCCAGGTGTCCTGCATTGCAGGCAGATTCTTTACCACTGAGCCACCAGGGAAGTGGGATATGTATTAAATCTTTCCTCATGACTGATTAAATTATTAGATAATCCTGTCAGTTTAGTTCAGTCATTCAGTCATGTCTGACTCTTTGTGACCCTAGGAACTGCAGATAATCCTGTATGTTGAATTTAATAAGCATTGTGCAGTGTGCCAGGATAGTGTACTAAAATAGAGGGCAATTTACAAAATAGGTAAAAGGTTCTATACCCTCTAGCTTCTCACAAACTAGTGTGAACAAAAAATTTTTAATGGCAGAATGTAGTGTAATGACAAAATGTGTTCATATCTGAGCATGTAGAGAAAGATCATTGTTGGGTTCAATGCTGGATTCCATAAATGACTTTCCAAAGGTAATTAAGGTCTGCACAAAGCTTGGAAAAATAAGAAATAAGTGGGCCAGGCAAGAAGAGCTAGAAATTTAAAGAAGAATAATTAAAATAACATAGTATATGTAGAAATTTAATACATGTTCATGTGACCATTTTATGAGTTGAGGCAAACAGTGATAAGAAATAAAGGTGGAGGTCTGTTATTATACAGGATATATGTGCTACACTGTGCAGAAATGAGAAATATTCAAAATGATATTGATTACCATTGAAAAACATAGTTTAATAGTACTGTTCAGGTTTTATTGTGAATAAAATGAAAATGTGTATCTTCCTGGATAATAGAAGTAAACTTGAAAATTAATAAATTCTTATATATACCTAGCCAAATTCACATAGTAATTTTAACACTGTGCCTTTTAATTCCATTATGAAGATGATATTTAGGGAAAAGGCTAATTTTTGTAATTCTCTAGATTGGGATTTTTTAATACTTTCAACTTAAAGAGAATATAGCCATTGTTTTGTAATAATTTTAAGTTGATACATTCTATAAAAATATTCACTTACTATGTTGTACACCTGAAACTAATATAATACAGTAAACCAACTATACTTCATTTACATAAATAAATGCAAGAGTGAGGAGGCACTCATGACCTAGCTAGAAGGTCACTGGCCACTACAGACAAAACCACTGCTGGGGCCAAGTACAGGGACCTGTGCACAGCCACCCACATCATCAGCTAAACAGGTCATAGGGAAGAGGCTCACCAAAGAGCCCAAATTGTGGAGAACAGACCTTTGGAGGGACTGCCTGCGACTGACAAAACTTCTGGAAGGGCCAGACCTCCAAAGGCCTCAAACCTATGGTCACTGTTCCAGAAAGGCCAGGACACACCTGCCGACACTCCATGAGGATCTGAGCATTGAAGACAGGTCTCCCAGAGGACCAGATCAAACAGAACCTAATTTCCAAAAAGCTCGGTCATGAGAGTTAAACTTAGAGAACTATGCCATTTGATGGGACTTTGGCAGAACATGGTAGACTAGATATCTGGAAGTCTAAACCATCCAAGAGTCAGACTTCTAGTGATAAAAATGCTAGAGATGGAACATCCAATGAATCTAGCCATGAAAGATGAAAAATCAAAGGATTGTGCTATGGAGTTCAAGGCCACCTGAGAAATTGTCTTCTGTAGTGTCAGACCAAACAGGAGAGGACCACTGGAGGAGCAGGCCATGGAAAACAGGATCACCAGGCTAGACCCAGGAAAATGAGGGGGAACCTGGCTGCAAAAGGGGTGATATGAAAGGGAAGTGAGGGAGACAGGACCTCATCCTAGCTCCCTCATACAAGCTGTGCCTCCTCTTCCTGCCCCTAGCCATTGGTGGCTAATGAAACCAAGAAAACCTGGAACACAGGGCTGATACCAATAGAGGGTGGAGAAGGCAATGGCAGCCCACTCCAGTATTCTTGCCTAGAGAATCCCTTTGACAGAGGAGCCTGGTGGGCTGCTGTCCATGGGGTCTCACAGAAGCAATTGAAACCACTGAAGCAATTTAGCAGCAGCAACCAATAGAGGGAGGAGATGGGAAGATAATCTCATCCTCTGCCTGTGACTCCACCCAAAGAAGAGGGAGGAGTTACACAGGGGAAGTAAACTTGGCAGTAGATTAAGATATCTCAATACCTAAATAGCCAGTCTTCCCAGACTTCCCTTGTGGCTCAGCTGATAAAGAATAGGCCTGTAATGCAGGAGACTTGGGTTCAATTCCAGGGTTGAGAAGATCCCCAGGTGTTCTGGCCTGGGTCACAAAGAGCTGGACATGACTGAGCAACTTTCACTTTCACTTTAATGGTACCCTAAAGGCAAAATTATACAGTGGAAGTGAGAAATAGATTTAAAGGACTAGATCTGATAGACATAGTACCTGATGAACTATGGACGGAGGTTCATGACATGGTACAGGAGACAGGGATCAAGACCATCCCCATGGAAAAGAAATGCAAAAACGAAATGGCTGTCTGAGGAGGCCTTACAAATAGCTGTGAAAAGAAAAGAAGTGAAAAGCAAAGGAGAAAAGGAAAAATATAAGCATCTGAATGCAGAGTTCCAAAGAATAGCAGGGAGAGATAAGAAAGCCTTCCTCAGTGATCAATGCAAAGAAATAGAGGAAAACAACAGAATGGGAAAGACTACAGATCTCTTTAAGAATTAGAGACACCAAGGGAATGTTTCATGCAAAGATGGGCTCAATAAAGGACAGAAATGGTATGGACCTAACAGAAGCAGAAGATATTAAGAAGAGGTGGCAAGAATACACAAAAACTCTACAAAAATAGGTCTTCATGACCCAGATAATCACGATGGTGTGATCACTCACCTAGAGCCAGACATCCTGGAATGTATAGTCAAGTGGGCCTTAGAAAGCATCACTACCAACAAAGCTAGTAGCAGTGATGGAATTCTAGTTGAGCTATTTCAAATCCTAAAACATGATGCTGTGAAAGTGATGCACTCAATATGCCAGCAAATTTGGAAAACTCAGCAGTGGCCACAGGACTGGAAAAGGTCAGTTTTCATTCCAATCCCAAAGAAAGACAATCCCAAAGAATGCTCAAACTACTGCACAATTGCACTCAATTCACATGCTAGTAAAGTAATGCTCAAAATTCTCCAAGCCAGGCTTCAGCAATACTTGAACCGTGAACTTTCTGATTTTCAAGCTGGCTTTAGAAAAGGCAGAGTAACCAGAGATCAAATTGCCAACATCCACTGGATCGTTGAAAAAGCGAGAGAGTTCCAGAAAAACATCTATTTCTGCTTTATTGACTATGCCAAAACCTTTGATTATGTGCATCACAATAAACTGTTGAAAATTCTGAAAGAGATGGGCATACCAAACCACCTGACCTGCTTCTTGAGAAACCTATATGCAGGTCAGGAAGCAACAGTTAGAACTGGACATGGAACAACAGACTGGTTCCAAATAGGAAAAGGAGTACATCAAGGCTGTATATTGTCCCCCTGCTTATTTAACTTATATGCAGAGTAAATCATGAGAAACACTGGGCTGGAAGAATCACAAGCTGGAATCAAGATTGCGGGGAGAAATATCAATAACCTCAGATATGCAGATGACACCACCCTTATGGCAGAAAGTGAAGAAGAACTAAAAAGCCTCTTGTTGAAAGTGAAAGTGGAGAGTGAAAAAGTTGGCTTAAAGCTCAACATTCAGAAAACGAAGATCATGGCATTTGGTCCCATCACTTCATGGGAAATAGATGGGGAAACAGTGGAAACAGTGTCAGACTTTATTTTTTGGGGCTCCAAAATCACTGCAGATGATGACTGCAGCCATGAAATTAAAAGACGCTTACTGCTTGGAAGGAAACCTATGACTAACCTAGATAGCATATTAAAAAGCAGAGATATTACTTTGCCAACAAAGGTCTGTCTAGTCAAGACTATGGCTTTTCCAGTGGTCCTGTATGGATGTGAGAGTTGGACTGTGAAGATGGCTGAACACTGAAGAATTGATGCTTTTGAACTGTGGTGCTTGTGAAGACTCTTGCAAGTCCCTTGGACTGCAAGGAGATCCAGCCAGTCCATCCTAAAGGAGACCAGTCCTGGGTGTTCATTGGAAGGACTGACGCTGAGGCTGAAACTCCAATACTTTGGCCACCTCATGCGACAAGTTGACTCATTGGAAAAGACCCTGATATAAGAGGGATTGGGGGCAGGAGGAGAAGGGGACGACAGAGGATGAGATGGCTGGATGGCACCACTGACTCAATGGACATGAGTTTGGGTGAACTCCAGGAGTTGGTGATGGACAGGGAGGCCTGGCGTGCTGTGATTCATGGAGTCGCAAAGAGTTGGACACGACGAGCGACTGTACTGAACTGAACTAAAAGGCAAAATATTTGAACTTGATCAAGAGACAAAAAAAAAAGTTTCTGCATATATCTCCTTATATTATGTTTCATAACTATGATCTCCTTTATCCTTTAAAGTATTTAAGGTCATGATTCATTATCTTCTTTTATTCACCTAATGTATTCATTACTAGAAAACTATTTAATATATATAATTTTAATGTATAAATCTCTCTTGCTACAGTTCAACTCTATTGCTGGAAGCATAATTGACTTCATTCTCTATTGTAATATTTTCATTGAAGTTCATGCTACTGCAGTTTAAATTTTCAAAGCTTAAGAATAAAAAATAACACCCCAAATTAAAAATCACTGAAGTCCTTTGACATTTTTAAGTAAATATTTTCAATAAACATGTGTGATGGGTAGCTAAAACAGAATAGTAAATAGTATAAACATTATTCTGTATGTGAATTGTTTAAAAGGGACACAGAATACATATGTCACATGTAATATATGTAAAAATATATTTCAACTTTTATGTTTCGTATTGTTTTAATATACAGCATTATCAGTAATTCTTATTTTTGTAATGCTCTTTTGCACTAAATTCTATATGGTCATATGTGTTTGACTATTATGAAATTAGTTTGTAGTTTAGATATAAAGTAAGCCTCTAAAATGTATATAGTTTATTTCTCCAGGGCACATAAGCATATTTTTACCTTTAGGTTAGTGCTTTAGTTTATAATTCTTGCTCATTAGAATTTTTTCATAATTTTCTAGAATGACAGAAATCCATGTAAAATGTTTAGCACTGTGACTGACACAAAGAAATCACTCAGTACATGTTACATGGTAGTAGTACTGTTATTATAACAAATTTTTTATGTCTGAATTAAAATTTTAAATGGTTTAATAAAAAATTTGCTAAAACAGAGACTTCTGTCTTTGTAATTTCTTAATTACTTAGTCATAACACATCAGTAATCATTATGGCATAATAGCTATCTTGTGTTTGAAGTGGTTTTCAAAACTTTTAATTTTTATATTAATTTCTGGTTGTTAAATTGGATTATTTACACATATTGAAATTATTCAGTATGCATTGGGATTCTCCCAGACATTAAACTATCCAATTCATATAATATATAAAATGTGAAAGGAGTAAAATGTAAAAGGATTCCACTGTAAAAAATAACTTTTAGCAAAACTAGAATATATTTTGAATACTGATTGGCATATCTGAAAAGACAAAAGAGTATTTTGATTGTGTGCTCCACAGAATACAGATACTACCAGTTTTGTCCAGACCAGATTTTAGAAGATGGTTCTTTGGCTATTCAACTTAGTATGCACTACTGTTTTTTTCAAACTTATTGTTTCACAGAACACTATTATACTTGTTTGTTTTTATAAACCTTAAGAAACCCATGGACGACCCAGGGGGATGGTATGGGGAGGGAGGAGGGTTCAGGATGGGGAACATGTGTATACCTGTGGCAGAGTCATGTTGATATATGGCAAAACCAATACAATATTGTAAAGTTAAAAAATAAAATAAAAAGTAATAGTAAATGCTAAAAAAAAAAAAAAGAAGAAACCCATGAAACAAAGTTGTATAAAACAAATTTTGAGAAAGTGACAAGAAATTCAAATGTATGATAGACAGTAATGAGGGAAAGTAAAAATATATGCATCTAGATATTAATGGGGAAAATTTGCCACAGAAATTTAATACCTCTCAGCTTCAACTTCAAAAAGCTTAAAAGAAAAGTATTTCTGATAAATGGTTAAGAGCTCTGAAACTAAATCAAAATTTGTGCAGGGACCTCACCTTCCACAGTTTTAAAGTAAATGGGCTGAAATAAGGCAACAGAAGTTTGTAACAAAAGAGACAATCTGTGAAAATCACAGATGACTAATATTTATCATTTATTCTGCATTGGATTTGCAATTGCAATGCATATTCCAGGGTTTCACTCCACAGTCTGATTCAGGATATGTTATTAGAGCCAAGAATCCTACATTTTAACACATTCTCCAGATGATTCTAGTGTATGTGGTCTGGTATTGGCAGTTTGAAAAATACAGATAAATGCACAAATATCATTAATAAATAGAGATCTCATAAATTCTAGTACACAAGAACAATGTCTCAGGAAAGTTCAGAAGATAAAATAATTAGTATAAAAATTATTATATAAAGGGAGATGAAATGATAAATGAGATTCAGATATTAGGATCATTCTGATGATGCATGCACAGGTGTACGTTTAGAGGACAGGCTTTGAAATTTCAAACCACGTTTTCTGAACTTCAAATACACCAGCTGGGCCTTGATAGTGTCACTGGCTGTGGTTAAATAAACACTAGTAGGTACTCCCTCTGTAAAATGTTACATAGTGTTGCATGTGGTGTGGTAGGATTAATGAATCTTTACCTCCCAAGGGTCACTGGTGGTAAAGAACTTGCCTGCCAATGCAGGAGATTTAAAAGATGGAGGTTCAGTCCCTGAGTCAGGAAGATCCCCTTGAAGAGGGCATGGCGACCCACTCCAATATTCTTGCCTGGAGAATTCCCTGGACAGAGGAGCCTGGTAGGCTACAGTTCATAGGGTCACAAAGAGTCGGACATGACTGAAGCAACTGAACATGCACAAGCACAACGTACCCTGCCATACCCCAGAGTCACTGGAATCTGTGAATAGTACCCTGCAGAAAGATCTTCAGGTGTGGATTATGCTTATGTGAATTATGCTTGAGGATTTGAACATAGGCAGACTGGGTCTACCTGGATAATCAAAGCTAATCTAATGACGTTGGCCTTTAGAAGCTGAGAAATTTCTCTAGCTAACGTCACAGATGAATGAGGAAAGAGGGTAGTAAAGAGATGAATTAAGAAAGGGAAGTCGGAGAGATTTCAAGTATGAAAAGGATTCGCTGCACCAGTGACTAGCTCAAAAATGTGGTCTTACATGCAAAGAAGAGAGAGGCCTCTAGAAACTGTGAGCAATAGGTACTTTCCAGTGCATTCTGATAAGGGCCTAATCGGCTGACATTTTTATTTCCGCCATATGAAACTATGAGCAGAGGACTAGCAGAGACCACCAGGATTTTTAGCTACAGTTTTCTATGGTAGCCACAGAAAACTAATATTACATGGTAGAAGATTCCCATCACAAATCAATACCTGATGATGTTCTGCAGTTTGATAACCAATCCTTCAATACTACTTGGTTGCCTAGTACATATATTAATATTTTAAGTCAGGATCTCCCATGCATACATTTAAATGTCATGAAGAAATATGAATCCATTTTTACTGAGGCAGAAAAGACAGAAATTTAATGCTGTATATGTAGAAACAACAGAGAGCTATGAAAATACTTTTAAGACTATTTCATGAAACTTGATAGTCAGATATATTCCTAAGTATTTTATTCTTTCCATTGCAATGGTGAATGGAATTGTTTCCTTAATTTCTCTTTCTGTTTTCTCATTATTAGTGTATAGGAATGCAAGGGATTTCTGTGTGTTGATTTTATATCCTGAAACTTTACTATAATCATTGATTAGTTCTAGTAATTTTCTGGTGGAGTCTTTAGGGTTTTCTATGTAGAGGATCATGTCATCTGCAAACAGTGAGAGTTTTCCTTCTTCTTTTCCAATTTGGATTCCTTTTATTTCTTTTTCTGCTCTGATTGCTGTGGCCAAAACTTCCAAAACTATGTTGAGTAGTAATGGTGAAATTGGACACCCTTCTCTTGTTCCTGACTTTAGAGGAAATGCTTTCAATTTTTCACCATTGAGGATAATGTTTGCTGTGGGTTTGTCATATATTGCTTTTATTATATTGAGGTATGTTCCTTCTATTCCTGCTTTCTGGAGAGTTTTTATCATAAATGGATGTTGAATTTTGTCAAAGGCTTTCTCTGCATCCTTTGAGATAATCAAATGGTTTTTATTTTTCAATTTGTTAATGTGGTGTATTACATTGATTGATTTGTGGATATTGAAGAATCCTTGTGTCCCTGGGATAAAGCCCACTTGGTCATGGTGTATGATTTTTTTAATGTGTTGTTGGATTCTGATTGCTAGAATTTTGTTAAGGATTTTTGCATCTATGTTCATCAGTGATATTGGCCTATAGTTTTCTTTTTTTGTGGGATCTTTGTCAGGTTTTGGTATTAGGGTGATGGTGGCCTCATAGAATGAGTTTGGAAATTTACCTTCCTCTGCAATTTTCTGGAAGAGTTTGAGTAGGATAGGTATTAGCTCTTCTCTAAATTTTTGATAGAATTCAGCTGTGAAGCCGTCTGGACCTGGGCTTTTGTTTGCTGGAAGATTTTTGATTACAGTTTCAATTTCCGTGCTTGTGATGGGTCTGTTATGGAGAACAGTGTGGAGATTCCTTAAAAAACTGGAAATAGAACTGCCTTATGATCCAGCAATCCCACTGCTGGGCATACACACTGAGGAAACCAGAATTGAAAGAGACACGTATACCCCAATGTTCATCGCAGCACTGTTTATAATAGCCAGGACATGGAAGCAACCTAGATGCCCATCAGCAGATGAATGGATAAGAAAGCTATGGTACATATACACAGTGGAGTATTACTCAGCCATTAAAAAGAATACATTAGAATCAGTTCTAATGAGGTGGATGAAATGGAGCCTATTATACAGAGTGAAGTAAGCCAGAAAGAAAAACACCAATACAGTATACTAACGCATATATATGGAATTTAGAAAGATGGTAACAATAACCCTGTATACAAGACAGCAAAAGAGACACTGATGTATAGAACAGTCTTTTGGACTCTGTGGGAGAGGGAGAGGGTGGGATGATTTGGGAGAATGGCATTGAAATACATATAATATCATATATGAAACGAGTCGCCAGTCCAGGTTCGATGCACGATACTGAATGCTTGGGGCTGGTGCACTGGGACGACCCAGAGGGATGGTATGGGGAGGGAGGAGGGTTCAGGATGGGGAACACATGTATACCTGTGGTGGATTCATTTGAATATTTGGCAAAACCAATACAATATTGTAAAGTTTAAAAATAAAATAAAATTAAAAAAAAAAGAAATTTGATAGTCAAACCAGAAAGTATGACAACATTCTAATTCATCTTCCAAGTTCCTACAATTTCAGTATACTTAGTACTTGCTGAAAGAATAAACTATCTTAAAATATCTTTATACTTTGATGAGCCGAGTTCGAGTTCTCTATTATGGAGCCTTTTTATTGTATTACTAGCTTCTTCAATATTGCCAAAATTACACTTAAAATTAAACCTTTGTTTTATAGTGTTTCAAAGTGTGAATTAAGTTGCCAAGATAAAAGTATTCAGCTATTGTGAAAGCACCTTCAAAAATAATGATTATTACTATTACAATGTAGGAATTAAGTCATGGAATGCATTCTCCCCTGGTAGAGAAAGACAGTTCAGAAATATATTAGGTATAAAATTGTCTTCACAACTACTGTGATATGGCATTATTTAGTGCATCAAAAAGATAAAACATTTTTCCTTAATTGTTTGCTAGAGAGTACTTTTTTCCCTAGGGTGAAAGCACTAGATGAAATTCTTACCTTAAAACTCCCCCCTCCCCATGCAAGCTATTAACCTTTATACTAAATCAATCTATTTTATATATGATTTTTTTTTTGCTAGTGTGCCCTTTAAACATATTATATTTTTAATTACTATGTGCTTTAAAAAGTAACTACCCTTGCTACTGTATCTGTATATCTTTTACCATGATGCTAGATTTACTGTGGTATATTCTGGTTATGTGGTCCTGGGGAGGTGAGCTGAATTTTGTCATGCTATTCTTATGGGTAAAAAAGATACCTTCCCTAAACTATGTGAAATTTTATTGTCAAATCACAGAAGAAATTACAACTACATGACCTCAATATATAAACCCTTGAGAACACATTCCTGGAGGAGGAAATGGCAACCCACTCCAATATTCTCACCTGGATAATCACATTGACAGAGGAACCTGATGGGCTTTGGTCCATGGGGTTTGCAAAGAGTTGAACATAACTGAGCACGTGCACATACATGAGAAAAGTTTATTTTTGCCTTCAGAATTTTTTTTTCATTTCAAAAAGAGAAAATAATGTAGATTCTATGCATTTCTAACACCATCATCAGAGCCTGTGGTATCATCCCATTATCAACAAATATTTGTATCGTGAAACATGAGTATGCACACTATGTGGGATAAAGAAATATAAAGATTATTAGTGGCCTCAAACTTCAATTTTTTTGAAGTTTTCTTTGTTTTCCTCTTTCTGATTAAGGAATTATGGATCTGTGGAACTGGAAAGACTGGTTTAAAATGAAAAATGTCAACTCTTGACTCTTAATGGACTTTTCTCTTCATTCTAACTTGTGGAGAACCCAAATTACCAGTTGATTTTATGGCAGATAGGCAAAATACAGAGAATAGGGTGGAGTCTGTTATGTCTGAATCTCAAATTAGGCCTAGTTTCCTTTCACTGACACATTTTCTTCTCTTTCATTAAAGTTAAAACCTATAATGATGCCATGGTTTCATCTCCTAAGATTTAAGGGAAAACATTTTGTCTGTCTAGGCACATTCAATGAAGCATTAAAGCTTACTAAGTGTAACTTTTTATTATGTATTGATGATTATCGAGAAGGTGAATCTTGGTATAGGATTTGATATAACATGATGAGCTATATCTTCTGTCCTGGTGATTTTTCTTCTATTTTCAACCTGGAGAATTTTGGTTTTGTTACATTAAGTTGGCAATGGTCTTTTTATATTACCATCACTTACCTTCATAGTATACTTTAAATCCATGAGCACTAACTGCAAAATCACTGGTCAAACGTAGTGAGAATACAGATTTGGTACTTGTTACTGGTGGTGGCAGATGGAATCCTGTTAACCTAAAACATAAATGGAATTAACTGTTAGTTATAGACATTTTACCTAATAGAAGTGAAAGAGTATTAAAAGTCATTTTTATCAAATCCCCAAGTTTTGTATAAGTGTGTGTGGTGTGAATTAATTTATGACATGTTGATTTGAACATGTCATTTACATAAAGTAATTACTATAAATATATATAAACATATTTATGTGTGTATTATTACTGTTTATCATATCTACTAAACATATCATTTACATTAGGATATTGATCGATTCAGACTTTGGGAAATAAGTTATGAGGCTATGGATTTTCTGTGTGCATTTTAATTGTTGATTTTAACAACATTTAGAAGACATTTTTGTCAGATCATTTTCCAGATTGTTTAAAATATATATAAAGAGTGGGAAGTATTTAGAGAAATTTGATATTGAAAGAAGAAATGTGATCTAAATATGAGACTATGAAACTGAAATGTCCACAAATGAAAAGTGACTTTATTTTAACAGTACCTAGTAGGCTCTGTTAAAGCTAATAGTTGCAAATTATTTTTGGTTAATAATTCATAATTTTGCATAACAAATATTTGTCTGATATTTTGCCCATAATTTACTAGTTATTTTGCTAATAATTTATTGCATATAATTATAAGCTCAATTATATAAAAAGTAATTTATAATTGACACTTTATAAGCCAGAAAAGAAAAATTAAAAATAAGAAAAAGCACATTCATGAATGTAATTTTTCTAAAACTAATGAAGATAAATTATTAAAATTTTTTTCTATGAATTGCCTTTTATATCACGTTCCCATTTTTTATTCTTAATATAAGAGTAACAATTGAAAATTTTACGCAATGGAAGTATACTATTTTTTAATATACTTGCTATTTTTGCCCAACGTTATATAGGTAGGATTAGTCTGTAGTGAAATTACAATACATTTTTATTTCTGAATAGTATAAGTTCTTGTTTGTCTTGGGTTTATTTACTCTAAAAATGTACTAAGAACCCCAGAGATATATGGGTTTGATCTATCAATATTTATTCTATTTAAGTTAAAACTGAGAAACATTTTAAAATGTACATTGATTACTGTATTTTAAAATATCCAGAATAAGCCCATTACATATTGACATAAGTAATATCTTAATATTAAATAGCTTTCTCCAAAGCAAAAATGAAAATACATTGTACTCTATTTTTGAAAATCTCTTTAATATTTGGCCTATTAGTGGAAAATGGCTAGATTATCATATCTGCTCCTTTATGGAATATTTTGCAATATGTTATTTGTTTGATGGGTATGAAGTAATGTGATTTCAGTTAGATATTTAGTTTTAAAAGGGAAGAGTGTTCTAATAACTTTTGCATGTAAAAATGGTTACTCTTCTTTGATACTACACAAAAACTTGACAGTTATAATGTTGAATTCAAACTGAATCAATTAATTTTTTTTTTACTCTGTAACATTAAATTCCTTTGGTTCACCTAATTCAAGTTAACACATACTTAACACATTATTATCTCACAGTAGAGTCTCACAAGGGTGAAATCATGATGTCAACTTGGATGCTTTGCTTTCTGAAAACTCTGAAGTTATGTCTGCTTCCACTTCCAAATTCAGAGGGCTGTTGCCAGAAGTCAGTTTCATGAAGTTGTAGAACTAAGGACCTCATTCCTTGCTGGCTGTTGGCTTGGGGTCATTCTCAGCTTTTAGAAATTGCGAGCATTTATTGGTTGGTGGCTACCTTCATCCATCTCCAGAGTGAGAAATGGCAGTCCAGGTTCTCATTCTTCAAATTCTTTAGTTTCCCTTTCTACCTCATCTTTCTGCCACTCCCTCTTTTGTCTCCAGGTGGAGGAAGTTTTCTGACTCTTCTGCATATAGTTGGAGAGTTCTCTGCTTTTAAATGCTCATGTAATTAGATTTGTGTCCAAATTGATAATTCTAATATCTTTCTATTATAATATTTGTAATCTTAATTGCATTTTTAAAGCTTCTTTCATCTTGTGACATAACATATTCACAAGGGAACATTATTCTGAGATCGTTTTTCTGCCTGTCATAATAGGTATATATCAGGGGCTAGTTGCAGTATTCAGTATATCTTTTGGATACATTTGTTAATCTTATTCAGATCATCTCTGTACTATTTGTAAATGCTGTTACTAGACACTGAAAGAGATATGCTTAAATCTCCCAATATGACTTTAAGTTTTTATATTTTTCTTTATAACTATGTCCATTTCAAAATATACTTTGGGGGCTCCATTATTAGGTATATGTAAGTTTAAATTATTATTATATTTCTCGGTGAACTAGACATTTTGTTGTCACTCTGTTTCTGAAATGAGTTGATCTTAAAATTTGTTTTATTTAATAGTAATAAATCTACAACTTTCTTTTATTAGAATTGGGCGGGAACATCTTTTTACCCTCAGGCTTTTGGTATTCTCATTCTTAAAACAATATATCATTTTAAACCAGAATATACTTGATTAATACTTTTATAAAATAATATACTTTTATAATCTAATATTATAATATTGTTTTTGATAATAAATATCTTTAATGAACTACACTATCCATACATATGGTTATACAAGACAGAAGTATATACGCTACTAAATTATCACTGATTATACATGTTTCAAATTAAGAAATAAAACACTGCAAGCAATACTGAGTATCAGTTGTGCTCCCTGTGACTCAGTACTATCTCCATCCCAAGGATACCAACCAGTACCTGACTTCCGATGAAACAAATCAGTTTTCTGGGTCTTAAATCTTTTATCTAAATGAAATCATATAATTATTTTGCCTCTGGCTTCTTTGACTCAACATTACCTTTGTATTATTGTAGCAGTAGTATGGAACTTAACTTTCATTGCTATGTAGGATTCCGTTTTATGAATATACTTTATTTATCCATTCTATTGTTGGTAGACTTTTTTTATCCAGTTGGGTCTTTATTAAATAATATTACCATACACATGTATTACATGTTTTGTAAGCATTTATGTGTATTTCTCTTGAGAATATACGTAGTGCTACAATTTCTGGGTAATTTGGTAATTAATTGTTAACTAATTTTCTATAGTTTTTCAACATTATTTCTTAGTTTAAAGATGTAAAAATAAAGTATTCTACACTTTAAATGCTCAGAGTATCTTTCAGAAAAGGAAGAAAGATTGACAGGGAAAACAAAAGGCAAATGATTTTGCAACAACAAAGAAGTCTGAAAATATATTTTGCCTTATAGTCAGGCTTTATGATGATATATATGATATTATACTATGAATTATGGCACTCCAAAATTGCTTGGACTTTAATCCCTGGAATATTTAAATATGTCACTTTATATGACAAAAGGAACTTTATAGATGGGATTAAGTTAAAATTTTAATAATAGGAAATTATCCTAGGTTATCTGGATGGGCCAAAGTATTCACAAGTGTCCTTATCAAAGGAAGGTAGGAGGATCAAAGAGAGAGTAGGAGAGGAGACAGTGAAAGCAGAGCTTTGAGTGATGCAGTTTCTGACTGTGAAGCTAGAACAGGCACACAAGCCAAAGAAGGACAAGCAGCTTCTACAAGCTGGAAAAGCTAAGGAACAGATTTTCTCCTAGAGTCTCCATAAGAAATGCAGTCCTGCTGACACCTTGAGTTCAACCCAGTTAAATTCACTTTGAACTTCAGTTCTTCAGACTGCAATACAGTGATTTTCTATTGCTTAGACTACTAAGTTTATAATAATTTGTTGCATCAATAATAGGAAACCAATGCACAGCTCTCTTTTTGGGCTTTGAAATAAGCATTTTTAAATGTAGCTAAAATATTAACTTATTATACAAATGAAAATATAGGTCCCATGGAACCTAGTGACCACTGTAAGTTACAGAAACCCCTGTGACATCATATAAAAGAAGTAGATACAGAACCTATTGATGCAGCATTTACTTGAATATAATGTTTTAAAACTCTCTCTGTAGGTAAAACATGCAATTTTATCCTCATATTAGAAGGCAAAAGGGACTGGGATATATTAAACAACATGATCAAGTTCACAATAGAACCAGGTCCAAGACTATTGCATGTTTTTGTGTCCCATTTTTTAGTGAACACCCTGTTCATTGTCCCATTGTCCTTGGCACATGAATTAAATCTAAATAGTAAATATTTGAAGTACGAATGCACATACACACATTATTTTACATGCAATGTCAGATTTTTATTCATCTTCAGATACACTAAATAATCCAATAATTTAGACAATATTTAGAACCTTTATCATTAAATTTTCCATGATAGAGAAGAACAATTTGAAGATTTTTTTGCATTTATGAAAAGCAAGTTTTCTGAAATTATCTTTAAATACTCAGCATGTAGTGGCATGTTGCATAATGGGAGACTTAGTCTTCTTTTCATTTCAGTAAATGAGGAAATATGTGTTTTTAAACTTATTTTCTGGATAGTTGTACCATTATGAGGATTTCCTTGTTTTACTCCCTCCTGTGATAGATTGCATGATTGATTTGAAAATAAACTTTCAGTTATGAATCCCATTAGTTACTTTTCTTTACAAGACTTCATTTTATAATTTAATATTTATGTGTGATTAGTTATTATGCATTCTCTTTCTCCTTGGGCAAAACCTTCCTGAAGGCAGTACTTGGTACTCAAGAGTTTATCACTAGTGCTTTGTGCAAAGCATTCCATGTTAAGAGGCTAACTTACATGGTTAAATTAATGAACTGGAATGATAGGAGAATGTGAAAACATCATAATATTTTCCTTTTCAATCCAATAATTGTGTTCTTGGAACAGTGCTTTAAAGAATCATAAGACTGTAAAGAAATGTCGATTGTTAAAAAAATTCAAGTGGTCTAGAGACTCTTATCCAGAGTTATTTTTTATCATGTTATTAACATCAGGAGTTAAAGGGAGACTATATATTTTATGTAAATATATTTGAAACATCTTTTAGGAAATAACTATGCAATTTAAAAACACTTTTGAGGTGAAGAGAATCTGATTTGTATCAAATATAAATTATGAATTATATGTGTTATTATACGTATATTTTAAGCATATATAAAATATATTTTCTATGTACTATAGTATATTCTATTTTATGGATAAGTGTATTTTTCCATGGAATTCAGATATTTGAGAAAGTTTTTCATATATTGTTTTATTGCTTTGTCAATTATATTCCCTTCATATTTTTATATAATAAGGTTACATAGTGAATGACATTTTATGTTCCTTTGAAAAGAATACCAAAGTGTAGTTTTGTTTTCCCTGAATTGAAACTGAAGAAATCACAGCTCAGAATTGATCAGTAAATTGTTTAAATCAAGATAGCTGATAGGCAGTGGAGCAAAGATATAGGCCCGTAACTCTCAACTCCAGTCTATTTCAATTTCCCTATGGTTTTCCCATAGGGGAAATGACTTTTCCATAAGGGCAAAATGAATACGTAATTCATTTTTTTCTCCACAGTGCCCATATAAGTTTCTTAACAAATATTTGGAATAGATAAAAACATGATTTTACCCACATAGTAGCTTTAAGTAGTTGAGGCTGATAAAAACTGTATAATAATCATGAAGTCATTAAATTAAATGCCAGCAAAGTAATGGGGGATCACCATCTGTATATGTTAATACCTTTATGGTAAAGATTATTAGTGGTTAGCAAAGATATTTCCCTATTAGGAAAACGAAATAAGATTAGCAAACACATATGTCAGGGTTAAGTCCTTGAATTATGCAATGTGGTTCAGAGGTTAAAGCATCTGCCTCCAATGCAGGAGACCCGGGTTCGATCCCTGGGTTGGGAAGATCCCCTGGAGAAGGAAATGGTAATCCACTCCAGTTTTCTTGCTTGGAGAATCCCATGGACAGAGAAGCCTGGTAGGCTACAGTCCACAGGGTAGCAAAGAGTCGGACATGACTGAGCGACTTCACTTTTCACTTTTTTTCTTTCAAGTTTCCTTCAGATATGATTTTTTATAAAGGTTAAAATTTGAGGAATGGCCAATTAAGTGTTGAAATATATTAATTTTACTACGTAGCTACTTTGTGGTATGCTATCACAACAATATTGTCTCTCACCATAAACTTGATGTTTAAAACTGCAAGTAAATTCAGATTAAAGAATAGTTGCTGCTGCTGCTGCTAAATCGCTTCAGCTGTGTCCGACTCTGTGCGACCCCATAGACGGCAGCCCACCAGGCACCGCCGTCCCTGGGATTCTCCAGGCAAGAACACTGGAATGGGTTGCCATTTCCTCCCCCAATGCATGAAAGTGAAAAGTGAAAGTGAAGTCGCTCAGTAGTGTCCGACTCTTAGTGACCCCATGGACTGGAGCCTACCAGGCTCCTCCATCCATGGGGTTTTCCAGGCAAGAGTACTGGAGTGGGTTGCCATTGCCTTCTCCAAAAGAACAGTAATTTCCCTTTAATACATTTAGTTTCATGAAAAAATCATAGCAGTTCCTCTATTTCACATTTGTATTTGGTGACTGTTTTGTCATGAACTACTTTATAGCCATTGTTCCACTAAATTCTCTCATTTGACAGAACAGCAGAGCGTGTTGGTTTTCATCTTACTCTTAATAGTTTCTAAGGTATAACCCCTGTTCTACATTTCTCCTAATCCCACATGCACCCCTAATCATTTTTTAGCCTTTTGTTACTTACCAGGCAAAACACTCATCAGAAACTGTGGAATATTCTAAAATTCACACACTTAAAGCAAGCAGTCCTATCACTTCTTATGACTGCTTTTAGATGAAAACATTATTTGAGCATTTCTTCTTAAAAGATTCAGAAACATTAATGATATTTCATACTTTAATGAGTTAGTAACAGGGAGAATGAAATGACTAACTTTAACTTTATATTAATGACTCTAATGAAAAGTACTAAAATAATTATTTGGTAATTTATGCAAAACTGATAGAAATTTAAATTACCAGAAAGTCAATTAAAATGTCAATGCATAGGCTTCTTAAATAATTGGTGGCTTGTATAAAATTTTCTTAAATTAATGGCAATGAATATGCCATTTTACAGCTTAGTACGAAGGAAACCTTTGAAACATCAAGATTGGGGGATAAAGATACCTGTATCACTATGTAAATGTATTTATCAACTTTTAACACTAAGATCTTATTATTTCTGGGAGACTTGAGTATGAAGTATGATTAGATCTATGCTATCTTTTAAAATGTAGTTAAAGTCAAATGTAAACATTGATTATATATATGTATATAGTTCCTATCAACTGATTACAATATTTCAAACTTGCTCTAGTTAAGAGAATATAAAAGTCACAGATTTTAATTAAATGGCTATTAGCATATTATTACATATAGTGAGATAGAGGGAAAACAGACCCAGAGGGATGGTATGGGGAGGGAGGAGGGAGAAGGGTTCAGGATGGGGAACACATGTATACCTGTGACAGATTCATTTTGATATATGGCAAAACCAATACAATATTGTAAAGTTAAATAAAATAAAATTAAAAAATATTTAAAAAAAGAGGAAGAGAGAGAGACACCTATATTTAAAAATTGGTAATGTAACAAAATCCCAGAATTTTGTGATTTTTAAGTAAGAGAATTCACATGAATGGCCTGTTGTATTTTTTGGAGCCTAAGAAATAGCTACTAAATGTTAATTTCATTAGTGCTATGACTGAAAGTTCATTGTACTTTCATCTGCACTCAGCAGCATACTGAGGCTAAGATAAATTATACGATAAAACCAGCATTCCCATGGTGATTTCTCATTACTCACAGTAAGATTTTTGGATTTGAATCATCTTACACTTTTACTTTGGTTATATCATTCTTACAAATAATCCAGGTAATATATAGGGAATTCTCAGCTGAAACAGAGATAAGGAAAACCACAGGACAAATAAATCTTTAATGACTGTTCTGTGAGAATAAATCATGCACACCCTATTGACACTGGGGTACATGAAGTACAGCACCATAATTCATGATTATGTCAAGATGAAAATAATTGTAATAGTAAAGGAAAAGATGGTCAAGGCAATATTTGAGTGATTATATCATTTGTTGAGAGTGAATGAGCTGTAGCTTCTATCAAATATAAAATTCCCAAAAAAGGCATCATGTATGAGAAACACAAATTCACAATATTAGAAATATATGCTAGGTACAGATTTAGATATGGAAATGGATATAGATATATACAGATGGGTAGGAATTAGGATATAGATATGACTTTGAACAACAAAGATATAGATAGAAAACAGGCAATCAACATTCAGTTTTACTCTTTTCTATTCTTTCCATTGAATCGAAGTGCCTGTAACACTTGCTTGAATACCTCTCTATGCCAACAGTATTCTCTCTATTAAACTTTATTAGTCTAATAAAGTCTAATAATTTATTAGACTAATAAATTAGCCTATTAGTCAATGAAGACAATTCCATAAGACTGGGGATGTGAATTAAGAGTGTAAGCCACTATGCCATGGAGTAAATGTTTTTTTCCCATCAAAAACATAGCTTGAGCATATCTTCAACTCTCTATATCTAGAGTCATTCCATTCACATCAAACACATTCTTTCCAGTGACTTTAGATTGTATCTTCAGGATCAACCATTTATCCAGAAACTATGAAATTCATTATCAAAAATTTTCAATTTCTTCTTTATCAGCTATAAGTACTGTAAAATTTCTATAATGTCCTCTCTTTCTCATTTTTTAATATATTCTGTCATCTATTTTTAAAACTATAAAGTCACCATCATTCCAAAGGCAGTCCATTTGAACTATTGAGAAAAGTACAGAGAAATTATTTTGGGCAATAAATCATTGTTAGACATTTAAATATATTTTACATTGTCCCCATCTTGCATAAACACCTGCAATTGTTAATGAATATTTTATTTCCAAAGTTTGAGGGTTTTAAAAAGAAGCAGTTGAAGTTAGTGACCATGAACCTGGATCCTAGAGTATACAACTGGACAACACATATTCTATGGCTTGTGAGTAACTTAATATTGGGTAAATTACTTTATTCCAGTAAACTAGGGAAAACATAAGGTGATACTAGGAGTTATCCCATTGTCCTATTGTGAAGATTAAGTGGGATAATGCTTGTGAAAATTTAGCACAGTGCCTAGCACATGCTGAGTATTTATTTTTACCATAATTATTTTGATGATTAACCTACCCAGGCTCATCTAATTAGCATCAATACGTTAAATAATAACACTGGGGTTGGACTTCATGGAATAAATCACAGTGTTGCCATTTGCTATTGTGACATCCAACAGGTTTCTTTCTTCCCCTTCTGTTTCCTATAGTGACTGAAAGTGAAAGTGTTAGTTGCTTAGTAGTGTCCGACCCTTTGCGAGCCCATGAACTGTTGCCCAGCAGGCTCCTGTGTCGATGGGATTTTCCAGGCAAGAATACTGGAGTGGGCAGCCACTCCCTCCTCCAGGGATCTTTTCTGACCCAGGGATTGAACCTAGGTTTCCTGCACTGCAAACAGATTCCTTACCATCTGAACCCTCAGGGAAGCCCTCAGTTCAAAAGTTTGTCCCTTCCTCAGTCTCTTCAGTAAATTCTTGTCTTATTGCTGTGTAACCCAAAAGCTCTATAGCTTTCCTTGATATCTATCTCACACATTTTCATGTATCTAATAAATCAGTAGAATCTCTAATGTCACAGTATATCCAAATTTGATGGTTCCTCACTACTTCCTCAGCTTCTTCCATAACCCAAGTCACCATCATTTGCCCCCTCTTCCAGTAAACCTCCAACTCCATCACCAGAGTGATATTTTGAAAATATATGTTGATTCATAGATGTCAAAAGTGTAACAATGACACAAAGCACTTATCACAATCTCTTTAATCTGTTTCCTTGTTTATTGTCCATCTGTTTTTACTAGATTATAAGCACTACCAGGATGGAGAAATTGTTTGCCTTCACAATGCATGCATAGGCTCTGGAATACTGGCATAACAAAGAGGAGTCTCTCAAAATTTGAGAAGGGGAAGTAGATTCTTTTTTTAAATTTAAGACAAATTTTAGAATTATTACTGTTAAAGCACATATGTTTTCAGTATCTTTAACAAGATAGAAATGAACCAAAACATTTTTAAAGCTATGTTACAAGCACAGTTCATTTTATTGTGTTTTGCTTTATCGCACTTTGTAGATACTGAAAGGTTTGTTGTAACTCTGTGTCAAGCAAATCTATTGGCCTCATTTTTTTCTGACAGCATTTGCTCCCTTTGTATCTGTGTCAAATCTTGGTAATTCTTGCAATGTTTCAAACTTTGTAATCATTAATATGTTTTATGATGGTTAATGATCTTTGATATTACTACTTCTACTTGCTGAAGGCTCAGAGGATGGTTAGGATTTTTTAGCAACAAGATATTTTAAAATTAAGGTGTGTATATTTTTTTAGGCAGAATGCTTTCATACAATTAATGGACTAGAGTGTAGTGTAAACGTAACTCTTATATGTACTGGGAAACAAAATAATTCATGTGGCTCGCTTTATTGCAGTATTAGCTTTGTTGTAGTGAACGAGAACAAAATCCACAGTATTTCTAAGGTATGCTTGTGCTCTGGAATGGCTGTAGTGCTTTAACACGTAGAAATATAGGGCAATACAATAAATAAAAATGTTGTGTATTCTAATTCTAATTGAATGTTATGCATTAAAATAGAAAGCAAAGTATATAAAATAGATTTTAAATCCAGATATTGATCTCTATTACCATTGTTGTTGTTATTTACTCTCTAGGTCTTTATAACTCCTTTGCGACCTCATGGACTGTAAACTGCCAGGTTCCTCTAGCCATAGGATTTCCCAGGCAAGAATACTGGAATGGCTTGCTATTTCCTTTCCAGGGGATCTTCCCAACCCAGGGATCAAACTTACATCTCCTGCATTGTAGGTAGATTTTTTTTATAGCTGAACCATTGGGAAAGCCCTCGTTCCCATTGAGTTCAGTTCAGTTCAGTCGCTCAGTCGTGTCTGACTCTTTGCGACCCCATAAATTGCAGCACGCCAGGCCTCCCTGTCCATCACCAACTCCCAGAGTTCACTCAAACTCACGTCCATCGAGTCGGCGATGCCATCCAGCCATCTCATCCTGTCATCCCCTTTTCCTCCTGCCCCCAATCCCTCCCAGCATCAGAGTCTTTTCCAATGAATCAACTCTTCGCATGAGGTGGCCAAAGTACTGGAGTTTCAGCTTTAGCATCAGTCCTTCCAAAGAACACCCAGGGCTGATCTCCTTTAGAATGGACTGGTTGGATCTCCTTGCAGTCCAAGGGACTCTCAAGAGTCCTCTCCAACACCACAGTTCAAAAGCATCGTTCCCATTAGCTCTGCTTAAATTTAAACCCTCATCTTCTCTTATCTAAACTCTTTTGATAGACTTTGTAGAAGTCCTTCTGCTTCTAGTTTTACATGCCTATAATCTTAAAGTCTTCTCCACAGGCCTCCTAAGTGACAATTCATGAATACTTGACCTTGGTACTATCTTGCTTTGCTGTTTATAATCCTTTAATAACTCACATACCAGATAAAGCCTATAAACATAGACTTGCTTGATGATCATTCATCTTTGCACCCAGCCTAGCTTTCTAGGTAGTGTTTATTCTAATTTAATACAATATACTACATTCATTCTGACTACTTTGCAGTGAACCACCACAAGGGAAAATAAAAAGGAAAAAACTAAAATAAAAAAAAAGAAGGCAAAAATAACTGGAAGGAGCCAGTTATGTGTTGGTTGTTCATCATCCCCAGCCCCATACTTCCATACTCTGTTCATACTTCTATTACAGGTGCCTTCCTGACTAGTTCTGAATATTAGGACCCTTAGGTGAGACAAGAAATGGAAAAGTGGCCTTCTTTCTCCCTTTCTCTTCTTTTGCTCCTGATAGCAACTAGGGAAATGGTTGCATTTCTCTGATGGTCCCAGCTTTGATACTGAAAACAATCCTTCCTAGTGGTCAAGTGGTTCATCCTCTATGGAATCAGCATCTGCTGAGTGACCCACCTCCTTTACTCCAGTGTCCACTAGGTGCCACCCCCTTCCATAGATCAGCATTCTTCATTGTACAACAGTCAGTGTGTCCTGCATTCTGAATATCCCAACCTTCCCCAGCGTTTTGTATTTTGGGAGCTGTAGTTCCTTCATATACTAAATAGTTTTTGAATTACTTCTCTTATTGCCTGGTTTCATCTCTTTAGGCCTTTTAAAACTCTCTTCTTATATTTAATTCTTTCTGTTTGTGTTTCTAATTGTATCCTGTCTGATAGAAAACAACTGGGAAAAGAGGCTAGTCATAGGTAGAAAACTATTCTGTCATTTTTTTTTCAGAAAAGATATTTGAAGAGGAAAACATAAGATATTAAATAAATGCTTTATGTTCTGGTACAGTTAATAAAAGATTAACTACCTTGTTGACCATAAAATTAGATCACTGTATTAACTTAATTTTCTTGGGTAAAAACACATTTCCATATATAATATCCTATCTCAATTGCAACTAAATTTATATTTATATAGTCTTAACACAATTCTGAATAATTTTTTGCATCTAAACTCATTATAGTCCCTGAACCATTGGGTACATATTATTGCTGTAAATGTATTAACTCAAATGTGATATTACCACATGTACATATGTATATTAATTTAATTTTAGCTAACAAGGACAATCATATTTTCTTAAAACAAAAGCTTAAACATCTCTCTAAAATTAAAATATTTAAATCAAAAAATACTTTATTTGGCTGCTTGCATTTCAAATCAGCAGAAGTATTTTAAGTAATGAAATAATGTTCAATTCAGTTCAATTCAGTCGCTCAGTCATGTCCAACTCTTTGCAACCCCATGGACTGCAGCACGCCAGGCCTCCCTGTCCATCATCAATTCCAAGAGTTTATCCAATCTCATGTCAATTGATTCAGTGATGACATCAAAACATCTCATCCTCTGTTGTCCCCTTCTTCTCCTGCCCTCAGTCTTTCCCAGCATCAGGGTCTTTTCAAATGAGTCAGCTCTTCCCATCAGGTGGCCAAAGTATTGGAGTTTCAGCTTCACATCAGTCCTTCCAATGAACACGCAGGACTGATTTCCTTTATGATGGACTGGTTGGATCTCCTTGCAGTCCAAGGGACTCTCAAGAGTCTTCTCCAACACCACAGTTCAAAAGCATCAATTCTTTCGTGCTCAGCCTTCTTCGCAGTCCAACTCTCACATCCATACATGCTGCTGCTGCTAAGTTACTTCAGACATGTCTGACTCTGTGTGACTCCATAGACGGCAGCCCACCAGGCTCCCCCATCCCTGGGATTCTCCAGGCAAGAACACTGGAGTAGATTGCCATTTCCTTCTCCATCCATACATGACTACTGGAAAAAACCATAGCCTTGACTGGACAGACCTTTGTTGGCAAAGTAATGTCTCTGCTTTTTAATATGCTGTCTAGGTCCTTATAACTTTCCTTCCAAGGAGTAAGCATCTTTTAATTTTATGGCTCCAGTCACTATCTGCAGTGATTTTGGACCCCAGAAAAATAAAGTCTGACACTGTTTCCATTGCTTCTGCATCTATTTGCCATGAAGTGATGGGACCAGATGCTATGATTTTAGTTTTCTGAAAGTTGAGCTTTAAGCCAACTTTTTCACTCTCCTCTTTCACTTTCATCAAGAGGCTCTTTAGTTCCTCTTCACTTTCTGCCATAAGGGTGGTGTCATCTGCATATCTGAGGTTACTGATATTTCTCCCAATCAAGATTGGGAATTAAGCTGCAATCTTGTTTCCAGCTTGTGCTTCCTCCAGCCCAGCGTTTCTCATGATGTATTCTGCATATAAGTTAAATAAGCATGGTAACAATATATAGCCTTGACATACTCCTTTTCCTATTTGGAACCAGTCTGTTGTTCCATGTCCAGTTCTAACCGTTGTTTCCTGATTTGTATACAGGTTTCTCAAGAGGCAGGTCAGGTGGTCTGGTATTCCTGTCTCTTTCAGAATTTTCCACAGTTTATTGTGATCCACGCAGTCAAAGGCTTTGGCATAGTCAATAAAGCAGAAATAGATGTTTTTCTGGAACTTTCTTGCTTTTTTGATGATCCAGCGGATGTTGGTAATTTCATCTGGTTCCTCTGCCTTTTCTAAAGCCAGCTTGAACATCTGGAAGTTCACGGTTCATGTATTGTTGAAGCCTGGCTTGGAGAATTTTGAGCATTACTTTGCTGACATGTGAGATGAGTGCAATTGTGCGGTAATTTGAGCATTATTTGGCATTGCCTTTTTTTGGGATTGGAATGAAATCCCAAAGGACTGACCTTTTCCAGTCCTGTGGCCACTGCCGAGTTTTCCAAATTTGCTGGCATATTGAGTGCAGCACTTTCACAGCATCATGTTTTAGGATTTGAAATAGCTCAACTGGAATTCCATCACCTCCACTAGCTTTGTTCGTAGTGATGCTTCCTAAGGCCCATTTGACGTTAAATGCTACTAATTACTAAATTTCCTCTATGAATCAAATGTCCAACATTTATCATCCTGTGTTCTTAATAACCCACAAATCTATGAAAGTGAAGTTGCTCAGTCGTGTCCGATTCTTTGCGACCCCGTGGACTGTAGCCCACCAGGCTCCTCCATCCATGGGATCTTCCAGGCAAGAATACTGGAGTGGGTTGCCATTTCCTTTCTCCAGGGGATCTTCCCAACCCAGGAATCGAACCCAGGTTTTCCGCATTGCGGCCAGATGCTTTAACCTCTGAGCCACCAGGGAAGCCCTCACACAAATCTATATATGACTTACTTTTTATTCTATTTTGCAAATAGAGAAATAAAAGGCCTACAGAGAGAAATAACTTATGCTAAAAGTTACACAGTAAAGGCAAAGTCCAGAAACCAAAGCCATGTTCTTTTTCATAGTTTATATGGACTCTCCATTAGTTTTGCTAACTTTTTAATGAGTTGACAGTTTTTCCAAGTTATACTGACATTAAAAGATATGTGAATACTTAAACTTAATCCATGGATCTAGCAATTAGAATGTCACCTTGTCCTGAGTAACTTCAGTAAGGTGACAAATCAAATTTAGTGATTATTAGCAAAAATAGTAAAAGAGGAAATATAGAAAGCCCATATTGACTGCTATTTTAAGAAGCTTAACTGTGAAAGAAATATGAGTTACAGTGTGATTGACATTCACCTTGATAAAGGATAATCCTTCTGACAGAGTTGGGGAAGGAGAAAATGAAGTACTGAATAATAATATAAATATAAAGACAAAGTTATAGATGCCAGTATTTTAATATGTCATCACAAATGTATATTAAAAACTTTTTGTGCGTGCCAGGTACTGAGTTAGTTTTACAAATTTAATCCAGGAAACACTATGAAACAGCCTTTTTATATTCTATTTTCCATAAGGTTTAGAGAGGTTAAGTGGTTGCCATCCTATTTGTTTGTTGGAAGAATTAGAATTCAACAAAGTTCTATGTGACTCCAAAATACATGTTCTTGCTACTTGTTTAACACTACCACTGCTATGATTTAAATATAAGATGAAGATGAAGAAAAGAAAGACATTAAAAATTTAATATTGAAAACAAAAACTACCTTCTTGTCAAAGAATGTTAACACAAAAATAACCTTCAAAGAAGAGTCTAAAGTAGAATTTAAAATTACATATAATACAGTTTAAGTATTACAAGTAGATACATTAATATCTTGAAAATATATAAGTAAAAATAGAGCAGTATAAAACTAATAAAACTTCCCTCAACTTTCAAATAAAATATTCTCAGTGATAATATGATAGCATAGATTGACAATAAATGTGTGATTATATTCTAGAAAGGATTTTCATGAGAAAAGTTAAATTGAACATTAAGTGAGAGCAATCAGTGTTCCTTGAATGCTCACTATCAGATACAGAAAAAGCAGACAGTTAGTAGATTCAAAATATTTCTCCTCCTTCTTTTTCTTAGATAAGAAACACAAGCCCCTCAAATCAGAAAAGTCAACATTATCTCTAAGATATAGTTCCAAAGAGTTGTCTCCTCACAGTACCTTCTTCTACATTTAGTGAAAAACAAAATCCCAGAAAAAAAAAAACAGATAGGAAATTGATTGGCTTCATGGTAGATATCATCCAAGAAATAAAGTATTTTGTGGAAGGAGTATGATAGGAAGAAACATGGTAGTGTTGCTTTCTCATAAAATTAAACACCATGTTATTTATAGTTGTCCTTCTATGCTGTAATAAGAAAAGCATGTCAATGCTTAATAATAAAAACAAAATATTTTGTGTAAATTAATTGTAATATTTATATATTTCAATTAAATCATGTATATTAAATTAATGTATTAAATTGAAGAAAATTGCCATGTGTCTGTTGCTGATTTTAAGAAATAAATTACTATGAACCAAAAGCTGAACTACTACTAATTGTTGTCATGACTTACTGTAAAACTATAGTGTTTAAGAATGTTTGATATCAGTTCAAGGGCTAATAAACAGGTCAGTGAAACAAAATAGAGAGTTCAGAAAAAGAAACACACAGAAATAGCTTTTTGATTTGTGAAAAATGGAGGTGAAATAAAGTATTGTTTCCTGAAAATTGTGCTAAGTCAATTATATACTCATATAGAAAACAAACAAAATATAAGCCATGTTCTTAAAAATTCATGTATAAATGTCAAAAATTAATTGTAAATAAAAGTACTAGGAAATAACTTTGTGACCTGGAATAAGGAAAGATTTTTCAATAAAACAAAACAGGATTAATAATTAGGAAAAATAAAGAAAAGTTTATTGGGCTGAATTAATAACTGGTATTTTTTTAATTATCAAAAAATTAAAATCTATAATTAGTAAGAACTATAGTTAGGCATATAGCAACAGAAATACATATAAAATACATGTACACACAGATATGAATACCAAAGACATTTGGTTGCTTACATGTAAATATAGGTGATAGGCTTTTCATTGACTAAAAAATGGTTCTATTGAATAATATATTATCGATACAAATTATATAGTTGCTGTTCAATAATATTTTGCCCCAATAGTTAATTTTTAGAATAATCCACTCATAATTCTATGTACTATACTTATTTTCATAAGACATTTATATAATAACAATCTTGAACTGCATGTTAAAATTAGTTCACAGAACATAACAGTGTTAACTGTTGGAACTTAATTATGAAAAGTTTACCTAACAATTTAAAGCAGTAGTAAATCAACTAACAAAGATATATCACTCCAATAAATCATCTTAAGAAAAGATTAAATTTAATCTGGGCAAATTAATGAAATTAAAATAATATTTTATTCAAACTAAGAGTCATCTCTGACCTATATATTAGGAAAACATTATTAAATACTTATATTAGTATTACACCTAGTGTTAGAGATAGAATGACAAATATAGTCTCTCTTCCCTAACCACAAAGACTTCATGCCCGTTCAAGGTAACAGACAGATTACATTGTATTTTTATATTCAACTTTTATACATTCTTGGAAATAACTTTTATTTTTAAACAACTATAGAATGTTTTCATAATGGAATTTTATGTTGTTTGTTTTGTTACATGCACTTGATTAACATACAGAATTTTAGCTTTTCTTAAATTTTTGTAGAAAAACATCAGTTTTTGACTTTCATCAAAACATGCAATCATTTAGATATGATAGAAGAGGAGACAATATGGAACAAAATAAAATTGGTTGATATATACAAAGATGAATATTTTTAATCAATAGACTGTGAAGCAATGCATAGTAAGTTATTAGCTGCATGAACTGATAGAGAATTAAAAAATGAATTAGATAGTATGAAAATAAGGTGGATATTGTAGTGAAAATTTAGTTTTTATATGCAATGAGTAAAGGAGGATGAGAAGGGCATAGTAAGGAAAGCATTCAAAAATGAGAACTTAGGCTTTTATATGAGAAAAGCCTATGGTTTTTCCCCCATGGTTTTTATTTTTTCTTAGAAATAATCTTGCCAGGAATCTCTCAAAATACAGTATTTTAGCCTATTTGAGGCTTTTCATAAATAAAACATTGATATAATGATAGTGGGATTCATTTTATATTTATGACCCATGAAATATAAATGTATATAATTATTTCAAGTTTTTATTTTCAATATTAATCTAAAAATCAAGAAGAAAGATCAACACAGTTGATCAGATTCATATAAAAAACTATACAATTTTTAATCAACAAACATATTATTAAACCTCCACTATGAATTATCAAGACATAGTATGTATATAGCCCAAGACGGACAGGTCATGGTGGAGAGGTCTGACGGAATGTGGTCCACTGGAGAAGGGAATGGCAAACCACTTCAGTATTCTTGCTTTGAGATCCCCATGAACAGTATGAAAAGGCAAAAAGATAAGACACTGAAAGAGGAACTCTCCAAGTTGGTAGGTGCGAAATCTGCTACTGGAGAACAGTGGAGAAATAACTCCAGAAAGAATGAAGGGATGGAACCAAAGCAAGAACAACACCCAGTTGTGGATGTGACTGGTGATAGAAGCAAGGTCTGATGCTGTAAAGAGCAATATTGCATAGGAACCTGGATGTCAGGTCCATGAATCAAGGCAAATTGGAAGTGGTCAAACAGGAGATGGCAAGAGTGAATTTTGACATTCTAGGAATCAGTGAACTAAAATGGACTGGAATGGGTGAATTTAACTCACATGACCATTATATCTACTACTGTGGGCAAGAATCCCTTGGAAGAAATGGAGTAGCCATCATAATCAACAAAAGAGTCCAATATGCAGTACTTGGATGCAATCTCAAAAACGACAGAATGATCTCTGTTTGTTTCCAAGGCAAACCATTCAATATCACAGTAATCCAAGTCTATGCCCCAAGCAGTAATGCTGAAGAAGCTGAATTTGAACAGTTCTATGAAGACCTACAGGATTGTTTAGAACTAACAACCAGAAAAGTTCATTTCATTATAGGGGACTGGAATGCAAAAGTAGGAAGTCAAGAAACACCTGGGGTAACAGGCAAATTTGGGCTTGGAGTACAGAATGAACCAGGGCAAGGGCTAATAGAGTTTTGCCAAGAGAACGCACTGGTCATAGCAAATACCCTCTTCCTACAGCAAAAGAGAAGACTCTACACATGGACCTCAACAGATGGTCAACACTGAAATCAGATTGATTATATTATTTGCAGCCAAAGATGGAGAAGCTCTATACAGTCAGTAAAAACAAGACCGGGAGCTGACTGTGGCTCAGATCATGAAGACTTTATTGCCAAATTCAGACTTAAATTGAAGAAAGTGGGGAAAACTACCAGACCATTCAGGTATGACCTAGATCAAATACCTTCTGATTATACAGTGGAAGTGAGAAATAGATTTAAGGGACTAGATCTGATAGACAGAGTGCCTGATGAAATATTGATGGAGGTTCATGATATTGTACAGGAGACAGGGATCAAGACAATCCACAAGAAAAAGGAATGCAAAAAAGCAAAATGACTGTCTGAGGAGGCCTTACAAATAGCTGTGAAAAGAAGAGAAGTGAAAAGCAAAGAAGAAAAGAGAAGATATAAGCATCTGAATGCAGAGTTCTAAAGAATAGCAAGGAAGATAAGAAAGTCTTCTTTAGCAACCAATGCAAAGAAATAGAGGAAAACAATAGAATGGGAAGGACTAGAGATCTCTTCAAGAAAATTTGAGATACCAGGGGAACATTTCATGTAAAGATGGGCTGAATAAAGGACAGAAATTGAGGGACTTAAAAGAAGCAGAAGATATTAAGAAGAGGTGGCAAGAATACATAGAAAAACTACAAAAAAGATCTTCACAACCCAGATAATCACGATGGTGTGATCACTCACCTAGAGCCAGATATCCTGGAATGTGAAGTCAAGTGGGCCTTAAAGCATCACTACAAACAAAGCTAGTGGAGGTGATGGAATTCCAGTTGAGCTATTTCAAATCCTAAAACATGATGCTGTGAAAGTGCTGCATTCAATATGCCAGCAAATTAAGAAAACTCAGCAGTGGCCACAAGACTGGAAAAGGTCAGTTTTCATTCCAATCCCAAAGAAAAGCAGTGGCAAAGAGTGCTCAAACTACTGCACAATTTCACTCATCTCACAAGCTAGTAAAGTAATGCTTAAAATTCTCCAAGCCAGGCTTCAGCAATACGTGAACCGTGAACTTCCAGATGTTCAAGCTGGTTTTAGAAAAGGCAGAGGAACCAGAGATCAAATTGCCAGCATCCGCTGGATCGTCAAAAAAGCAAGGGAGTTCCAAAAAAAATCTATTTCTGCTTTATTGATTATGCCAAAGCCTTTGACTGTGTGGATCATAATAAACTGTAGAAAATTCTGAAAGAGATGGGAATACCAGACCATTTGACATGCCTCTTGAGAAACCTGTATACAAATCAGGAAGCAACAGTTAGAAATGGACATGGAACAACAGACTGGTTCCAAATAGGAAAAGGAGTACATCAAGGCTATATATTGTCACCATGCTTATTTAACTTATATGTACAGTACATCATGAGAAACGCTGGGCTGGAGGAAGTATAAACTGGAATCAAGATTGCCAGGAGGAATATCAATAACCTCAGATATGCAGATGACACCACCCTTATGACAGAAAGTGAAGAACTAAAGAGTCTCTTGATGAAAGTAAAAGAGGAGATTTAAAAAGTTGGCTTAAAGCTCAACATTCAGAAAACTAAGATCACGGCATCTGGTCCCATCACTTCATGGGAAATAGATGGGGAAACAGTGGAAACAGTGTCAGACTTTATTTTTCTGGGGTCCAAAATCACTGAAGATGGTGATTGCAGCCATGAAATTAAAAGACGCTTACTCCTTGGAAGGAAAGTTATGAGCAACCTAAACAGCATATAAAAAGCAGAGACATTACTTTGCCAACAAAGGTCCGTCTAGTCAAGTCTATGATTTTTCCAATGGTTATGTATGGATGTGAGAGTTGGACTATAAAGAAAGCTGTGTGCCAAAGTATTGATGCCTTTGAACTGGGGTGTTTGAGAAGACTCTTGAGCATCCCTCGGACTGCAAGGAGATCCAACCAGTCCATCCTAAAGGAAATCAGTCCTGGGTGTTCATTGGAAGGACTGATGTTGAAGCTGAAACTCCAATACTTTGGCTAACTGATGCGAAGACCTGACTCATTTGAAAAGACCCTAATGCTGGAAAAGATTGAGGGCAGGAGCAGAATGATCAAACAGAGGATGAGATGGTTTGATGGCATCACTGTCTTAGTGGACATTAGTTTGGGTAAACTCCGGGAGTTGGTGATGGATAGGAAGGCCTGGTGTGCTGTGGTTCATAGGGTCGCAGAGTCGGACATGACTGAGCAACTGAACTTAACTGAACTGAATGAAATATCTTACTATTTTAACATTCTCTTATCATTCCAAATAGAGGAAGATAATTGCTGAAATATTTGCCTGTATTAGCCCTTCTGTAGATGTGTGGACTAATCATGTAGAGTTGCTGATGGAAGAGAGTCTAGAGAGACTATGTTACATGTCAGGTAAAATCCAAGGGAGAGGGCAGACATGAGAAATTCATAATAACATAGAATTCAAGATCTGGTTATAGATGAAGGTTATAGAGAGGAAAGTAAATAGCAGTTACTCTGGAGCAAATAGAGTAAAAAGTTGGATATCTGCATACAATACCTATATCAAAATGTTATGTTCAGAGGTTACTATTTATATCAAAATATAAAAGGCAGATAGAAAAGAACTTTTTCTTACCAGACTATTTCCTTGTTGAGTGCAAAGTAATTGATATGCTGTCAGTCTATCTGTTTGCCTCATGGATCACAGCCTTCTCATGGTAAAGAGGCTTGTGTAACTCAATGAACCTATGGGGCACCCAAGATGGACAGGTCATAGTGAAGAGTTCTGACTAAACATGGCCCACCAGGGGAGGAAATGACAACTCACTCCAGGACCCTTGCCTTGAGAACCCCATGAACAGTATGAAAAGGCAAATATAGAGCACTAGAAGATGAGGCTCTGAGGTCAGAAGGTATCCAATATATTTCTAGGGAAGAGTAGAGGGCAATTACTAGTAAATTAAAAAGAATGAAGCAGCTGAATCAAAGTAGAAATGATACTTAGTTGTGGATGTGTCTGGTGGTGGAATTAAATCCCAGTGCTGTAAAGAACAATATTGCATAGGTACATGAAATGTTAGGTCCATGAATGAAAGTAAGTTGGTTGTGTGGTCAAGCAGGAGATGGCAAGATTGAACTTGGACATCTTAGGAATCAATGAACTAAAATGGATGGGAATGGGTGAATTTATGTTTCTATGAAGACCTGCAACAGATTCTAGAATGCCAAAAAACGATATACTTTTCACCATAGGGGATTAAAATGCAAAAGTAGGAAGTCAAGAGATGCCTAGAATAACAGGGAAGTTTGACCTTGGAATACAAAATGAATTAGGACAAAGCTAACAGAATTTTGTCAAGAGAACACGCTGGTCATAGCAAACACCCTTTGTCAACAACCCAAGAGATAACTCTACACATGGATATCACCAGATGGTCAATATTGAAATTAGATTGAGTATATTCTTTATAGCCAAGAATGGAGAAGTTCTGTATAGTCAGTAAAAATAAGACCTGGAGCCAACTATGCCTCAGATCATGAGCTCCTTCTTTCAAAATTCAGGCTTAAATATAAGAAAGTAGGGAAAACCACTAACCCATTCAGGTGTAACCTAAATCAAATCCCCTATGATTATACAGCAGAGATGATGAATAAATTCAAGGGATTAGATCTGGTAGACAGAGTGCCTAAAGAACTGTGGAGCAAGATTTGTAACATTGTACAGGAGGTGGTGACCAAAACCATCCTCCAAAGAAAGAAATGTAAGAAAGCAAATAATTGTCTGAGGAGATCTTACCAATCAATAGCTGAGGAAAGAATAGAAGCAAAAAGCAGGGGAGAAAGGGAAAGATATACCCAACTGACCACAGAGTTCAAGAAAATAGCATGGAGAGAAAAGAAAGCCTTCTTAAATGAACAATGCAAAGAAATAGGGGAAAAGAACAGAATGGGAAAGTCAAGATTTCTTCAATAAATTGAATATATCAAGGGAACATTTGATGCAAAGATGGGCACAATAAAGCACAGAAAGTATAAGGACCTATCAGAAGCAGAAGAGTTTATGCAGAGGTAGCAGAATACTTAGATAACCACGATGGTGTGGTCATTCACCTAGAGTCAGATGTCCTGAAGTGTGAAGTCAAGTGGGCCTTAGGAAGCATTAGGAATAAAGCTAGTGAAAGTGATGGAATTACAGCTGGAATTACATCATCTTAAAAGATGATGTGAAAGTGCTGCACTCAATATGCCAGCAAATTTGGAAAACTCAGCAGTGGCCACAGGACTGGAAAAGAGCACTTTTCATTCCATTTCAAAGAAGGGCAAGACCAAAGAATGTTCAGAGTACCATGCAATTGTGCTAATTTCATATGCTTAAAATCATTCAAGCTAGGCTTTAGCAATACGTAGATGGAAAACTTGCCCAAGTACAATCTGGACTTCAAAGAGGCAGAGGAACCAGAGATCAAATTGCTGACACTCGTTGGATCATGGATAAAGCAAGGGAGTTCCAGAAAAAACACCTACTTCTGTTTCATTGACTGCTCTAAAGCCTTTGACTGGGTGGTTAACTGTAAAAAAATTCTTGAAGTGATAGGAGTATCAGATCACCTTACCTGTCTCCTAAGAAACCTGTATGTGGGTCAAGAAGAAACATAACCAGACATGGAACAACTGACTGGTTCCAACTGGGATAGCAGTATGACAAGGCTGTAAACTGTTACCCTGCATATTTAAATTACATGCAGATGGCATCATGTGAAATGCTAGGCTGGATGAATCAAAAGCTGGAATCGAGATTGCTAGGAGAAATCTGAACAACCTCAAATATGCAGATGATACCACTCTAATGACAGAAAATGAAGAGAAACTAAAGAACCTATTGATGAGGGTGAAGGAAGAGAGTGAAAAAGCTGACTCGAAACTCAACATTAAAAAAGCAGAGATCATGGCATCTGATCCTATCAGTTCATGGCAAATAGAAGGGGAAAAACTGGAAGCAGTGACAGATTTTCTTTTCTTGGGCTCCCAAATCACTATGGGTGGCGACTGCAGCCATGAAATTAAAAGACACTTGCTCCTAGGAAGGAAATCTATGACAAATCTAGACAGCATATTAAAAAGCAGAGGCATCACTTTATTGATAAAGATCCATGTAGTCAAAGCTATGTTCTTTTCCAGTGTGTGTGTGTTAGTTGCTCAGTTGTATCTGACTCTTTGAGACCCCATCGACTGTAGCCTGCCAGGCTCCTCTGTCCATGGAATTCTCCAGGCAAGAATACTGGAGTGGGTGGCCCTGCCCTCCTCTAGGGGATCTTCCCAACCCAGGGATTGAACATGGCTCTCCTGTGTTGCAGGCGAATTCTTTACTATCTGAGCCACCAGGGAAGCCCCTTTTATCTGGTAATCAGGTACAAATGTGAGAGTTGGACCATAGAGAAGGCTGAGTGCTGAATAATTGATATTTCTAATTGTGGTGTTGGAGAAGACCCTTGAGAGTCCCTTGGATTACAGGGAGATCAGACCAGTCAATCCTAAAGGAAATCAAATCTGAATATTCTTTGGAAAGACTGGTGCTAAATCTCCAGTACTTTGGCTACCTGATGCAAAGGGCTGACTCATTGGAAAAGACCCTGATTCTGGAAAAGATTGAAGGCAAAAGGAGAAAGGGGAGGCAGATAACTAGATGGTTAGATAGTATCACCCACTCAATGGGCATGAATTTGAGCAAACTCCAGGAAATGGTGGAGGACTGAGGAACCTGGCGTGCTGCAGTCCATGGCATCACAAAGAGTTGGACATGACTTAGTGACTGAAGAACAGCAGTCTATCTGAACTAGAAAAGACTATCATCTGGAAAAAAATTCATATGACTTTCTGGTGACATCTTGCTATTTTTAAACTAGGTTATCGTATAGTCATTTTTATAACTAACATTGTGTTAAAACTAGAATAATTTTATACCCTTTTTTGGCTACTCATTTGCTTATTTGTAAAATATCTGTGGAATAGCTATTTACGTGTTACATTGCCACAATAAAAGTGTAAAATAGGTACAATTTGCTTAGCAGCCGGCAATGGGTTTTGAGGAAATAGACATCACATGCTAGAAATATAAACATCTATTTTAGGCTGTGGCACAGATTTTGGTAAAGTATTTGACTTTGAGGGCTTATCATGAGCTTATTCAGCTTTTCATTCTACAGAAAGTGGCTTAAAAAGCCAGAAAGTGCTGTGCAAAATTGCCTTCCTTTAGAAATGCATTATAAATGATTTGCCTTTACAAATATATTACAATATACATTTATATTGTAAAAAAGGGTTTGAGCTATATTTGGCTGGTTTTCAAGCAGAGATCAAAGGCAAGAGAGTTTAGAGATAACAACATCCTATAACTGAAACAGCCAACTTCTGGATACAATATCAATATTAAAAAGATTGAAAAAGGATTAAAGAGCAAGGGCCTCAAAAATTTTAAATAATAGTGAGATTAAGGGTACCATCTTTACACAGAACTCTCATGTTTCATTTGGTTTCATGATAGCCACCAAGAATTTATGAGAGAGACCAAAAAAGGGCAATGAGGCAAAATCAATCAATCCTAATTTAGAATCATGTTTAGAAAATAAAAGTCAAAGCTTTGAGTATAATTGGTGACAGATAAAACTCAAAGACCAGAGTCTTACGAAATTATTGTGGTAATTATATTGCCAAGTCATCACAAGCCAGGATTAAAAGCAACTTTGAGCCTTAACACAGACTTGAACCAGCGGCAAGCTCTTAAGGCCACAAAAAAGACATACTTCTGAACATCCATATGAGGTGTGATCATGTAGTGTAATGCCTAAGAGAGTATGTTCTTGTGAATGAATTTCTTATCCTCCTTGAGTCTGCTCCCTCACCTGTGCACTGGACACTATCTCCTCTCATTTATGAACATATTCTAGCAACTGTTTTTATTTCTTCTTCATCATTAAAATTTCTTCTTTATGGAATTATTCCTATTATCCTGAAATGTGAACATGAATATCTCCCATAAGATAAATATAGATTGAAAAGTATATATATATAAAATTAAAATGAATTCTGTTATTTCCACATTTCCCTCTGGACAATATTTTATTTTTGTAAATTCTACATTAAAATTTCATTGTATACACATTGGTCTATAATTGTTTCCATTTTGTTTCTTCCCATTCTCTCCTGATCCAATCCAGTTCAATCTGATTTTTGCCCTCAATGATGCTGAAAAAAGTAACTTTTTTGACTTTTAAATGACCTGTATGTCATTAAATCCAATGGGCAATTCCTGACTCTTATTGAACTTGAGGAAGGCTTGACATCAGCATGTGTCATAGATGCTCATTGTTCCTCCTTCTACTTTCTTTGCTCCCAAGATACCACTCACTTGATCTCCTCTAACTTCCCTGGCCTCTGTCTTTTAATCCTCTTCTGTTGCTTTTTCCTGACTTACATGTACTTTATACCTGGAATGTCATACCTCAGTCCTCAGATTTTTTTCTCACTGTTTCCCAACACATTCTTGTCCACCACTTTGCTTTCACATTGCTTCCTTCTCCCATTAACTCCATGATTGCGTATCTAAATACTCATTTGACATTGCTACTTGTGTGCCTAACGAAAGGGAGAAAGTAGTGTGCCTAATAGACCTAGAAATTAAAATGATCAAATCAAAGTCCTATTTCCACCTCCACCCCAACATGATCATTGTCTATCTTCTTCATCCAGAAAAATATAACTAGATTTTTTTCTTCAGGTTTCTATGACAATAAAATCTAGAATTTTCCTTGACTCATGTCTTTTTCTTCCTACCTTAAATCCAAACCCTCAGGAGTGGCACATAATACTAAAGAAAGGTTTATTTCAATCAGAAAAACACAAATTCAAACCATGAGACAACATTTTATACCCAATAAATTATCAAAAATTAAAATCCCTGAAAAACATCATGTTGACTATGTCTAATATGAAGACATTGTCAATTATAATTTATCATTATAAATTATCAGTGATATTGTAGAGTAGCATGAACACTTGGGAAAACAATTTGCATTATGGGAATGTGAGTAAATTTAAACAATTGCATCTTCTGTATACACTGAACTAGCCCTTCTTCTCTGGGATCTGAGAGGATCTCTCACACTCTGTACTAGAAAATATATACAAGTTTATCATAGTCGTATTATTTGTAATTGCAAAACTGAAGGCAATATAAACTATCTTTTAGAAAATAAACCAATATAGTGCATTATATTCCTAAGTGAAGTGTAATATATGCATAAGATTGAATAAAGATGAGTGAAAATGGATAAACTAAAGCAAGGGACCAAAACATGGATGACTCTTAAAATCTAGATGTTTCTTAGAAACATTATGTGGAGTCAAAAAACGAGTCTCAGAAAGCTATAACAGTATGATATATATTTTACAAAACTTGCAAATAAGAAAAATTAAACTTTCTGTTGTTTAGGGATACATGCATGCATAATTAAATCATTTTTCTGTAAAAATTTGAAAAAATAATGGCCATAATATGAAAATGCCTGTTCCTGGTGAGAAATCAGACTAAGGCCAGGGATGGATAAGAAATAAAGAAATATTTTGATGGTCTTTGTCAAGTTGTAGGCTTATTGGTGTCAATGCTAATATAATGCTTCATAATCTGTATGTTTTAGAGTTACATATTTGTATATGTAAATATATTTTTAAAAAGCATACAATGAATATAGGAAATTCATATGTAAATTCAAACTGACACATCAAACAGTATCAGTATAACAATAGATATGGTGTGGCAATGGGTTGATTAATATTAATTTTCTTTTCAGTTGAGGCTTTTCCAATGATCACATCTCACCCCAAAATATTTTATTTTTGTAATTATAAATTATAATTTAAAAATGAATGAAATGAGGTTGCTCAGATTGGTTCAAGTAGGTGAAGAAAACATATTGCAAACATATTGGTAGCTTTCATGGCAAGGTTTCGTATTATATACATATTTTAGCCCTTCTATCCACCAAGAGAAGTGTAACATACATGGCAATCTCCTGAAATTTTATTTTTGAACTGTAAATACCTCAAAGAAGAAAATTTGTAAAGAAATATTATATATGTACACTATTTTTAATATATAGAAGTTGAAGATAAGATTTTATTATCAGATCTTTCCATTGATTTTTGTAAAGTCCTTACATTTCATATATGCATTTATACAAATTTATGGTCACTGACATTTTCTAATATTAGTGTCTTTAATATGCATTTAGTGAGGAAGATTATTTAGAAAATAATTATATTTCTTGAATCCTTTAAATCAAGTTTATTTTTCTTTCCAAACTTTGGCCCAAATTACTATTATAATATTTATAAAATCAATGTAAGTTAAAGATTTGTTAAATACCACTTTTGAATTTATATATAGTTAAGTAGTGATTTTTTTTAAAGTACCATTTATAGATAGAATAAAAATGTCTTCTAAAAAGTGATAACCATGCACTTAATTATATGTATTTTTCATTTGATAAATATAATTATTTTTCTGTGAAGGCTCAATGTCTTCGAGATATATTAAGATCATCAAATTTAAACGTCTATGAAAGATTACTTGTCTTTGATACAATCATTTTATGACACAAATATGCTTTGGATGTATGTTATGTCATAATAGCAAAAGGGTAATTTTAAAAAAAGTGGATCCTGATACAAATATGGGTCCTTTCCTTATACCCTTTAATGCTCTTGACCTTTTAAGTTAGATTTAATAAAAAAAATAATAAAATAAATGGTTAGCAAACTTACCTGATTGTATAGTTATCTAATTTAAACTAAATCTTCTTTTAAAAGCAAATAAAGTAAATCTTCTAGTCCATCATTCAAAAATGGTATAATTGAAAAATAAAAATAAATGTAACCAATGAGCTATGCTTTAACCTATTTATATTCAAACTTCAATCTCTTAGAAACCTATTTTTTTTATCTTGTTAATGTTATTGGTATTTCTGAACTTTTCCTCATCTGTAGAGTAGAAGTACTAGGAAGAATATCTGAAATGATGTTATAACAGTTGCATATAAATAGCCTGATATAACCTGCATATTCAGAAAATGTTAATTTGTAATACCCATAGATTCCTTTAGAAGACATATATTAAAAAATCTTAAATAATTCAAAAAGATTTAATCTGGATGCCTAATCTAAAATTTTTATTCAAGATTTTGTATTGCTAAATGAAAATTTTAGTTATTAACAAATTTATTATAACATTGAGTCGCTCTCTGGGAGAGAAACAGGACTTTTGATATGCCATTTACAGATGAAAAATGAATGTTTGTGAAGAATGAGATACTTGCATAAGAAATACTGTTAGTTAATGACATATCTGTGCTATTTAACTGAAAACAGGCTAATGGAAGTAAACCTTTCATAGATTTGCTATAAAAGATTGAATAAATATAATCCAATGAACATAGTTAAACTTGATGGTGGCATCTTTTATGTTTTAATCCATCTTTTAATAGTTTAATTTAGTCTGTTTCTTTAATAAAAGCCACCTCAATTATTTTTGGCAATGTGCCTAGTATAAACAACAAATGATTGTGTATACTCTTGAATCCTTGCCTTACTCAGATTTGAAAGAGTCTTTTATGTTGACAAAAAGTTCTAGAAACCCTGTCTGTCCTTGAGATCTCTCCAATCATTAATTTGAATGTTCCAAAGTAAAGAATGATATCTAAAGAGAAGAATCATTAACTGCCTACGGTGCATCAAAATTTTAATTGCCATTAAAAAAAATTATTTGTATGTCCTATGGCAATGCAATATATCTTAAGTAAATTAAAATTTGGGGGAGGAGAATACTAGCCATAATATAGCAACTGTTTCAAGCTCGTTCATAGAAAAACCCATTTCTACATTTCTATCCTCAATTTCTGTGTTTTATGTAATCTGTATTTTCTTTCTTTCTTTTTTTTTGTAATCTGTATTTTCTATACAAGACAATTACTAAGATCATAGCTGGATTAACAGTAAGCAAAATAAATGTCATTTGGATCTCATTAATATAATAGATAAATGAGGAAAATATGTTATTATTTCTCTTTATTTATTGAGTATACAGTTGTTAATATCACATATGTAATTACCACACTCACACACACACACACAAACATGTACTCTATTCCAGTAAGTCAGGCAGTAAAGTATCTGCATTTCATAGACATTGTATTATACAAGAGAGAGAATCAGGATACAAGGACTGGTTCTAACTCTGAAGGTGGAAATCTTCAGACAACAAAATGGATTGGGTTGTACTACTCTCATTCAAATCTTTCTGGAGACAGGGACTGGGGAGTACAGTTAAATCAGTGGAGTGCACTGCCATAGAGTATACTCTATGGCCATTTGTTTTTATGGTCTAGCAAGTCATTTAGCCACTTTCTGATAATTTTTGTGAGAAAGTTATTCTCTCCCTCAACAGTATACCTACAAGAAAGGATACAGATCACTGTGTTGCACTGAGAGGAGCAGCGATTAGGATGAAGAGATATTAACATGAATATTAAAAGGTTACATGAGAAATTCAGGAAGCAAAGAAGAGAAGAAAAAGAAAAGAGAAAAGATTAATCAGTGTCCACTATAGTAAAAAGAGAACTATAGTGACATTTATGGGGACACTGACAGCATTTTAGGAAGGAAGTCTACCAATTACACAAGTGGGAATTCTAGCTATAGATTTTTGTTTATTCATTCTAATTACTATTCCTTGATTATGTCCTTTAGGCTTGTGAATTCTTTTTTTTTTTTTTTAGGCTTGTGAATTCTATGGTTATGTCAGGAACGCAGCAAATCTATAAAATAAACAATAAATAGTGACAAAGTATTACATCTTTTGTAACTATTCCTCAGTATACTGAGGAAAAATGCTGGGTAAATCTTTGATATTCAATAACAATAAGGAGATAAATGAAGTTCAGAGAATTTAACAAGAATGAAGTGTATCTTGCATCTATGTACAAAAGGATAAATTGATTATAGATAATCACACTAAGTAGTAAAAAAGTAAAGAGGTATCTCTTCTTATCATAGAGATAGGGAGAAGAATGTGACAGGAATTTCTCTAGCAAAATCTATTTAATCAAGCAGTCATGTTTTAAAAACTACTTAAAATATGCTTAATCTTAACTGTACTCAGAAGCAGCCAAATAGGACACATGATTTATTTGGTTGTCATTTCGAAGATTCTTTGACACATAAGCCATGCTCATTCTTGTTTATTATAATAGCCACATAGACTAGAAATGAACCTAGACTTCTCCATGCTTTTGAATTGGTTGAGATTGATCACTGACCTAAATACCAAGTCTATAATTTTGAAGCTTCAGAAAAAAATGCAGAAGAATATCTTTCCATCTTTGGATAAGCAAATATTTGTCAGACTACTTAGAAAGCACTAAAATATATAAAGATTATTTAAATTGAACTTTGTCAAAATTTAAACTAAAGAAAGTGAAAGAAAATGAAAAAGTAATCATAGGCTGAAAAAAAATTTTTAATGTATATATTTGTAAAAAATGGTAAAAAGATTGTATAAGTATACAAATTACAATTATAAAGACAAATGACTGCTAAGTCACTTCAGTCGTGTCCAACTCTGTGTGACCCCACAGACGGCAGCCACCAGGCGGTCTCGTCCCTGGGATTGTCCAGGCAAGAACACCCGAGTGGGCTGCCATTTCCTTCTCCAATGCATCAAGTGAAAAGTGAAAGTGAAGTCGCTCAGTGTGTTTGACTCCTAGAGACCCCATGGAATGCAGCCTGTCAGGCTCCTCCATCCATGGGATTCTCCAGGCAAAGCACTGGAGTAGGGTGCCATTGCCTTCTCCAAAGACAAATGAAGCACCTAGTTAAAAACAGGAAACTTTTTATAAGATATATCAATAAATGATCAGGAAACACATAAGAAAATATTCAGTAGTTATAACAGAGATGAAAAATAAAAACACAAGGCTGATCTCAAATGTTGTTGAAGATATGGAACAATCTGAACTTCCATATGTTCGTGGTGTAGTAAAAATTGGAAAGCTGATTACAAGTGTTTAAAATGAAGTTAAAAATATATTAACCCAGTAACCAAACAATTTCCTTATTAGATATTTACCTAAGACAAATGAAAGTGTATCTATATGAAAACTTGTGTATGAATGTTCATTGTATTTTTACACAGACAATGAACAATTCATAAAATGTTGCTCAACAATAAAATGGAACAAGCTGTTGGCACAATGTGGATGAATCTCAAAAACATCATGCTGAGTTTGAAAAAGATCAAAAAAGAAAGCAATACATATTATAACATTTAATGTATACGAATATTTAGAAAGGGCAAAAGTAAGTCTTGATGAAACAAATTAGTAGAGTAGTTGCTTGTGAAGATAGACATTGACTGGAAGGGAAAACTATAAAATTTTCTGGGGTTATGAAAATGTTTATATATTCATAAGAGTGTGGGTTAATGAGTATATTTTGTCAAATTTTACTTAATTTTACCACTGAAGATCTGTATATTGAGCTGTGGAAAATGTGTGCCTCAATTTTAAAGTCTGACCTTTAATAGCATTTATTAATCTAAACAATTCAAAATATTCAATGTTTTCTCCTTTAGTCGACATCAAGAACAAGATGTACACACACACACATACACACACACACACATATATATATATATATGCTATATATATGTACATTTTCAGTTTGCTTCTCTTGATATAGGGCTATTATCTGGACAATAAAAGAATTGTTTAGAAAAAGATTAATTTTGATATACACACTGTCTAATTTTAACTTTATAATAATTTACTATATAAATTATATAATTTTAAATTTATAATAATTTGCTGTCTAGTTTTTAACTTTAAAAAGTACTTTTTTTCTTCACAATTGTTTTTTCATTATTATTTTAGTATGATAACAGATTGTAAATTTGAAAAGTTCAAATATGAAGTTTCATTTTATGGTTCTGATTCATTTGAAAGTCTAACTTATTGAGCATGAAATTAGTCAATGTTCATTTTTATATTAATATTCATCTCTTCCAGTTTACAATTCAGACTAAATCATTAAGTGATATACAGTGGGAAATATTCTTGAAACTCAGATGAGATACAAGCAAACCAGAATATGTTTTTTCTAATGTCACTAGATATTAAAAGTAAAAAGTCTTAGAAATCAAGGGCTAGCATAAAAAGAATAAATCCTCTTAATTCCATTACCATGAGATGACCATAGTTACCATTTTGTAATAAATCCTTCAGTTCACAAATACACAAAGACACACAGATATATGTACAAGCTATCTCATTACATTATTATATATACTGTTTTGAAATCTATTTTTTACTCTAGCTGGTAATATGTCATGAACCTTTGTGTTTGCTAAGTCACTTCAGTCATGTCCGACTCTTTGTGACCCTATGGACTATAGCCTGCCAGTCTCCTCTGTCCATGGGATTCTCCAGGCAAGAATACAGGAGCGAGTTGCCCTGTCCTCCTCCTGACCTAGGGATCAAATCCATGTCTCTTATGTCTCCTGCAAAGGCAGGTGAATTCTTTACCACTGGTGCCATCTGGAAGCTCCCCATCCATAATTATTCTTATAAGACTTGTTTTCTAATTGCTACATTTACTCCTTTGCTTATTAAACATTCATGATTTTGCTACTTTAAACAAAACAGCAAAGAAAATCTGTATATAACTTGAGAGACAGATATTTATAAAATTTAAGAGTAAATACTTTTGATAATTTGTTATCTTTCAGAAATCATATACGCACTTATATTCCCATTAGTGAGGCATGAAAATACCAGGATACCTTCACTGAGAGTGTTTGCAGTTTTTCAGGTCTTAGACAATTTTCTGTTTGAAAATTATTACATAGTTCTTTTCATTTATTTTTTGAAACCACTAGAAATATTCTTGTATTTTTTTACAGTATATTAGCTTTTTAACATTTTTTCTTTATGAACTCACTGTTCATATTTTGTATATTTCTATATATATTATAAATTTCATATTAATTTCTAAAATTTTTTTCTATTAGGCACATCAAACTGTTGTATCTCATATTTATTTGTATATATATATGTGTGAGTGTGTATATATAATGTCAAATTTTTATTTCTTCTGATAATTCTTTAAATATTTATTTTGATATATATTTTGATCACTATACATTTTGATCACAGAAAATGTTTTTATTCATGGAACCATATCTTATGTCTTTCTTTAAAATTTTTTTCATGTATTATAATGATAGGAAATATTTCTCATATTTATATTAGTATCTTGTGTGATATAATCTTCTCCTATTTCTCTAAATTCATATAAAATTTGTTCCAAATATCTTCTACTCTTATATCAGCCAATACCACATTCTAATTATTACTTTTTATTGTGCATTCTAATTTTGCAGCTTAAACTTTTTTCTTATACTTAAATATTTTCCTTGTAATTTCTATGTGATAGTTTGACAAAATACTATATCGTTTTTCCAAATAACCCAAAATACTTTAGGAGTTTTTGATAATTCTGTATTTTGATTCCAAAGAATGAGAGCTTTATAAAATTTAGTCATTTTAACATTGAATATAGTGTGGATCTTCATTTTCCAACTTTATGCCCTTTAGCACTAGAATACAATTTTTTATATTTTAGATTCTGTATGATACTCATTGAATTTATATCAACACATTATTACTTTTGTTATTATTTACATTATAATATGCTTTCAATTTTTCTCATTTAGTTTTAAGGACATACATAGGCTCACAGTGAAAGAATAGAAACAGATCTTCCATGAAAAATTTAAAAGAAATTTACAAATAAATATCTGAAGTATAAATAATTTCTAAAGTTGTCATTAAAAAAACTGGAGATGGTTATCCTCATGTGATGGTCATGGTGTGTAGTAGTGGCCACAACATATACTTTTTCTTCTTAAATTACAAACCTATTCTTTCAATTACAAACAAATTATTTACAGAAATAACATTCTTAAAACTGAAGTTAATAGTAAAATATGTGAATGAAACACTTTGATGCTATGACATCTTCTGTCATGTGACTGATTCTGAGCTTTCTCTTTGCCACTTTTCATGATTGAGGTTAGAACAAAATGTTATTTTTCCAGAATTCTTTTCATCTAGGGGTCGTGATGTGAGCCTGTTGTCTGAATTAATTCTAATGCTTATATATGAATTAATTATGAAAGGCAAAAAACAAAATATTTTATAATAGAATAATTAAATAATCATGCTTATAGTAAGACAAACAGCCACTAAACTTGATGCTTATAAAAATTCTAGTCACATGTGAATTTATGTATATATTATTGCAAGGAGATTAAATGTGAACATAATATACATAGTATGGTCCTATATATATGAATATATCTGTCTCTGTTTCATGAGATTGAGTGATTTTTTTTTTCTTTTTACATCTTGGTATAACTTTCTTGGGCTTCCCTGGTGGCTCAGATGGTAAAGAATATACCTGCAATGTGGGAGACCTGGGTTTGATCCCTGGGTTGGGAAGATTCCCCTGGAGGAGGGCATGGCCACCCACTCCAGTATTATTATTTTTTTAATTGTTTTTTAAATACTTTAATTGAAGGATAATTGCTTTACAGAATTTTGTGGTTTTCTATCATACACCAATAAGAATCAGTCATAGGTACACCCACATCTCCTCCCTCCTGGACCTCCCACCAATCTCTCTCCCCATCTGACCCTTCAGCCTTCCACAGAGCCCCTGTTTGAGTTCCCTAATCTTACAGCAAGTTTCCATTGACCACTCCACAGAAAACTATAAGACACTGATAAAAGAAATCAAAGACTACGTAAACAGATGGAGAGAGATTCCATGTCCCTGGGTAGGAAGAATCAATATTGTGAAAATGACTATAATACCAAATGCAATCTACAGATTCAATGCAATCCTTATCAAATAACTAATGATATTTTTCACAGAACTAGAACAAAAATGTTTACAATTCATATGGAAACACAAGACCCCAAATAACTGAAACAGTCTTGAGAAAGAAGAATGGAGTTGGAGGAATCAACCTTCCTGACTTCAGACTAAATTACAAAGCTACAGTCATCAAAACAACATGGCATGAAAACAGAAATATAGACCAGTGGAACAAGACAGAGAACCCAGAGATAAACCCGCACACCTACGGGTACCTTATTTTTGACAAAGGAGGCAAGAATATACAATGGGGCAAAGATAGCCTCTTCAGTAAGTGGTGCTGGGAAAACTGGACATCTACATGCAAAAGAATTAAATTAAAACACTACCTAATGCCATACACAAAGATAAATTCAAAATGGATTAAAGACCTAAATGTAAGACCAGAAACTATTAAACTCTTAGAGGAAAACAAAGGCAGAATACTCGATGACAAATCAAAGCAAGATCTTCTATGACCCACCTCCTAGAGTAATGGAAATAAAAACAAAAATAAACAAGTGGGACCTAGTTAAAGTTAAAAACTTTTGCACAGCAAAGGAAACTACAAACAAGGCAAAAGACAACCCTCAGAATGGGAGAAAATAATAGCAAAGGAAACAACTGACAAAGAATAAATTTCCAAAATATACAAGCAGCTCATACAACTCAATACCAGAAAAGCAAACAACCCAATCAAAAAGTAGACAAAAAACCTAAAGAGACATTTCTCAAAAGAAGACATACATATGGCTAACAAGCACATGAAAAGATGCTCAATGTCACTCATTATTAGAGAAATGTAAATCAAAACTACAATGAGATACCACTCCAGTTTTATTGCCTGGAGAACCCGCATAGACAGAGGAGCCCGGTGGGCCACAGTCCATGGGGTCACAAAGAGTCAGACATGACTGAGTGACTAAGCAACAGCACATAACTTTCTTATTGAGAAAATACAGTATTAAAATAAAAAGTAAACAAAGCTTACAATTGTTCTTTTCACATCTAGACCAAATTTGTTTTAAGCTAAAGATATAATTATAAAGGAATTTTCCAATGGTACATTGCTATTTAAATATCAAATTCAGCCAGCAATATCAATTTTTATTTAATAAATTTTAAAACAATGAGATAAAAACAAGCAGAATCATCAATAATTGGAGTTTAGAAAATAGTTTAAAAAAATAAAATTGTGATTACAAAACTGAATATATCTCTTATACAAGCAAGAATGATAAGACCTATAGATCATCTTTTCTGTGTTCTTACAAGGCAAGTATAAGCCAAGCTAAGTCACTTCAGTCGTGTCCGACTCTGTGTGATCCCATAGACAGCAGCCCACCAGGCTTCCCCGTCCCTGGGTTTCTCCAGGCAAGGCAAGTATAGAAAGCTGTTTATCAAAAGTCTATTGGAGTGCATGGAAAGTAACAATATATGAGTATCAATTTCTGAAAGACAGAAAGCAGCAGGCATACCATAAGGACATGTATTAAGTGAGGATGTGAGAGAAAGAAAAAGCAAGAAAACAGTGAGTCAAAGAACAGACACAAAAATGAATCAAACTGCCAGGAGCAGATTAGGCTTCTAAGCAAACAGCAGACTGTGTACAAACACAGTCTGGAAGGAGCTGTAGGATACATACTGGATTTTTCCCCCCAAGTCTTGCTAATTAAAATCAGTTCTCTAATATTAGCAACAGTATTTCTTTAAGCATAAAGACCAACAGATATATTATATACTGACAATAACCAAAATGCTATAGAGAATGTACTTGAGTTCATAAACTCATACCAAGAATAAACTTATACTTTATCTTTCTGTTTATATCTTTGTATGTTCTACTATTCAGTTGTTTTTTATTGTTTTTCATTTATCTCATTCATTAAATTTTACCTAATATTGCTAAGAAAAAATAGGCTTTAATCAATAAACAAACCATGGAGATATATATATATATATATATATATATCATACTTATATATAATTTGTTTTATAATTAATTAATTTATTTATAAGCTTAATCTCAGAACTCAGACAAATCTGCATTGCAGTGATGATCCTGCCTCTGGTTACTTTTAACAGTGTTAACCTTGGGCAAGTAATATAAGTCCAATTTCCAAATGGTAAAATGATGATATTAATAGGGGTGTTTTCACATTATTTAAACAGGGGAGAAATTAAATGTAACAATTACAAGATATAGTGTCAGGTACAGGGGAATCACTTAATAAATGCTTAAGATTTGTTTTATTGAACTTTCATTACACTGTATTCATCATAAAAGCTCTGTAAATTTAATGTTGTTATTCCCCATTTACAGATTAGGAAAGAAAGAATGAGAACAATAAATTTATTTTCCCCATCTTCAGATCAGATCAGATCAGTCGCTCAGTTGTGTCTGACTCTTTGCGACCCCATGAATCGCATCATTTAACTTCCCAGAGGTGACAGTTGCTTAAAAAAAGAAGGATGGGGATAAAATAATTTTTTTTTTCTCATTTTTGAGTGTATCTACAGAGGATAGATACTTGTACAAACAGTATTATCAGTGGAGTGATTAAAACTATTAGATAACATTTGGAGAATTTTATTTTTTCCATATTTACACAATGATAATAGCATACATTGCTAATGTAAAGGAAATACACAAAACCTTTGTGCTTCTAGCTTTATTTACATTAATTTAGCTGACCTGATAGTCTGAGAAGTGTCTTCCATTTTCTTTCATGGCCTCACTAGGTGAAAGCAAACACCCACACACTGCCACTAGTGCAGGCAGGCACACACACTATCTTGACTGCATCATTAATAAAAGACATGGAACTTTTAACGATATTGGCAATGACAATGAAAGAGCACTGTTGATGTGTCTGCCATACTGTATATCTTTGAAATAAATAGATATTATGAATTTAACAGTGTAAAATGAAGTAAGAAATTAAGTTAGAAATCTTCAGTAAATAAATGTAGAGCAAAAAAAGAAAAGAAAGAAAGAAAAATAGAATTTAATCTGTAATCAATCTAGTGATATTATCTTTGTACAAACGTGTTTGGAAACACTCCAGACATTTTAAACTGTCATTCTGACTGCAAACAGTTGAAATGTGTACTAAAAATATTATATATTTATGAAGCAGTTTCATATACATTATCTCATGAGATATTCAAATGAATATAGTGAGATGGACAGATTTTCATTATTATTACCTCCTTCCATTTTATTTTTTATTTATTTTTTTTTTACCTCCTTCCATTTTAAACAAGAATAGCTGTTGTGGATTGCTCAAACAGCCAGTGAACAACAAAGTTAGCTCTAATATGCAAGCCTTATCTCCTGGTCCAATATCTTCTCTATACATTACGTGTTTTCTTAGTAAAAGTGAAGATAATATATGTCAAATTTTTATGTAAGATATGAAAAATCAGTGCAAAAAATATGGAAGACCGATGAATGTATAAAAACTTAGTGTTGATAATCTTATTCCTGTAGATCAGGAAGACAAATACACAGAATCAACTATTAGGAAAAATAACAGAATCATAGAATCATAACTCAAGCATAGTCAAGTATGTAAGGGTTTCTAATTCTTATAAATTATCTGCTTAGAATATTTTGAATTACAATAAAGACAGTACACTATAGTTAAGGAAAATATGCACACATTAGTAAAAATCTAGGACTACATGAAACATGTGATATCTGACATTTTAAATTTGTTGGTTTGAATTAGAATTGGTTTATGTTTAAAAAGAATTCTTGACAATACAGCATAAATTATGTCTAGATATACTAAAATGAAATACTGAAGAAACACTTCTAAATAGTCAGGGTACCAGTTAGTTTTCATATCTGTTTTATTAACTAACTTAAAAATAAATAATTTGGTTTGTGTGGACAGAATCATGAATGTCCCAGTTGGTGATGTAAGAGGGTTTACTTCTCAGATATTTAAAGTTTATAAACTATACACATTATCTAAAATTAGTGTATTCTGTTATATAAACATTGATTTTTAATATTTTGCATATTATTGTATATTAAAATTGGTCACATACCACTGAAAGATGCATTACATGCTTTCACGTTACTAAAAGTCATGCCCATAAAGAATGAAACCATGAGGCAAGAATTTTAAAAATCAAAATATCTTTAACCACTCTATACTATGCTATGCTAAGTCACTTCAGTCGTGTCCGACTCTGTGTGACCCCATAGACATCAGCCCACCAGGCTCCCCCGTCCCTGGGATTCTCCAGGCAAGAACACTGGAGTGGGTTGCCATTTCCTTCTCCAATGCATGAAAGTGAAAAGTGAAAGAGAAGTCACTCAGTCGTGTCCAACTCTCAGCGACCCCATGGACTGCAGCCTACCAGGCTCCTCCGTCCATGGGATTAGGGGTACAATTCAATTTAAATTCACTTTTTGGAGAGATAATTTACTAGTGTTCTGAAGTCAGACTATGGAGCTCATTTGTTCATAAGACGATATATTTCCAAAGGAGTAATACTTGAATTTCACCACAAATGTTAAGCATCTTTTGTAAAATAAACTTCTTTTACCCATTAAATATGTCCATCCATTTTTCCATTCAAAATACACTAACCTTGTCCTAAAGTTTGTAGGATGAGGATGTCCATCATATAAGGATAAGTAGTCATATTCTTCTTCTAGAGCAAATGACTGAAAAACAATTTGTATTCTATTTCGTTCTTCTGCTATTATTACCCACGTACAGTTTGCACCATTTGGATATCCATATGGAAAACCAGGGCTTTCTATAGTGCCATTCAGTCCTTTTAAAGTTCCACCACATGTATAAATAAATCCTGTAATAAAAGACAAATAAATAGACATTAATATTATTAATAAAAACAAGAACAATCTAGAAGACATATTATTCTGAAAAAAAAAAAGCCTTTTTTTTTCTAAGACCCATGCTACAATAATTTTGTAAATAACAATTTAAGAATTAGGTAAATTATCTATTTTTTAAATAGGAAAGCACCAATAGCAAAATACTAGAAGACATGTTATTTATCATACAACTTGTGCTTAGTTACAAACCAGTTGATGAAATAAAATCCTCCATACTACTGATTCATTATCCATTACATGATCTAACATGCAAGCACAATCCTAGAAGTAGTTCCAATCAAATTGTGGACACTCATACACAACCATTTAAATTTAATGATGTTAGTATGCATTTTGGGTCTTGAAATATTAACTGAAGTTTGTCTTAGTAAATTGTGCTAACATTTTTGTGTACGCAAATCTCCAGCATGTAAACAATGCACCTTAGAAAAATCTGTCCCACTCTGATTCTAGCAGAGGTATAAATGGCTCAGACCTAAAAAAAAAAAAAAAAAAAAAAAAAACCCCAGAACAACAACAACAACAAAACTATGTAATTGATCTTTTGACTAGAGCAAAATCCTAAACTAACCATACTGGAGTGACACCAAAGGTTGTTGAGAAAAACTGAATCCTGAACAACTTACTGCTGCCATCTTAAGAACTTTCCTACTGGTTCTATGGGAAGTTTAAATTATTGAGAGCTTCAGTTCAGTTTAGTCACTCAGTCGTGTCCGACTCTTTGCGACCCCATGAATCACAGCACGCCAGGCCTCCCTGTCCATCACCAACTCCTGGAGTTCACTCAGACTCACGTCCATCAAGTCAGTGATGCCATCCAGCCACCTCATCCTCTGTCGTTCCCTTCTCCTCCTGCCCCCAATCCCTCCCAGCATCAGATTTTTTTCCATGAGTCAACTCTTTGCATTAGGTGAGTTTCAGCTTTAGCATCATTCATTCCAAAGAAATCCCAGGGCTGATCTCCTTCAGAATGGACTGGTTGGTTCTCCTTGCAGTCCAAGGGACTCTTAAGAGTCTTCTCCAACACCACAGTTCAAAAGCATCAATTCTTCAGCCCTCAGCCTTTTTCACAGTCCAACACTCACATCCATACATGACCACTGGAAAAACAATAGCCTTGACTAGATGGACCTTTGTTGGCAAAGTAATGTCTCTGCTTTTGAATATGCTATCTATAACTTTCCTTCCAAGGAGTAAGCGTCTTTTAATTTCATAGCTGCAGTCACCATCTGCAGTGATTTTGGAGCTCCCAAAAATAAAGTCTGACACTGTTTCCACTGTTTCCCCATCTATTTCCCATGTGATCGGACCGGATGCCATGATCTTCGTTTTCTGAATGTTGAGCTTTAAGCCAACATTTTACTCTTCTGTTTCACCTTCATCAAGAGGCTTTTTAGTTCCTCTTCACTTTCGGCCATAAGGGTGGTGTCATCTGCATATCTGAGGTTATTGATATTTCTTCCGGCAATCTTGATTCCATCTTGTGCTTCTTCCAGCCCAGCGTTTCTCATGATGTACTCTGCATAGAAGTTAAATAAGCAGGGTGACAATATACAGCCTTGACGTACTCCTTTTCCTATTTGGAACCAGTCTGTTGTTCCATGTCCAGTTCTAACTATTGCTTCCTGACCTGCATACAGATTTCTCAAGAGACAGATCAGGTGGTCTGGTATTCCCATCTCTTGAAGAATTTTCCACAGTTTATTGTGATGCACACAGTCAAAGGTTTTGGCATAGTCAATAAAGCAGAAATAGATGTTTTTATTGAGAGCTTAACTGTTCAAATACCTGGAAAAAATATCATGCTTCTTAAAGAGTTTTTTATAAATATATGATATTCTGTAGTCATATTGGGTAATGAAATGATCAAAGATTTATCAGAAAATATGGTCCCCAACATTTATCTAGACTGGTCTGTGGAGAGTTGCTCAGTCATGTTTGACTCTTTGAGACCCCATGATCTGTAGCCTGCCAGGCTCCTCTCTCCATGGGGATTCTCCACTCAAGAATACTGGAGGGTTTGCCATGGCCTCCTCCAGAGGATTTTCCCAACCCAGGTCTCCCACATTGCATTTGATTGTTTACCTTCTGAGCCAACAGGGAATCCTAATACTGGAGTGGGTAACCTGTCACTTCTCAAGGGAATCTTCCCAACTGGGTTTTCCTGCATTGCAGGCAGATTCTTTATGAGCTGAGTTATCAGAGAAGCCCCTAGACTAGTCTACATGAAATTAAAGCTTGGATCTAGAGCCAGGCAGCCATGGTTTTGATACCAGAAAATCTTATCAAAGGTCCAGTTTCTTGTTTAACTTGTCCAAAAGAATTTGGACAAGGAACACAAAACACCAAGGAAAAAATAAACACACACAAACACACAAACACCCCACATTGTGGCTGAGGAGCAAAGAAAACAAATACGTGGTTTATTAAGCTTAAAGCAAAAGTTACACACTACAAGAGGAAGAGTACAGGCATCCTTGCCACAGAGGAATGCACTACAGGATTCTTGATTCCTCTTTTTATCTTATTTTAGCCCTTTGACTGGATGGAGGGTCTTTTTGATTAGGGGTGGAATACTCATTGAGGGGATGGTTGAGATGTTGCCTGGATTGCCCAAGGTTGCATTGGCTTCTGGTCTTGTACATTTGTCTCCTGTAACCACTATACATGTAATCTAAGAGTCATTTTCCCTTAAATCTCCCCCTCCAAGTGCCACACGTGGAAGGTCCAATAGGGTCATCAGCTACATTTTTATCTGCATGTGCTCCTCCATTTTTGTGGTCAGAGTTTCTTGTTCAGATGTTAAGAAGTTTCTGTTTTAGATGTCATTCCTCCATGTGTTATGGCTTCATTAAGTGCAAAACAAAGAGGTATATTTCTCTCCTTCCTAAAGCCTTTACCTGAGGAGACTGTCCTTGGTCCTGGTCCTGTCTTTCCTGCCTCAGTTTCAGAAATTATAATGAAAATTTCTCATCATTTCTCATCAGAATTCCCAGATTTCATTTCCACATCTATGCATCCTACATGAAGTTTAGGTACCATGAAGCTGTGAGAGATGTCCAGCTAATTTGGGATGAGAGAATGCCATACTACACAAGTATCTGTGTTTGGAACTGGGTGTAGAGATGCAGGACATTAGGGATGCCTCTCTCTCAGAAGGAATGAGTACATATAATAAAGGTATAACTATTTTTTTTAAGTATAAGGAACCATTCATCAAAAATGTGAAGCCAGAGTTGTAAATTATGGCACATGGAGGCTAATTTGGGTTGTTGTCCATTCATTCCATATGACCACCTTGCTTTTGCTAGGGGAGTCACTTCTCCACTAAATAGCTATATGCTTTGGAGTAGCAGACTCAATTGACTAGTGGTGAAGTGAATGGCTCAGAACTGGATTAATCAGTATAACCCTATCCTCCTAGCCACATTGACTTCAGTAATATACTCTGATTATCTTTATATACAACAAAGTTGAGAGCATGGGTTATTCAGTATGTGATATGTGGCATAGGTCTTGTGATTCTTTTGCTTTTTCTAAAATTTGCCAAGAAGTTGGATGAGGCAAAAATTTTCAAAAATTCAGTATTCGTTTGTATACTTATGTTTTTACTCATTTGCCCGAGTCATACAGAGCATTTTATGATTTTCAAAAATAAAAAAAAAAAAAAGAGAAAAGCCCCTTTTAAAATTGCTTCTTGCAGAGCAATTACTTTGAAGCCTTAGGTTAATTAGCTATCACCCATTTCTATTAGTTTTCTGCCTGAACAGCTTCCAATTTGAACTTCATAACTAAATGCAAGCATGAATCTCTTCAGCTGCAATCTGATCTATGGGCTGTTTTATATAGTTTCGAGCCCCATATTCCTGATGGTTTTAGAAAAAGGACATATGTCCTAAAATAACATGCTCAGCTTTGTCCACTACTTCTTCAAGGGCCTGCTGATTCATGCATTTCAATTGCTTTTCTTTTTTTTTTCTCTAGGCAAATTAGGAGTTACACTTATTTTTAAGTTTCTTATCTGTGTTCATTTTATTTTCATTTTTAATATATGTTTGATTAAACATCACAGTATTAATAATAAAGTACATTTTTCTAACAGAAGGTTGATAATTTTCACACACAGAAGGTTAGAAGTAAATAGTTTTTCAAAGCAAAACAGGTTAGTCAATGTTATTAGCTAATCTTTTCAGGTCATTTCTTGGCTCATGCAGATATGTGTGTATTTCTATATATTAGATATATTTTTTATAAATAGTCATACTAAAGCATATTTTTCCTGGATTTTTTAACTTTGTAAAATATCACTGATATTTTTCTGGATTCACATGTATATGTCCAGTACTTTCCTTTTTTAATGACTACATAGTTAAATGGCATATGGTATACCTGTACTATAATTTGTTTAACATATCTTCTTTTGATGGCTTCGTTCTTTGTAGTTTCATGTGTATAAAAAACAACTTTGAACATATATCCTTGTGTGGTTATGTGATATATCCTGCAGATAAAATTCCAGAAATGAGAGTACTAAATTTTAAACTTAGAGGATAGCCAAACTATCTTCAAGAAGGTAAAAATTTTTGCTGCTATCACAAGATTATTAAGTTTTTCCTACTTCCAACCCTTTTGATTTCAGTGATACTAGATTTTTTTCACATGGCAAATTTTGCAAGGCAAAAGCATATTTTCTATTTTATATTTGTATTTTTCTGAGTAGTATTGGAATCAAATATCTTATGTTTTAATTCATTTATTATTCATCTTTTGTAAATTGCCTTGTTGTATCCTTCACATATGTTTCAATGGCTACTTTACCTTTTCTTACTTCTCTTTTAGGATACAGTTGCTTAGGTTTCTGGTTATTTATCGGTAATCCATATTGCCATTCATATACTTTTACATTTCTAAATTAAACAACTTTGCTTATTCATTGCTGTCATAAAGTCACAAGTCCTTGCTGCTCTTTATAGTACACATGAAGCCCCATCCCCTTTGATGAGCTCTCTTCAATATTTGTTCATCTATTCATCATTTATGTAATGCTTTCAGCATAAAATTACTAAAAGAACATAATCTTAGCCTGTTTTCATGACAAACTACAAAATGAGATAGCAAGGGAATATAGATTATTTTATTTAGTATAGAATAAGTGCTATGATCAGGGTACGCACACTTTGCTATGAGAACATGTGAAAGCAAAACTTAGTCTAAATAGTTCAGTACGTGTTTATGGCAATCTGGTCTTTAAAACTGGTATTGAAAAATTCCATAAATTCAGTCTTTGACAGTTTCTGAATGTCTTCTGTTATATTTTTCACATCTTAACATTTAATGTCCATTTAGTCAATTTATACTGGAAAAACAGCTAAAATTTCCATAATTTGGGTCATGTTAGCAACAAGAATTTAGTTAACAACATAGATTTTTTAGATATTTTCTTTTTTACTTCCAAGTCCATATTTTACCTTTCCTTCATACTACAGAATAATGTAGTGCCTATTTTTAGAATATTTTATAATTTTTTCTGTTTTCTTTTGTGCTAAGTTCCATGCTAGAACAACATTCATACTTGTGCTTAATTTTTTTTTCGCATTTGTGTTTATCTGCTGTAGTTGGGCTTTTGTGCCCAATTATATTGATCAGATTTCTCCCGCCCAACCCACACTTTTTTGACACATAACATCTGTGGGATAAAAGCTTGTAATGAATTCAATAGTAGCAATTACCCTTTTTATTGTGGTGTGTGTGTGTGTTCAGCTGCTAAGTTGTGTCTGACTCTTTGCAACCCCATGGGCTGTAGCCCTCCAGGCTCCTGTGTCTATGGGATTTTCCAGTCAGGAATACTGGAATGGTGTACCATTTCCTTCTCCAGGAAGCTTCCTGACCCAGAGATTGAACCTGTGTCTCCTGCATTGGCAGGCAGATTCTTTACCACTGAGGCACCTGGAAAGCTTTTACTGTGGTAAGCAACACATAATATGAAATATATCCTCTTACCAATTTTGGAGTGTATATTTTAGACAGAATTCTCTAGAACTTTTTATCTTACTTGAATGAAACGCTATATCCATTGAAAAATAACTCCTGATTTTCCCATTCCCCTAACCCTTGAAATCCTACTTTTTGCTTCTCTGAATTTGACTACTTTAGAAAATATCATATAAGTGGAATCATAATACTATTTGGTCTTCTATAATTTGCTTGCGTCACTTAGCATAATATCCTCAAGGTTCAATCATCGTATAGCCTATGACATCACTTTCTTGTTTTTAAAAGTTGATTTCTATTATATATATGTATCTCATTTTCTTCATTCACCCTTTAATGTATATATGGATTTTTTCTACTTCTTGGATATCATGCATAGTGTTGTAATGCACTTGAGAATGCAAGTATCTCTTTAGTATCCTGATTTTAATTTTTTGAATAAATGACCATGTGATTTCTGGGTCACATGGTAGTTTTATTTTTAGGTTCTTCAAGGGTGAAGAACTTCTACACTGTTTTCTATTGTGGCTGCACTGCTTTGCATTCTCACATCAGTGCACAAGTCCTCCAATTTCTCCATATATAAAGAGATATAGATATTGGTAATGGCCATCCTATAGCTATGAATAGACCTTGTGGTTTGAATTTGCAGCTTTCTGATGATGAGTGATATTCAGCATATAGCTGTAGGCCATTCGTTTGTCTTTTTTACAGAAATGTCTATCCAAGTCCTTTGCCCATTTTTAAATTATTGTTTTTTAGGTATTGAACTGCATAAGTTCTTTGTAAATTTGGGATATCAGATATATGGTTTGCAAATATTTCCTTCCATTCCATAGGTTGCCTTTAACTCTGTTTTCTTGTTTTATAGAAGTTTTTACTGTGATATATCCCACTTGTCTATTTTTATTTTCATTGCCTGTACTTTTGATGTCATATCCAACAAATTATTGTTGGAACCAATGTCAAGAAGTTTTATCCCTAAGTTTTCTTCTAGGAGATCTATAGTCTGGGTCTTATGTTTAAATATTTAATCAATTTTGAGTCAATCTGTATGTATAGTGCAAATTAAAGATCAAATTTAAATCTCTTACATATATCTTGTTTTTCCAACACCATTTGTTGAAGAAACGTCCTTTCCTCATTGTGTATTCTTGACACCCTTTTTGAAGGTCAGCTGACTATATATGTGTTGGTTTACATCTGGGTCCTCTATCTGTTCCATTAGTTGATGTTTCTATAATTACACTAGTACCATAGTGTTTTGATTGCTAGAGTTACGTAATATATTTTAAAATCAGAACATGTGAGCCTACAGCCCCACTTTTCTTTTATAAGATTGTTTTAACTATTTGGATCCTTTGTAGTTCCATGTGAATTTTTAGATTATTTTATTGTTTCTCTTAAAAATACCATTGGAGTTTTGATATGGTTTGCATTGAATCTGTATATCACTTTGGGCAATCTGAAAATTTTAACAATATTGTCTTCAAATTTATGAACATGGGATGTCTTTCAATTTTTGCATGTGTTTTTTAAAACTTTTTTTCTTTCTGCAGTGTTTTCAGAAAACATGTCTTTGCTTCCTTGGTTAAGTTTATTCCTAAGTGTTTTATTCTTTTTTGATGTTATTATAAGTGGTTTGATGTTTACTTTCCTCTTTTAGATTGTTCAGTGTGAGTACTTAGAAATACAAATGACTTTTAAATGTTGATTTAGTATCCCATAACTTTGCTAGATTTATTAATTTTAACAGTTTTTCAAAGTAATCCCTAGGAGGAATAGGGATTTTTTTTTTTTTTACTGAAATTGACAAACTATACTAAAATCATACTAAAATATAAAGAACTTAGAATACCCAAAACAATCTTGAAAGAGAAAACCAAAGTTGGATAACTCACACTTATTAATTTAAAAGATATTGCAAAGCTAAGCTACAGCAATCAACATAGTGTAAAGCTGGCATAGGGATGGACATAAGCAACTTAAAAGACTTGAGAGTTCAAAAATAAACTCTTAAATATATAGAAAGTTAATTTGGGGGGAATCAGAAGGAAATTGAATAGCTTAACTTTTAAAATAAGCTTTCAATTTTAAGATTTTTTAAGGTAACATGAAGTTTAAGGAATGACTTTTGTCTATATTCTAATTAGATAATTAGAGTTTTTTTTAATGTTGAATTTTTAGAGTTTTTATGTCTTCTGAATAGTAGTACTTTCTCAACTATGTGATTTCCAAATCTTCCTCAAATTCTGTAACTGATTTTTTCATCCTTTAAATAGGATATTTGTCACAGTAAAAGTTTTTTAATTTTGATGAATTTCACTTTATCAATTTTTTATTTTATAAATCCTGCTTTGGTATAAATGCTAAGAATTTATTTTGAAGCTCTAGATCTTAAATAGTCTCTTATTCGTTTTTGTAAGTTTAGTAGACTTTGGTTTCACATTCAAGTTGTGATCCATTTTGGTTATTTTTTATGTGTAATACATCAGACTTAGATAAAAGTTATTTATTATTTATTTATTGTCTTTGGATGTCCAACTGTTGTTGCACCATTTGCTGGTAAGTCTTTTATTTTTCTCTCTCTATTGAAATAATTTTACAGCTTTGTCAAAATTAGTTGGGCATATTTGTGTGGGCCTATCTCTGATTCTCTGTTCTATTCCTGTCTATTCCTATCTACTGCCTGTGCCACATTTTTTATCACAGTAGTTACAAAAGAAGCTTTAAAATCAAGCTGATTCCTTCCACTTCATTATTTTTCAAAATGGTTTAGCTCATCTAGTTACTTTGCATTTTCAAATATATTTTAGCATGATCTAATCTATATCCACAAAAAAATCTTGCTCAGATTAAACCTATATATCTCTTTGTGGAAAACAGATATTTTTACTATGTTCAGATTTTCATTTTGTAAACACAATATTTCTCTCCATTTATTTGAATCTTCTGTGCTTTCTTTCTTCAGTCTTGCTTAGCTTTCTGCAGACAATCCCTGGACATGTTTTGTTGGATTCAAATCTAAGTAGTTTATTTTTTCTTAATATAAATGATACTTTATTTTAATTAAGACATCCACATGGTATTGCTGCTGCTGCTGCTGCTGCTGCTAAGTTGCTTCAGTCGTGTCCGACTCTGTGCGACCCCATAGACAGCAGCCCACCAGGCTCCTCTGTCTCTGGGATTCTCCAGGCAAGAATACTGGAGTGGGTTGCCATTTCCTTCCTCCAATGCATGCATGTATGCTAAGTCGCTTCAGTCGTGTCTGACTCTGTGCGACCCTATGGACAGTAGCCCACAAGGCTCCTCTTTCCATGGGATTCTCTAGGCGAGAATACCAGAGTGGGTTGCCATTTCCTTCTCCACATATTACTGCTAGAATATAAAATTTATAATTGATTTTTAAATGTTTAGTTTGTATCTGTGACTGGCTGAAGTCACTTATTAAATCTAGGAGTCTATTAGTAAATCCATGGGATTTTCTATATAGCTTATCATGACACCCACAACAAGAGACATTTTAAATTCTTTCTTTCTAATATTTATACCTTTCATATTATTTTCTTGCGTTAGGAGCAATGATTTTTCATTTTTAACCTTAGTTCTATGGATTGCACTGATTGATTTTTGAAGATAGGACCATTCTTGCAATTTTGTAATAAAACCTATTTGGTCATGCTATACTACAATCATTTTTTATATTGTTGAATTCTGTTTGCTAATATTTTTTCATATATATTCATAAGGGATATTAGTTTTATGTACTGTGTTTATCTAGTTTTGAAATTTATAGTGTCAGCTTTATAAGGATTAAATGGAAAGTGTTCCTTCCTTTTGTATTTCTGGAAGATACTATGTAGAATTAATGTTAAATCATCTTTAAATCTTTTTAGAATTATCCATCGAATCATCTGCACTAGATTTCTTTTAGGGGAGTTTTGTTATTATGAATTATATTGCGTTAATAGTTATAAGGCTTAGGGCTATTACATATTACTTATTTCACACAGTATGTGTGTGTGTGTGTTTAATTAACTGGTGCATTCTAAGTTGTTAAACAGATGCATACAGAATTATTCATAACATACACTTATTATCTTTTGATGTCTGTAAGGTCTGTGTTGCGTCTCTCCTCTTTTATACCTAATATTGGTAGTTTGTGTCCTTTCTCATTTTTCTTTATCACTCTTGCTAGTAGTTTGTCAATTTTATTGACTTTTCCAATGTTATCTTCTGGTAGAATAATAGTAATTAATTTTGCATAGCACATAATAGTTTATAAATTTTAAGATTTTTCCTTTGGATTGATCAATGGCTTTCACTCCCTCTTGTTGTGGATAAATATTATACAAGCTTTGTATGTCATTTATGTTTCTTGGACCATACTTTCATAATTAAAACTATTTTATAAGAATTAAAAATAATGTATATAAAGTGCATGTCATAGATACAAGGCATAATACTTAAGACAACATAACATTTATTATTCATATGATTATTCACATAAGGTCTACTTTATCTGACATTAGTATAGATATATTCAGTTATTTATGTTAGAGTCTATACTTATTATAGTCTGAGTAGATTTCTTATATTTCTTATTTCGATGTTTAGTGCTTTATTTTTGTCTTTTTAAACTCGTGACAATCTTTACTTTTGGAGTATTTACTCTATTTAAATTTACTTTTTTGTATTTGTTTTCTGTTTCTTTTGCCTGATTTTTGTTCTTTTACTTCCTCCTTTTGCGTTCTTTTATGTTAGGCCTTTAAACTGCATTTTTTCTATTAGCTTGCTAGTGTCATGTTTTGATAGTAGTAACCATAGAGAGTAAAAAGTGTATTCTGGATTATTTGGGTCAATTACAAATTAGGCCTCATCACTTACCAAATAAAGCAAGAATATTAGAGAATTATAACTAAACCCCATCCCATGATGTTTGTAATACTGTTTTTGTAGACAAGTTTACATATAATTTAAACACCCCAAAACACTAATACTATCTTAATTACTCAACATACATTTAGATTTACCTACATATTTGCTTGTTTTATCATTTCAGTCTTTTCATCTAGGTTTATTTTTCTTCTATTTGAAAAATTGTCTCCAGTATTTATTGTAATTTAGTTCTAACAACAAGTACTTTTTTATTTGGCTTTTAAAGGTTTTATCTTTTTTTTGGAGAAGGCAATGGCACCCCACTCCAGTACTCTTGCCTGGAAAATCCCATGAACAGAGGAACCTGGTGGGCTTCAGTCCATGGGGTCGCGAAGAGTCGGACACGATTGAGCGACTTCACTTTCCCTTTTCACTTTCATGCATTGTAGAAGGAAATGGCAACCCACTCCAGTGTTCTTGCCTTGAGATTCCCAGGGACGGGGTAGCCTGATGGGCTGCTGTCTATGGGGTGCCACAGAGTCGGACACAACTAAAGCAACTTAGCAGTAGCAGCAGTATCCTTGTTTTTGATGAAAGAGTTGTCCAATGCATGCTACTCCATCAGAGTCAGATGTAGAAATTGCACTATGTTGCTTTATCTTTATTTCTTATCACTTATACTTCTTCATTTTGTGTCACACCAGCTACTCTCTCAGCAATTTTTTTAACCAACAAAATCTTTCATTCTGAAATCTATATCTGAAGTGTATTACAAAATTAACTAATATAACTATTCAAACAAAACAATTTACAGTGAATTCAGTAGTTTAAGGCAATATCATTCACTGAGTATGGGCTAGGTACCAAGCACTGTACTGGATATTAGCTTTTACAAATATTTTATAACAGTGTTTCAACCATAATCTGCAAAATCTAATGGTTAAAACAGACAAAAGCAAATAGTTTATAGGTAGGCACTGGGCTTTCCCAGTGGCTCAGCAGTAAAGAATCCACCTGCAATGCAGGAGTTACAGGAGACTGAGGTTAGATCTCTGGGTCAGGAAGATCCCCTAGAGAAGGACATGACAATCCACTCCAGTCTTCTTGCTTGGAGAATCCCATGGACAGAGGAACTTGCAGGCTACAGTCCATAGCGTCACAAAGAGTCGGACACAACTGAAATAACTTAGCACATACAAGCATGGTAGTAATTATACATGAGTCTTTGAAAAGCTATCTAAAATATAGAGCCTCAGGAAAATATTCATATTTGAGTTGATTCTTTAATGAATTAAAATTTTAATGTTTCATTTTTACTCTAGTTTTTCTAATATCAGTTAAAATATATCTTTCGGGTTTAAGGTAAAACAGATTGTGCAAGACATATTTTCTAAAGTATTTTAATTCTACTGTTCCATTGGCATGTTGCAGACTGCCTTTACATTTCAAACTTTGTTACTCAGGCCATTCTGCATACCCATAATATCCATTCTTTGCTTCTCAATGTAAGAAAGAAATATGTAATTTTGCTTCCTGGATTCACTGGATTCTTATATTGTAAGTGTCCATGTGTTGATTTATTCATGTTGTTGAGGATTACCTAGAATAATATTTTCATCATTTTCCATAATAGAATTGCCAGACTTGAGGAATAGCTGAAAGATTTCTAGTAGCATTTGAAAGTTTCTGAAGTAAAAAACTCAAGCAATAAAATTGGATAAATTAATTGTAATTGAAAGAACAATTAGAGACAGATATGCCTTTAAAAAAAATAAGCAAGAGAGAAATGCCTATCAGTCTGTCAAGTGAGATTGTTTTAAACACGTATCAGGTTGCATGTAAACACTAGCCTGTAATGTCAAAGGAAGGAAATCACTGGTCTCCTGTTGCTTCCTAACTTCAATACATGATTCTCTAATCTTTTGTTCAAAAGTATAGAATTACTACTGTAAATCAATATTCCAGTTGAAAAATATGAAAGTTAAATTATTTCTACAACATCATCTGTAGACTTATAAACAGTTCATCAGAACATTATTATAAATTTAAGGTCAAGAAAAGTTACAATAGAATTGTAATATAAGTGACATCTAATTTGATCTGATTAATATAAAAATATTGAAGGATGAGGATAACCTTTAATTTTCAAGCAATGTATCAAATGGGCTACCCTTGTGGTTCAGCTGATAAAGAATCTGCCTGCAATGAGGGAGACCTAGGTTTGATTCTGGGTTGGGAAGATCCCCTGGAGAAGGGAAAGGCTACCCATTCCAGTATTCTGGCCTGGAGAATTCTATGGACTGTATATAGTTCATGGGGTCGCAAAGAGTCCGACACAATTGAGTGACTGTCACACGCACACAATGTATCAAATAAGGTATCATGTTAAAATATATTGGTGTTTCAAATTTAAATGTTCAGAAATTGTGGATTTTATTGGACACTGACCACAGATTTCACATTCTACCTCTAGTGATTAATATACACTATATCTTTTCTCCTTGGACTAAAAGAACATTAAAAAAATAGTCCACTAATATGATGCTTTTCACCATATTTTTCTGTTACTTATTTTTCTTAATTTTCTTCAGACCTTTAGACATTAAAACGGATATTAATTATAACTAATCATATCCCATGAACTATATGTGCTCTAAACAGTGTCTTTTGGTATAATTCCAATGCCTTTGAATAATCCAAAAGCTTTTTAAAGTCGACAGTCCCTCCAGACTGTTTCATAGGTTTTCTAAATAAATTGTAATATTGTTTTTTATTTTGTATTATTCTTTTCCTCAGGCTTCCCAGGTGGCTCAGTGGGTAAAGAATCTGCTTGTGATGCAAGAGATGCAGGAAATGTGGGTTTGATCCTTGAGTTGGGAAGATCCCCTGGAGGAGGGCATGGCAACCCACTCAAGTATTCTTGCCTGGAAAATCTGATGGAGGAGGAGTCTGGAAAGCTACCGTTCATAGGGTCGCAAAAGAGTGGGACATGACTGAAGAGAGCAGGCACACATGCATTCCTTTCCTTTTTAAATAAAATGCCGTCTCATTAACTTAATTGCCTTTAATATTCAGTGGCTTGTACTATTCAGAAAGTAAACTTTGGATTTGCGCAGAACTGGCTTATGGACCCCACTCCAGTACTCTTGCCTGGAAAATCCCATGGACAGAGGAGCCTGGAAGGCTGCAGTCCATGGGGTCGCTGAGGGTCGGACACGACTGAATGACTTCACTTTCACTTTTCACTTTCATGCATTGGAGAAGGAAATGGCAACCCACTCCAGTGTTCTTGTCTGAAGAATCCCAGGGACAGCGGGGCCTGGTGGGCTGCAGTCTATGGGGCTGCACAGACTCAGACACGACTGAAGTGACTTAGCAGCAGGCCTTATCACTTAACAGCTTTGTGATCCTGCGAAATTTAATTAGTCTTTCTGAGACTCAGTTTGCTGGTCTGCAAATTAGGAACAATAATACATTTAGCTTAAAAATTCTTGGGAAGATTAGCAAGCATATGTAGCTCCTAGAAAACTAGAAAAGTGACTATTATTTAATCTTCTAAAAATTATATCAGTTATGCCTGTCTGGCTTTGAATCTGCCTTTTAAAAGATCTTTAAATTTATTCAAGCTCTAGAATATTTGTAAAATCTATAGGAATATTAGTTTATATTCCTTTTGATGACATTGAGACTTTATATATATATATATAATATTATAATTCAAGGTAATGAACTGGATTTTTGTATAATTTTCACAGTGTCCTAATGATTATATGAATATGTGAGTAAAAGTGTATTCCATTATAAATTTAAGATTACTTGTCCTAAATTCAGAAATGTCTCTAGGTTGGTTATTCCTTTCCCTCACTAAAATGTCTCTGCTTCCTTTGCTATATCACTGGAGAGGGAGGCTGTAAACTACATCACCAGCCCTTGCCCTCTGGCCAACCTGCTTCAATTTGAGTTTGGCCAATGTGAAGCATGGCAGAAGATAAAAGTTTAAGAGAAGAGAAAGGTCATTGTAATCATTGCCTTACACATTCCATATAGGGTACTGGCCGTGACTGCCAAACTCTTCTGCCTTTCTTGGAAGCAGCTCAGTTTGCACAACAGTAAACTCATTATATTCTCTTCATGCCTTCAGCCCTAGATCCCACCCAGTTCTCTGCTGGGAAGAATTTCCCAACAGTGGTACGGAGATGAAGTTTACAAAGAGTATTGTGATTCCACTGATTTGAGGAGGAAGATTTCAGAGATCAGGGCAAACAGAGCAACTAGATTTTGTGGAATGGAGCATGGAGAAGATAAAGTTGTGCAGAGAGGGGTAACCAGAAGTCCATGTGTATATTTACTTAAATTGATGGCTTCAGTTAAGTTCAGTTCAGTCACTCATTTGTGTCTCACTCTTTGTGACCCCATAAATCACAGCACGCCAGGCCTCCCTGTCCATCACCAACTCCCGGAGTTCACTCAAACTCATGTCCATTGAGTCGATGATGCCATCCAGCCATCTCATCCTCTGTCATCCCCGTTTCCTCCTGCTGCCAATCCCTCCCAGCATTAGGATCTTTTCCAATGAGTCAACTCTTCACATGAGGTGGCCAAAGTATTGGAGTTTCAGCTTTAGCATCAGTCCTTCCAATGAACACCCAGGACTGATCTCCTTTAAGATGGACTGGTTGGATCTCCTTGCAGTCCAAGGGACTCTCAAGAGTCTTCTCCAACACCACAGTTCAAAAGCATCAATTCTTTGGTGCTCAGCTTTCTTCACAGTCCAACTCTCACATCCATACATGGCCACTAGAAAAACCATAGCCTTGACTAGATGGACCTTTGATGGCAAAGTAATATCTCTGCTTTTCAATATGCTATCTAGGTTGGTCATAACTTTCCTTCCAAGCAGTAAGCGTCTTTTAATTTCATGGCTGCAGTCACCATCTGCAGTGATTTTGGAGCCCCCAAAAATAAAGTCTGACACTGTTTCCATTGTTTCCCCATCTATTTCCCATGAAGTGATGGGACCGGATGCCATGATGTTAGTTTTCTGAATGTTGAGCTTTAAGCCAACTTTTTCACTCTCCTCTTTCACTTTCATCAAGAAGCTTTTTAGTTCCTATTCACTTTCTGCTATAAGGGTGGTATCATCTGCATATCTGAGGTTATTGATATTTCTCCCGGCAATCTTGATTCCAGCTTGTGCTTCTTCCAGCCCAGCGTTTCTCATGATGTACTCTGCATATAAATTAAATAAGCAGGGTGACAATATACAGCCTTTATGTACTCCATGACAATGCTATAGGTGCACAGAGTAAGACCATCCAAGTATTGTCATGTAACAGCTGCTTTGTCACCTACTGCTGGAATAGAGAATGTAGACTTTGATCAGCATCAGGGAAGGAATTATCAGCAGATCATTAGAACATTCATCCCTCTAGAGTAGCAAAATGTAATTAACATATTGTTCCTCAGACAATAAACTGTCTGCCTACAATGCGGGAGACCCGGGTTCAATCCCTGGGTCGGGAAGATCTCCTGGAGAAGGAAATGGCAACCCACTCCAGTATTCTTGCCTGGAAAAGCCCATGGACAGTAGAACCTGGTAGACTACAGTCCATGGGGTCGCAAAGAGTTAGACATGACTGAGCAACTTCACTTTCACTTTCACTATCCAACTGAGACACTAGGAGCCTTGGCAAAATGAGCCCACATTGTAGACTAATAATACTCCCGACCTACCCCAGTGAAACCTGAAGTTGAACTTTGACAGGGACACAAAGTTTAGAGACTGAGTCCTGAAAAGTTACAGGGCTGACAAATATTTTGAGCTTTCCATAGATCACAAATATAAAAACTATAAAATCAGAAATGAAAACTACTAAAGTTCAAGGTGACAAGAAAATAAGTCACTTCCCTTCTATATCAAGAACTACTAGTCTTTGGAGGAAGATAACATAATCCAGTCTCTAATAGATGTTATTTCTGAAGTCCAACAATCAATCAAAATTTACTGTTTGTGCATTTTATAGTCAATCATGGCGGGAGTAAGGAACAGCTTATGTTTTAAAATTTCCAATATATATTACTGTGCAAAGTACACAGGTACAAATCAAGAAATATTAAAGTTAAAAAAAAAAAACCCAATAATGATACCCAATAATTTTATAGCTATCTTAAGATTCAGAAAACAGAAATATAAATAGTTTAATTAATATACCTTAATTTTCCACACATTACAGCAATTTTATATTGAATAGCTATATACATATCACATACTTTGTAGGTCTTTAGGCTTTTTTTTTAAGGAGTTCAAATTACATGCACTTGAAAAATAGTTTTATAAATCCATGTTTGCTTTAAAATAAAGTGAAAGTCTACTTCTTCTTTTTTCTTTTTTTTAGTATTAACTTCTTTTTATTTTTAAATTTTTTTGTTAAATTTTATTTTATTTAACTTTACAATATTGTATTGGTTTTGCCATATATCAAAATGAATCTGCCACAGGTATACATGTGTACTTCTTTTTTTTTAAGATCAATGATTTTTATTTTCCAATTTTGTGGTGTCATAGAGGGTGACAGAATGCCTAATAGTAAAGCACCCATAGGTTCGATTATAGCATTAATTTTTCTTAAACCAGTTAACATTCTCCATTTCCCAGATTTCTTCTTAATAACAAAGACAGGAGAATTCCAAGGACTAGTAGTTGAGGCAATATGATTAAGAGATAATTGTTGCTCTGCTGAACTAGCTGTTCAACTTGTTTTGTTTTTTTTTTTAATTTATTTTAATTGGAGGCTAATTACTTTACAATATCGTGGTGGTTTTTGCCACATTCACATGAATCAGCCATGGGTGTACATGTTTTCCCCACCCTGACCCTCCCTCACACCTCCTTCCTGCATCCCATCCCTCAGGGTCATCTCAGTGCACCAGCCCTGAGCACCCTATCTCATGCCTCGAACCTGGATTGGCAATCTATTTCACAAATGATAATATACATGTTTCAATGCTATTCTCTCATATCATCCCACCTCGCCTTCTCCCACAGAGTCCAAAAGTCTGTTCTTTACATCTGTGTCTCTTTTGCTGTCTCACATATAGGGTCATCGTATTATCTTTCTAAATTCCATATATATGTGTTAATATACTGTATTGGTGTTTTTCTTTCTGACTTACTTCGCTCTGTATAATAGGCTCCAGTTTCATCCACCTCATTAGAACTGATTCAAATGACTTAAAAGTTTTTGCACAACGAAGGAAACTGTAAGCAAGGTGAAAAGACAGCCTTCAGAATGGGAGAAAATAATAGCAAATGAAGCAACTGACAAACAACTAATCTCAAAAATATACAAGCAACTCCTACAGCTCAATTCCAGAAAAATAAGCGACCCAATAAAAAAATGGACTAAAGGACTAAACAGACATTTCTCCAAAGAAGACATACAGATGGCTAACAAACACATGAAAAGATGCTCAACATCACTCATTATCAGAAAAATGCAAATCAAAACCACAATGAGGTACCATCTCAAGCCGGTCAGAATGGCTGCTATCAAAATGTCTACAAACAATAAATGCTGGAGAGGGTGCAGAGAAAAAGGAACCCTCTTACACTGTTGGTGGGAATGCAAACTAATACAGTCACTATGGAGAACAGTGTGGAGATTTCTTAAAAAACTGTAAATAGAACTGCCATACAACCCAGCAATCCCACTGCTGGGCATACACACTGAGGAAACCAGAACTGAAAGAGACATGTGTACCCCAATGTTCACTGCAATACTGTTTATAACAGCCAGGACGTGGAAGCAACCTAGATGTCCACTGACAGATGAATGGATAAGAAAGCTTTGGTACATGTACACAATGGAATATTACCCAGCTATTAAAAAGAACATCTAGTTCTTATTGTAATAATACCACATAAACTATGGCTCCCTAATCTTTTATTTTATTCATATAAGCTTGTATGTGATATTTACATTATATTTAAATAATTAAATATATTTACATTATATTTAAATATCATTTGAGCATCAGACTAACAAAAAGTACAGCAAGTATTGTGAAATAAATATAAGAAAATTTAGCATAGAAAGATGTAGTTTCATATTCCAACAATTTGTGTTTATACATCCATGAACAAACCAAATTGTCTTTCTCTTGCTACTAAAATAAAAGATAAATTTTTAATATCAGTTACATAAAATTAGCTCTGCAATGAGCAAGAGAATATAAGTTAAAATAAATTTACTGAGTTTCATTATCTTCAGGTAGAATAATAGGAATTAATCTTGCATAGCACTGTATAGTTTATAAAATTTTTATTATTTTGCCTTTAGATTGATCAATGGCTTTTACTCATTCTTGCTATAGATAAATATTATACAGGTTTGTTATGTCATTTTTCTTCTTTGGACCAAACTTTTATAATTAAAACCATGTAAAATTAGTTTATAAGAATTAGAAGTAATGAATATAAAGTATGGATCATAGTTATAAGGCATAATACTTAAGGTAGCATGATATTGTTATTAATATGGTTATTCACCAGTATTAATAAATATCAGAACAAGGGGTAAATCTGTAAATCCAAGCTATTTTAGCATTACATTTAAGACATAGAAACTATGAAAGATAAAGTGATAATGGCCTTCTGTTTAAACTTCAATAAAGATTTCTCAGACTTTCCTTAAAAGTACAATCTTATTATGCTAACTAAAATAACTATAATGCAAATTATAAAGCCACTTTATTACATTAACATCAAAATTCCCCTTAATAAATGTATATAAAATATAAAATAATATACAGTTGTATACTAAATATTATATTTTATGTATAGAATTGTTAGGAAATTTCAAAAGTTAAAAAGACAAAGATTAATACAATTTGTCATAAATTTGGGATGCTTACCCAATATAAAAGATTCTCTTAAAAGTCTCAGAATATAGATCCAGCATGGTGGAGCCCAGTGGAATCAGGATCAAATTACCTACATTCCTTGGATCATGGAGGAAGTAAGGGAGTTTCGGAAAAACATCTACTTTTGCTTCATTGACTATGCTAAACCTTTGACTGTGTGGCTCACAAAAAACTATGGAAAATTCTTAAAGAGGTGGCAGTACCAGACCACCTTCCCTATCTCCTGAGGAACCTATATGTGGGTCAAGAAGCAATAGTTAGAACCAGACATGAAACAACTGACTGGTTGAAAATTGGGAAAAGAGTACAACAAGGGTATATATCATCACCTTGCTTATTTAACTTCTATGCAAAGTACATCATGTGAAATGCCAGGCTAGATGAATCACAAGCTGGAATCAAGATTGCCCAGAGAAATATCAACAACCTCAGATATGCAGACGATATCACTCTAATGGCAGAAAGTGATGAAGAGCCAAGCCTCTTGATGAAGGTAAAAGAGGAGAGTGAAAAAGCTAGCTTGAAATTCAATATTAAAAAAAATGAAGATCATGGCATCTGGTCCCATTACTTCACAGCAAAGAAAAGGGTAAAAGTGGGAGCAGTGACATATTTTCTTTTCTTGGGCTCCAATATCACTGCAGATAGTGATTGCAGCCATGAAATTAAAAGATGCTTGCTCCTTGGAAGGAAAGCTATTACAAACCTAGAAAGTGTATTGAAAAGCAGAGACAACTCTTTGCAAAGGTCTGTATAGTCAAAGCTATCGTTTTACTGGTAGTCATGTACAGGTATAAGATTTGGACCATAAAGAAGGCTGAGTATTGAAGAATTGCTTTCAAATTGTGGCTCTGGAGAAGACTTGGGAGTCCCTTGGACTTCAAGGAAATCAAACCAGTCAATCCTAAAGGAAATCAACCCTGATATTCATTAGAAAGAGTGATACTGAAGCTGAAGCTCCAATGCTTTGGCTACCTGATGCGAAGAGCTGACTGTTTGGAAAAGACCCTGATTCTGGGAAAGAGTGAAGGCAAAAGGAGAAAGAAGAACCAGATGACATAGCTAGATAGCATCACTGACTCAATGGGTATGAATCTGAGCAAACTCAGAGTTAGTGGAGGACAGAGGAGCCTGGCATGCTAAGTCCATGAGGTCACAAAGAGTTGGACATGACTTAATGACTGAAGAAGTACAACAAAACTCACTGCTATATTTAAAATAGGTAACCAACAAGGACGTACTTTAGCACAATGGAAATCTGTTCAAGGTTATGTGGCAGCCTGGATGGGAGGGGAGTTTGAGAGAGAATGGATACAGGTATATGTATGGCTGAGTCCCTTTGCTATTCACCTGAAACTATCACAGCATTGTTTATCAGCTCTACCCCATACAAAATAAAAAGTTAAAAAAAGAAAAAAACAAAAATTCTTCACTTACTGTTTACTTCTTTTAAAAAACGTATCTAGTCTTGTGATTTGCTTTTATTTATTTTAAGCACTTCTCGTGTAATAACTCATTTATTCCTCTCAGCAGCCCTATCCTGTACTGTGCTTCAACATCCCTATAAAGTAGCCTTGAATTTTTTTTCAATTTTCAGTTGAGAAAACAGGGATATGAGAAAAAAAAATTGCCCAGATCACATTGCTATAAAGTAACAGAGCTGGGATTTGAAATCACACACTTCAGCTCCAGAATTTAAATTTCCACAAATATGCTATTTGCTTTTTTGTTTTTTTTACTTTCTGTAATTCCTTTACTATGCTGATTAGATCACTGATTTTTCATTTTTGTTCTAAGTTATTTCCATCTTCTTCTCACTACCCACACTTAGTTGTTATCTGGTAGGATTTATTTTTTCTTAATTTTGTATATTTTTCTTTCAAATTTTCTAAAATTTGAATAGTTATTTGACTCCTCATGGTAGGTTAACTTTATGATTTTCCAAACCCCTTCTCCTTTAATGTCTTCTCTGATAAGAAATACAGCAGACTTTTTTAGACCATAAATGTAAGATGAATGGGCTCAAAAAAATTTTAGGTTGGCTTTTCAAAAGGCAGCTAGAAATTGAGGAATCAAAAAGTTCTTCTCATTCTTATGTCACAATTCAAAGGAGTGTTTTTCTGATGGAAAAACTAGTTGAAAGTACCAAGAAAACTAGATTAAAAAAAATGAAGCTCTGTGTGTATAACACCACAAGAGTAATTGTATACAAGGCAACTTTTTCAGAATGTATTTGTGTTATTTAAACAGCTGTGACTTTCTGATTTCTATATTTTACCTTGTCTTGTTAGGGTTAACTTGACACAATTTAGTCTAGAATTATTCAATTTCCTATCTCCAATCAAGTGCTACATATACACTACCATATGGAAAATAGATAGCTAGTGGGAATTTGCTGCATGACTCAGGGAGCTTAAACCAGTGCTCTGTGATAACGTAGAGGGGTAGAATGGGATGGAGGGTGGGAAGAAGGGCCAAGAGAGAGAAGACATATATATTCCTATGGCTGATTCATGTTGATGTATGGCAGAAACCAACACAATATTGTAAAGCAAATATCCTTCAAATAAAATTACATAAATTAAGAAAATAACTGTGAGGAATATACAAAATAATCAACATAAAGCAAAGAAATTATAAAATGATTTATACTTGTGTGGCAAGAATATTGCTGTAATAAATTTCATGCTTTGCCACAATGAATGTTACAAAGAGGTATTCTTTTCTCTATTTTTTATAGAAAATGTACAGTGTGGGTGTACCAGTGGAAAAATACCAAGATTTTTGTGGTGTCTGACATTTAAATTGTTTTTTCATCATTTCTCCTTTATGATAAAATTAACATACTCCAGGCAATAAAATTCTTCTGAGTTATTATATTTGAGGGTACCATGAATTCAATCACCCTTCTCATACTCGACAACATTTAGAGGTTCTTAAAATCCTCCAGACATGAGCTGCCTGTCGTGCATTTCCGCCTGCAATTTTTTTTTTTTTGGAAGAAAGTGCTGAGCTGGAAAGAGCAGGAAAAATATTTCTATATCAATAAAGTAACTGAAAAGCTTTCATGGTTGTATTTTCCAACTTATCTTCCTTTTGACACTTTTTTTTTTTTCATTGAAGAAGCAATAATATGATTTCCCTTTTTTCTTCTTATTGCTACTCAACACATCTTAACCTAGTGCTAATATTAGCTGTTCTGGTTATTATCTCCTTCCACACCTCCCTGCTCTTCCTTTAGGCCTGGAGTCACTATTTGCTTTAGAAGGAACAGTAACATTGAAAGGGTATAAAGGTGAAAAACAGGTCTTTTGTGAGTCCAAAGAGTGGTTATAGCCCTTGGCACATCAGCAAACAAATAACAAGGACTTCTGAATTCTATCACAGACTTTCTCTCTTTTTTTGGTTTGGAAAGCAGCAGTGTGAGTGACAGTTAAGAGGATATCACCGTTTTGGGGACAAAACTCTGCAGGTGACGTAGTGCAGAGGAATAAAGGAAGTAAAATATAAGTTAGATGTCTTGCATCAGTTTTCACACCACTGAAAATGTATTTTAGTTTAAGAACAGTAACAGTCCAACTCCAACCTGCTGACAGATGGCTGTTAGCAAGAAAATATATGAGACTTACTGTCAAGATACAAACTTTCATTTTTAACAAGGAACATTTTCTAAAGAGTATTTTAAAGGATGAAAATAAAGAGAAATGATATTTACTACATATATTTTGCAAAAATTATCTGAGAGCTCAAAGCAGGGTTTCAGTTGGCAAAAGGGAGATAACTAAATTTCCTAGGCTTGAATATAAAGAATGATAAAAATAAAGAGACATGGTATTAACTACATACATTGTACAAAGATTATCTGAGAGCTCAGAGTAGAGCTTCAGTAGTCAAAGGGGAGATAACAAAATTTTATAGGTGTGTATACTTCCAAGAATAAACTTAATCCTTAGGAAAAAGGGTTGATGTTGGGCTTGAGCATTGTACGGATGAAAGAACCTATTGAAAATGGCAATGGTTACAAGGTAAGTGCAACTGAGAAAGACAGTCACCTCTGATTTTCTAACCAGGAAACTAGAAAAGAAGGGTGAGAGTAATTTTAATATGCTATGATCATAATATACATTTAGCTTACTATCTATATCTATTCTTTAGGGCTTTGGGTTTTCATTAATAAGATTAAAGGTCATTATTATATGTGTACCCAGTTCTCTTTAAATAATTTAATATGCATGACCTTTATCTATAGTTTTTACTATAACACTCTGAGATACTTACCATTGTTATCATTTTACAGAAAAGCCAGTACAGGCACAGGGAATTTATATAATTTATTAATAGTGCACAGCTTTAATAGGTAGTAGACTGCTATATGAAACAGAGGCAGAGTGAACCCATGGCCCTTACTCTTAAACAATTAGTGCAACTTAATAATTAAGCTATGAAGTTATTATTAATGCTAAGATTTCTCTCTTTACCAGAGCACATAGCTTTGGAAGCAAAGGGTGAGGATTAAAAGAGATACCTTGATATCAGGAATAACAGAGTCAACCCAGTAGATCAAGGGGGAAGGTGTATGTGGCAGGGGGAGGAGTGGGAAGCTACATCCAGATTGTCCTCATATTCAATTAAAAACATTTAGTCTTCTGAATACATAACATAACTGAACCAAAAAAATTAGTCATGGAATGCTCAGGAACACAGGTTATTTTTGGTTTTGCCTTGCTTTGTATTTTGCTTTGTTTTTGGTGTTTTGTGCATGTGTTTGTGTGTGTGTGTGTCTGTGTGTTTCAGGGTTACATTTATTATAATTTATCCTCTTCTATTTTAGGCTTACATGTATTATACAGAATTTTTAGTGCAATTATAAACTGCATTCATTTAAAGGCCCTTCAACACTATGCAGTGCCGTAGATTCCATATAATTCTGCCTTCTTCAAATAAATGCTTTTCTGTATAAGTATGAAATGTATTTATTAATTTCAAATCCTAAATAATGTTCTAATTTACTACTATTTGATTTAAAATATAGGAAGCCAAGTTGGAATGTTCATCATGAAAAACTTAAAGGGAGAGGAAGAATGCTAGAGTTCTTCGGTCTTTTTAAAATAAAGAAATGACTCCTCAGAGCCTCACAATTAAATATTTTTGGGCTGGAGTAGAAAGGATTCCATACTGACTTCCTCAAATTAATGACTCTTCATCTTCCATCATTTGTTTTATGTACTCCATCTATCAGAATCTAACATTAACCTGTTTGTACCAAATGGACATATAAATCACTCCTTTTAATGTTTGTAATTGGAAAATACTAGGCTATCAGGAGACTTTTTTTCTCTGTGTGGGGTGGTTATAAAATTTGTCTTACAGCAAAAGAATTGCTAGTCCATGAAATTCTATCATTGCTATTGAAACCGAAGAAGCAAAATACAAGAAATAGATGCTTAATACACATGTAGTGATACCTAGGCCATATTTCTCTTATAGTCATATACAAAGAAAAATATTTCTATGAAGCTATACTAAGTTGTCATTCTGAAGGATAACCCATTTTATAAATTTTCATATTACTATATGCGCTTAAGTTGGCATTATCTACATCAAGGAGGATAATAGAGAAAAGAAAATATCTACTTTCAGAAATGATCTATGAAATAGGTCAGTGCAAATGATGGAGTATGGTAGAAAATCTATGAATACTGATAATTTCTCTCATTCCTTCATACTAATGCTATTGCTGCCTTCAAGAAGTGAAATCTGTTTCTCCTCTTTGATGAGGTAAGCTGTATGAAATGTTTTTTTCCCACTGAATGCAGCTGAAGTAAGTCTGTTCCAGTTCTGGGCCTAGCTTTTGAAAAGCCTCAGAATTTCCAGTTTCAATCTTGGAGCCATAAGCCACCACGTTAGAAGTTGAAATCCTTGCTGTAAAGAGACACAGCCTTTCTAGCCATCCTGGGAGAGGTCTAGGACTTGTATGTAAAAGTATTTTGGATGTTGCAGTCCCAGCCCGGGTCCTAGGCAGCCCAGACAACCTCATACAAAAAATAATCAACAAGCAGGGCCTGGAGAGCCCAGAAAATGATGAAAGATAATATATCAGGACTTCCCTGATGGCTCAGCAGTAAAGAATCTGCCTGTCAATGCAGGAGACATGGCTTCAGTCCCTGAATCAGCAAGATCACCTGGAGAAGGAAATGGCAACCCATTCCAATATCCTTGCCTGGGAAATCCCATGATCAGAGGAGCTTGGTGGGCTATGGTCCATGGGGTCACAAAAGAGTCAGGCATGACTTAATGACTAAGCAACAACAGCATATAACATCATTATGTTTTAAGCTTTGGGTTAGTGCCAACAATGCTAGCAAATATAGCTTATTTGATAAAAGGGTGAATAATGTATGAAATGGATAATGCTTGTGAAAATATTTGACAAATTTAGAAATATTTTACAAATATTATTTTGATGATTTCTCCATCACAGTTTGCAAAATAGTTCCTAGAAAAATTGACTGAAACCCAAAAGAGTTAAATAAATAAAACTCAGGATGAGGGGAAAGTGATTATACATACATAAAACAGAATTATGCCTGAGAGTTGTGTGTAAAATAAATATAAAAATAAAATATATTTATTATATACATATATTTATTTGTAAAATGAGTTATAAAAATAACATTATGCTGCTGTTTAAGAAATAATGAAAATAAAAATATGTTGGTCTTTTTTCAGCATTAGATAATAGAAACATAAAGAAAACTAAGAGACAATAATTAAATCTAAAGAATTAACTTCAAACTCTTCATAGAGGCTCCAGACCCTAAAATAAAGAGATTTCTCCAAATGCAGTATGATAAGATCTTCTACTATAAACCGTACAATCCATGGAATTCTCCAGGCCAGAATACTGGAGTGGGGTAGCTTTTCCCTTCTCCAGGGGATCTTCCCAACCCAGGGATCGAACGCAGGTCTCCCACATTACAGGCAGATTCTTTACCAGCTGAGCCACAGGGAAGCCCAACTGTAAATCAGGAAGAACTCTATTTAGAGAGAGAATAATTACTGTTCAGATAAACTTAAGCAAGTCACTTACATTCATTGAGAAGCATTAGTTATCAGTGAATGCTAAGTATTTAGTCACTTTCTTAATGTCACTTAAAACTAGTCCCTTCTTCGAATTGAGAGAGTAACACTGAGATATATACATTACCTTAAGTAAAACACATAGCTAGTGGGAAGTTGCCGTATAGCACGGTGTCAAACCAGTGCTCTGTGAGAACCTCTAGGGATGAGATGGGGCAGGGGGTGGGAGGGAGGTTCTGGAGGAAGGGGGCATATATGTACTTATGGCTGATTCACATTGTTGAATGGTGGAAACCTTCAGGACATTGTAAAGCAATTATCCTCTAATTAAAAAAAAACTTGCTAATTTAATAAAAATATTGTTGCTTAAAAAACAAACAAACCAGTCCCTTCTTTTCAACCTCACTTACAAGGTAAAGATCAGGCCCTTCCAGTTTCTCTTATGTATAAATAAATAGGGCTAAAGAGCCCCTATTCTTCCACCTTATGTTTAACTCTTTTCTAATTTATTTCTAATTCCTAATTTGCCTCTTTCTAAAACATAAATAAATTCGTGTTACCTAATATTCTTCAGTGACATTCCGTTATCTAAAGAATAAAGTCCATGTTTGGGCATGACTTCCAGCCATCTAAGTACTGTTTTGTTTTTTTTTTCCCTTCCTCCAAATTCAGCGTGTGCCATCCCTCTTCACAAACATAGACTTCAGTCATATTAAGCCTTTCTGCTTTTGCATCTGCTGCTGCTTCTCCCTAAATTTTCCTTTCCCCTTTAGATCTAATACCTATGTACTTAAAAAAAAAAAAAAGAGAGAGAGATGATACCCGTTGTCTAACAATGCCCCACACTCAAGTCTGAACCATTTACCATAAGTTTAGGCTACCATAGCACTTGGCGTGCATACACATCATAGTATTTACCACATCCCATTAGTGTGCTTCCTAGTTACTGGAGGACAGCTTTTAGATCTTTATCCCGGTACCCAGCTTAGTGTCAAGAATGCTAGCAAATATAATGCTTCCTGGCTGAATGGGTAAATAATGTATGAAATGTATAATGCTTGTGAAAATACTTGACAAATTTGGAAGTATTTTGCAAATATTATTTTGATGATTTCTCCATCACAGTTTGCAAAAATAGTTCCTAGAAATTTTGACTGAAACCCAGAAGAGTTAAATAAATAAAACTCAGAATAAGGGGAAAGTGATTATACATACATAAAACAGAATTATGCCTGAGGGTTGCCTGTAAAATAAATATAAAAACAAAATATATTATATATATATATATATTTGTTTCTAAAATGAGTATAAAAATAACTTTATGCTGTTGTCTAAAGACACTAAGAAATAGTGAACAGAAAAATAAATGTTACATCTGGGAAGTAATCTTTCACCTTACCTTGCGTTTGTTAAAAAATTATTTGCAACTGGTTCATCATAGTTTTAAAAATGATCAGGGAAGTAGAGATAGAGTAAAAATAGATTGGAATAATAAGCAGCATGTATTTAAATTAAACACTACTTCATTTAATCATAGAATTGAATTTACTTAACTACAGAATGAGAAACTACTGAGATGCTTTTTAAACACCAAGCATTGTATTATGTGCTTTGTAGACATTATCTGGCTTAATTTTTTGCAAAACCTGTATAGCTTAGTTGGTAAAGAAAATTCAGGAGACCCCGGTTTGATTCCTGGGTCAGGAAGATCTTCTGGAGAAGGGATAAAGTACCCACTCTAGTATTCCTGGGCTTCCCTGGTGGCTCAGCTGGTAAAGAATCCAGCTGCAATGCAGGAGACCTGGGTTTGATCCCTGGGTTGGGAAGATCCCCTGGAGAAGGGAAAGGCTACCCACTCCCGTATTCTGGCCTGGAGAATCCCATGGACTATACAGTCCATGAAGTCACAAAGAGTCGGACAAGACTGAGCAACTTTCACTTTCATGTCACAGGAGACACAAATTAGCATCTTCCTTTAAAAAATGTAAATTTGAAATGGAAATGTGGAATTTGCAGATTCTATTAAGGTAAAAATTTCAAGATGAGATCATCCTGCATTCGGGTGGGCCCTAAATCCAATGTCAGGTATCCTTATAAAAGAAAAGGAGAAAAGACACAGAGACACAGGTGGGAAGGCCATGTAGAAAGGGAGGCAGATATTAGAGTTATGCTCTCATAAACAAAGTAATACCTGGCATTACCTGAAGCTGGAAGAGATAAGACAGGATTTTCCCCTGAGAGCCTTTGTAGAGAGCACAGCCCTGCCAGTACCTTAATTTCAAACTTTTGGCATCCAGAACTGAGAGAGAATAAATTTCTATTGTTGTAAACTGTCAAGTGTGTGCTAATTTGTTACTGCAATCCCAGGAAACTAATATAATACCTATTTCCTATTTCTGTACACCTGTCATGGGCAGTTCTATGCCTCAAGGCAAAGAAGCAGGTGACTTTTTTAGTTGTTTAGATTCAGCAATTAGTGAATACTCCCTAAGATTACACCAGGAGTAGTCAAGCAGGAGGGAACAAGCAAAAATGTTGACTTGAAAGGACTTTAAAAAGTGTTTGCCAGACAGAAAAGAGACCAGTATGTCTGAAGTGCAGTGGATGGTGGAGCACAGGAATTAGGCAGTTTGTGAGGAGGCAAAAAGTAGTCAGATCACACAGGGCTTTGTACAACCAGTTCCATTCTCAGTTCAATGGAGAGCCATAAACTAATTTTGTATCTGGGGTAAAAGGATAAAGGACACATGCACAAAAGAAGACTTGATCTCATTTACTTCTTAAAGAGGTGATAATAAATACTGCCATATGGAGAACAAACTGGAAGCTAAAAGGGTGGAAGGAGGGAAACGAGAAAATAGGTTTTTCCAATTGTCAAGGATGGTAAGAGTGGATTTCAACTAATGGCAATGATAATGAAGACATGTATTCTTTGGGAATTTTGTGGAGGTACTTGACTTGGTGATAGATTTGAAGAAGGAAGGAAAGTTGAAACATCAAATTTCTGCAGTAATATACCAGAGAATATAGGAGGAGTATGAAATGAAAAGGAGAGAATTAAGGAATGTTCCAAAGAGGAAGAGATTCTTGTATATGTGAATGAGTGGTCTGCTTTTAATTTGTTTTTAAAAATTGCATATGTGGGAAGCAAGAGGCTGTAGGAGAAGGGTAGATAAAGGATTTTTCTACTAAATGCGCTTCTAACAAGACCAATTTACAGTTGAGCTGTTTGCATCCCTCTGACTATAAAGAACAATAATTATATACAACCCTGAAACACTAAATTATTCAATTGCATCAAATTTGTTAACCTTACATTCTTTTACTGTGTGCCTGTTTTAGGTCCATCCTCTACATCGAGTAATTTTTAGATTTGTTTTAAATATGGCATTATTTTATGCAGACTGAAGTTATTCAAAACTATTTCTACTTGATTCCCAGAAATATTTTTGCTTTTCTCACCAGTTCTGCACAATGACCTTATAAGGGTCCTGTTAAAGTGAACTCACTCTTTAGGCAAGGTTTCTTATCAGTTTTTCACACTTACTAGAGAGGACTCTTTTTTTTTTTTTTCCCACATCATGTACTGGTTCTCTCTATAAATAGTATTCTGTGATTTTAAGTCTTAAGCTTTTCTATTTTAAAAAATCACTGGCTGGAGTATATTTTTAAAGAGTTACTTCAGTTTTAAAAAGATATTGCATATTTTCAGCATGTCTCAGTGACCTACTTTACTTTTTCAAGCTCTCTAACTTATTTCCCTTATCTCCTAGCCTTCTCATATTATCTGCTTTCCTTTTAGCAAAACATTCTAGTTTGTTGTTATCTTTAATAAAGGAATACAGTGTTATAAATATCCATAGGTTGTTCTTTGCACATGTATTTAAATTAATGTGAGACCACTGGATATATATGAAAGGAGATGCCAGATAAAATCAGAACATAGTGTGTCAACGGAGATAAAATGTCTCCTTGATTTGTGCTATTTACATAATACTCTTATTCCTGGAGCAGAAAATGATTTCAATATGGCCTTTTTCAAAATCAGTCAACTTAGTTTTACACTCCTGAATCTGAATGCATAAATGAAGACCTTTAATTTTTTTTTAAGTGATTAAGAGGAAAGACAGTGTTTCAGCAAGAATTTATTTACTCTATCTATGGGAATCTCCTTGAAGTTTTAAAAAGAATGCCTCAGGCTTATAAAAGAAAGGAAAGTCATAGTATCATTTTCTGGAAAAAGAAGTTTAGACTAAGAATGGAACTAAAGTATGCAAGATCTGTATAAGTTAATGAATGATACAAAATGATCCTCCTATATATGAATTTTTAAAAAAATCTCTCTTTTGGAGGGAGTGTGTTACATGTTTTAAGTCACTTTAGTCGTGTCTGACTCTTTGTGATTCTGTGGACTGTAGCCCACCAGGATCCTCTGTTCATGGGATTCTCCAGACAAGAATACTGGAGTGGTTTGCCATGTCCTCCTCCAAGGGATCTTCCCAACCCAGGGATTGAACCTGTGTCTCTTAAGTCTCCTGCATTGGTGGGCGGGTTCTTAACCACTAGTGCCACCCAGGAACCCCATTTTCAAGGAGACAGAGGGCTATTCACCAATGACACTGGGCATCTTCAAGATAATATAGCACAGAAACATCTTAATAGTCCCTGTTTTACTCACCATTCAAGAGTATGTGCATTCTCAAGTCCTCTCCATCTCAGTATATGTCAATACTATTCTCAGAGTTGCACAAGCCAAAACTTAACAAATTTCAAGAAATTTGAGATTAGATGAAAAAAAAATATTTTTTCAAAATTAATCAATATATCAAGTTATTTATTATGTGATTTTAAGTACAGGTATAATATACAAAAATATTAAATTTAATCACATTTCACAATTTCATTTATATTCCTAAAAGTATATATGGGTATATATAAATTCACATCTCAAAAAATATGTATTATTAAAAAAGGACTTTCAATTGTTAAGAAAAAGTCAGAAAGATCACAGCAGTTCTCATTTGTTCAATTACCTTCCAAGATTTCTTGAGAGACAGTTGTGTTAGTCACTCAGTCATGTCTGACTCTCTGATCCCATGGACTGTATATAACCTACTAGGCTTCTCTGTCCATGGAAGTCTCCAGGCCACAATACTGGATTGGGTTGCCATTCCCTTCTCCATGAGAGACAGTAAGCACTCAATTAAATTGTACTGAATGAATGAAATAAATGAATGCTTTAATTAACAAACTGCATATACTTATTCTCACTAAGAATATGGGCTTCCCCTGTGGCTCAGCTGGTGAAGAATCTGCCTGCAATGCAGGAGACTTGGGTTCGATCCCTGGGTTGGGAAGATCCCCTGGAGAAGAGAAAGGCTACCCACTCCAGTATTCTGGCCTGGAGAATTCCATGGACAGTCCATGGGGTTGTAAAGAGTCAGACATGACTGAGCAACTTTTACAAGAATGTAACAAATAACAAAAAAAGTGAAATGAAAGTCAGTGTAAATCTTTTATGTAAAGTGTACTGTTTGACTCTATTAAGCATGTTTAATAGAACACTGATAGTATATTATAATGCATAAAACTTCTAAATATAAATCACATCTTGTGAAGGAAAGTTAATAACATCGACTCTAGGTCATTTACAGTTACCTAAATGATATTCTTGTTTATTTCTGTGAGCATTCTAAAATGCAACCACAAATAAATTACTTATATGTTCCTTTAAGTAATATATCAGATCTATGCCATAAAAATAATGTTTGGAATAAGACGTGAGTTACAAATTTGTCTCTACAGCTAATTTTTTTTAAACAATATTATTAATAAACACAGGCAAATCTAGGTAAAATAGATATAAAAACCAAACTGCCTAAAACTCCTGGAAATGAATATACTTAGTCATAATTATTAATATATATTTGTATATATATGTACATTCTTATATGTGTAAATAAATAGGAAAATGTCTCACTGAATGCATACTGAAAACAAAAAGCTGTGTTGTATTTACATCAGTGCTAAAAGCAGAGTATTATGTATCTTATGTTGTTTATTTATTATGAGATTATTAAACAGCAAATGTGTTTAGTTTCTTTAATAGTGCCTAATACCATTCATATTTCAAATCCTGTAACAAATACTTACTTTGCATATTTCTTAGCTCTTTCAAAAATTCTGTAAGATAGTTATATTTTTCAACCTTGTTTCCAGGTGAAGAAAATGAAGTCTAGAGAAGTAAATAATATTCCCCTGATTACATTTAGTGGTAAAACTGGACATTGAATCCAGTTACACACTAGACCATCACTGTTCAATATAGAAGCTAGTGGCCACTTTTCTTTATTTAGCACTGGAAATGTGAGTAGTGTGAAAGAGGAAGTAAATTTCATTGCTTATATTTTCTTATTGGAGTTCAAATTTCAAATGCCTGAGTTGTTTCTGGTACATCACATAAACTCATCATGAATTAATATCAATGAATGGCTAGTTTTTATGATGCTTGCAAGTATCAGTTTAATACTTTAATTCATATATATGAATAGTTTATCCAGACAGCATGAATTATACTAATGCCTATGTAAGATTAAGTGGTAGTTGAGACACTACTTTTTAAGAACAGTATAATGAAATTACTTTTCTAGCTTAAAAAGAAGTGTGAGCAAATTTTTAAAGTTTAGAACAAAGTACTCGTTAAGCAGAATCAAGTGGAAATGCAAAAGCTAGTACTGCAGAATATGTGGGGGAAAAAAGACAGGATTGAAGAGAGAAAAAGAAAAAGAGTGTGTGTGTATAAAACTGTTAGAAGATGTATAGCAAGTATTTAAATTCTAGTTGAAATTTATTGCTGCAGAGTAATATAAAAGAAAAACTGTTAAAATATGATGACAAATTTATTATATTAAGAGACACTGTATTGTATACATGAAATTTTCTAAGAAGGTAGATCTGAATTGTCATCACACTGAAAAATAATGGAATTTATATGAGATGATAAATATGTTAATTAGCTTGACTGTAGTAAACGTTTCACAGAATATAGGTATATCAGAACATGACATTGTGTGCCTTAAATATATACAGTTTGTATCTGTCAATTATGCCTCATAAAAGCTGGAAATATATATTTGGTAAAGTAGATTTTTTTATATAGTTTGGTCACCTGATGCAAACAGCCAATTCATTGGAAAAGACCCTGATGCTGGGAAAAATTGAAGGCAAAAGGAGAAGAGGGCAGCAGAGGATGAGATGGTTGGATAGCATCACTGACTCAGTGCGTATGAACTTGGGCAAATTCTGGGAGGTAGTGAGAGATGGGGAGGCCTGGTGTGCTGCAGTACAGTGGGTCACAAAAAGTCAGTCACAACTTTAGTGACTGAACAACAACAGATTATATAAGAAACACATTTCAGCAAATACATAGTGATTTTGATCAAAGTTTCCTCTCAGTCAAAATCTGAGAATAATCTGTGAATGCAGTCAGCTGACATCAGAGTTAAACATCAAGAACTAGTTTTTTCTAATAATTTTTCACAAGGCCTAAGCTTATAACTTTGGCCAGCTATGATTCTTGCAGAAGATATTGGCTAAGTAAGTAAAAAGTTACATTACATTTTTAGTTCTCAATCTTAATATCACTTTTGCTCAACTGGGAAACACATACCATGAATTTGTGCCTTAGCTCTCAGAGGTAATCATTAGGTCCCAAGCAGATTTCAAGTTCTTTATCTGTAAAATACTCCAGATGTCCTGAAAATATTTCCAAAGTTGTAAGAAAGTAAGTGGGGCAAGGGTAAGTTACTTGTCTACTAAAACTAGAATAAAGTGTAACTTTTCTAGGGAGTGCCCAAAAACCTGCTAGATCTCTTGAAGAGTGGATAAGTGGGGGAGGATAGATCAGACTGAATGAATGAATAAGTGTTTAAGGGGGGGAAGATAGATCAGACTGAATGAATGAATGAGAAATGAATGGTTCCCATGCAGTGAAGGGAGAGAAATAAATCCCAATTTAGGCAGAACCAGCCCATCCAGCGCAGAAGGCGATGGCACCCCACTCCAGTACTCTTGCCTGGAGAATCCCATGGACAGAGGAGCCTGGTGGGCTGCAGTCCATGGGGTCGCGGGGAGTCAGACACGACTGAGCGACTTCACTTTCACTTTTCACTTTCCTGCATTGGAGAAGGAAATGGCAACCCACTCCAGTGTTTTTACCTGGAGAGTCCCAGGGATGGGGGAGCCTGGTGGGCTGCCATCCATGGGGTCGCACAGAGTCGGACATGACTGAAGCAACTTAGCAGTAGCAGCAGCCCATCCAGAGAGGGGGCAGGAATGAGACCATAGCAAATGGTTAATTAACCAATGGCAGCAGGCTTCACCTGGAGGCTCAGTGATAAAGAACCTGCCTGACGTTGCAGGACATGTGGTTTTGATACCTGGGTTGGGAAGATGGAGAAGGAAACAGCAACCCACCTAGTGTTCTTGCCTGGGAAATCCCACCGACAGAGGAGCCTGGTGGGCTACAGTCCATGGGGTCACATAAGAATGGGACATGACTTAGCAAATGAACAACAGCAATAAGTGACTTTAGTATAAATAGAATTTCTTTATATTATATAACCAGCAATGTGATGCTTCATAGACTTCACAGAAACTAAAATATATAAAATAAAATAAGGATATTTCAATATTATTTCATTAAAAATTATCTCCTTTTTTTATAAGTAGTGAATGAAATTTTAATTGAAAATGAGCATTTGTGGAGTTTCTAAATTTCCTATATATTTTAGATGGCAGCCTTAATAATATAGCAATAACTGAAAAGCTCCATCTGCTGGCTTTTGATTTCACTGCAAACTCATTGTGATTCTGTCCTTTCCAATTTGATTCCCCTTTTCACAAGTTACTGAGCATATAATTTCTTCTTTTATTCACTAAAGATTTTGCTCTATGTTTCAACTGTGTATTTAAAATTCAGTTCTCATATATTAATAAAATGACTATCATGATTTAAACCTATATTTTCAAGGTTTAAATGGAACTTTTGTAACTAGTCTATAAAGCAGTGGAATTAATTATGTTGAAGGAAAAAGACTTTTTTTTTTGGTTTGAAGTGAAACACAGTAGTTTTTATGGTCTCTAATTTTAATTTTTTATTTCTAATTTATAGTGTTCTCATATGACTCTAAATATTTTTCAAGAAAATAAAATCTATACTTTATGCTTTGGAAAGAATATATACCTAAATATTTTAACAGTAGTATTTTCCTAAAATGTTTACTAAATATTTTATGATATTTAAATAATTCAGTTTTATGGTAGAAATAAAAATAATTTGCTATATAAAATTCACTTCATAGAAATATCATATTTTCAATAACTTGTCATAAAATTAGATAAGACAATCTACTTCTATTATGTGGCTTAAAAAATAATTCAAAATTAATGTAAGTCAGTAGCACATTTTCATTTATAATTTGTATCTGTGAAATTGTAATTTTAACTAACTGAGCATTTATGACATTCATAGGTAATGTATACATTTATAAGTTCTGAAGCACAATTTGTAATATAAATCATATAGGCAGGAAACAGTGTCACTAATTTATTAGCAGTAAGAAATACAGTACTAATACAAGCTAATCATAATGTTTCACTGACCAGGGCCAACATAAGTTCTGCTCAGTGTTATTTCTAATTTGACATACATATGTATATTAAAGATAAGATTGATCTCAAAGAGAAATTGAAATAGATTTTATACTTATATATATATTTGTAAGCTCTTATTGGCCACAATCTGTGGCCAAAATATTCAGAATATTCTTCATCTTGCTAGAGCATCCAGGAAAACAGAATTTATAGCTAAAAATTGAAAAGGATGTATTTGATGGTAAACTAGAATTGAACATAGAATTCTAGCTGTTCAAATATTGGTTTCAGAAACACTTACTGAACAAAAACCATGGGCTAGCAACTCTGCTAGGTTTAGGAAATACAAAGATAAATAAAACACAACTCAATTTGACATACTTATAGACCATAGCAACAGAGTTGGGGAAGGAAATGGCAACCCACTCCAGTGTTCTTGCCTGGAGAATCCCATGGACGGAGAAGCCTGGTAGGCTGCAGTCCATGGGGTCGCACAGAGTCGGACACAACTGAAGCGACTTAGCAGCAGCAGCAACAGAGTAGTTATTGAGGTGTATGGACCACAAAGAAGAGGCAAAGAGGCAAATATCGAAAATATTTCCCATTCAGTAACCTCCATGACCAGAAGTAAGTATATTATACTTGATCTTTAAATTATATTTTTAAGTATGTGCTGTGCTGTGCTTAGTCACTCAGTCGTATCCGACTCTTTGTGACCCCATGGCCTGCCAGACTCCTCTGTCCATGGAATTCTCCAGGTAAGAATCCTGTATGTTGCTATGTTGCTATGCCTTCCTCCAGGGGATCTTCCCAACCCAGGGATTGAACCCAGGTCTCCTGCATTGCAGGCAGATCCTTTACTGACTGAGCTACCAGGGAAACCCAAGAACACTGGTGTTTTTCCTAATCCAGTAATCAAACTGGGGTCTCTTGTATTGCAGGCAGATTCTTTAACCAGCTGAGCTATCAGGGGAGTCCCACTTTTAAGTATACTTTTTAGTAATGAATATCATCTGTTTAAAAGTTGAGAACATTTCCCCTGCAGTTAGAAAGTCACCATCCCTGGTGCTATGTGAGCAAGGAGAAATGACAATGTGAAATAGTATCATTTAATATTTTAATGAGAAATTGTAGCTCATGGTGAATTGTATAGGTAGCCAAAGGAGCTATCTCTCTTCACTCAGTATTTTTACACTTTAACCTTTCCCAAGTGTTCTGGGAGGATACTTCTATATTTTTTTTTTCCCCATGGTAAACATTTTATTTTTCTACCTCAGTTGCCTATGGGGGTAAAAATAAAACGTCATTAGGGAAAAGCACAGATGAACTATTTATGGAAATGAAGAAAATTCACAATGGCTCGAACGTCTGTGAGCTAAGTATGCTAGCACAAGTTCACCAAAGCAAAGCAATTCACAGCAGAACAAAACAAACAGGAAAAAAATACAGATTTTGAAAAATAGCATCTATGAAAAAGTCTGCGGGAAAATAAAAGGAAATTAACCAGTGACGACATCAAGCATCTTTAATGAGATGAGCCAAACTGCACACATTGGGTCTAAAGGATGTGTGTGCATGCTTGTTGCAACATGAATCCACCACAGGTATACACGTGTTCCCCATCCTTAACCCTCCTCCCTCCTCCCTCCCCATACCATCCCTCTGGGTCGTCCCAGTGCACCAGCCCCAAGCATCCAGTATCGTGCATCGAACCTGGACTGGCAACTCGTTTCATATATGATATTATACATGTTTCAATGCCAATCTCCCAAATCATCCCACCCTCTCCATCTCCCACAGAGTCCAAAAGACTGTTCTATACATCAGTGTCTCTTTTGCTGTCTCATATACAGGGTTATTGTTACCATCTTTCTAAATTCCATATATATGCATTAGTATACTATATTGGTGTTTTTCTTTCTGGCTTACTTCACTCTATATAATAGGCTCCAGTCTCATCCACCTCATTAGAACTGATTCTAATGTATTCTTTTTAATGGCTGAGTAATACTGCATTGTGTATATGTACCACAGCTGTCTTATCCATTCATCTGCTGATGGACATCTAGGTTGCTTCCATGTCCTGGCTATTATAAACAGTGCTGCGATGAACATTGGGGTACACGTGTCTCCTTCCCTTCTGGTTTCCTCAGTGTGTATGCCCAGCAGTGGGATTGCTGGATCATAAGGCAGTTCTATTTCCAGTTTTTTAAGGAAACTCCACACTGTTCTCCATAGTGGCTGTACTAGTTTGTATTCCCACCAACAGTGTAAGAGGGTTCCCTTTTCTCTACACCCTCTCCAGCATTTATTGCTTGTAGACTTTTGGATTGCAGCCATTCTGACTGGTGTGAAATGGTACCTCATAGTGGTTTTGATTTGCATTTCTCTGATAATGAGTGATGTTGAGCATCTTTTCATGTGTTTGTTAGCCATCTGTATGTCTTCTTTGGAGAAGTGTCTATTTAGTTCTTTGGCCCATTTTTTGATTGGGTCATTTATTTTTCTGGAGTTGAGCTGTAGGAGTTGCTTGTATATTTTTGAGATTAGTTGTTTGTCAGTTGCTTCATTTGCTATTATTTTCTCCCATTCTGAAGGCTGCCTTTACTTTTGAGAGTTTGTTCCATTAGTGTACCTACAATACCAGCCCCCTCTCAGTGCCCCACTCTGTACTTTCCAAGAGAGAAGAAGTGACTTAAACTGATACTGGAAGGAGGAATTGAACAAGACACAACAACTCATCCCTCTCCATCTTCCTCTTGGGAGCTAGTTGGTCTCTGCCTGTCTGCCACAAATTTAAAATATAGTATTTGCCTCCACAAGCCAGGAAGCCTGAATTTTGGTGTGTTAACTGAATTCTAACACTATAGAGATAGAGATGTTGGCTATAGAGATGTTGACTATAGAGATATAACACTATAGAGATAGAGATGTTGAATCCACTTTTCCTTCAAAGTACTCCCAAACTAAACAGAATATTGATTTATATCCATAATCTTCCTTACAGAAATTTGTTATTTTTTTAATCTGTTTGCTTTTTAACAATTTTTATTAGAGTGTAGTTGACTTACAATGTTGTATTAGTTTCAGGTATACAGCAAAGTGATTAAGTTATACATATTTGAAGTGAAGTGAAGTCACTCAGTCGTGTCCGCCTCTTTGCGACCCCATGGACTGTAGCCTACCAGGCTCCTTGGTCCATGGGATTTTCCAGGCAAGAGTCCTGGAGTGGGGTGCCATTTTCTTCTCCAGGGGATCTTCCTGACCCAGGGATCGAGCCCGGGTCTCCTGCGTTGTAGGCAGATGCTTTACCATCTGAGCTATCAGGGAAGCCCTGTACATATATATGTGCATATATTCATTCTTTTTCAGATTCTTCTCCCATATAGATTATTGTAGAATACTGAGTTGAGTTCATTGTGCTATACAGTAAGTCCTTGTTGATTATCTATTTTATTTATAGTAGTGTGTGTAAGTTAATTCCAAGCTCCTAACTTATTCATCCTTTTGATGTTTTCTATTAATTTATTAATTATTACTTCTAAAGTGTTAATTATTTTACAACATAACAGTTTGTTTTTCATATTTGAATCACATATTTTAAAAAACTAGTAATTTGTATTATTAATTGCATATTTAAATTCATAATTAACTTGTGCATGTAAATGCAAAAGTAAGCTTAAAAGTATTACAAAGCATATATGAAAGTTTCTGCATTCTATTTGGACACGGGTAGACCGTCTTTGGAGAAGTCAATGGCATCCCACTCCAGTACTCTTGTCTAGAAAATCCCATGGAGGGAGGGCTTGGTGGGCTGTAGTCCATGTGGTCGTTAAGAGTCGGACACGACTGAGCGACTTCACTTTCACTTTTCACTTTCCTGCACTGGAGAAGGAAATGGCAACCCACTCCAGTGTTCTTGCCTGGAGAATCCCAGGGAGGGGGGAGCCTGGTGGGCTGCCATCCATGGGGTCGCACAGAGTCAGACATGACTGAAGCGACTTAGCAGCAGCAGCAGCAGATCATCTTTGGACTTCCCTGGTGGCTCAGACGTTAAAGCGTCTGCATACAATGCGGGAGACCTGGGTTCAATCCCTGGGTAGGGAAAATCCCCTGGAGAAGGAAATGGCAACCTACTCCAGTACTCTTGCCTGGAGAAATCCATGAATGGAGGAGCCTGGTGGGCTACAGTCCATGGGGCCACAAAGAGTCGGACACGACTGAGAGACTTCGCTTTCAGACCATCTTTTTCCAGAGAAGGCAATGGTAACCCACTCCAGTACTCTTGCCTGGAAAATCCCATGGACCGAGGAGCCTGGTAGGCTACAGTCCATTGGGTCGCTAAGAGTTGGACACGACTAAGCGTCTTCCCTTTCACTTTTCACTTTCATGCATTGGAGAAGGAAATGGCAACCCACTCCAGTGTTCTTGCCTGGAGAATCCCAGGGACGGGAAAACCTCGTAGGCTGCTGTCTATGGGGTCGCACAGAGTCGGACACGACTGAAGCGACTTAACAGCAGCAGAAGCAGCACACCATCTTTTTCAGCAGATTCAGTCAGTTTCAGGATATCTTGAGTCTAAAACCTGTATATTACTCACCACCTTTATTACCATGTAAAAGGCTTTTCTAATTATGATTTCCCACCAGTGAATTGTGATTATTAATATAACTACTTCAAATCACTATGAAGACTAAATGAGGATTTAGTAAAGATCAAATAAGAAAATAGAAGCAAAAGATTTAGTTTGTCACTCTAGTGTATTTGGGTGTGGAATATTAGAATAGATTGTGTACATTAGTCAAAGGAAAGAGATAACCCACATCATATTGGTCTTTCTCTTTTTTTAATTTGTTTTCTTCCATTTGTTTTTTTGTCACTTGATAAAACCTTTGTAGGGGTTGTTGTTTCCCCTAAGTATTAAGTTGTATCTTATCTTCTGTTATTAGATATAAACCTCTAATTTTTTATTCTTTCTTTCTTTATTTATTTTATTGAAAGATCAATGCTTTACAGAATTTTGTTGTTTTCATAGTCCTATACTGAAAAGTTGGAGTTTGGTTAAAAGATAAAACTCCATGTGTACAAAACAAGTATCAAAAATACTGTAGAGTTACTTATGTTTATAATTATAGCTTTATCTTTTTCTTTATTCAGAAAATCTAAAACGCATGATAGAAATTTTCACCATGAAAAGATTTAAACTTTTTTATAGGAGTATATGACACAAATGAAAAAAAAAAAAAGGATAGAAAACATTTATAATATACATTTCAAAATGTAAGAATTCCTGATATAAAATTAAACTTTATAAATTAGTGAGAAATAAAAATAGCAAAGAAGTACATGGAACAACAGACTGGTTCCAAACAGGAAAAGGAGTACATCAAGGCTGTATATTGTTACCCTCCTTATTTAACTTATACGCAGAGTACATCATGAGAAACGCTGGGCTGGAAGAAGCACAAGCTGGAATCAAGATTGCCGAGAGAAATATCAATAATTTCAGATATGCAGATGACACCACCCTTATGGCAGAAAGTGAAGAAGAACTAAAGAACCTCTTGATGAAAGTGAAAGAGGAGAGTGAAAAAGTTGGCTTAAAGCTCAACATTCAGAAAACTAAGATCATGGCATCAGGTCCCATCTCTTCATGGGAAATAGACGGAGAAAGAGTGGAAACAGTGTCAGACTTTATTTTTGGGAGCTCCAAAATCACTGCAGATGGTGATTGCAGCCATGAAATTAAAAGAAAGATGCTTACTCCTTGGAAGGAAAGTTATGAGCAACCTAGACAGCATATTAAAAAGCAGAGACATTACTTTGCCAACAAATGTCTGTCTAGTCAAGGCTGTGGTTTTCCCAGTCATCATGTATGGATGTGAATTGGACTATAAAGAAAGCTGAGCGCCGAAGAATTGATGCTTTTGAACTGTGGTGTTGGAGAAGACTCTTGAGGGTCCCTTGGACTGCAAAGAGATCCAACCAGTCCATCCTAAAGGAGATCAGTCCTGGGTGTTCATTGGAAGGATGGATGTTGGAGCTGAATACTGAATACTCCAATACTTTGGCCACCTGATGAGAAGAGCTGACTCATTGGAAAAGACCCTGATGCTGGGAAAGATTGAGGGCAGGAGGAGAAGCGGGGGATGACAGAGGATGAGATGGTTGGATGGCATCACTGACTCAATGGACATGGGTTTGGGTGGACTCTGGGAGTTTGTGATGGACAGGGAGTCATGGCGTGTGCGGTTCATGGGATCGCAAAGAGTTGGACATGACTGAGAGATTGAACTGAACTCAATAATAATCAAAATTTTATAAAAATAAAGATTAAAAATAAACATTTTAAAAGATGGGTGAGTTCATGAAATATTAATAAAATGAGTTAATTTTTAATATCAAATAGGCAAGCATAAGCATATATAGTCTAATCATGTAGTGACATTGAAGTTATGACTATATACACTATCAGGCAGTGTATTGGTATGTAATACATAAGTATTCGATTGTGAGAGAGTAATGAAAATCACAAGTTCACATTCTTTGTGCAATTCCACATGTAGGAATCTGAGGATAAAAATGTCATGATTACAGCACTTAATTTTATACAGCTATATTTTGCAACATTACTTATAATGTCAATAATTTTAAAACAAGTCATGTGGCTTCAAAAAGAAAGATAGTTAAACAGTGTAATAACATAGTAGAAAACTATATGCCTGATCCAGAAATTTTTAAAGGGAAAAAAATCTATTTGTAGGAAAATTTGCATAGTATCATATTTATAGAAGAGTAACAATAAAATTAATAATTAAAATGTTCATAAGATAAAGATAATACAGATATATTTATCCATATGCAAGAGGAAATATGAAATGAGGAAATACTAGTTCTAATTGTAAGTGATGGCTGGGTATTAAAGTTTTTGATGAAAGTGAAAGAGACTATCACTTTTTACTTTCATCTTGTAAAATTAAAAAAAAATGGATAATATTTATTTTGTGTGGTGTATCTGTTTGAAAAAAGTTTTAAAGTGAAAACTTGTTTTATGAATAAATGCAAAAAGAAGCAATTAAAAAAAGGACAGAATAGTTAAAAACCAAAGAACTTCATAAAACCAATAGCCAAAATTGCAGGTCATTTTTGGTAATGGCAAGAGATAAAATCCTCTAGTCAGGAATCCTGATATCCTAGGATATCCTTCTACCCCATCACATTTCCAGCAAAAAATGGTCATTAACAATGACAACAACAAAGGGATGGGAGTAGTGATTCATAAACATGAATTAATTACTTTATAAAATGATTCTTAACCTGAGTCACAGATGCTTTCTAGTTTCTCACAGCCTTACAAATGGAAGAAAGGGAGACTATCTTCTCATTTCAAGGAACCCACTGCCATAATTTCCAAAGTGCTTGTCTAAAGAGTAGAATATCAGATTAAGGTAGTGTCTCCAGCACTTGACCTCATATTCATTCTTTTTTGTATATAATTGTGTCAGTTTGGAAGAATTTTGGGAGCTCTTTTTCTTGATGATATGTATATGACTTGAAGCTTGGACTTATTTACCAGGACACAGATTCTGGATTGCCTTAAATATATCCATGCCATTTTGAGGGATGCCGGCTTCCAGAGGTTCCACTGGCCAATACACCTGCAATACTTTGGGGCAGATATACTTCAGTTGAACCTGCAGAGTGATTTCTATGTGCTTATGACTTCCAAAAATAAGTACACAAAATGTGCAGCTGCAATGGTGAATATCTGTATCATTATGCTCTCTGATTTTAACTTCCCAGTAGAAGGAGCCCACATAATTGGAATCTGAACTCTTTTGCTGCTCTAATGCACAAACCATCCACACAGAAGTGACATTTTTGATTCATGAGACAGTAATTCTGTTCAATTGATCTTCATGCAGGAAAACTAATTAACCTTTTATCTTATTCCAATAGCACCATATAAGAATAAATGTACTTGAAGTTTCTGAAATATTCATATATAGACTGTTCTCACTATTGAAATCCTCTTCAGTAAATCCTTTGAGTGTAACAGAAAGATTTTATCATTATTAATACTACTACTATTATTATTATTGCCCCAGCAGTTCATGCTACTACAAAATAAAATCCCAACAGATTATTCTCTCAGTTATTCCTTTAAGTAGAATTACAGTGGAATTTATGCATGTAAATGTTACCTGAATTGTGATTGACTTTTAAAAATATACATATGAAAATTATAGCATGAATATACACTAATATATGTCATATTCAGATATAATAATAGTAGTACTGATAATTCATTATGTGCTAGTTCTGTGTTCAAATTCTTGCATACTTGATTTTATATATTGCTTATAACAGTCTTCTGTTACAGATACTATTACATTCTCCTTTTAGCAATTGAAAAACTGCAGCTTAGGAAAGTTTTGTAACTTGTAGAAGGAGTAGGTGGTATATCTAAAATTTGAACCCAGATATGTCTATTTTCAGTCTGATTGCTTTACCATTAATTCACATTGAGTCTTACAATATTAAGAATTTTGACTCAGAATGATCTGATCACAATTCCTGCTCCACAGTCAAGTTACACAAAATCATTTTAGATGTAATAACATAACAAAGGCTTCTTTTATTGCTAATTAATTGTTCACATGTGTCTTTGAAGACTTTGGATGCTGATACTCAAATATGTATTTTGCCGGTATTTCCTCCCAGTCTATTAATTGTCATTTTACTTAACCATGTTTTTCACATAGCATATTAGTTTATGGCAGTTGTGTAAAAATTGCCATAGAATTGATGGCTTAAAACATCAGAAATGTATTCTTTACTTGTTCTGGAGAGTGGAAGTCTATACATTTTACTGGAATACAGGAATCATAAAAGCCATATTCCCTCAAGAGGTTCTGAAGGGGAAAGTTTCTAGCTTCCAGTTTCTAGTGAGTGCCAGCATACCTTTGTGACTGGACCACTCAGATCTCTGCTTTCAGCTTCACTTCACCTTCTTCTCCTATGTCTGATCTCTCTGCCTTGTACTGATTGGATTTAGGGACCATCTGGATAATGTATATAATAATGTGTTAGTCACTCAGTATTGTCTGACTCTGTGACCTCATGAAATGTACCCTCCCCCCCACCAGGCCCCTCTTTCCATAGAGTTCTCCAGCCATTCCCTTCTCCAAGGTATCTTCCTGACCCAGGAATCTAACCCAAGTCTCCTGCATTGACAGGCAGGTTCTATACCACATGTAATGATGGGCTTTAGGGACCATCTGGATAAGACAGCATAATCTTCCCACATCAAGAATCTTAATCTGATCTAAAATTCCCTTTAAAAAAAAGTAACATTTACATGGTAATGTCCAAGGATTAGGATGTGATATGTTTGATTGGACTTTATTCAGCCTACTACATAGAGCAAAAGTTTTAATTTAATAATATCCAACCATGGCTCAGTGGTAAAGAATCTGTCTGCAATGCAGGAGACCTGCATTGAATCCCTGAGTCAGGAAGTTGCCCTTGAGAAGGAAATGGCAACCCACTCCAGTATTCTTGTCTGGGAAATCCCATGGACAGAGGAGCCTGGAGGGCTACCATCCGTGCGGTTGCTAAAGAGTCAGGCACGACTTAGCAACTAAACCACCACCATTCCAGCTTATCAGTACTTTACTTTCATGCATCATGCTTTTGGAGTTGTATCAAAAAACTCACCTACAAACCCAAGTTTGTATAGAATTTCTCCTATGTGTTATTCTAGACATTTTACAGTTTTGTATTTTATGTCTATTGAAATCTATAACCCATTTTGAATAGATTTTTTAATCACTTTAGTGTGGTATGATTGACATGCTACAAATGTACATATATAATGTTTGCAACCTGATGAGTCTGGAGATAAGCACGTATCTATGAAACTATCACCACAATATAAACATATCAGTTCAGTTCAGTTGCTCAGTCGTGTCTGACTCTTTGCGACCCCATGAATCGCAGCATGCCAGGCCTCCCTGTCCATCACCAACTCCCGGAGTTCACTCAGACTCACATCCATCGAGTCAGTAATGCCATCCAGCCATCTCATCCTCTGTCGTCCCCTTCTCCTCCTGCCCCCAACCCCTCCCAGCATCAGAGTCTTTTCCAATGAGTCAAGTCTTTGCATGAGGTGGCCAAAGTACTGGAGTTTCAGCTTTAGCATCATTCCTTCCAAAGAACACCCAGGACTGATCTCCTTCAGAATGGACTGGTTGGATCTCCTTGCAGTCCAAGGGACTCTCAAGAGTCTTCTCCAACACCACACTTCAAAAGCATCAATTCTTCGGTGCTCAGCTTTCTTCACAGTCCAACTCTCACAGCCATACATGACCACTGGAAAACCCATAGCCTTGACTAGATGGACCTTTGTTGACAAAGTAATGTCTTTGCTTTTCAATATGCTATCTAGGTTGATCATAACTTTTCTTCCAAGGAGTAAGCATCTTTTAATTTCATGGCTGCAGTCACCATCTGCAGTGATTTTGGAGCCCAAAAAAATAAAGTCTGACTGTTTCCACTGTTTCCCCATCTATTTCCCATGAAGTGATGGGACCAGATGCCATGATCTTTGTTTTCTGAATGTTGAGCTTTAAGCCAACTTTTTACTTTCTGCTTTCACTTTCATCAACAGGCTCTTTAGTTCCTCTTCACTTTCTGCCATAAGGGTGGTGTCATCTGCATATCTGAAGTTATTGATATTTCTCCTGGCAATCTTGATTCCAGCTTGTGCTTCTTCCAGCCCACCGTTTCTCATGATGTACTCTGCATAGCAGTTAAATAAGCGGGGTGTCAATATACAGCCTTGACATACTCCTTTTCCTATTTGGAGCCAGTCTGTTGTTCCATGTCTAGTTCTCACTGTTGCTTCCTGACCTGCATATAGGTTTCTCAAGAGGCAGGTCAAGTGGTCCGCTATTCCCATTTCTTTTAGAATTTTCCACAGTTTATTGTATCAATCAGCTTCAAAAGCTTTCTCTCACCTTCATCTTTTATTCTTATGTGTGCATGGGTGTGTGTATATATGTATAAGAATACTTGGTGTAAGATCTACCATCTAAACAAACTTTTAAGTATACAAATATAGTATTATTTACCATAGGCTCATGCTGTGCAATGAACCTCTAGAGTTTATTCATCTTTATAGCTGAAATTTTGTGCCCTTTAACTAGTACCTCCTTGTCCCATTTCCCCTCCCCACTTCCACCCCAGCACCACCCCCCTCACTTCCCAGCCCCTGACAACCACCCTTCTACTCTCTACTTCTATGAATTTGACTCTTTTATGTTCCTCATATAACTGAGATAATCCAGTATTTGTCTTTCTACATTTTGTTTGTTTCACTAAGTATAATGTCCTCTAGGTTCATCCAAGTTGTTGCAAAAGGCAAAATATCCTTCCTTTTAAGGCTTCTTCCTCTTTCTTTTTCCTTAGCTACACCCAGTTGATCTAGCCATCCTGATTCCCTCAGTGCATTGGTTGAGATGCAACATAAATAGGCCTCTCAGACAGTGCCCAACCCCCCTCACCAAACCTGGAGAGGATGGATGCTCCCTTCATCCTCTACTTAACTAGCAGGCTGAGGGGTTCTTTCTCAGTGTTGCACTATGTCAGCTTAAGGACAGGGTGATGTGGGAAAAGTAAAATTGTCCTTCTTTTCCTTTTCAACATATCTTTTCTCGTTTCCCTGCCCCCTAGCTTACTTTACCATGTCACCAGTAATCTAAGAACTCCTAACATTATCTTCATCTGTAAATGGTTACTAATCATTTCTGTTGTGGGGGACAAGGAACCTCATATTACATTATTTTAGCAAAATTAATTTTTGTCAAAGGCATAAAATTAATGTCTAGATTCCTTTCTTTTTTTTCCAGCATGTGGACATTCAGTTACTCAAGAACTATTTGTTACAACATCAGTAGGTATTTCAGAAGACTTGTTCTATAAAATTTGAATTGATTATTCTTATTAGAGGTTAAAATGAACTTGTTAGTTGCTCAGTTGTATCTGAGTCTTTGTAACCTCTTGAGCTGTAGCTCGCCAGATTCCTCTGTCCATGGAATTCTCCAGGCAAGAATACTAGAGTGGCTAGCTATTCCCTTCCTCAGGAGATCTTCCTGACCCAAGGATTAGTTGGTCTTAAAAAGAGCTATTACAGACCACAGATAAGGTATAAAGACACAAGTAGGAATGGGCATAATAGCAATCTATCAATATTTACAGTTGAGGAAAGTCTAATCACCATACTACATTACCTTTACATTTATATTTTACAAGTTATTGCCTTCAATGGAAATACTTAAGAAACAAATATTTCTGAATGTGGAAATGTAATTCTAGCCCAATAAATATATTCCACCAAAACATGTACTTCAAGTCCAACAAATTCTAACCTTCTGATAGGGTTGTTAGTTGCTCAGTCATGTTCAACTCTTTGTCCCCCATGGACTGTGGCTCGCTAGGCTCCTCTGTCCACAGGGATTCTCCAGGCAAGAATACTGGAGTGAGTTAACATTTCCTTCTCCAGGTCTGATAGGATTTCACAGATGCAATTTTCATGATGGATGTATAAAGAAAGGAAATGGAATATTTCAACAATATTAGTTCTGTTTGAAGTTTTCTTGTACAATAATTTAAAAGTTTGATTAATTTTTCCTTACTATTCTAAGTTTTCTAATGTACATACAAGGTTTTTTTTTTTTTTTTAATTTGCTGTGTATGTGAAATTTGGGAAATGAAAAAATACAATACAAAGCTTTGTTTGTGGTTGTGTTTCCTGTTCTGTGCTACAACCATATTCTAAAAAAAGCAATGTATTATCTTAGAAATATGCTGTTACATGTTATGTAGAAAAAGCATTGAAGATCAAATATTGTTGAGAAATTTCAAGCTCAGAACAAACAGGTAGATTTGTTTGCATTAGAGTGATTTTATGCAAGAAATAATGAGTATTGCTAATAAACAAAAATCACTCTCTAACTTTGGTTTTCTATGTATAACGTATGTGCCTTTTCAACTGCTACACACTTGTCTCACTCTGTATAAGTAAAGTTTATCAATAAGACAATGAGAGTGTTTTTCTTGTATGGCCCTCAGTTTCAGTGTGTCAAAACAATAATTGCATCAATCCACCTAATCTGTAGTCTTAATACATGCCACTTTTATTTTTGTTATAATAAATAATTTTTTAAAGTTAACTGAAAAACCAAAAAATGATTAAACCCCACCACACTATACATATTCTTCTTACAACTTATAAAGTTTCTAATTTAACCAATAGTTATTTTAATGTTAAGTCAAGGATTCTGTTGCACATGCTGTAAAATTTGTGTATTCATCATATAAACTATTCCTAAGATTGAATCCATAATTTCTTAAAAAAAAAAGGAAGGAAAAATATTCTAGGATTTGATGCCAAAGCATAGGTAGGCAATGGTGGCCTGCCTGTTGTCATTAATAAACCATTGTCCTAGCTTTTATCATTTTGTTTTGTATCATTTGCTTCTGATTCATAGGTACCATAATTTCATTGTGTAGCTTTTGACTTACTTTTCACACCTCACTAAATTATTACTTCTGACAAATTATGTTGAGATATTCTTTATAAGATAAAATAAGTCTGAAGGCATTTCTTTCTAAAATATAATAGAATAAATATAAACCGCTAAATTTTGTCTATAAAATATTTCAAAACATCCCCATAAAATTTCTTATTTCTAAAGAAAAATACCCTAAACCATTATGGAAAAAACAAAACCAACTACAATACTAAGATCTGTAGTTGGTTTAAAATACTGTTTTATAAAATGTTTTTATCTATAATGTACAGTAGTAATAATAAGCAGTGATCCCTACCCCCTTAATAATTAAAAATTCAAGCTTATTTTTTCTTTTTGACTCAGATCAAAATTGAAAACACTGAATAATTCCTATGTATTTTAAAATATATTAATGTCTCCAAAATGATTTCCTGAAAAAACTAAACATTTGAGTGTCTAATGAATGTGTCTACACTTCTGACAAAATTTGTTATCTGATTTACAAGTTTACAATATAGAATTAAAGCTAGAAGCTTTTAAAAAAATCTCTTAAATATAATCTATTGTATTTTGGGATCATATGTTAATCATGAAAATTTGTGCTTCTACAGTGCTACTAGGAAGAACCAGAGTTATATAAATCATTGATGTTAAAGCAAAGAGGTTCTATTTTCTCCACAGTATTTAAATATACTACAAAATCTTACTTATTGAAATCAGGTTATCCCCTTGAAGCAAAGGTTTCAAAACTAAGTTTCAAAATATGTGCTTTCTAAGGCTGAAGCATTATTCAAGATTAATGTTTGGTTGACTCCTTTAAATCAGATTAACAATTCACTTCTGGGAAAAATGAGTCTTGTTAGTATTTCCCTAAATTGGATGAAAGCTTACTAATCAGCTAATAATAATCATTATAAAATAAATCATGCACTGTCACATCTCTAATACATATTCCTCTAGAACCAACAGCACATTACCTGTATTTTTTTGGTTGTTATTATCTCATTCAACATGAGTTCTGGTATATTATATTATATTATTTTTGCAAATTTTAAGTTTTTCATTAAAATTTTGAGCCAGCTATGAGGATCATAAAATGAATGCCTCACATTTTTGCCACTTTTAATTTTGTCTTCAAAATAATATTTTGGTTATTTATAAGTTAAATATTTCTTCATTTATATTCTGTCCAAGCACAGGTATTGATTTACAAAGTCTTGCATATAAATTTACCTATTATAAATTAAAACACAATTATGGTGCCTCCAAGATTTTGGACTTGTCTTGCTAAAATTAAAATAAATATGAACACTTTACCATGGTTTAAAAAGACATTCTAGAACTTACTTCTTGCTTATGTTTGTTACCATATTTTATACTATACACCTTTTTACTTTCTGTGTTCCTTGCATCTGGCCTCCTTTCTTAAGCAAACAAAAATCTTATAATGCAAAGTCTTTGCACTTGTGATTTCCTGTATTTGAAACACTATGTTTTGCTTACCATTTGTATGACTGTCTTTTCATAATTCATCTCAACCCAAACTAAATCTCCATAGAATAGTCTTCCTTGACCATCATATCTAAAGTGGTCACTACTTGAGCACTATCTCAGTCCTCTCTTAAAAAATTACAGTCTAATTTATTTTATATGCATTACATATTTATTGTCAATTTCCACCAATGAAGTGGAAACACCATGGGTCTTAGTCCTTGTTGCTACTTGATCTGTTACTTCCTGGCAGTATTTGATGATGCATAAATGTAAGATTAATCTCAAGGGAAATATCTCAGGTCCCAAAACAGAAGATTTCTATTTACAGGAAGAAAATAGATATGCTAAATCTCATCTTAGGTAAACTTGGATTACTAGACACAGGATTGGCTTTTAACCCTCAAAGTTTCACATTTAGCAACATAAAGTGGTATTACAATGTATATGTCTGTATATATCTATGCCTTCTGCATATTAGCAGTTCCATTTGTAGTATGTTTTCCCGTGAAATGTGCATAGGTTCTTTAATATAAAAATCTTGATGCCTTAATGTATTATCTTTCCTTATATATCATAATATATAAGGAAAGACTGACTAAATGCTAAAATTTAAAACAAAATCCAATTTTTGAACATTTTAAAGTCTTTTATCTGCTGTTATAAGGCTGAGGAGGAATAACCTTGGCAAGGAAAATGACTTCCCCACACACTGTCAGTACCCTTAGCCTTTGAAACTCTATTGTGGAGACCTGATTATCTGTTATAATTATTGATTTATATAGAATTCAGTGTTTAAAATTTTTCGGTCAATGTACGTCTTATCTAGATATCAAGTCCTATTTTATCTGTTTTTAAAATTTTTCTATTAATTAATTAATTAATTTTTGGCTGTGAGAGGTCTTCATTCATGAGCTTGCTGTGGCTTAGAACATGGGCTCAGTAGTTGTGGAGCACAGGCTTAGTTATCCTGTAGCATGTGGGTTAGTTCCCAGACCAAGGATCAAACCTATATTGGCAGGCAGTTTCTCAACCACTGGACCATCAGGGAAGCCTCATCTTCTTTAATCTTTATTTATCTTATGTGTTTTTTAATGAGGGTTACATATGATGGGGAAATGGACACTGAGATTTCTGGGACAGATGGAGCATTTTAGGAAATCACCTACAGAGAATCACCAAGGAATGGTGTGTAGTGTGATTGTCAAAAAAAAAAAAAAATTTAAATGATCTTTTGGGACAGACACATTCAGCAAAATATAATTTAATTGAAAATATGCCACAAAAGTTGTTCATGAATAGAACTTAATATGCTCACTGGTGGTAAATGAGGCAAACAAAAGAAAATATTAATCATTTCCATTCTTGGTACCAGTATTAATGTCTTGATTATAGGCAATCTCAATTCATTCATTACCATGTTTTAAATGAGAATTCAGGTAGAAAATAAATTCACTCTTATTTTAGTTAATCGATGCATAGCAGTCCCTGGGAATCTGTGTGCTTATAAAAATGGAGCTAAGTCTGGGGTTTTTAAAGGAGTAGAGTGAAACTTTGGAATCTAAATTCTCTGATTAATTCTTGCTATCCACATTGATTAAATCTGTTTTGATTGCTTTCAGAAGGAGAGAAGTTTATCTCTGAAAAAATGTATCAGGGGATTGTTGACAAGAGGGAAAAGACATCCCCAGCTATAACAAAACATTTTAAATACATAGAATTGTATAACAAACTAGAGAGGCCAGGATTTTAACATGACTGTAACATAATCTTTTGATTCACCTCCCAGCCTTTGCTTCAAAAGCTGGGCTATAAAGGTTCTTATCAAGCTGTATTTAGGTGTTTGACTTTATCCTGTATAAAACTGTAGAATCAATGAAGTGTTACTAAAGTTTGTATATTTTGAAAGATCATTATATAACACATTAAATGCATCTAAGAACTATCTAAAAACTATTATATTTATTTTCTCATAAAAGGAAATTCAAATTCCAATTATAGCATCGAGAGTTATCTATGCAGGTGAATTTGTCTTGCATTTCAAGACACATCTTTTTTTAGGCTATGAGTTCTTTCCTGAACATATTATATAGATTCATTTCTCAGTGATTTTATTCTGTTTCTCTGACAAAAAGTCTCTTCTATAAATTTCATTCCTATTTAAACTTCTTATTTTATGAACCTACGATGTTTACCAATGTTTTTCCATTAGTTCTACTCCAATTTTCCCAGTAAAATAATCCTTTTCCTTTACATAAAAAATATATGTATATACACCCTTGCATACGTATTTATACAGTTTTATAGAGTTTGGCTTTATCTTGAAGTCAGTTGATATAAAGTGATTGTAAGATTAGTAATGGTTTATCTTAATTTCTTGGATGTGTATCGAGATAATCAGTGAAAGGGGAAAAACAATTACAAGTTTAAATAAAACAGCTTGGCACCTTGACATTTGTCTTGGCAATGCTTGTTTTTGGATTGGACATCAAGAGCAAAGGCAACAAAAGGAAAAATAAACAAGTGAGACTGTGTGAAACTTAAAAACTTCTGCAAAGCAAAGGAAAACATCAATAAAATGAAAAGTCAACCTACAGAATGGGAAAAATATCTGCAAATTATATATCTGATAAAGAATTAGTATCTTAAATGTGTAAATCATACAACTCGATAGAAAAAGACAATCTGATTAAAATATGAGCAGAGAATCTGGAAAGACATTTTTTCCCCCCATAGAGGCATATGAGTAGCCAAACAGGTCTAAAATGTACTCAACATCACTGATCATCTCTGATCATCACACAAAGGCAAATCAATACCACAATGAGTGATCACTTCACACCTTCAGAATGGCTATTGTCAAATGACAGCAAATGAAAAATTGGCAAGAATGTAGAGAAAAGGGACCTCTGGTACACTCTGGCTGAGAATGTAAATCAGTGAAGCCACTACGGAACACAGGAGGGAGGTTCCTTAAAAACTAAAAATAGAACTACCATAGTGAAAAGGAAAGTGAAAGTTGCTCAGTCATGTGTGACCCTGTGGACTGTAGCCTGCCAGGCTCTTCTGTCTATGGAATTCTCCAGGCAAGAATACTTGAGTGGGTTCCATGCCCTCCTCCAGGGGATACTCCCAACCCAGGGATCAATCCCAGGTCTCCCACATTGCAGGTGGATTTTTTACAGTCTGTGCCATGAGGGAAGCCCAAGACTACTGAAGTGAGTATCCTATCCCTTCTCAGAGGATCTTCCCAACCCAGGAAACGAACTGGCATATCCTGCACTGCAGGTGGAACTAACATATGTTTCAGTAATTCTGTCCTGGTTATATATCTAAAGGAAATAAAATCACTAACTCAAAGAGATATCTGCACTCTCCATGTTCATTGCACAACTATTTACAGTAGCCAAGATGTGGAAACAACTTGTGTCTATCAACATATGAATGGATAAAGGAAATGTGCACAGAAGCACACAGACACACACACACTGAAATACTATTCAGCTGTCAAAAATGAAAAAGTTCTGCCATGAATGGTCCTGAAATTCATAATGGTCAGGGAAATAAGTTAGACACAGAAAGAAAAAGATTGTATTGTCTCACTTATATGTGGTATCTAGAAAAACCAAATTTGTAGAAAACAGGTTGGTGGTTGCCAGGGGCAAAGAATGAGGGAAGGGTAATATGAATGATGCGGGTCAACAGGTACAAACTTCCAGTTATAAGTAAACTCGGGAAGGTAATGTATAGCGTAATGACTGTAATTAGCAATGTGGTATTGTATATTTCAAAGTTGCCAAATGAGTAGATCTTAAAAGTTCTTTTGCCAGAAAAAAATTGTTATCATGTGACACAATGGACATTAAACTTACATTTCACAATATATACATGTATCAACTCACCATGTTGTGACCTCTAATATCAATACAATGTTATATAGCAATTATATTTCAACAAAACTGGTAAAACAAAAACAGTTTGGGCATGAGGTTTTAATCGACCAACTTGGGTTATGGAGATTAATCATATTATATTCTTTACTTTGTATATATTTGACATTGTCCCTAATTTTTTGAAGAGTAATCATTACAAAATTTATGTCATAACAATTTAGATAATTTTAAGTAAATTACCATTTTTCTATTATAGTTAGCTGCTTACATATTTGTTTTCTCAAACATGTTTCTCAACTATACCCTTTTTGAGAGTAAAGATAGTATTCTATTTATTTTCATATATTTTAAAAACATTTTTCAAGTGTATATAAATATACAATGAAGTGTGATAGTTATTGGGAATACTGAACCATGTCAGCATGTTTTATACTTTTAATTTTTCTTACAAGTGATTTGAACTAAAAAATATAAACATTAAATACATATACATTTTAACAGTGTCTGCAATTTATAGGCAGATTATTAGATTATTTTGTTTGTTTTCTCAAATTTATAATCCAGGCAATGCAAGCTTATTATCATTATTATTTGTTTTCACATCTCTTGGATGGTGGTTGCCCTGAAGCTCGGTGACAACATTCATAAGCTTACTGTAATTCAATGATATTAGAAGATTATCACATCAGAGAAGAGTAGGATGTAGGCAAAGTGCTCTGCTGTACTTAGTAACTCAGTCATGTCCAACTCTGTGACCCCATGGACTGTAGCCCACCAGACTCCTCTCTCCATGGGGATTCTCCAGGCAAGAATACTGGAGCAGGTGGCCATGCCCTCCTTCAAGGAATCTCCCCAATCCAGGGATCAAACCCAGGTCTCCCGCATTGCAGGTGGATTCTTTACAGTCTGAGCCACCAGGAAAGAGTCATAGATAAATTAAATAAGAATTATGGAGGACAGTACATAGGAAGTACTGGGGCAAGTATGCGGAAACGCCAGCCCTGTACATAAGGTGTAGGTGAAGCAGGCATTGGTTGGGCAAGGGATGCTCAGAGAGCACGAGAACAGCTGTCTTGAGTGGCCCGACCATACATAATACAAAAAGAAAATTAATGGCACAATGTCAAGTGAAAACCTTCAGAGATACATTGTGATTGACCATGAGTGAGGGACAGATGGAAATCTCTCTTATGCTCCTGGAGTAAAAGGGAAATACTTGCTTATCCAAGGCACAGAGTGCCTCATGAGTTTTTCATCCTAGATTCCTTTCTAGGTGCACTGTTGGTGGTCAACTGCAGTGGACTGCAACTTAACCCTTGTAGAATTGAGTGAGATCAAGCCCTGAGCCTTTGGAGTGGAGGCACTGACTCCAAGGCCCTAGACTACCAGAAAACTAACACTAGGAAGTATCAAATAGGGAGAACTCACACAAATAAAACCTCTTGAATACACTACCCAGTATCACCCAACCACAAGTAATACCCTGTGCAGGACGCCTCATCTAAAAAACAAACAAAACAAAAATACAAACCCAATCACTCAGCCTTGTCCATGAGAGGAAAAGCAAACAAACAAAATCTCAGCACAAATCTTGCCCTATATGAAGCTTACAGAAACCAGTGGACCAACCTTCTGCTACTGCTTCTGCTAAGTCGCGTCAGTCGTGTCCGACTCTGTGCGACCCCATAGACAGCAGCCCACCAGGCTCCCCCGTCCCTGGGATTCTCCAGGCAAGAACACTGGAGTGGGTTGCCATTTCCTTCTCCAATGCATGAAAGTGAAAAGTGAAAGTGAAGTCTCAGTCCTGTCCTACTCTTCTCGACTCCATGGACTGTAGCCTACCAGGCTCCTCCGTCCATGGGATTTCCCAGACAAGAGTACTGAAGTGGGGTGCCATTGCTTTCTCTGGCCCTAATGCTAGAGTCAGACAAAGACACTACAAGGAAAATAAGACAAAGGACCAATGTGCCTTATGAAAAATCCTCAACAAAATACTAGCAAACCAAATCCAGCAGCATATTAAAAGAACTCTACACCATGACTGAGTCAGATTTATTCCTGGAATAAAAAAATGAACAATCAATGCAACAAACCACATTAATAGAACAAAGGGAAAAAAATTATCATTTCAATTGATGCAGAAAAGGCACCTGACAAAGCTGAAAATCCCTTCATGATAAAAATATTCAACCAACTAGGAACAGCAGGTCCTGATCTGTTTTTTTCTCATACAACCAATTCCGACACCATCTACCTGCAGGCAATGGCAGACCCCATACATTAAGGGCTCAGTTCTATAAGTTAAGTCAGTTCTGATGAGGTGGATGAACCTAGGACCTATTATACAGAATGAAGTAAGTCAGAAAGAGAAAGATAAATATTGTATTCCAACACATATATATGGAATCTAGAAAAATGGTACTGAAGAGCTTATTTACAGGGCAGCAGTGGAGAAACAGACATAGAGAATAGACGTATGAACATGGGGAGAGGGGAGGAGAGGGTGAGATGTAATGGAAAGAGTAACATGGAAACTTACATTACCATATGTAAAATAGATAGCCAGTGGGAATTTGCTGTATGGCTCAGAAAATTCCCACAGGGGCTCAGTATCAATCTAGAGGGTTGGGATGGGGAGGGAAATAGAAAGGAGGTTCAAAAGGGAGGGGATATATGTATACATATGACTGATTTATGTTAAGGCTTGACAGAAGACAACAAAATTCTGTAAAGCAAGTACCCTTCAATAAAAAAAAAAAAATAGAAAGGAAAAAAAAAAAAAGAATTAGGAAGTAAAGCTGGAAGGAAGGAAGAATAGTAGCAACTACTCAATTTGGAAAGGGAAATAAACATACTCAAAAATTCCAAGAAATTAATAAAAATAATGTATTGTGAAACAGGCTCTATGAGAAATGGTTGAGTGATTTGTGGTTATTAGCTTATGAAGTAAAAAGCAAAGAAGCAGCTTAATACTTTTCACAGAAAAGTGCTCATATGGGAGTACTCCAATGAGAACAAAATTATAGCTAGTACAATTTAAAAACAACAGAAAGGATTTTAGACTCATATGAGGCATTAGGCAAAGGTTACTGATAGTGGACAGATATATATTAGTTAAATACAATTAAGGTTAGTTCGGAGAAGGCAATGGCAACCCACTCCAGTACTCTTGCCTGGAAAATCCCATGGACGGAGGAGCCTGGTAGGCTGCAGTCCATGGGGTCGCTAAGAGTCAAACACAACTGAGCGACTTCACTTTCACTTTTCACTTTCTTGCATTGGAAAAGGAAATGGCAACCCACTCCAGTGTTCTTGCCTGGAGAATCCCAGGGACGGGGGAGCCTGGTGGGCTGCCATCTATGGGGTCATGCAGAATCGGACAAGACTGAAGTGACTTAGCAGCAAGGTAAATCAAGGTGACTAAACACATTGATTAGTTGTCCATGCAGGATTTGTGACTCTGCAAAGCCATGTATATTTTTTTCTTGGTGTTGCAAGTAATTGGGAAGAGAATTTATTTTCTATATAAGTGCATTGGCTTGTTCCACAAGTTATTTTATAATCTTAATTCTATGAAAAACCTAAATGATGTCATTTTTAATATGTTCACGTTAGCACACAAATCTATAGTTAACAATCTTTGTTATTTAATACTCTTTCCAGTTACCATGGTAATTTTGTAAACTTTAACTTGGTTGCCCCCTGTAATTTAGGTGTTTGAGGTTACAGGAGAGGAACACAAGGATTAATCTGTTAATATCATGGGCTTCAGTTTTCCAATACTTAACATGAGTGGCTAGATTGGGTGATCTTTGTTTATCATTCTTTTAATTTTTTAAGTTCTCAGGAGTGATTTAAACCCAATTTTGATGCAAATGAAGCAGGCATATAGCCAATAGGAGGAGTTCTAACTTTATCCCCTAAATTACAGAATCTCTTCAATTTTGGCACAGAATTGTAAGAAATCTGGCTGCTTTACTTTACACCATCCTAAATGCATGGGAAAAGTATATGTATGCCCAGTTTTTTAAAAAAGTAAAAAGTGTAGAGGAGTATTATGCTGTAAAATTTCTCTGATGTTATACTAGAATTTTTTTACTGTTTAAAATTAGCATTTTCATTTGATCTTCATCAGGATTAGCTACTAGTCCCAACAGCAACTCTGAAGCTAAATCAAATCCTCTAATCTTTCAATAACAGTAAAGGAAAAGATTTTGGCTGGAATTAGACATACACAGATGGTATTCCTATATTCTGTGCTTTTATACATAGCACTTGCTACAAATGTGTACCCAAAAACTATGCAGGAAAAAATATTCGTCTGTGTTGATGATTTGAAAAAATAATTTCCCTATTGATTTTTGTAAAATAAATAAATTGTGTTGCTATCTATGATTTTATGGACACAGAAAGCCTTTTATCTGATAAATTTTATTATATATACATACCTTCTCTAATCATCTTTTCAATTTTATAAATGGATTTCAGTTCAGTCACTCAGTCATGTCTGACTCTTTGAGACCCCATGGACTGCAGCATGCCTGGCTTCCCTGTCCATCACCAACTCCTGGAGTTTTCCATTGAGTTGGTGATGCCATCCAACCATCACATCCTCTATTATCCCCTTCTCCTCCTGCTTTCAATCTTCCCCAACATCAGGGCCTTTTCAAATCAGTCATCTCTTCAAATCAGGTGGCCACAGTATTGGAGTTTCAACTTCAACATCAGTCTTTCCAACGAATATTCAGGACCGATTTCCTTTAGGATGGACTGGTTGGATTTCCCTGAAATCCAAGGGACTCTCAAGAGTCTTCTCATCATAGTTCAAAAGCACCAATTTTTAGGCACTCAGCTTTCTTTATGGTCCAACTCTCACATCCATACATGACTATTGGAAAAATTGTAGCCTTAACTAGAGGGACCTTTGTTGGAAAAGTGCTGTATCTGCTTTTTAATATGGTGTCTAGTTTGGTCATAACTTTTCTTCCAAGGAGTAAGCATCTTTTAATTTGATGGGTGCAATCAGCATCTGCAGTGATTTCGGAGCCCAAAACATAAAGTCTGCCACTGTACCACTGTTTCTCCATCTATTTACCATGAAGTGAAGGGACCAGATGCCATGATCTTAGTTTTCTGAATGTTGAGCTTTAAGCCAACTTTTTCACTCTCCTCTTTCACTTTCACCAAGAAGCTTTTTAGCTCCTCTTCACTTTCTGCCCTAAGGGTGGTGTCATCTGCATATCTGAGGTTATTGATATTACTCCTGGAAATCTTGATTCCAGCTTGTGCTTCTTCCAGCCACTGTTTCTCATGATGTACTCTGCATATAAATTATATAAGCATGGTGACAATATACAGCCTTGACGTACTCCTTTTCCTATTTGGAACCAATCTGTTGTTCCATGTCCAGTTCTAACTACTGCTTCCTGACCTGCATACAGATTTCTCAAGAGGTAGGTCAGGTGGTTTGGTATTCCCATCTCTTTCAGAATTTTCCAGTTTGTTATGATCCACACAGTCAAAGGCTTTGACATAGTCAATAAAGCAGAAAGAGATATTTTCTGGAACTCTATTCCTTTTTCAATGATCCAGTGGATATTGGCAATTTGATCTCTGGTTCCTCTGCCTTTTCTAAAACCAGCTTGAACATCTGAAAGTTCACAGTTCACATATTGTTTAAGCTTGGAGAATTTTGAGCATTACTTTACTAGTGTGTGAGAAGAGTGCAATTGTGCACTAGTTTGAGCATTCTTTGGCATTGCCCTTCTTAGGGATTGGAATGAAAACTGACCTTTTCCAGTCCTTTGGCCACTGCTGAGTTTTCCAAATTTGCTGGCATATTGAGTGCAGCACTTTCACTGCATCATCTTTTAGGATTAGAAATAGCTCCACTGGAATTCCATCACCTCCACCAGCTTTGTTTGTAGTGATGCTTCCTAAGGCCCACTTGACTTCACATTCCAGCATGACTGGCTCTAGGTGAGTGATCACACCATCGTGATTATCTGGGTTGTGAAATCTTTTTATACAGTTCTTCTGTGTTATCTTGCCACCTCTTAATCTCTTCTGCTTCTGTTAGGTCCATACCATTTCTGTCCTTTATTGAGCCCATCTTTGCATGAAATGTTCCTTTGGTGGTCTCTAATTTTCCTGAAGAGATCTCTAGTCTTTCTTGTTCTCTTGTTTTCCTCTTTTTCTTTGCACTGATCACTGAGGATAGCTTTCTTATATCTCCTTGCTATTCTTTGGAACTCTGCATTAGAATGGGTATATCTTTCCTTTCCTCCTTTGCTTTCCACTTCTCTTCTTTTCATAGCTATTTGTAAGGCCTCCTCAGACAGTCATTTTGCTTTTTTGCATTCCTTATTTTTGTGGATGGTCTTGATCCCTGTCTCCTGTACAGTGTCACGAATCTCCATCCATAGTTCATCAGGCACTCTATCAGATCTAGTCCCTTAAATCTATTTCTTACTTCCCCTGTATAATCAGAAGGGATTTGATTTAGGTCATACCTGAATGGTCTGGTGGTTTTCCCTACTTTCTTCAATTTAAGTCTGAATTTGGCAATAAGGAGGTCATGAACTGAGCCACAGTCAGCTCCTGGTCTTGTTTTTACTAACTGTATAGAACTTCTCCATCTTTGGCTGCAAAGACTATAACCATTTGGTGATGTCCATGTATAGAGTCTTCTCTTGTGTTCTTGGAAGTGGGTGTTTGCTATGACCAGTGCCTTCTCTTGGCAAAACTCTGTTAACCTTGCCCTGCTTCATTCTGTCCTCCAAGGCCAAATATGCCTGTTATTCCAGGTATGTCTTGACTTCCTACTTCTGCATTTCAGTCCCCTACAATGAAAAGGACATCTTTTTTTTGTGTTAGTTAGACATCTGGGTGCTAGTTCTAGAAGGTCTTGTAGGTCTTCATAGAACCGTTCAAATTCAGCTTCTTCAGCATTACTAGTCAGGGCATAGCCTTGGATTACCGTGATATTGAATGGTTTGCCATGGAAATGAACAGAGATCATTCTGTCTTTTTTGAGACTGCATCCAAGTACTGCATTTCAGACTCTTTTGTTGACCATGATGGCTACTCCATTTTTTCTGAGGGATTCCTGCCCACAGTAGTAGATATAATGGTCATCTGAGTTAAATTCACCCATTCCAGTCCACTTTAGTTCACTGATTCCTAAAATGTCGATGTTCACTCTTGTCATCTCCTGTTTGACCACTTCCAATTTGTCTTGATTCGTGGACCTAACATTCCAGGTTTCTATGCAATATTGCTCTTTAGAGCATTGGACCTTGTTTCCATCACCAGTCATATCCCCAACTGGGTGTTGTTTTTGCTTTGGCTCTGTCTCTTCATTCTTTCTGGAGTTGTTTCTCTACTGTTCTCCAGTAGCATATTGGGCACCTACTGACTTGGGGAGTTCATCTTTCAGTGTCCTATCTTTTTGCCTTTCCATACTCTTCTTGGGCTCTCAATGCAAGAATACTGAAATGGTTTGCCATTCCCTTCTCCAGTTCACCACATTTTGTCAGAACTCTCCACCATGACCCTACAGGGTGGCCCTACAGGGCATGGCTCATAGTTTCACTGAGTTAGATAAGACTGTGGTTCATGTGATTAGATTGTTTAGTTTTCTGTGATTGTGGTTTTTATTCTGTCTGCTCTCTGATGGAGAAGGATTATAGGCTTATGGAAGCTTCCTGATGGGTTAGACTGACTGAGGGGGAAACTAGGTCTTGTTCTGATGGGAAGGGCCACTCTCAGTAAATCTTTAATCCAGTTTTCTGTTGATGGGTGGAGCTGTGTTCCCTCCCTTCTATTTATCCCAGGCCAAACTATGGTGGAGGTAATGAAGATAATGATGACCTCCCTCAAAAGATCCCAGGTATTTACGGCTACACTCAGTGCCCCCAACCCTGCAGCAGGCCACCACTGACCCAGGCTTCCACTGGAGTCTCCCGGACACCCACGGGCTAGTCCAGGACAGTCTCTTGTAGGGTCCCTGCTCATTTCTCCAGGGTCCTGGTGAATAAGGTTCTGTTGTGCCCCCTCAAGAGTCTATTTCCCAGTCCGGTGTAAGTTCTGGCAGCTCTATAGTGGGATTCATGGTGACTTCCTCCAAGAGGACTTATGGCATACCCAAGTCTGCTGCACCCAGAGCCCCTGTTCCTGTGGCAGACCACCACCAACCCATACCTCCACAGAAGATGCTCAAACATAGTTCTGTCTCAGTCTCTGTGGGGTTCCTGGGTCGTGGTGCACACAAGGTTTGTTTGAGCCCTCTGAGCGTCTCTGGCGGGAATGGGGTTTGATTCTAAACATGAATTCGCCCCTCCTACCATCTTGCTGGGGCTTCTCCTTTGTCCTTGGACGTGGGGTATCTCTACATGGCCAGTCCAGCAAAGCACAAATGGATTTAAATTTGCTTAATATGTATGTATGTGAATGCAGTCAGTCAAACACTTTCAACTTTGTTATATATATTATTTGAAAAAATATAAATGTTTATCAACTTTACTATTACTTTGAAATATTGTCAATCTTTTTTTTTTTTAATCTCCCCTTAATAGTAATGACATGGCAAAACTTTAAAGTAACTAGAATGCATCACTCTTAATTGATTCAGTAATAAAATAAGAAAGTTCAGAGTATGCATTAATGACCTAAAAAGGTACTATGTGAACTAGAGCTACAACCACGTCCAGTATGACATTATTAGACACATAACAATGGATGTCCACTATGACACATTGTTCCCAATAACCTGTACTATCCCTTTTGACAGAGTTGTCTACCTCAGTTTAATTAAATGCATAAAAAGGTAAAATTATATGATATTTCATCTCTATAAATTCACAATGGCATCAACAGTTTAGCATTTAACTGATTGAAAATAGTTTTCTATTAGGAGGACAGACCCCCCAAATATCCCCCTCTCTGTATATGTCTATATCAATATCAACTCATATTTATATTTATTTAAAAATACTTAAGTCCTTTATATAACATAGAAGAGTAATTCAAAATTAATATATTCATATACAGATACATTTTTAAAAATTTACTGTCTGGTAAATAGAATATGAAAGGCATCAGACAAAGAATAATTTAAATTAGATTAAAGTAGCATTTTATCTGCAAAAAGAATATATTGCCATATATTTCTTGCCCTTTGAAAATATTATTTTGATGCATGAAAGAGTTTGGTTTTTTATTAAGACAGTACTACTTCTACCCCCAATCTCCCTAATGTTTTTCTGGGAGATTTTTTTTTCCTTTGCTTATTACCTGTAAAAATTGAAATGTTTTTATTTTATTATCCTTGGACTTTTTCTAGTTAACCAGAAAAATGCTAGTTACTAAATATCTGTCATAAGAAAATTATTGTTAAATGTTTTCAGATTAATATTATAGATCTCTTTCAAGGTTTTATATTTTAAAAGAAAAAAAAATGAAATCCAATACAGTAATTCAAAAGTGTTGTCCTTCTTCCATACAAACATTCAATAAATGTGAATAAATTGGTCAAGGATGGCAATTTCAGGAAAGTCAAAATGAGGAAAACATATATATTTGAAACTGGACACCTTCACAGTATTTTTCAAATTCAATAGCTATCATACCCATTAATATATTAAGACCAGCTCTGGAGAAATTGGGGGTATTCAGCCCTGGGATTTCTTTGGAAGGAATGACGCTAAAGCCGAAACTCCAGTACTTTGGCCACTCATGCGAAGAGTTGACTCATTGGAAAAGACTCTGACGCTGGAGGGATTGGGGGCAGGAGGAGAAGGGGACGACAGAGGATGACATGGCTGGATGGCATCACTGACTCGATGGACATGAGTCTCAGTGAACTCCGGGAGTTGGTGATGGACAGGGAGGCCTGGCGTGCTGCGATTCATGGGGTTGCAAAGAGTCAGACATGATTGAGCGACTGATCTGATCTGATCTGAAGGTATTCTTAACAAAACTCAGTAAGAGTTGGTGATTTTATCATTTAATTCTCATTCCAATACAACTGCTTATTAAATTATTCTTTGTGAAGACTTCCATATGCACTTTATTCTTAAACAGTGGGAAATGTTCAATAAAAGAAAATCCATAATACAAAAAGAATTTACCATGAATTTAGGAGTAATGCTTTTTACATTCTTATTCATGCCTGGACAGTATTGTAAATGCTTTCACATTTGGAAGAGAGTGTTCTTCAATATTAATATTAAAGCAAACTTTTATCTGAGAGTTTTTGTACTATCTATTTAACATCTCAAACACTCAAAGGCATAAACTCCTTATAGCCAAATTCAGACTTAAATTGAAGTAGGGAAAACCACTAGACTATTTGAAAGTGAAAGTGAAGTTGCTCAGTTGTGTCCAACTCTTTGCGACCCCTAAATCAAATCCCTTATGATTATACAGTGGAAGTGACAAATATATTCAAGGGATTGGATCTGATACACAGAGTGCCTGAAGAACTATGTTCATAACATTGTACAGGAGGAGGTGGTCAAAACTATCTCCAGTAAAAAGAAATGCAAAAAGGCAAAATGTTTGTCTGAGGAAGCCTTACAAATGGCTGAGAAAGAAAAGTGAAACACAAAGGACATAAAGACACATATATCCATCTGAATGTAAGGAGAGATAAGAAAGACTTCCTAAGTGAACAATGCAAAGAAATAGAGGAAAACAATAGAATGAGAGTGACTAGGGATCTCTTCAAGTAAATTAGAGATACCAAAGGAACATTTCATGCCCAGACATGCACAGAAAGGACAGAAACAATATGGACCTAAAGAAGCAGAGGATATTAAGAGGTGGCAAGACTACACAGAAGAGCTATACAAAAAAGATCTTCATGACCCAAATAACCACAATGGTGTGATCACTCACCTAGAGTCAAACACCTGGAATCTGAAGTCAGTGGGCCTTTGGAAGCATCACTACAAACATAGCTAGTAGCAGTGATGGAATTCCAGTTGAACTATTTCAAATCCTAATAGATGATGCTGTGAAAGTGCCGCATTCAATATGCCAGCATATTTGGAAAACTCAGCAGGGGCCATAGGACTGGAAAAGGTCAGCATTCATTCCAATCCCCAAAATGGACAATACCAAAGAATGTTCAACTACCGCACAATTGCACTTATCTCACACATTAGCAAAGTAATACTCAAAATTGTCCAAGCCAGGCTTCAACAGAACGTGAACCAAGAACTTCCAGATGTTTAAGCTGGATTTAGAAAAGGCAGAGAAACCAGAGATCAAATTGCCAACATCCGGTGGATCATAGAAAAAGCAAGAGAATTCCAGAAAAACATCTACTTCTGCTTCATTGATTATGCTAACGCCTTTGACTGTGTGGATAACACAAACTGAAAAATTCTTCAAGAGATGGGAATACCAGACCACCTGACCTGCCTCCTTAGAAATCTGTAGGCAGGTAAAGAAGCAACAGTCAGAACCAGACATGGAACAGTGGACTTGTTGCAAACTGGGAAAGTAGTATGTCAAGGCTGTATATTTTTAGTTCAGTCACTCAGTCATGTCCAACTCTTTGCGACCCCATGAATCGCAGCAGCCAGGCCTCCATGTCCATCACCAACTCCCGGAGTTTACCCAAACTCATGTCTGTTGAGTCAGTTATGCCATCTAGCCATCTCATTCTCTGTCATCCCCTTCTCCTCCTGCCCCAATCCCTCCCAGCATCAGAGTCTTTTCCAATGAGTCAACTCTTCGCATGAGGTGGCCGAAGTATTGGAGTTTCAGCCTCAGCATCAGCCCTTCCAATGAATACCCAGGACTGATCTCCTTTAGGATGGACTGGTTGGATGTCCTTGCAGTCCAAGGGACTCTCAAGAGTCTTCTCCAACACCACAGTTCAAAAGCATCAATTATTTGGCTCTCAGCTTTCTTCATAGTCCAACTCTCACATCCATACATGACCACTGGAAAAACCATAGCCTATTGTCACCTGCTTATTTAACTTATAGGTAGAGTTCATCATGTGAAATGCCCAGCTGGATGAAGCACAAGCTGGAATAAAGATTGCCAGGAGAAATATCAATAACCTCAGATATACAGATGATACCACTATAATGGCAGAAAACAAAGAGAACTAAAGAGTCTCTTATGAAAGTGAAAGAGGAGAGTGAAAAAGCTGGCTTAAAACTCAACATTCAAAAAAACAAAGATCATGGCATCCAGACCCATTACTTCATGGAAAATAGGTGGGGAAACAATGGAAACAGTGACAGACTTTCTTTTCCTGGGCTCCAAAATCACTGCAGATGGTCACTGAAGCCATGAAATTAAAAGATGCTTGGTCCTTGAAGAAAAGCTATGACCAACTTAGACAGCATATTAAAAAGCAGAGGCATTACTTTGCCAACAAGTCTCCATATATTCAAAGATAAGGTTTTTCCTGTAGGCATGTATGGATGTGGAGAGTTGGACCGTAAAGAATGCTGAGTGCCCAAAGAATTGATGCTTTCAAACTGTGGTGTTGGAGAAGACTCTTGAGAGTCCCTTGGACTGCAAGTAGATCAAACTAGTCCATCCTAAAGGAAATCACTCCTGAATATTCATTGGAAGGACTGATGTTGAAACTTAAGCTCTAATACTTTGGCTACCTGATGTGAAGAACTGACTCATTAGAAAAGATGCTGAATCTGGGAAAGGTTGAAGCTAGGAGGAGAAGGGGATGACAGAGAATAAGATGGTTGGATGGCGTCACCGACTCAATGGATATGAGTTTGAGCAAACTCCAGGAAATGGTGAAAGACAGGAAATCCTTGTTTGCTGCAGTCCATGGGATCACAAAGAGTCAGACAAGACTGAGCAACTGAACAACAACAATGAATTTTTACATCTATCAATATAAGAAAAGAATGGAGCTTTATGATATAAAAGTTTATCAAACCCTTTTTGTGGCCTGAAAAGAGAAAGTGAAGTCCCTCAGTCATGTCAGACTCTTTGAGACCCCATGGACTGTAGCCAACCAGTCTCCTCCGTCCAGGGTATTCTCCATGCCAGAATACTGGGGCGGGTTCCATTTCCTTCTCCAGAGGATCTTCCCGACCCAGGGATCAAAGCCAGGTCTCCCGCATTGGAGGCAGATGCTTTATCGTCTAAGCCACCAGGGAAGTCGTTTAAGTTGTATGGCCTACCTCACTTATAAAATCAACTCTATACAATGGCACAAAAAAGATGTCACCCTAAGGATGGGATACTGCTGAATAATGGATATATGTTACATGTCTTTTCCCTAAGGAAATCCTTACGTTCCTTATGAGTAATAGATAATATAACTCACAAAATAAAAAATTTTAAACCAGAAGAGAAGCTTAATAACATATAATGGTAACCATGTTGCTGTTAGTCAATAACTATAGATTAACATCTTTGTGCTAATAGAAGCCTAGGATGTATTTGAAAGATGGGAAATTCACTTTAAGCTTAGACTAAAATCTTGAAGCATCCATCTGCCTCCCCTATTGAAGGGAACAGAGTTGAAAGGTAGCCAACACTCCAAGACAGATTAACAGCCAAAGACCTTCAAATATATATATATATATATATATATATACACATACATATATACACCTACAAATGCCCTAAAACTTTTTTAAAAGTATCGATAAATAGTTTGCAAAAAATATGAAAAGAAATAAACCTCCTTAGCTATAAAGTTAAGAGAGAGCATTAAAAAAAAAAAAACTGTTCTGGAAACAACTATGTAGAATATTTAACAATTAGTATTAATGAGACTTAAAATTTTTTCCAACATAAAATGAGTGCCTACATTATAATATGATAGAAATGGCCTACAGAAGATTTAGAAGAATGTGAAAATGAAATGAGCAAGCTACATTATCATGACTAAGATAGAGGTCTTTATTAATTACTTAGGTGAAAGAAACTTGAAATTAGAAGTCATACATAATTATTTTATTTATATTATTTTTTTAAAGTCCATGATTTAGGAATATAGCAGAAAATGGTTATGTGCCCTTTTAATGTCATATAGAGCATTGCCTAAGAGGCACACTCAAAGATTATTTATCTATTTGAATGTAATTTTATTGATTCAATTATCATGGAACTAAAGAACAGACTCTCAAATTGTTTGTTAAATTGATTATTTTGTCTGATAGCAAAAAAATTTTTTTCCATCTATTAGAAATGATAACCTCAGAGGTGACAGTTATATGGTCCTGTAATACATAGGGTAATGTAACTATAGAAGTAGTATAGCCAGTTCTATACTTAACTTTACAGCTTAATTCAACAATTTTCTTTAACAACCATAAATTTCATAATTTTAAGTCCTTTCCAAACCAGCTTAACCATTGTGCTGGTTTCCTCACTTAATTTAAATAAAATTTTGACATATGTGTGTCCTATACTTGAATGAGAATGTGGTATTTAACTTTTTGAAAATTATACACTTGTTGTTTTGTATATTACATATAATGAGTTTTTTGCGAATAATAGAAATCCATGTGATAAAAGCAAATGTAAGAGTGCCAGTAAGGAAACTATTACAATAATCTAGGAGAAATACTAATGATAAAACTTGGTCTAGGAAGAAGGCCTCCTGAGAAATCTGTATGCAGGTCAAGAAGTTAGAACTAGACATGGAACACAGACTGGTTCCAAATCGGGAAAAGAGTACATCAGGGCTGTATATTGTCACCCTGCTTATTTAACTTATATACAGAGTACACATGAGAAATGCTGGGCTGGATGAAGCACAAGCTGGAATCAAGATTGCTGGGAGAAATATCAATAAGATCAGATATGCAAATGACACCACCCTTATGGCAGAAAGTGAAGAGGAACTAAAAGAGCCTCTTGATGAAAGTGAAAGTGGAGAGTGAAAAAGTTGGCTTAAAATTCAACATTCAGAAAACAAAGATCATGGCATCTGGTCCCATCACTTCATGGCAAATAGATGGGGAAACAGTGGAAACAGTGGCAGATTTTATCTTTCTGCTCCAAAATCACTGCAGATGGTGACTGTAGCCATGAAATTAAAAGATGCTTGCTCCTTGGAAAAAAAGCTATGATCAACCTAGAAAGCATATTAAAAAGCAGAAATATTACTTTGCCAAAAAAGGTTCATCTAGTCAAAGCTCAGCTCAGAAAGCTGAGCACTGAAAAACTGATGCTTTTGAACTGTGGTGTTGGAGAAGACTCTTGAGAGTCCCTTGGACAGCAAGGAGATCCAACCAGTCCATCCTAAAGGAAATCAGTCCTGAATATTCATTGGAAGGACTGATGCTGAAGCTGAAATTCCAGTAGTTTGGCCCACTGATGCGAAGAACTGACTCATTGGAAAAGACCCTGATGCTGGGAAAGATTGAAGGCAGGAGGAGAAGGGGATGACAGAGGATGAGATGATTGGATGGCATCACCAATGCAATGGACATGAGTTTGAGTAAACTCCACAAGTTGGTGATGGACAGGGAGGCCAGGCGTGCTGCCGTTCATGGGGTTGCAAACAGTCGCACATGACTGAATGACTGAACTGAGGATGGAAGCAATAGAAATAGAGCGAACTGGTTGTATTTAAAACATGCAGTGGAAGGAAAACATGAGAAATAGTGTTGGATGTATAGCATGAGGTTGGATATATAGCATGAGGAAAAAGACCTGTTCAGGAATACTTCCCAAGTTTTTTGTTTCAACACCTAAGAAAATCAGGTGCCAGCAATGAAGGCAGAAGGGATGTAGTTACGATATGAAAGAGTTTTGCAAAGAATTCCATATCCTCAAATGCTCTACCCACTCTGTGATTTAATAATATTTTAATTTAGTTTAAAACTCTAATAATATACCTTTTTTGTATTTTATTATATTTGAGTTAAGGTTGTATTGTCTTACAAACCAGAAAACAATGATTTTATATTTTCGTGGTCTTGTATGTGTGTGGAGGATATGTGGATCAATGGAAAACTATGTATTATTTATGCGCTATGGTACATCCCTCCAATTTATGTGATTCTTGTTCTATGGGAGGTATTTTACAACTCTGAAATATGTAGAAAACTAATAGCAATGCAAATTAAGTCCTTTCTAGTAGATGTTCAATTGACTTCCCAGTTTTGCCTCTTTCCGCTATGCATTTCAATATTCCTGTTTTATAACTATGTCTGTTCTTTGAAGGATTCTTTTTCTAACTGCTTATAATATCTACCTGATTCCCTCATTCATTAATGACTAAAATAAAATCTTTAACATGTGTTGATTTTGATATTTCCCTGAGAGTGTTATCTCACATTTTATTTGGAAAGCTATCTTTCTATATGTTAATTTTATTACATTTTATTATAACATGATGTGTTTTCCCAGTTTAGTTCAAGTTATTTGCATTACATCCTTAAAATTCTCAAAGTAAGGCATGAATAAAATACGTTTGAAAAGAATACCCCATCTCTAAACTACATTTTTCTGAATATATCCTTGAAATAAATGTCTTCCTAATGAAAAAAAAATGCTTGCATGTTCTCTCTCTTTTCTCATTTAGAAAGAGGAGAAATAATTAGAAAAAGAGGTAGCACTGTAAATGCCTTTATTGAAAAGGATCTTAATCCCAGTCTAATGTTCCTACAACTTGCTGATAAGGAATAATTGCTGCCTGTCTCAGAGAGACTGGCAGTGAAAATCAGCCACTATTTACTAACACATCCAATTTCAAAATCAAAGTGCCCCAACAGTAACCTTCCATTATAACACACACAAAAAAATGATTTTAAGCTAATTTTGTATTCTGTGAATCAAATTGATACTTGGAGCAATTACTTTTAACCTAAGTAAGTCACCAAATGAAAGTTCCATCTTGCCCAAGGAATGCTTTATATTTACATGTTGTTTTGATGTGTGCTCCTCAGAGACAAAATACTTTCCAAAATAAATGATGTAGCCAGAAAATACAGTCTTGAAGTCCTGCAGTCAGAAGTAAAACAAATAAGCCAACAAGAAAAAGAAGAAGAAGAAAAAAAAAAAAAAACTGGCAACTCTCATAAAATTGCCTCTCACTTCTTCCCTCAGGCCTTTTCCAGGCTGTCAGCTCTTTCAGCTAGGAATAGATCCAAATTTTGTCTCCATATATAAATGCCAAGTTTGCCCAATGTTTCTCGACTTCAAAAATAGATGTTTCTCTTTGATAAAGTTGTCAAATTATTTTAGGAGATTTTATTTGGCAACTGATAGGAATTCATCACTACAGGTAAACTAAAATTGTTTCCGAAATGCTAATGGAAAGAGAAACACAATTAGTTTTCCAAGATAATCAAGGTGTAAGTGGGAAAAACCAATTCATAAAGCATATTTGGGAATTACAGAGTGTTGTACAAAATGAAACATTAACACATGAAAGATAAGCAGTTATGAGAATAAAGAACATTCAAGGAGCAGAGACCGATTTAGGCATTTAAAGCCTAAAGTTTATTCTTTTGGGGAATCTCACTTTTAGAAAAAGAATGCAAAATTGCACACAAAAAAATTACTTAGACCTCTTCTGAGTTTTTGAGAGGCTTGGGCTTCCCTGATAGCTCAGTTGGTAAACAATCCACCTGCAATGCAGGAGACTCTGGTTTGATTCCTGGGTGAGGGAAATCTGCTGGAGGAGGGATAGGTTACCCACTCCAGCATTCTTGGGCTTCTCTTATGGCTCAGATGATAAAGAATCCATCCACAATGCAGGAGAGCTGGGTTCAGTCCTTGGGTTGGGAAGATCCTCTGGAGAAGGGAAAGGCTACCCACTCCAGTATTCTCGCCTAGGGAATTCCATGGACTGTATAGTCCATGGGATCACAAAGAATCGGACAGGACTGAGTGAATTTCATTTTCACTTTGAGCAAAGCAGAGCTATGAAGCTTAAATTCTATCAAAATAATTCCATCTCTATTGAAGAAAAAAAACTATTTTCAAAGTATTGTTCAATTATTAACTCATTAAAATAACTCATTTATTAAACATTTAAAATACCCCTCATCTGTGAGGAATGAAAAAAGACAAGTGCATGTCCCCTAAAAGTAATAAGTTTGGCGAGGTCAAAATACATTAATTAAATAATAAAAAGGCCATTTTTGTAAAGGAAGTAAGACATAAATTTATTAAAGAGGCTATGTATGAAAATTTAGGTAATATACTAATATACAAAAAATTTACACATAGCCCTACCAGTCAGAGATAACCTATGTTACTGTTTTGCCCATCCACAGATAGGTAATATTGGTATTCTCATGACTATATCATATGTTCAGATTTATATCTCTTTTATTTATATTAGTGTAGTTAAAATTACTTATCAATATATTAAAAATATGTAATTACAGTTAAAATATGTTAAAATATGTTTAAATAGTCCCCTGCTTCTGGAGAAGTTTTGCTTTAAATTTTTACTCTTAAATGTTACCAGAGCAAACATTTTGAAATACATATCTGAATGTCTGCTCAGAGTCCTGCATGTGGAATTACTTGCACAAGATGTTATTTTTTATATAGTTTGTACACATTGCTAAGTTATTCTTAAGAAATATTTTACCAATTTAAGCTTATAATAATTTGAATTAAGATAATTTTAATTTTATATCATCCTTATTAACATTGATAGTTATGATTTATAAACAATCAAAACTTGATAGTCAAAAAATGTATTATAGTTTTGCTTTACCTAACATTTCTTGAATTTGCTTGTAGATGAGCAAATTTTATGATTGTTAGCCCTTTCTATTTCTTCAGTAACTTGTCCAATTGAGTTCATTATTGCTTTTCTTGAGGGTTTCTGTATTTCTCTTTGGCTTTTTTGGTCACTTTTTATAAAAGCAAAAGAAAACAAAATCATAGTATAATCAAGGTGTTTTAACTGGGTAAATTTTTTTTTCTTGAAAAGTATTGTTCATACTGAAATATAGAAGAATTGGGACTACATGTTAGACAGCAATAATAAATGGAGAAAGTCCTATGAATCTATATTGCAAGCCTCATAAAACTAGTGATTCTATTCAGCAAATATTTACTAGATACATCTACACAAGAATTATACAGTTGCTAAATATTAGAATTTCACAAAGCATGTGATATTGAGATGACTTGAGAGAGAATAAGCCTGGGTTAATATGAGAAAGAAGAACAGACACTTCACAGATAGGGAACAGCATTTAGACAGGCACAGAGGGACAAAAGCAGGGATACAACTGCTAAGAAATTCAAAGTAGCTTATTGACAAAGAATAGAGAAATTAGGAAAGTTGATGCATAAAAGTGGAGAGATGGACAGAATTGAACATAGTTTTAAAGCAAAGTAATCACCTGCTCAAATTTTTGCTTAATATAGATTAAATTTCAAGGACCTAAGGAGAGACTTTACCAAAAAAAAAAAGCAAGGAAAACAATTATATGTTAACTAAAATAGTCCATACTACAGCTATGAATGACAACCTACTCCAGTATTCTTTCCTGGAAAATTCCATGGACAGAGGAGCGTGGCAGGTTATAGTCCACAGGGTCACAAAGAGTTGTCCATGACTGAGTAACTGAGCACAGAGCAGAGCTATGAAGAGGACTTGCCACAGAACTCCCAGCAGAAATGGAAATAAAGGGATGCACATTTGAAAGAGACAATTGAGAAAAATTGGATGAGTGCAATGAGGCAAATAAAAGAAATACCTGAGCTTTAGAGACAGTAGCACGTTTTAGCAAGATGAGACTTCTGAGGAAAATACAAAATTTGGAGAGACACAATGAGTTTCATTTTGATCATGTTGATTTTCACGTGCCTGCAGGTCATGAAGTAATAATGTCCAGTAAGTAGCATTGTTAGGGTTTGGGGAAAATTGGCATTCAGCGATTTACTTTTGAATTATTTATTTAAGAAAGTTTCCAGAAATTTAAATTATTTGAACCAGATAGGAAGTTTTTCTCAAGTTCATCTGCACTGTCCAGTATTGTTAATAGTTCTGGTCATTATTTCCTCCTCACTCCAACTGTCATTTCTTCTACTCAGATGCTCATTGGGTCTCACCAGCTGGGTTGCCAAACTTTTATAATTGGTCAGTTTGGTTTCAGTCTTGCCCCCTTTCTAACCATTCTCCAGCTATTGCCAAAGGGACTTTTGAAATATATATGATTAAGATTTTTTTTTTAGTCTTATTTTTTCTTAGTCTTTAGAAAATGATCTGTAATATAAATGTTTACGAGGTGTTTTCTCTTCTCTCTCAAAACTCATATTTTTAACCTTAACACCCACCAGAATTAGGAACATGTCCAATGCTTTATCCAGTGTATATTCCTTAAGGCTAAAATATGAATCTATGGTCATATTCTAATTATTGACTTCTCTTTCTCCTTTACTAGACCATTATATTCTGGAGAAAATGTTTCTATTCACCTTAGAACTTAAGTATCCCTAGCACTTAACTCGGTACGTGACACTTTGAGGGTACTCAAAATATTTTTAATAAATGACTTCTGTTTCCTCTGAGAGAATACAATATTCATGTTTGAAGAAGGTCTTGAATGAGAATCTATGACTGCAGTTTATTATTCAGGATCCAGTCAGTAATACAAACGCCACACCAGGAGTTTCAATAGAAAGAACATTTAGAGCATTGGTTCGACAGACATTGAAGGTTCAACAGATTAAGTGAAAAACTGGATCAACATGAAATAACAGCAGCTGCCAGCCATTGAGTTGGAGAATCAAAGGATATGATTTGGGTTTTTACAGAGCCCAGAAGCTCACTGAAGAGATCCCAAAGGTGGGAATGGGATCTCAGAGGAGAAGGCGTCACTCAGCTGGTTCTTATATATCTGAGAAGGCAAAATGAGATTGCTTCCGGAAGTACTAAGAGAATCTGGAGAATTAAATGAAGCTGCTGAGATGTAAGTCCACACTGGTGCTTCATTTCTAGAAAAGCAAGAAAACATGAAGATAAAAATACCTTCTCCTTTCCTCTTTCTTAAATTTGCTTTCTAGTACTGTTATTTGTAGAACCTAGTTGAAAGCAGGTAAAAACTTTAAATTGGATTTGCATAATCACAGCCCTAAGACCCAAAACAGAGTCGATATTTTTTTTTATAAACTCAAAGCAGATGGATAAATTTGGAGCTTACAGTATAATTTGATAAACAGAATATGCATAAACTAATTTGGCCTTAAAAATTTATTGTTGAATTCTAATAAGTAAAAGAAATAAGGATTCTGACAAAAAAATGATGAAAATCATACCTATTCAGAAAAGTAAGGAAAGATGATTTACCAATATCCTAAAATATTAAGGGCAGATCTTGCTTTTACCTAGCTGTAATGATGTAATATATACAATAAAAATGAGCTCATTGAATTCATGGATGCCCCCTGGAAGGTGTTCCAGGTTTGAGGACTTATCAGGCATACATTATACCTTGTGCAGACTTCACACATCATGGCTTTGGCTAACATTTTTTGGCCTTGACTTTCCTTGAGGGAACAGAAGTGTTAAATGAATCTGCACCTCAGAGAAGATTCCAGGGCTGGGGAAAGAATTTGTGGACTCGTTAATATTTACTTGAAACCATAAGAGAGGATAAAATCTCCCAAAGGAACTGTGTAGCAAAAGATAAAGTACCCAGGATTGTGCTTTGATAGCAATAATATTTAAAGTTTATGGCAAGGGATGGGGAGAGAAAAGGCGACTGGAAAATACTAAAAGATGCAATTCAGGAAAGATGGGTCCTGCTATCCATTACTGTTTTAATTTGCATTTTTATTAAAATCTAATTGAATGTTTTTCTCATATTTAGTGGTTATTTGTTTTTCATTTTATGAAGATTATCTTTTTATTTCTATCAAGTTTTATTTTGGAACTTTCATGTTTTTCTTTTAGACATTTCTATGAACCTTTAAATATAAAGTTGCATCATCAGATAGCAGGAAATCTTTTTTTTTTAATTTTAGCTTTTATTTTCTTAGTGAAAGTATAAACTGGAAGAATCTTCTTTTTTTTTTTTTAACTTTACAATATTGTATTGGTTCTGCCACACATCAACATGAATCTGCCACGGGTGTACACGTGTTCCCCATCCTGAACCCCCCTCCCACCTTCCTCCCTGTACGATCCCTCCGGGTCATCCCAGTGCACCAGCCCCAAGGATCCTGTATTGAACCTGGACTGGCGATTCGTTTCCTATACGATATTATACATGTTTCCAGGCCATTCCCCCAAATCATCCCACCCTCTCCCTCTCCCACAGCAGGAAATCTTTAATGACGTCATTTTAACTGCTCCTCTGCAACAGCCTTGAATTTTAGTTGCAGTTTGAGAAATATTGTGCCAAAAATACAAAGTGTTTTGAAAAAGCCCAAATAAATAGAAATGCAGCAGAAGCTGTGCCAGTATCCTCTTTTTCCTTCCCCTTCCTGCCTTTTTGTTTTGATAGGCAGAATTCAAACATAAATGTTAAGGATGAGGAATTGATGTCTTTAAAGCAGACTTCTTGGATTTCAATCTTATTTTCACCATTAACAAACATAGGCTCCTGAGCAAATTATGTACCTTTATGACTCAATTTCCTCTTCTGTAAAATTAAAATATATGTCACTAAGTAAGGTGATTGTGAATCAATTGAATTGATGCATGAAATAATTTAAATGAGTGCTTGCACATTAAGAAACACCTAATAAATAACATTTTGTACATTTTTTTCATTTCTACTCCTTTTGACTAGCATACTTTAGTACACACTATTTAAGGATTTCTTTCTCTCTTCCTCTCTCAATACGTGTATGTATGTGCATAAAAAACATATATTAAACATGAGAAAATAAGGCCTAAAGAGGATGATATTTTGATCTCAAGAACAACAAATGGGCATTCAGTGACAATCATAGCTATTAGGCTACATTAAACAATCTTTTTCACCAGTGTATCAAAATAAGCTGAAGTGCTTGTTAAATAAGATTGTGAGCTCCTCTCAGTCTAACTGAGCAACAATCTGTAAAGACTAATCACAGAAATTGCATTTCAAACTACTGCTTCAGTCTTCACAAACATACTAAATCTGGAAATTTTTGTGCAGAAAATATTCTGATTCAAAACGTGCATGAAGGGGCAGCATGGAGGAAGGGAGCTTCCAGTGATGGAATATATAGAGCACATATATTATGAAACATCTAAGATCTTTTCTTGTAACTAAATCTTGGAAAAATTCTCCCTTTGATACAGAAAGGCAAGGAAAATTGATGGCTCAGATGATAAAGCACCTGTCCACAATGCAGGGGACCTGGGTTCGATCCCAGGGTCAGGAAGATACCCTGGAGAAGGAAATGGCAACCCATCCCAGTACTCTTGCCTAGAAAATTCCATGGATGGAGGAGCCTGGTGGGCTACAGTCCATGGGGTTGCAAAGAGTCGGACACGACTTAGCAACTTCACTTTCTTTCTTTTCCTTCTTTAAAGTCATATCAGAAGGCTATTCTCTTGGCTCTTAAAGAAGATTCAAAATATATGCAGTGATGGTTTGGGTGACAAATTTAAGGTATTTTCTTTCTTTCTTTCTTTCTTTATTATTTGGAGGCTAATTACTTTACAATATTGTATTGGTTTTGCCATGCATTGACATGAATCCGCCACAGGTGTACATGTGTTCCCCATCCTGAACCCCCCTCCCACCTCCCTCCCCATACCATCCCTCTGGGTCATCCCAGTGTGCCAGCCCCGAGCACCCTGTATCACACATCGATGGACTGGTGACCCGTTTCACATATGATAATATACATGTTTCAATGCCATTCTCCCAAATCATCCCACCCTCTCCCTCTCCCACAGAGTCCAAAAGACTGTTCTACACATCTGTGTCTCTTTCAATTCATTAATGGGATACATACTTGCTGGTTTATTTTTTAAACATCCATCAGTGGAAAGCTTAAAAAAAAGACAAAATTTTCTGCTTTCATTTTGACATAGTTACATTTTACCTTTATAGTAACTGACCTCACATCTATGAGACTGAAATGAGATAATGTCTGTAAAACTTTCTATAAATTATAAAATGTAATGGACTGATAAATGGCTTTTATTATTTTACTTTTATGACTACAGTAGTACTTCTACATTACTTGCCCACTTTATATGTGTCCTTTTTTTTTTTTTTTTTAATCAACAGATACATTAGTAAACTAAACTACTGTGTCTCAAACTCTACATGGTAAGGAATTAAAGCAAAAAGGACAAACAAGATAATATTATTACCACAAATTGTTCATGATCAGTTAAAGAGATTCAAAGACTAATAGGAAAATTATAAGCACAGAAATATTAGATACAGTGTAGACAGAGGAGATAAAAGAGGAATTTTAAATCTTTGGGGTTTAGGAAAGACAAAATAAATATAGGAATGTGAAAAGGACCTCATAATGAGAATGGGATTGAAAGGAATAACAGAGCAGAGAAGCATAAGCAGATAAAAGAACAAGAGGCATCTGAGATCATGGCATACTCATAAAACCAGTAGCTATTCAGCTAGATGTCCCACTATTTGGGGGAAAGTAAAAAATAAGCTTAGATAGGGTAGAGAATAAATTTTTTTTTTATTCACTCATTCAGTCAATGTTTGATTATCTTTATATGCTCTGCTAAGGAGCATAGGTATTACAGAACATAGGTAACACAGGGTTTTAAGCAAAGGACACCCCATCCCCATAATTAGATTTACATTTTATTTGTAGGATTGAGATGGGGCCAGAGACAAACATAATTGTCTTCATGGACAATGATACCAGGGAGAAGTAAAAAGTGCTACTGGGATATAATTAAAATAAATAATATTAATGAATTTGAGGTAGTAAATGGGAAGACGAACAAGAATTCTGGTTTTTATGATTGAATAAATGAATTGTGGTATCATCCTCTGAGAAAACTATCTTGAATGAAAGACGATTAATTTGCTTCTGTACCTTATAACCATTTATTATAACCAATGGCATATTATCCCATGCAATTGTGGTTATCTGATGCCTTCTTTGGCTGAGTATGGGTAAGAAACTGAGATCTTTAAATTTGTAGGTAGTTTTTAATTCACAAGCACTTAAACCAGTGTTTGGCACATAGTAGGTACATGTGCCATGATTGTTGTATTGAATTGAGTATGTGTACTACCGCCTTTAAAATAGACTCCCAAATTACCAAAATTATCATCAAGGAAATTCAATCCACAGAGAAACATTTACATGATTACAGTTGCTAAACTTCTGAATTTACCAGCATGAATCCTTTCAGAAAAGGCATCTTCAGCTATCTGAATTGCTCTTTTCACAATTTTAGTTTCACTGACTTCCATTTCAGAGATATTTATAGCACATAGATATTAGCTACTGAGATATATTTGGTAATCAAGTAAGATACCTGTTTATCATGAGTTCTAAAGCATCAGAGGAGTAATTACAGCATGAGTGCAGAAGCCCTGGAGCTTTTTTGAGTTATAGCTGTCTTTGAGACATAGTCACTCCTCTTCCTATTCTTTTTTTTTGTTTGTTTTTTAACTCTCTGCCTCATTACTGAGTGATATTTATAAAAATAAATAAATATATACAATTTTAACTTACCACAACAAAGTTGTTAACAAAATAGAAGACGTCTCCTGGGAATAATGTTAAATTTGTATGACTCAGGTTTACAAAAACCTGTCAACCTGCAGCTAGGTCCTACTTTTAAAAGGCTGGAATATATAGGACACAGTAAATATACTTTAGTATTTGAAATTCAGCATTTTAAGCACAAATCTCATTATTTATCACAAATAAACATACTACTCTTCAAGTTCTTCCCAAATTAATGAAGTTCCTATCTAGTCAGTCTCTAAAGCTACAACAGCAACAATAACAACTTCCCTACCCAAAACTTGGGTTCTTGATTTCACTCTGACCATTCTCTGTCATCATTCTCTTATATTCACCATAAATATACATAAATAGAAATAGTACAGTTATGAATAAAGTGGCTAACATGTATTGAGCTCTTTTGATGTGCCACAAACTGGCCTAAACATTTCTATGGATTATCATTTTACTTTTATCATTAAAACATTCCATGAGGTGGAAATTGATGTTATCTTTACTCTATCCTGGAAGAAACTAAACCACAAAAAGATTAAGTACCTTGCCCAAGGATATATATGTTTCCAAAGTAAGATTGCCGGAATTTAAATTATTGCTTCACTATAGCTAGTCCTTGGATTTTGTTGAATTATTTCATTAGTTCAAGACCTAGGGACCAAAAATCAATTTGCATTAGACAGAGGGGGCTTCCTGAAACATGGGATTTTTAGGGCTAAAATTGACACAGACCTGGAATCATTGATCATTTTTCCATGTTTGAAAAATGAGAATAGTAAAAGTGACTACCTTTAACAATTTTGCTGAGTATTAAATAATAGTATGTAGGGTATTAACATAATAACTGACTCATAGCACTCAATAACTGTTAATTCTTGTTGTCATTATTGTTATTTCTTCTCCTTAATCTTTCTTGTCCTAGACTCCCTTGCTATTTTCTGTTATATATATTGCTTCCCAAATTATCTTATAAAATCTAGAATCATAATGCTATTCTCATACTAAAAAATATGTAGTGACTCTACATTGCTTATTTTTTAAAATGTCTATTATTTACTGTAAAGTATTTGTAATCCATTCTTTTTGCTCTATAGTGGAAAAAAAGCAAGGTCTGTGGGCAGATATTCTGGGCTTTGGATCCAGTTCTACAGTTTCTTAGCTGGGTGGCCTTAAGAAATGCCAAATCTTCCTACATTTTAGAATTTTAATTTTTAAATGAAGGGCCATTATATTTATTTTGTTGAACCTTTGTGAACATTGTTGTTATTTGTTGTTTAGTCACTAAGTCACATCTGACTCTTTTGCAAACTCCTGGACTGCAGCCCACCAGGCTCTTCTATCCACGGGATTTCCCAGAAAAGAATGCTGGAGATTTGATAAAATTGTTGTAAATTGTGTTCATGACCATTGTTGTTGTTTCATTGCTAAGTCATGTCTGACTCTTTTACAGCCCCATGGACTGTATCCCTCCAGACCCCTCTGTCCATGGAGTTTCCCAGGCCATTTCCTTCTTTAGGGGATCTTCCTGAACAAGGGAACCAACTCACACCTCGTGCATTGGCAGGTGGATTCTTTACCACTGAGCCACCAGAGAAACCCCTTGCTGATAATAGATCTCCAATAAAAGCTTACTTATTTCTACCCTCTGTATTTTTAATTCTGCCTTCTCTTTCAAATTTGTCACTGCCCCCTCACCTGTATACAAAATGCAACAATGCCAAAATAGTTTAAACCCAGTATTTCATTTACCATGCTATGTCCTTTCTATATAATTTCTCCTCCCAACTTCTTAGTTTGAAGAATTCTTCTTATACTTTAGAACTCAGGTAAAAATGTCATCTTAGAACATTTCTCTGTGGAAAGTTTTCTAATAAGGTCCAAAAGATTATTACTGCCCTTTCTATTTATCTCCATTACAGAGCTTTACACATTTAAAATTATTAATTTACTTATTCTGTATCTTCCATTATCATGTTGTGAACCACCTCAGTGCTTTATATGGTATTTTGTATTAATAGCTATGGAAAGTAAAACTCTTTTAATGATCAGTAAAATTAATGGATAAAATGACTTGTCCTCCTATCTTTTATATATGAACTTGGGTTCAACCAAGGATCTGGCACTTGAAAAGGAGCTCACTATTCTCAATTAATGAATGATTAAATGAAAGGAAAAATAATGTATTCAAATGGGCATTGTCCTCTGGCTGTTTCCTTACTTCCTTGGTGACTCAGTGGTAAAGAATCTGCCTGCCAATGCAGGAGACGCAGGAGACTCTGGTAGGATCCCTGGGTTGAGAAGATCACCTGGAGAAGGAAATGGCAACCCATTCCAGTACTCTCGCCTGGGAAATCCCATGGACAGAGGAGCCTGGAGAGCTACAGTCCACGGGGTTGCAAAAGAGTCCGACATGACCCAAGCAACTGAGCATGCAAGTATGCACTCACACACACACACATACATATGTATTTTAAAGGTACTTTTATTTCTCAAAATGTATTATGGAAATTCTCTGAGCCCTATTTATAAATCCTAAAGCTTGAGAGTCTTAAAAGCATCCAGTCTTATGACTGCAAAAAAAACTTTCTAAAGAAAGTGCTTCTTTTGGGGAGATAAGAGAAAACTTCCTCATATTTGGCATTTTGGCAATAAAACTGAGAAAGCACCTAGATTTTCTGAAGTTGACAAGCCTTATACTTTAGAGAAACAGAAACTTCAAATGCATTTAAAGAATACTGGCAAACTCTCAGATATCCCATTAAAACTATATAGGTGAGTTTAGTATTTTGTATATATATATATAAAATTAGATAGCTATTTGTACTAAACAAAAATATCTGGAAATATTAAGATACTAGGTGGAAGAAGATCCATGATAAAGTAAAGCTAAGTTGACCTAGATATTGGGACTAATAATAGGCCCTGAATATGCACATTTAAGTGTTCAAATATTCCAAGTGTCTCAAATTGGTTTGTTATGATGAAACATTGTAGTAATTAGAAAAGCAAATAAAATATGTATAAATACTCCTGTTTGTTTCCCATGGTGGAAACATGGGATAATTAGTTTGTATATGAAACTTTGTATAAATTCCTCATAGAGATCCATGACTTTAAGACGTCATTATTTATATTAACAAAGCAATGTCATAACTGTGACAATGCATGATATTAAGAAGTTATGACTAGTTTGGGAGATGTTTTAATTAGTAAATAGTTCTATTGATTAAATCTAAAGTTTTATTATATGAAAATATGAAAGAGTTTATGATAATAGTACTGGAAGGGCCCAGTCTGAATGCCAGCTGTGGGAATAAATGGAAAATAATGTACCTATGAGAAGATGCAATGAAAAAATTTATAGAACTGGATGTGAGATGTAAGCAGAAGAGAGATTTAAAGAAAAGGATCCAGAAAAAAAGAACACAACAATGACTGGCAGAAGAGAAGGATGAATGATGAGATGAAAACAAGAGACAAAGTAAAGAAGAAGAGAAAGGTAATGAAGAAAGCAAACAAGTCTGAGAAATAAAACTGTATAAAAACAATATTAACATACAGTGCTTACTAAGTGTGGGGAAATGATTTGCATCTATTACTTTCATTTTCTAAAGGAAAGTTTCACATCTAATGTAAGTACTCTTTTTATGACCCATAATATCACATACCTAATAACTGTCAGGGCCAACACTCTAACTCTTGCTGGAAATCACTCTAATAACAAGTTATCATTCATTTTGAGAGTAATGGGCGAAGAATCTTTTGTTCAGGATACTGGTTGGTCTAAATTACAGCTTAAGTAGAGGATATTGAGCCACAGATAATATAAAAGTACATAGTAAAAAGGTGAATGTTTCTTACACCAAATCAGCAGGAATTGACCAAAAAAAAGTAGAGATAAGCAGGAAGAATAATCAAAATTTAGATACCCTTGATAAGTTATAGCCACGGGGCTACAATTCAGACACAGTTGAAGCCTCAAGTCAGTGCTTATGGTGATTAACTTAACCATGTGATTCTAGGAGGTTTACTTCTTTTGTCCCTCGGGTTTTTGATGTTACAATAGCATCTAACCTTGGAACATCTTACTTTCATGATCAGTTAACAGATTTTTGAGTGTACACCATGTGACAGGAGCAGTTCTTAAGCACTTTACTTATATTAGCCTATTTACTCTTTCCCCAAATCTTAAAAGATAGGCCATACAATTTTCTTCACTTCATAGATAAAGGAATGAGCACAAAGAGATTAAGTAACTTAACCGAAGTCAGAGTTAGGATACCAGGAAATCTGACCTGGGATGTCACATCATTAACCTAACCTGAATACATTAACATTTAGAATAATATAGATTCTAAACTATTAGAAAATAAGTGTAAAATAAAGTTAGGATCATATCCCTATAATGGTTTGTCAGCAAGCATTCAGGAAATGATTGGTAGGCCTATAAGTGATGGTAGTAATACTTACATGTTTATAGAAAATTGCAATTTAGGAGGCACTTTCGCATATAGTATCTCAGAAAATAGCACAAAAAACCTACAAAGTCAGCAGCAAGGAGACAGCAACTCAGAGAGAAAACTGTTTGCAGATTCATGAACTGATAATGACTTTCTAGTCTTTTTTGTTGCACACTGAATATTCTTTTCTCTTCCTTCTTTCTCCTGATTTTATGTACTCTGTATGTATACTATATTTTCTAATTCATTATGCAATTAACTACTTTATTATAAGAATGTAAAATGCTATCATGTATCATAAAGGCATTCCTTGAGAATATGCATCATGCCTCTCCAACTAGGTTGGGAACAAGCCTATGTTTTATACTTTATATTCCATAGAAGCTGAAGGACACGTTGTGCCTGATAAATACTGTTGATAATTTGAAGGTTTTGGTAAGCAGCTTTTTGAGAGCTTAATAGATAGGACCCTTTGATCTCTCTTCCTTTTGAACAACACTGAAAAAACTGCTGAGGTTCTTAGACTTTGCACTGGAAAATTTGCAGGATATAAAAATGATTTATCAGATGAAAACAAATAAACTTCTAAAATTTTTCAATTCAACCTTTATACTGATAGAGACATTTAATCTGAAAAGCAAGATGAAGCTGGAGAAATCATGAAGAATCTTGTGTCACGATGTTACCTACCATTTCTACTTCAATATACTGAGAAGAAATTGAAATACAGGGTTCCCAAGGTTAGAATGGGCAAATGATGCGATTATAGATTACGGATACATGTTAAGTTATTAGAGAAGGAAAATAAGACAGCTGCATGAAAGTTTCACAGTTGGTGCAATTTCATTTAGCTCCAAGGATAACAAACACCACTTGAAAGCACAAATACATTACAACAGACAACAAAAGCAGTTAGATTTGCCTGTGTTAGCTTTTTTACACATAGACAATGGGAAGAATTCATGATTGGAGACTCTTTCAAGGTCAAGGAAGCTAGCATTCTGTTCCTCAGTTTTAATTTTTAATAAAAATTACCCATAATGAACATTTTACCTTTGAGATATCTTTGCCTGAAGGCATCTATCTGAAAAAAAGAACTCCAGACCCACATTAGAAGTATCAAATGAAATAATATATTCTTAAGTGTTTTGGAAATTATTTACATGCTTTATTTTATAAACAGAAAATTCTGAAAGAGATGGGAATACCAGACCACCTGATCTGCATCTTGAGAAATCTGTATGCATGTCAGGAAGCAACAGTTAGAACTGGACATGGAACAACAGACTGGTTCCAAATAGGAAAAGGAGTACGTCAAGGCTGTGTATTGTCACCCTGTTTATTTAACTTATATGCAGAGTACATCATGAGAAACGCTGGATTGGAAGAAACACAAGCTGGAATCAAGATTGCCGGGAGAAATATCAATAACCTCAGTTATGCAGATGATACCACCCTTATGGCAGAAAGTGAAGAGGAACTAAAAAGCCTCTTGATGAAAGTGAAAGTGGAGAGTGAAAAAGTTGGCTTAAAGCTCAACATTCAGAAAACGAAGATCATGGCATCCGGTCCCACCACTTCATGGGAAATAGATGGGGAAACAGTGGAAACAGTGTCAGACTTTATTTTTCTGGGCTCCAAAATCACTGCAGATGGGTATTGCAGCCATGAAATGAAAAGACGCTTACTCCTTGGAAGGAAAGTTATGACCAACCTAGATAGCATATTCAAAAGCAGAGACATTACTTTGCTAACAAAAGTTCGTCTAGTCAAGGCTATGGTTTTTCCATTGGTCATGTATGGATGTGAGAGTTGGACTGTGAAGAAAGCTGAGCGCCGAAGACTTGATGCTTTTGAACTGTGGTGTTGGAGAAGACTCTTGAGAGTCCCTTGGACTGCAAGGAGAGCCAACCAGTCCATTCTGAAGGAGATCAGCCCTGGGATTTCTTTGGAAGGAATGATGCTAAAGCTGAAACTCCAGTACTTTGGCCACCTCATGCAAAGAGTTGACTCATTGGAAAAGACTCTGATGCTGGGAGGGATTGGGGGCAAGAGGAGAAGGGGACGACAGAGAATGAGATGGCTGGATGTCATCACTGACTCGATGGATATGAGTCTGACTGAACTCCGGGAGTTGGTGATGGACAGGGAGGCCTGGCGTGCTGCGATTCATGGGGTCGCAAAGAGTTGGACACGACTGAGCGACTGATCTGATCTGATCTGAATAGCAAACCATTGCAGTTTTGACATATATTTAAGATGCATGGAATATATATTCTGGTGATGATTTTGTCCCCAGATAGCTTGCTGGCAATAGTAAATACACTCAAGTAGTTTTATATATAGGTACTAAGGGACTCTGTTAAATCACAATAAAATGTTTCATAATCAAACACATTATAAAAATGTTCAGAATTCCTAATATTTAATATGTATGGTGAGTTTCCAAAACTAAAGAGACTATTATATTTAGTGTAGTTAAAACAAATTTGTCCTTTGGTATCCTTTTTCATTGAACACCTTAACTTTGTGTTCCCTGAAACAAAATTCAAGAAATACTAAATTCATCATGTAATCCATCCAAATTGAATTTTTATCTCTCAAGTGGAAGTGTGAGCTAGAGGGAAAATCTCCTTGATATTCTAAATAATTTAAGATTACAAAGTATATTCCATAATCTGATGCTGTTTCTAAACTATTATGAACATGTTTGCCTATTTAAAAAGTGTTTTCCACTTTACTAAACCAAAGGAAAATTGCAAACTAAATTGTATAACATTAATTAGTATGCCATGATTTTAGATGTTTCTGTGCTCTTCAAATTAATGAGTGCTTATTTGTGTACCATGTGAAAGAAATTTTGCTGGATAATATCAATATGTAGATGAAAGAAAGTCATAAGCTTTGCCATTAAGAAATTGAGTATATTGGAAGAAGAAACATAAACAAACTAAAATATAACTAAATATGTTAAGAACTACAGTCAGGATATTAACAAGGTGCCAATAAAGAATAAAGAATTGACAGGAGAATTCTGGGAAAGTTTTGCATAAAATGGGGCTTTGAAATGGCCTTGAATGATGATTGGAATTGGACGCTGAGAAGAGATACAGTGGTAGGTAACAGGGAGAATAAAAAATCCCAAAGGCATTGAGGCATGAAAAGCATAGTGTATGTTCAAGGTGGGATTCCCAGGTGGCGCTGGTGTTAAAGAACCCACCTGCCAACTTAGGAAGACATAAAAGATGTGGGTTCATCCCTGGGTCAGGAAGATCCCCTGGAAGAGGCACCGCAAAGCCACTCCAGTATTCTTACCTGGAAAATCCATGGACAGGAGAGACTGGCAGGCTGCAGTCCATAGGGTCACACAGAGTGAGACAGGACTGAAGCAACTTAGCACACGTGCATGCAGGTTGAAGTATGGCAGAAATGACATAATGGCCATATGCATTCCTTTTAAATATATCTAATATTATACTATTTCAGGGACTAATTTTTTTCTGAAATCAATATCGCCCTTGCAAGTAAACTAACAAATTTTGATGTCAAAGACAAACATAATAAATACTTAATTTTAAAGAGCTATCCATTTGGTTTATTAACTTTTCTGACCTCATAATCACAATCAGCAACTTTAATGAAATAATTGCTTATACAAATGCCTGATTTGACTGATTTATCTTAAAAACAAACAACTTTAAATGAAATATAAAAGAAAGTGTGTGATTGATTTAACAGTTATTTCTATGTAGTCATTACAGACATTAATTTCTTGGCATTTAACTTTCTCTACTTACTGAATCTCACTCTTTCATTATTGCTCCATGGTCTTGTACCTTTACTAAATAAAGTTTCTCTTTCTGTTATTTCATTCAAAACTGCCTTTAATTAGTAATCCTTTCTCTTAGCAATGTTCCTGCATTACACAGGACTTTTTTTCTACTCACGTATCTACTCAGTGGTAGCTGGGTTCTGAAAAATAAGCCTGCTTGGGTATTAGTTCCCCCCTGCCAACAAAAACAATTGATTTTCTTCTTCCTAGGTTGAAGTCAGTGAGAAGAGGAGTTCCAAATGACAATCTATGTCCACTCTACTAACCATGTCATAGTTAATTAAATTAAATATGCTATATTTCAAGCAACTCTCTGAGGAATGACTTAGAAAAAGGATTTAATTATGTTTTAAATGTACCTCAGAGTGCTCAGACTTGGTAGTGAAACAAGATTCCTGTTGGGAATCATTTATTAAGTGATTACTATATGCAACTGTGGAGCTCTTAAATGAGTTAGAAGACTTTTTACTCTATATGAGAATCATGGATCGCACATGTAACTAACAGCTAGACTATGTACATGTTTAGCCAATTCAGGCACTGTTAGGAAGTGTTCAGGAGCAATCTCAAAGTTTCATCAAGGCATGGTACTGAAAAACAACTGATTACTGGTAGAAATGAATTACCAATAGAATTGAATCAAAGTAGATTTTGGTTGAAAGTCATTTGTGAATTTTTATTTCCACTAATCGGGAGGCAAATATCCATTTATCCATCAAGTTTTCATCATTTGACAGCTACAAACTTGAATGGTGATTAAATTCTTGGATACTTTTTCCAATAGACTCCAAGATCTTCAAATGCTAAGATATTTTGTACCTTTGTATGTCTTACAGCACATTACTTTTCTGAATAAATATTCTAATCAGTGGGAAAATTGGTACCAAATTAAAGGAATCATCTTTCTTTAAAGAGCATCACAGAAGTTTGCTGTAACTGTAGCATAATTTGTTTAGCACACACACAAAAAAAACGAGGTCAGCTACCCTTTATCAAATCATACCTTTTATTTCTTTATAAGACATCATTATCAAATAAATTATTTAATTATTTATTGCCCATCCCCATCAAAATATAAGGTGCATGAAAGGAATCTTTTCATGGTTTTATTCTCAGCATTCAGGACAGTGTCACATATTAATAAAAGTCAACCAATAAATATTTTTCAAAGATAAGTAAGTGAATATTGGATGGAAGATAATGACTACTTTAGATTTTGATAGGAACTGGAAAAACTGATCTCTAGAAAGTTTATATTTATTTACACCCCTACCAGCTGGGTATGATAGTGCTCTATGCTTTGTACGCTATCTCAATCTTGTCCTTATCTCAATCTTGTCCTTATTGAATGGTGACAAAAATCTTCTTTATAAACTTGCTTATCCCTGTTTATTATTAAGGTGAAGCAACTTTTCATATGTTTCGTAGATATTTACACCTCTTTATTATCTCTTCCTATTCTTTACCATTTTCTTATTGAGCTGTTTGCCTCTGTCTCACTTGTCTTTAATTTATATATTTATATGAACTCTTTCTAGACTGCTTGTCTGTTATGTGTTTCAAGGTTTCTCTTTCAATTTATCTTTTCTTCTTATATTATGAATCTCTAAGTCTTTCTTGAACTGCTGGGTTCCAACACCAGCATTGCCTCTCACTATTATGTGACTCTGAGCAAGTTATTTAACTGTATCTAAATTGTTTCATCTGTAAAACCAGAATAACTGTAGAACTTTTAACTTTCAGGATTATGAAGATTCAGTGGGTTGGTTATTTGTCGTATGCTTAGAATAGTATTGGCATATAGTAAGTCCTATGAAAGTGACTGTTATCTATGGACCTAGAATTTGAAATCTTGGAGACTAATTCCAAACTCCCAGTCCATCCTTTCACCCCATGACAAGAAAGTGGGAGTTTCAAAACATATCAGACAAAATAAACTTTAAAATCAACACTATTTAGAACTATAAAGAAGTAGACTATATAATGATAAACGGATCAACACAAGAAGAGGATATTACACTCATCAACTTATATGCATCTAATATAAGAGCACCCAAAAACATAAAACATGTATTAAGAGACATAAAGGGAGAAATCGATGGGGATTCAAAAATTTAACCATAAAGTCACTCTACAGCCCACCTATTCCACTCCTAAGTATATATACAAGAGAAATAAAACATGTATTTACATAAAAAATTATATACCAATACAAAGAGCAGTATATCAATAGCCAAAAAACAGAAGAGCTTAAATGTTTATAAATTAATGAATAGATAAATAAAATATAATACAATGAAATGTTATTCGGTACTGAAAAGAAATACTTATTAGTATATGCTCCAACATGAATGAAGCTTGAAAAACCTATGCTAAGTTTAAAAAGTGAAATCGCTCAGTTGTGTCTGACTCTTTGTGACCCCATGGACTGTATGTAGCCTACCAGGCTTCTCCATCTATGGGATTTTCCAGGCAAGAGTACTGGAGTGGGTTGCCATTTCCTTCTCCAGGGAATCTTCCTGACTCAGGAATCGAACCCAGGTCTCCTGCATTGCAGACAGATGCTTTACCCTCTGAGCCACCAGGGAAGCCCAAGTTTAAAAAGCCTTTATGAAATATCACATATTTTATTACTCCATTCATATGCATTGTTGAGAACAGACAATATATAAAAAACAGAAAGAAAATCAGTATCTGCCTAGAGCTGGGAAGGGTGTAGGAGAGGGATTGTGACTGCTAATAGGTACAGGGTTTCATTCGGAGGGGGAAGCAAAATAATCTAAAATTAGATTGTGGTGAGGTCTGTCCAATCCCGTGAATATACAAAAAAAATTGTATGTTTATAAGGGGTGAAGTCTATGCTTTTTGAATTATTTTTTAATTGACCTATTTAAAAGAAAACAATGATTTCCTTTGTTGGACAAAACAAAAAGTGGTTTATATACCTTTTGCACACATTGCTGTTTATTTGGAATGGCTAAAATTGTATTTATCTCTATTCAGTAAAGTGTCTAACCTTTTATTAGATTCTAAATAACAACTTTAGGCAATATTCTGCAAGAAAATGATGACAGTTTTGTCTCTGTTTAACATTCTCAATGATACCTGTATTTGAGTTAGTCAAGGTTGTGTGCATTAGCTTTGCAGATTTAGAACTCTTCATTAATAGTCTGAAAATAAAGTCTTAGCCAGTTTACAAAATATTTTATGCTGTAGAAATGATTTTTCTTTTTTCCAACTGATCTACTAAAAGGCTATGATTCAGCCCCTTCACAATAGAGGACTTGTAAAGCCCAGAAAAATGTAAAATTCACAAAAATAAATCCTGGGACTGATGATCAACATATTATCAAGAATCTAACAGCTTTCCTCCTACTCCACTTACTCCCCCACCCATGGCTAAACACACAAAAATGGACACGAAATAAATTTGTATGACTGAAAAAAGATTTTGCATCTTTTCCTCCATTTTCTTCTTTTTTTGGCTCTCAGCTGAAAAATGGAGTGACTATGTGAAAAAGAGAGAATCTCTCTTCCCTGGTGGCTCAGACAGTAAAGCGTCTGCCTATAATGTGGGAGACCGGGGTTCAGTCCCTGGGTCGGGAAGATCTCCTGGAGAAGGAAATGGCAACCCACTCCAGTATTCTTGCCTGGAAAATCCCATGGATGGAGGAGCCTGGTGGGCTACAGTCCATGGGGTTGCAAAGAGTCAGACACGACTGAGCAACTTCACTCCACTTCACTTCGTGTGAAAAAAGTACTTAAGCGATATGTTTTAAATCTTTTGGACACTGCTTTTTGAAAGAGAGTGTTGCCAATCTTCTTCAATATTTCTAACATATGCATTTAAAGATTTCAACTTCAGGGGGAAAATAATTAAAATGGCCAAAGAAAGGAGCAAAGAAGGGATAGTAGTAGTACATTGTGTTCATGAAGGTATTGTCTCTGTAAGTTAAGCAATGATATTGAAACAAACATGGGAAGCTACCAAGTGGAAGGAAGCTTTGAGTGTTAGAGCTTCACTGTATTTTATATATGAACCAATATCAGGAATTAGAGGTTGCAAAAGTTTCAAAAAAGCTCCACTAGATGTATATTTGTTATCTGTTGGTAATCTGGTAAAGGGAATCATTTGAATTAAGTTTTGTATCTGTAGATTAGAAAGCATTTATAATTCTTAGTTAAATTTTATTGGAGTAACATTAATCTACATGCCCTGTCAGTTCAGATCAGATCAGTCGCTCAGTCGTGTCCAACTCTTTGCGACCCCATGAATCGCAGCACGCCAGGCCTCCCTGTCCATCACCAACTCCCGGAGTTCACCCAGAATCACGTCCATCGAGTCAGTGATGCCATCCAGCCATCTCATCCTCATCCTCTGTCGTCCCCTTCTCCTCATGCCCCCAATCCCTCTCAGCATCAGAGTCTTTTCCAATGAGTCAACTCTGCATGAGGTGGCCAAAGTACTGGAGTTTCAGCTTTAGCATCATTCCTTCCAAAGAAATCCCAGGGCTGATCTCCTTCAGAATGGACTGGTTGGCTCTCCTTGCAGTCCAAGGGACTCTCAAGAGTCTTCTCCAACACCACAGTTCAAAAGCATCAAGTCTTCGGCGCTCAGCCTTCTTCACAGTCCAACTCTCACATCCATACATGACCACAGGAAAAACCATAGCCTTGACTAGATGAACCTTTGTTGGTAAAGTAATGTCTCTGCTTTTGAACATGCTATCTAGGTTGGTCATAATTTTCCTTCCAAGGAGTAAGCGTCTTTTAATTTCATGGCTGAAGTCACCATCTACAGTGATTTTGGAGCCCAGAAAAATAAAGTCTGACACTGTTTCCACTGTTTCCCCATCTATTTGCCATGAAGTGATGGGACCGGATGCCATGATCTTCGTTTTCTGAATGTTGAGCTTTAAGCCAACTTTTTCACTCTCCACTTTCACTTTCATCAAGAGGCTTTTTAGTTCCTCTTCACTTTCTGCCATCAGGGTGGTGTCATCTGCATATCTGAGGTTATTGATATTTTCCTGGCAATCTTGATTCCAGCTTATTTCTTCTAGTCCAGCATTTCTCATGATGTACTGTGTATATAAGTTAAATAAACAGGGTGACAATATACAGCCTTGATGAACTCCTTTTCCTATTTGGAACCAGTCTGTTGTTCCATGTCCAGTTCTCACTGTTGCTTCCTGACCTGCATACAAATTTCTCAAGAGGCAGATCAGGTGTTCTGGTATTCCCATCTCTTTCAGAATTTTCCACAGTTTATTGTGATCCACACAGTCAAAGGCTTTGGCATAGTGAATAAAGCAGAAATAGATGTTTTGCTGGAACTCTCTTGCTTCTACCATGATCCAGCGGATGTTGGCAATTTGATCTCTGGTTCCTCTGCCTTTTCTAAAACCAGCTTGAACATCAGGAAGTTCATGGTTCACATATTGCTGAAGCCTGGCTTGGAGAATTTTGAGCATTACTTTACTAGCGTGTGAGATGAGTGCAATTGTGTGGTAGTTTGAGCATTCTTTGGCATTGCCTTTCTTTGGGATTGGAATGAAAACTGACTTTTTCCAGTCCTGTGGCCACTGCTGAGTTTTCCAAATTGGCTGGCATATTGAGTACAGCACTTTCACAGCATCATCTTTTAGGATTAGAAATAGCTCCACTGGAATTCCATCACCTCCACCAGCTTTGTTCGTAGTGATGCTTCCTAAGGCCCACTTGACTTCACATTCCAGGATGTCTGGCTCTAGGTCAGTGATCACACCATCATGATTATCTGGGTCGTAAAGATCTTTTTTGTACAGTTCTTCTGTGTATTCTTGCCATCTCTTCTTAATACCTTCTGCTTCTGTTAGGTCCATACCATTTCTGTCCTTTATCGAGCTCATCTTTGCATGAAATTTTCCTTTGTTATCTCTGATTTTCTTGAAGAGATCCCTAGTCTTTCCCATTCTGTGGTTTTCCTCTATTTCTTTGCATTGATCGCTGAAGAAGGCTTTCTTATCTCTTCTTGCTATTCTTTGGAACTCTGCATTCAGATGTTTATATCTTTTCTTTTCTCCTTTGCTTTTCACTTCTCTTCTTTTCACAGCTGCCCTATCAGTTAGTAGACAACAAATCGTGATAGATTTCACCTAGGTGAAAGTCACAGAGCACAGATGTAATGAGGGCTCTATGAAAACACTGAAAGACAATTGAAATAGACTGAAGAAAAGCACTATGAAGATAAGAAGAATAAAACATACAAATATCTTGATATGTTAAATGAGATGGAATCTGAGGAACACAATAAAGACTATTAAGAAGGCATCTCTGCATTAGATGAGACTTTGAAACAAATATCTGTTTAAATCTTTTTCAGTTCTCAAATCCCATGATTCTATTAATGGTATGTGTCTTTACAATATGTGGTTAACAATTTTGGCTGAGCAGATTTATTTTGTTTAAATTTAATAGTTAGTTACCAGTGACAAGGCTTCCCTAGGCTCAGCTGGTAAAGAACTCATCAGCTAATGCAGGAGACACTAGAGTTGTGGGTTCTGTCCCTGGGTTGGGAAGATCCCCTGAAGAGGGAAATGGCAACTCACTCCAGTATTTTTGCCTGGAAAATCCCATGGACAGAGGAGCCTGGGGTGCTACAGTCTGTGAAATTGCAAAGAGTCAGACATGACTCAGTGCACATGCATGTATAAATGCATCAGTGACTAAATTTATGTAAAAGGGCATTCCACTTATTCATGCTTTTAGGATAAAAATTACTTGCTATCAATATACACATGTGGATAACTTGTCTTGTTTCATGTATTAAGTGATTCAAATGCCAATGCTAACTTCCTTATAATTTCTATATTTAAATAAAAAGTTCAATTTATGAATTTTTAATATATTTGCTTTCATACTTCCAAAGTTCTTTTTGGTTCCTCATAGTCTGAAAGAAAATATAATGTAATTGTTTCATGCTTGCTTTCTTTTGCAATCCAAATCAGCAGGGACAAGGATTAGTTAAACTACAGCTGTTGATACTCATGATTTATTTATTTAGAGTATTTTAAGATCTTATTTTATGATTTACCAATGAACAAAAGGTAAAAAATAATAGACGTTTACTGATGGTTGTTGATTCTCAAGAGAGTTTGCACTGCCAATGCCGTGTGGAATCTGTGCTTACAAAATTATAATTTCATGATACTCTACAATTTTCTAGTTTTGGTAGGTTTCTTCCTTAATAGTGTAGTTGAGCCAAAACTTGGTAGCACTATTCTTTTACAAAGCAGAATAGGAAAGTTAGGAAAATATACATTATTTGAACCAGAGAAAATCAGATGTAGATATGCTTTTTTTGAAATAAATAAAACATAGAACAAAAATGTGCAGTTTTTAATCTTAATAGAGGAAACATAAAATATAATCTAGTACTTATTTTTTATTGTCCAAAATACATTACTTTATATGTCTTATGATAAAATTACAAAATATAAACTAAATTGTGTAAGAATATTCAAAACTAAAATATATGATCTATAAAGTTTTATATCCAGCTTTACAAACTAAATTGACAAATTTATTAATGCTTGTGATATTCTAACATTAAAGTGTTATAAAAATTTTGATTCTTCATTTTATGTGACCATTGCTTCATAGAGAATGTTCACATATTAGTAGATATTCTTTTAAAATATAATTTTAACATGTACCATCAAAGAGAAAAATATCATTAAGGGGAGAAATAACAGCACTAGCACTTATTGAGAAAATACTTTATACCAGGAACTTCACATAGATGATCATGCTATAGTTCTCACAACAACATTTTAATAGCTGCTGCTGATGCTGCTAAGTTGCTTCAGTCGTGTCCAACTCTGTGCGACCCCATAGACAGCAGCCCACCAAGCTCCGCCGTCCCTGGGATTCTCCAAGCAAGAACACAGGAGTGGGTTGCCATTTCCCTCTCCAATGCATGAAAGTGAAAAGTGAAATCGCTCAGTTGTGTCCTACTCTTAGCGACCCCATGGACTGCAGCCTACCAGGCTCCTCCATCCATGGGATTTTCCAGGCAAGAGTACTGGAGTGGGTTGCCATTGCCTTCTCCAATTTTAATAGCTAGCATTTTAATATTTTAATAGCTAGCGTTATTGCCCACAGTTTAGAAATCTTAGACTGGGCTAGTGGGAGATTTTTTGTACATGATTTCAAGGTCTACATTCATAACCATTGAATTATATTGTTGAATTAGTATTAAGAAGCATCATCTTAAATATTGTATACTATTTCATGAACTGGTGTATCATAAACTATTTATTCTATACTCTGGGCTTTTTTTATATATTTAACTTGATTATAAATTTTCTTCCATTTTAAATGACACTGGAATGTAATCTTCTTAAAAGCAGTTATCTTTACCTGTTTGATTCAATGCTGCAATGCTAACTAATAGAACATGCTGCTGCTGCTGCTAAGTCACTTCAGTCGTGTCCGACTCTGTGCGACCCCATAGACGGCAGCCTACCAGGCTCCCGCGTCCCTGGGATTCTCCAGGCAAGAACACTGGAGTGGGTTGCCATTTCCTTCTCCAGTGAAAGTGAAAAGTGAAAGTGAGTCACTCAGTTGTGTCTGACTCTTAGCAATCCCATGGACTGCAGCCTACCAGGCTCCTCCACCCATGGGATTTTCCAGACAAGAGTACTGGAGTGGGGTGCCATTGCCTTCTAGTAAGCACTTAATACATATTCACTGCATAAATAAATGAATACCATAATAAAACAATTGTATGAACATAGTTTTTTCCTTATGAGTTCTTATATTGCCAGTGGATAAAACAACTAACTAAATATCAATATGGAAGGGCTATACTCACTAAAGACAATTTTAACATAAAAATAGCCAGTGTTGAGGGAGCAGAAATTAATGTGTCCAACTAACAACTGAGAAGTCAGTTGAGAGTTTTCTCAAATTATAGTTTACATGGGCTTAAAGTAGAATTGGAAAAGGCATAAATTTATCAATTAGAATAAGCCAAGTTATTCTATGATACTCAATCCCCAAATACTAGTGATTTGCAATAGAAAGATATGTTTCTCACATGTATGTGTATGACCTTTGCATCATGAGATGTCTCTTCTCATCAGAGACACTCAGAAGCTCAGTCACCATTTTGAGAAATGCTAATAACTCTTCCAGAATAGGAAACCAGGCCTTCATTATTGTGATCCAACAAATTAAATATATTGCTTCAGAAGTGACACACACACACAAATTGGACTTCACACCTATTTTCTTCATTCTATCACGAAGACCAAAAAGTAAGATGCTACCATTACTGTGTGCCCAGATGCAAGGAGAACTAGACCTATTTGGCAAACAGAACTAATGATTACAAATCAAGTAACCAAAGGTAAGGACTATGGAAGTAATTAGATACAGAAAATTTTTTAAAAATTGGGAAAAATTAAAGATGGATTCATTGGTATTATTCTTAAAAACATGAGAAAAGTGTAGATTTAGGGGAAAGAAGAGAACATGAGAAAGAAGAGAATAACAAAGATAAGAAAATTTGAAGTGAAACAAGGATACTAAAGTTGTTTTATTTTGGATCTCTTTCTAAACAAGTAGAGGTGACGTTATAGGGATAATAATGGATGTGGAGATGAAAATATGGAGACAGTGGCAATATTTGGAGAGGCACATAGAATTAAATATAATTAATGTTTAGTATGGGGCTTTCCAGGTGGCATGGTGGTAAAGAATCTGCCTGCCAGTGCAGGAGATGCAAGAGACGCAGGTTCAATCCTGAGTAGGGCAGATCCCCTGGAGGAGGGCGTGGCAAGTCACTCCAGAATTCTTGCCTGGAAAATAATCCCATGGACACAGGAGCCTGGTGGGCTACAGTCCATGGTGTCACAAAGAGTCAGAGACAACAGACCACACATACACACATGCACAGTACATATTTTTAATGAAATAATGAAGAATGAAAATATTTTCAATGAAGTGAGCAATAATATGAAATATAAAATATGCTTAGAAAATTAAATCATATTGTTCTCTATCACAGTTAATTATTTGAGAATAATTCTCACTGTCACTTAAACTAATATCCCCTGGTATTTTCAAGCGCTCCCCCACATACCTATGTAAGTTCTCTTTCTTTAATTCCATTTGATGATTTCTCTATATATTGTTGGTGCCTATACATGCTATACCCCCAGTTCAAGACATCATACATCTCACCTAACAAATGTCAAATCATTTGTTTCCTTCTCTGCTGTTATTAACTCTTGCATTTCTGTGCTCCTTCAGTTCACTACTCCTACTAACATCATTGGATTTATATTCTTAAAACCATAATCAATTCACACTATGTGTGCTGGACTTGGTCACTCAGTCATGTCCAACTCTTTGTGACCCCATGGACCACAGCTTGCCAGGTTCCTGTCCATGGGTTTCTCCAGGCAAGAATACTGGAGTGGATTGCCATGCTTTCCTCCAGGGATCTTCCCAACCCAGGGATTGAACCCAGGTCTCCCACATTGCAGGCAGATTCCTTATTATATGAATCACCAGGGAAGCCCTAATCAATTCATGCCCCCTTCAAATTAAAAAAAAAAAAAATTGTAGTTTTCCTTCTTCCATGATAATCAAATCAAAAGATCAAAAGATAATCTCATGGTACTCAAAACCCTCCATGTTCTTGCTACAATATGCTTATCTTTCCAACCACTGTAGTATATGCCCCAGGTTTTACATGCACTGCACCTTCTCAGTTATAGGAGGATTTCTGCATTTCCTAAGACCCAAATGTCATTCCTCCTGCCCTCATCTACAAGATATGCTAATCTATTCTCAAATAATATTTCCTCTAGTATATTTTTCCAGATTCCTAGTAAGAATGCCACTTCCCCCTTTCCCCTGACACTAAATCTCAAATTCTATTTTATTTCAGTTACATGCCCTTCTCCTACACTTCAGTGGAAGCCCTAACCACAGGGTATGACTTTTCTGATACTTCCCATATATTATAGTATACTGTGTGTGTGTTCAGTTGCTCAGTCGTGTCCAACTCTTTGCTAACCCATAGACTGCAGCCTTCCAGGTTCCTCTGTCCATGGAATTTCCAGGCAAGAATACTGGAGTGAGGTATTATTTCCTTCTCTAGGGGATCTTCCCGACCCTGGGATCAAACCCATGTCTTCCGTATGACCTGCATTGGCAGGTTGTTTCTTTACCACTGAACCACCTGGGAAGCCCCTATTGTATATCATAGATCCTTAATTGATTTAATTTTCACTTAAAGAATCAACACCGCTCCTCCCCGGCCAAAGCCACATCAAGCTAAATGTCATACACTCAATTCATCCTGCACATTTGTAAAATGTAAATGATAAAAGGAAGTAGATTTATTAAAGGCACAAATTTGAAGAACTCTATCAGAATGCATTAGTGTTTCTTTAATTTCAACTCAGTATTTTACTTGTACAGTATGGTCATAAGATGAAGATACATAGTTATTTTTTCCTTCAGCTATTTTCCTTCCTACATACAATCATATATAATTATATGTAGTATGCTATTTCAATACTTGCTATAAAAAACTAAGTTTCTGAATCTGGTACACTCCTTACATTTCCTTAAATGCAAAACGTAGGGGAAAATTATGACATATCCAATAATAAGGGCTTCCCAGGTGGCTCATTGGTAAAGAATGTGCCTGCTAATTGGTAAATAATCTGCCTGCCATGTCATTGGAGATGCAGATTTGATACCTGGGTCAGGAAGATCCTTGGAGATGGAAATGGCAACCCACTCCAATATTCTTGCCTGGGAAATCCCATGGACAGAGGAGCCTGCTGGCTACAGTCCATGAGGTCATGAAAGAGTTGGACATGACTTAGTGATTACATAACAACAACAAATTATATTATATATATATATATATATATAACTTCAGTTCAGTTCAGTTCAGTTCAGTCGCTCAGTCGTGTCTGACTCTTTGCGACCCCATGAATCACAGCACGCCAGGCCTCCCCGTCCATCACCAACTCCTGGAGTTGACTCAGACTCACGTCCATCGAGTCAGTGATGCCATCTAGCCATCTCATCCTCTGTCTCCCCTTCTCCTCCTGCCCCCAATCCCTCCCAGCATCGGAGTCTTTTCCAATGAGTCAAATCTTCACATGAGGTGGCCAAAGTACTGGAGTTTCAGCTTTAGCATCATTCCTTCCAAAGAAATCCCAGGGCTGATCTCCTTCAGAATGGACTGATTGGATCTCCTTGCAGTCCAAGGGACTCTCAAGAGTCTTCTCCAACACCACAGTTCAAAAACATCAATTCTTCGGCGCTCAGCTTTCTTCACAGTCCAACTCTTACATCCATACTTAGTAAATGCTAATTAGTATTTACATAGTGAAAGAATTCTGAATACATATCATCTTAAATATTTTTTTACTGATTATATTTAGCAATTCTTAGTTTTCTACTTATGTGTGTTAGTTCAAGAAACAGTGAACCACTTATTTTAGGTGAAGTATTCTTCCATGTAAGGGGTCGAAATCATCTCCTTAATAGAACTAAAATTTATGGAAATTTAAAGTCATGAACACACTGATAAATATTTAGTCAACCTCCCTAAATTTGAAAAGAAAGTATTAAGGTTATTTTCTTGTCTCTTTTTCTTTTACTTGCATTTTGACATTTACTTGGTACCTTAAAAGATTAATAGCTTTACTACCAATACATCAACACGTAAATAAAAAGTTTTTATTTTCTCTCTATAATGAGTGACATATAATAATTAACATTGGTTCATAAATGGCTTATGCTTTCCTGATTTTCAAATATTAATTTGAATATTTTTTCATAATGCTATAATAGTCAATTTACACACTATACTTCAGAAATGCTTCAAGTTCAATAGCTAGAACTTAATATAGAATGCAAACCTATACAAATTACACAATATACACTGTAAATTTTCTTAAAAAGTTAATTTTTGAAAATGTCACCAGCTTGAGTTACTATAAAATGACTGAAGAACTTTGATAAAATGAAGAATTTAAGTAGTTCAGGTTTCAAAGTAGTGATTAATGATCTCCCTAAAATATACTGCAACATGGCAGTTAAAATAGAAAGATGTGACATTTTCAGTAACTGATGTAACTTAAAGACAATGTGCAAAAGATAAATTGCCAAAAATCTAGGGAAATATGTAGAATAAAGCATTAAAGTCTTTGACTTTAAAGTCAGATTTTAAAAACTATATAACTGAGAAAATTGGAAAATCAGAGAGTATTTAAGGAGCAGTACCAAGAAAATTGTTTAGTATTTTATATAAAGTTGAATCTCTCTCCTAACTTAAATATAAAGGCCATCCTCCCCCCAAAAACAAAATTAAAATAAAGGTCATTCCCTGTACATTTACAACATATAATGTTAGGTTAATTAAATTCTCAAAATTGATTGCATTAAGGTCTCCAGATCTATCCCTCTTGTAGCCATGTCCTTTACTATGTGAATTTCCAGTTTCTCTTCCTGAAAGAGCTTGGGTATTATTTTCCTTCTTCATTATGAGTTTGGCAATATCATATACTTAGACAATGGCGTGTTAACAGATATGATGCACTTAGAGCCTTGACTGAGCTTTCGCACACTTCAGTTCTTGTGCTGAAGCCATTGCCATGAATGCATGCCCAGATTTGCTTTTCTGGCTGCTGAGACAGAGTTAGAAACAAGTCATTCCACTTGTGTCAATATGGTCAAATAGACAAATAATACCTGATCATGTGATCAGGTCCAGCTAACACCAGTAGAAAATTCTAACTAACTTTCAGACTTTGAGCATAGTAAATGTTTTTTTTAGTGAAACCACTGGTATTTGGAGTTGTTTGTTGCATACATGTTGACAATAGATACAATTGCATGTAAACATGGCCTTTACTAAATTCCAGACTGCTTTTTTGGATAGGTCAAAAATACAAGTTAGAAGTTCCTTCAATAGGGACAAATAAGATACAATTAACTAAGTGGAATCTTTGTGGAATCTAGTTAATAAATATGTATTCATCAACTACTGATTCTATGCAAAGAATCATGTCATTAAATACAATAAACTCTTGGATATTCTAGGACTGCCAGGTTTTCTGTTTGAACAACAAAGCCATTATTTCTATGGGACACTTAGATATTAAAACTAGGTAGCGGTCACATGGTTAAAATCCCACACAGAAAGAAAAACTATATTCAAAAGAGGATGTGACTAGGGCATTGTCAAAATTCTTACTTAACTCTTCTGAAGGTAATGTCATGTTTAAGTTTAGTTAAAATGTATTGAAAAGTCTTATAACAGAAGAAGGAGAAGTAGAGAAGAAGGAGGAGGAAAAAGAGGAGAGAAGAAGGAAGGGGAAGAAGAGTGGGGAAAAGGAGGAGAAGGAAGAAAAAAGAAGAGGAGAAAGACATTTCTATTAACAAGAGGATAACAACTAAAATAAAAGCAAAAATCTTCAGAGATATGGGTACTTTGTTATCTCTAAGGCAAATTTTGAGGAAAGAAAAAAAAAAGATCTCGGAAACATTCTCCAAAAATGGATATATTCAACATTTACCTCACAGATAAAGTAATTGAGCAAGACTATGAAGTTGTCAAGAGCATGGTGATTTACTCCACTTTTATTCAGCATGGTATTGGAAGTCCTAGCCAGAGCCAGGTAGGAAAAATAAAAGCCATACAAATTTGAAAAGAATAAAACTATCACTATTTGTAGACAACATGATTTTATATATAGAAAACCCTAAAGACTCAGTATAAACATTTAAACAAATAAATGAATTCAGTAAAAATTGAAATGTACAAAATCCATATGCAAAGATATGCTGAATTTGTATACACTAACAACAAACTATCAGAAATAGAAATTTAAAAAATCAATCTTATTTCCATTGCATAATAGGGATTTCAATACCTCAACATAAATTTAACCAAGGAGTTAAGACTTATGCACTGAAAATTAGAAAGACATTGGTGAAAAAAAAAATGGAAGAAGACACATACAAATGGAAAGATATTTTATATTCACGTATTGTTGTTTAAATGTCTATATTTCCCAAAGCTAGCTACATAGTCAATATAATCCCTGCCAAATTTCCCATGGCATTTTTCATGGAAATACAACAAACAATTTTAAAATTTGCGTGGAACCACAGAAGATCCTTAATAGCTAAAGCAATCTTGAGAAAGAACAAGACTGGAGGTATCATGCTCCCTGATTTCAATCCAAAAAAGACGTTTGGATGGCCAACCGGCACATGAAAAGATGTTCAACATCATTCATCATCAAGGAAATGCAGATCAAAACCACAATGAGATGTCACCTCCTACCTCTGAATGGCAATTATCAGAAGACAAGAAATAACAAGCATTGATGAGATGGTAGAGAAAAGGGAACCCTTGTGCACATTTGATGATTATGTGAACTGGTGCAATCGGTAAGGAGGGCAGTATGGAGTTTCCTTGGAAAATTAAAAACAGAACTGCCATGTGATCCATCAAATGCCACTTCTGAGTACTTACCAAAAAGAAAACAAAAACACTAATTCAAATATATATATGTGCTCCTATGTTCATTGCAGCGCTAATTACAACAGTCAAGATATGAAAACCACTTAAGTTTCCACAGATGGATAAAGATGATGTTAGGTACACGCACGCACACACAACACATACACACACACACACACACACACACAATGGGGTACTACTCAGTCATAAAAAAAGAGAAAGAAATCTTGTCATTTGCAACAACACTGATAAAACTTGAGGGTATCAGGTTGAGTAAAATAAGTCAGAGAGACAAAGACAAATAAGTATGATTTCACTTAAATGTAGAATCTAAAAAATAAAACGATGAAAATAAAACAAACTCATAAACTTTGTAAGGTGACAGGTGAATAGACTTCTGTGGGGATCATTTTTCAGTGCATACAAATATCAAGTCATTATGCTGTCACTTGAAAATATGTATGTTGATTATACTCCAATGGAAAAATATCAGCATACTACAGCCTTTTCCTGGAGAGTTAAAATATATAATATACAAATATATATTTATATATATGTGTGTATATAAATACATATATATTTTATACATATATAAAAATATATATTATATATATGTGTGTGTATATATATATGTCCTATCTATTTTAGAGAAATAATTATCTGTAAATACCAGGACAATTTTGCATTATAAACATTTATTTTTTAAATGGAAAGAAACCTAGATCTCATTCTCATATGGTGAGTAACTCAGTAAGAGCAATTGACCTAGAATTCTTGCCAGTTTGTAGGACACAATCCAGAAAACCATTTGTCATAAAAGCAAAAGAAAAAAATTATTTTATGTCTCATTTTTTGAAACATTTGTACTTGCATCTTCTCATTTAATCCTCCCAGAAGCCATTTTATGGTATTAATTAAAAAAAAAAAAATTGACTTTCAGGGCAGTTAGAAAACTGGACCCAAACTAGACAGTAGAAAAAGCATTGCACCCATTTAGAATGAGTATTCTGTTTTGTCCCTAAACCTTTTAATTTATAAGTGAGATCCAACCAGTCCATTCTGAAGGAGATCGGTCCTGGGATTTCTTTGGAAGGAATGATGCTAAAGCTGAAACTCTAGTACTTTGGCCACCTCATGCGAAGAGTTGACTCATTGGAAAAGACTCTGATGCTGGGAGGGATGGGGGCAGGAGGAGAAGGGGACGACAGAGGATGAGATGGCTGGATGGCATCACTGACTCGATGGATGTGAGTCTGGGTGAACTCCGGGAGTTGGTGATGGACAGGGAGGCCTGGCGTGCTGCGATTCATGGGGTCACAAAGAGTCAGACACGACTGAGCGACTGATCTGTTCTGATCTGATACAAGCCCATAATGTTTCTATTTCCATCAGGAAAAGTAAAGTAAAATGCTTGGTATATGTAACCTAGATTAAGGTGTATAATAGCTCTTGGGGTGAAAAAGTATATAGTGAACAGGTTAGAAGCAAAAATTTTGGTATCAGATACAAGTTTGAAAATGGTTTTGTTCTGCACTGACAATACTTAGAAAAAGTAAACTCACAAATTCTCAATTTTGTCAAGTAAAGAAAGAAATATAATAACAGGATCAATGTTATAGGGGGATTTAGCAGAGCACTTTACATGTCATTGGTATGCAGAGTCAGCTCTCATTTGTAGTTGTGGTTGTTAAAATATAGAACTTGAATTCATTATAACATGGAAGAAAGAATACATGCTTTGAAATCTATAGAACTTGGTTTGTAATCAGGCTCCAACATGAATTGCCTGAGACTCATAGAATATGCTGTAACATCTCTAAAGTTTCATTACTTCTTTATATTTTATTTGGCTCAATATTCTCAAAATGGTGAGGGGGTGGAGCTTAAAGAAATTGAGTTGTAAATTTCCTGGTCTAGTTCCTGACACATAGGCAGTGTCAGGAAGGGTATCCATTAGCAGAATTTTAATGAATTATGTTTATTAATATTTAACATGTATTAAATGACTTAGTAAAATAACATTTAACAGTGGTTTAAGCAAACAGAATAGAGAGCTTTGATCAAGTGTTTGCTACTGCTTGCTCAGAGCTATACTCATAAATCACTAACTCAACAGAGAAATGTTTGCTGTTGTTGTTCAGTCACTCAGTCATGTCTGACCCTTTGCGACCCTATGGACTGCAGCACACCAGGATTTCTTGTCCTTCACCATCTCCCAGAGCTTGCTCAAATTCATGTCCATTGGGTCAGTGACACTATCCAACCATCTCATCCTCTGTCATCCCCTTCTCCTTGTATCTCCAATTTTTTCTAGCATCGGGGTCTTTTCTAATGAGTCAGGTCTTCACATCAGATGGCCAAATTTTTGGAGATTCAATTCAGCATCAGTCCTTTCAATGAATATTCAGGGTTGATTTCCTTTAGGATTGACTGGTTTGATCTCCTTGCAGTCCAATGGATTCTCAAGAGTCTTATCCAACACCACAGTTCAAAAGTATCAATCCTTCGGCCTTCAGCCTTCTTTCTGGTCCAACTCTCACATCCATATATGACTCCTGGAAAAACCATAACTTTGACTTGGACCATTGTCAGCAAAATAATGCCTCTGCTTTTCAATATGCTGTCTAGGTTGGTCACAGCTTTTCTTCCAAGAAGCAAGTGTATTTTAATTTTATGGTTTCAGCCACCATCTGCAGTGATTTTGGAGCCCAAGAAAATAAAGTCCCTCATTGTTTTCATTGTTTCTCCATTTATTTGCTATTAAGTGATGGGACCAGATGCCATGATCTTCATTTTTTGAATGTTGAGTTTTAAGCCAGCTTTTTCACTCTCCTCTTTCACTTTCATCAAGAGGATCTTTAGTTCTTCTTCATTTTCTGCCATAAGGTTGGTGTCATCTGCATATCTGAGGTTATTGATATTTCTCCTGGCAATCTTGACTCCAGCTTGTGCTTCATTCATCCAACATGGCATTTCACATGATGTATTCTGCATATAAGTTAAATAAGCAAGGTGACAATATACAGCTTGATGTACTCCTTTACCAATTTAGAACCAGTCCATTGTTCTGTGTTCAGTTCTAACTTGCTTCTTGATCTGTATATAGGTTTCTCAGGAGCCAGGTAAGGTGGTCCGGTATTACCATCTCTTTAAGAATTTTCCAGTTTATTGTGATCCACACATCAAAGGCTTTAGTGTAAACAGTGAAGCAGATGTAGATGTTTTTCTGGAATTCTCTTGCTTTTTCTATGATCCAACAGAGGTTGGCAATTTTATCTCTGGTTCCTCTGCCTTTTCTTTATCCATGTTTAACATCTTTAGCATCATGGCATATTGACTTTAAGCTGGAAGAAACTCAGCACTTATTTGAAATCTATTTTATGTATAGAGAGTCAGAGATTCATTATTTTGCTGAGGTCATTTAAGTAGCAACAATAGGGATTAGACAAGAAATGTATTTTCCGATGGTTTTTCAGTGGAAAGAGGTCAATTCTTAAAGGCATCATCCAACAAGCAGATATATGAGATACAACCTGAACACTTTATATGTGTGAATGTGTAAATAAATAAGGGAGAGATTCCAGTGTGGGCTAAGTGAACAAATCACAATGTCCAACTAATTTTAGCTGTGAAAGTAAATGTGAAGTCGCTCAGTCGTGTCCGACTCTTTGCGACCCAATGGACTGTAGCCTATCAGGCTCCTCCGTCCATGGGATTTTCAGGCAAGAGTGCTGGAGTGGATTGACATTTCCTTCTTCAGGGGATCTTCCCAACCCAGGAATCGAACCCGGATCTCCTGCATTGCAGGCAGATGCTTTACCTCTGAGCCACCAGGGAAGCTTGAGAGTCCCTTGGACTGCAAGGAGATCCAAACAGTCAATCCTGAAGTAAATCTGTCCTGAATATTCATTGGAAGGACTGATGCTGAAGCTGAAGTTCCAATACTTTGGTCACCTTTTGCAAAGAGCAGACTCATTGGAAAAGATCCTGATTCTGGGAAAGATTGAAGGTAGGAGCAGAAGGGGATGAAAGAGGAAAACATGGTTGGATGGCATCACTAACTCAATGGACATGAGTTTGAGCAAGCGCTAGGAGATGGTGAAGGGCAGGGAATCCTGGTATCCTGCAGTCCATGGGATCACAAAGAGTCTGACACAACTGAGCAACTGAACAATTCCTTTTTCTTCTTACCTAATTCCTCTTGTAAGGACTTCCAATACAGACATACCTCAAAGTTATTTTAAATTTGGTTCCAGACTATAGCAGTATAGCGAATATTACAATAAAGCAAGTCATATGAATTATTTGGTTTCCCAGTGCATATGAAATAAACTTATGTAAAAAAATGTACATATTTTAATTTTTAATTAATCATTTTAATTGGAGGATAATTACTTTACAATATTGTGGTAGCTTTTGCCATACATCAATATGAATCAGCCTCAGGTGCACATCCTGAACCCATCCTGAACCCCCCCTCACTTCCCTCCCCACCCCATCCCTCACTCACTGAAAGTGAGTTTCCATATAGAGGAGTGAAAGAGATTTGTGAAAATGTAGGTTCAAGGCCTTGCAGAAAGTTGTGAATGCCTGGATTATGTGAGCATTATGTTCTTTCTTCACAGAGATGAAGAAGTCATTGGACACAATAATAAATTTGGCTTTCTGAAGCATTTGAGAGCATAAGAAATGGGTTAGTGCAAAAAAGAAGAGGCACTATTTTCCTTTTCTCAACTGTGTTTGCAAGTTGTAATCAGTACATAGAAATGCAAGATGCAAGATAATGCATATACAGATGACTCTTGAACAACAGAGGTTTGAACAGCACAGATCTGCTTACTTGTAGATTCTTTTCAATAAATACTACAGCACTAAATCATCCAGGATGGCTGATTCAGATTTCTGACTTGACATGCAAGGAGTGGTTGGTGCTGCTCACCATCACGTTATTCAGGGGTCAACTGTAGTATCTGAGGAAGAAAATACAAGGTAACAAAGTCCTGCAAATTGTCATTACTTTACAGTGAGATTTGGAAAAGATAGACCAGAATGAGAAAAAGCTTTGAATGGATTTTTCAAATCAGGTTAAAGTAGTCAAGGAAGCATTAAGAAAAATTTTGTTATATTTTTAAATGCCTTTAAAGTAGGGTATTTCACTAAACAGATACTTGACCAATAGAAAAGAAGATCATCTTAGCATCAGATTGCCCTTTGTAGCTTTATCATTTCATAAAATTTTTAAAGTGACAACTAGTTTTTAATTTTCAGATTTGACAGTTTTTTCATAATGCAGGATTTCTAATTCTTGTCACCACATTTAACACATAAAATTAACCATCATCAATAAGATGGCATTAATTTGCATTTGACTCATTTGGAAACTGAGAGAACAGTCTCTAAAGCTACAAGAATCTCTTGAAAAAATATCAGTTAATTATACTTCAAGTTAAAATACATACATACCTACTTACACAATTACTTAACTTCTATTTCCTTTAAAATATGAATTCCTGTAAAGCCAGGGGATATTGCTCAAAACCACTCAATAATTTGGGCTTCCCTGGTGGCTCAGCCGTAAAGAATTTGCCTGACAATAAAGGAGACTTGGGTTCAATCCCTGGATCAGAAAGATTCCCTGGAGAAGGAAATGGCAACCCACTCTAGTATTCTTGCCTGGGAAATCCCATGGACAGAGGTGCCTGGTGGGCTACAGTCCATGGGATCGCAAAAGAGTCAGGCATAACGGAGCGACTAAAAAACAAATGATGCAATAGTATATCTGTACCTTCTGTAAATATTGCGAGTTAGATAAGGTAAAGTATACCCAGTATATCTAGTGAGCATATTTATTAATACAGGTGTTATCTCCTGGCCTAATCTTACTCATTATCATCATTCTTTTTCTCTTTGGTTGTGGAGCTTGAAGGAAATGTGGCAGCATTCTTCAAAACCTGCTTTAAATACAAGTAGATAACTTTAGAGAAGAACTGAGATATTAGTACAAAGAGTTAAATATTTTATCTTACTAGTAGATGATTTATTAAAAACAAAACAACATGTGCCATAGTAAAGTATATGTTTTAAGTAGCTGATTCATTTTTAACAGCTTATTTTCAAGGACCACATTTTGGTTCTGAACATTAAGCTATGAACCAGGAACACTATTGACTTCAAGACAGAATAGAGTAACTATCCAAGCATTAAACACAATTGCACCCTCTGAATATAAAGACCAATTTTTCAGTCCTTACTCAGGCAAAACTATCTTTAGAATCAGTGGGAGTTCTCACTAAATTAAGAATGAATTGGATTTAATAAACCCACAGCTGTGTCCATTTTAGCATTGCTTTTTCTCTAGGATTCATCGTATTTTTTAAAAATTTAACTAATGAAAAACTGTTTTGTATTACAAATATGATGAATAATTAGACAACTGGAGACTAATTTTGACAGCTCTATTTCTGAAATACACTTGAAAAGATATCACTAAAGTAATGAAGAACACTCATGTAAAAAACAGCAAAATCTAATATTTTAAATTACGTTTACCTTCTGTTTCTATGTTATCATCTTATGGGGGTCTTTTAGATCTAAATACAAAGAGCCTTAGTTCTAAATAAAATATTTCAAATAAATAAGCTGGGGGTGTGGGAAAGGAAACTACATATAGAACATCTGGGAAAAGCACTGGTTTGAGTTTTGGAATATGCCCATGCTCTCCATTTTTCAGAGAATATAGAAAGAAAAAAGACAATAATAAAACATGATTGCTTCTTATGACTAGGAAATTCGGAAGAGAAATTAATTTTTGCATTAATTTCATGAAAAATTTTCTGAACTACCCAGTAACAGGTGTTTTAAATCCATCTGTAGCAACTGTAAAAGTAAATACTTCTTTTGACATTACGATGATAAAAAGTTCATCTCACCAATCAAGCTATATTTCCCTCTGTAAACATTTCCATGTGGTTGAAATTGGAGAGCTTTCCCATCTCTGAATGATAGAAAGAACCACACTGGCTCCCATACAGAGATGTGAACCAGAATAGTTACAGCTGTGGTTGATGGTTCATGTGGGTTCATGCATGATCAAGTATAATGCCTTAGGATCTATTCACATGTAAAGATTTCATTTCAAGCAAAATGGACTGAAAAAACACAATCACCAAAATGATTTGCAAAGCCAACTTAATGAAATAATTACATGAATTTAAAACATTAATAACTACTTCTTTGAAATGTTCTTTAGAAAAATTTCTTAAAAATGTACCTTGTAGATTTTCTAAAATGAACGATACATATTTCTCCAAAAGTTTAAGAGATATGCTCTGTATTTTAGAAATCTACAACCACATTGTTTATACTATATAAATAATAATAAAAAAATGAAGGATCAATGCATGTAAATAATTTGTTTAAAATCAATAGAATACATAATATGCTCTAAAATAATGTGCTACTATTACCATTGCTTAATATATAGCAATCATGATAAATTAAATATACTCTAAATTTGTTTTAAATAATATTAAATATTAATATATAATAATACTAGTATTTTAGTATTACTATATTTTAGTATTTATTTATTTAGTATTTATAGTAATAATGTATTACTATATTTTAGTACTAGTATATTTTAAATATACTCTAAATTTTTATAATAATATTAAATATTTAATATTAATATATAGTAATACTAATATTTTAGTAAAACTAAACTTGTTTAAAGCATCTTAATAAACAGGCAATGGATAAACATAAGCTTATATGTTAAAGTTAATAAACTAAGCATATGTTGACATGTTTATAAATTAAGCATGTTAACATAAGTTTATAAGTTAAACACATGTTTAATATGTTTATATTCCTTAAACATAACTATTAAAAAACATGAATGACCTACCTTTATTCATACTGATTAACTGTAGAAATTTCCTCTTATTATAAGAGAATTTAGCTTTACATTTCTTGAAAGGAGGATATAAGTATTTTTCTCTTTGTGTCTAGGACCTAATTCAGTGATTGGAAGTCACCAAACCTTAATATACACTCCAGTATTCTTTCCTGGAGAATTCCTTCAACAGAGGAGTCTAATGGGCTACAGTCCATAGGGTGGCAAAGAGTCAGACACAACTGAGCAACTAACATACGTACATCTGCCATTTAAATGGCATAATTGTAATTCTGGTTGTCAGAGCATAATAGAATAAAGAAATGTATTTTCCTATTAAGTCAAAGAAACAACCTGACAATCCTTGCTCCCTTAGAAAAATAAGTTTTATGTGTGTGTGTGTGTGTGTATGTGTGTGTTATGTGCAAAGCATGGAACTAAGTCTTTATTATGATATTAAAGCCAAAAAAAAAAAATCCTTGCCTTGGTGAAGTTTATGTTGCTAATGGTGAGCATAAATTGTCTAGACATGCTTGAATTTTCAATCTTAGTGAAGATCATCACCAAAAGTGTACTTCTTTAGTGATCTCATAAAGCAATAAAAGAAACTTTATTTGTATTTTATACCAACCACTGTAAAAGGAATACTGAGTATTGTTATACAAACATACACACATCTCTCTCTCTTTTCTCTCTCTCTCTCTTTCTCCTTGTGTTTGTGTATGTGGCTCAGTGGTAAAGAATCTGCTTGACAATGCAGGAGATGCAGGTTCAATCCCTGGAAAGATCCTCTGGAGAAGGAAAATGGTAACCCACTTCAGTATTCTTGCCTGGGAAATCCTATCAACAAAGGAGGCCAGAGGACCACAGTCCATGGGGTTGCAAAAGAGCTGGACATAACTTAGCAACTAAAAAACAACAAATATATCTGTATATAGCAAAGACATCACTATGCTGAGAAAGGTATGTATAGTCAAGGTTGTGGTCTTTCCAGTAGTAATGTGTGGATGTGAGAGCTGGACAATAAAGAAGGCAGTGCACCAAAGAACTGATACTTTCAAACTGTGGTGCTGGAGAAGACTCTTGAGTCCCTTAGAAAGCAAGATCAAACAAGTCAATCTTAAAAAAATCAACCCTAAATACTCTTTGGAAGGACTGATATTGAAGTTCCAATACTTTGGCCACCTGATGCGAAGAGCTGACTTGTTAGAAAAGATCCTGATGCTGGGAAAGATTGAAGGCAGAAGGAGAAGAGGGCAACAGAGGATGAGATGATAGGATGGCATCATGGACTCAATGGACATGAACTTGAACAACTTCTGGGAGATGGGGAGAGACAGGGAAGCCTGGAGAGCTGCAGTCCATGGGGTGACAAAGAGACATGACTTGGCAACTGAAAAATAACAATTATACATACACACGCACACACACACACACACACACACATATATATGTATATATGCGGGTTCGGTCCCTGGTTGGGAAGATCCCCTGGAGGAGGACATGGCAACCCACTCTAGTATTCTTGCATGGAGAATCCCCCGGACAGAGGAGCTTGCCGAGGTACAGTCCATAGGTTGGCAAAGAGTTGGACATGACTGAAGTGACTTAGCGTGCATGGAGGGGTAAGAACAATTCAAGGGTAAAGAAAAATAAAGATGGTACAAGCTATGGGGCCAATACCAGGTAGACTAAAACTTAGGTTAATAAAAAGATTTTAAAAATTGTTAAGTGCAAGGTCAACAACAGCAAAAACTTTTTTAAAGGTTATCTTTGAAATTGATAAATGAGGAAAGAAAGTATCTGCTTAAGATCTAGGGTTAGTATAAAGTGAATACATGCTTTGCTTTTTGTTTCCTTTTTTTGAGAGAGACTATAGAATAATCATGATTAATAGGATTTTCAAGCTCAGTATTAGTGAAAGGATTAGAGAATACCAAGCTGTTTTAAATGAATTGTTTTGAATTATGTCCCTGATTATTATAACAACTTGCAGATATGATCTTACAACCACTGTCATCACCCGACAAATCTCAAGGTTAAGAGGTGGTGTCAAGAATGGTATATGGTAAAACTGTCAAACTTCAAATTAAGGGGTAAAATAGATTCCAGAAATATAAGAAAATAAAATGTTTGGTGCACAACAGAAGAACAAATCTAGAATAGAACTAATAATTCTATCTGCAAATATTTACTGCACATCTATCATTTTAAAGAATTGTGTCCAATTCTGATCCTTAATGATTAACATAACATAAAATGCTCACTCTTGTCATACCCAGTATACTAGAGAAACAGGCATATGATAAAAGTGTGATAGATTTGTGGACAAATATGTGAAACATGAAGTAAAACTAATTTTATCCAGGGAAATGACAATAGACTTTATATATGATATAATTTTTAATATGAATGTTAAGGAGGTAAGTTTAGGAGGCATAACCATTCAATGAATTAGAAAAAAATGTAAACTTCTAATAATAGTTAACTAAAAACAAATAATGTAAATGTACTATCTTGTGGACAAAATAATGTACCATGAGTTGGGCAATGTGATTTTAAGTCTAATGCTAAGCTACATAAGCTTAGTGTGTGTTGTATATATTTAACACAGATAAAGAAAATAGACCCTGAGAGGTGTGTGTGTGTGTATATATATATATATATATATATATATATATATATATTTTAGTGTCTATTTCCTTACATACAAAATAAGGATGATGCAACAATTTATTCTTCTAATGTATTATAATCTACTGAAAAAGGAGAATCCCATAAAGTGTATCAATTCAGTTCAGTTGTTCAATTGTGTCTGACTCTTTGTGACCCTGTGGACAGCTGCACACCAGGCTTCCTTGTCCATCACCAACACCCAGAACTTATTCAAACTCATGTCCATCAAGTTGGTGATGCCATCTAACCATCTCATCCTCTGTTGTCCCATTCTCTTCCCACCTTCAATCTTTCCTATTACCAGGGTCTTTATCAATAAGTCACTTCTTCACATCAGGTGGCCAAAATATTAGAGAATCAGATTTAGCATCAGTCTTTCAAACGAATATTCAGGACTGATTTCATTTAGAATGGACTGGTTGGATATCCTTGCAGCCCAAGGGACTCTCAAGAGTCTTCACCAACACCACAGTTCAAAAGCATCAATTTTTTGGTACTCAACTTTCTTTATAGTCCAACTCTCACATTCATACATGACTGCTTGGAAAACCATAGTTCTGAGTAGACAGACATTTGTCAGCAAAGTAATGTCTTTGTTTTTTAATATGCTATCTAGGTTTGTCATAGATTTTCTTCCAAGGAGCAAGCATCTTTTAATTTTGTGGCTGCAATCACCAACTGCAGTGATTTTGGAGCCCAAGAAAAGAATCTGTTACTGTTTCCATTGTTTCTTCATCTGTTTGCCATGAAGTGATGGGACTGGATGCCATGGTCTTAGCTTTCTGAATGTTGAGTTTTAAGCCAACGTTTTCACTCTCCTCTTTCACTTTCATCAAGAGGCTCTTTAGTTCTCTTTCTGACAAGGGTTGTCTTCTGCATATCTGAGGTTATTGATATTTCTCCCAGTAATCTTGATTCCAGCTTGTGCTTCATCCAGCCAGGCATTTCACATGATGTACTCTGCACATAAGTTAAGTAAGCAGGGTGACAACATACAGCCTTGATGTACTCCTTTCCTTGATGTACTATTGAAGTGTGGCTTGGAGAATTTTGAGCATTACTTTACTAGCATGTGAGATGAATGCAATTGTGCAGTAGTTTGAGCACAACTGCATTCTTTGACAATTCTTTGATATTGCCTTTCTTTGGGACTGGAATGAAAACTGACCTTTTCCAGTCCTGTGGTCACTGCTGAATTTTTCAAATTTGCTGGCATATTGACTGAGGCACTTTCACAGTATTATCTTTTAGGATTTGAAATAGCTCAACTGGAATTCCATCACCTCCAATAGCTTTGTTCGTAGTGATCCTTCCTAAGGCCCACTTGACTTTGCATTCCAGGATATCTGCCTCTAAGTGACTGACCACACTGTTGTGTTATCTGGGTTATGAAAATCTTTTTTGTACAGTTCTGTGTATTCTTGCCACCTCTTCTTAATATCTTATGCTTCTGTTAGGTCTGTCCTTTATTGTGTCTGTCCTTTATTGTGCCCATCTTTGAATGAAACGTTCCTTTGGTATCTCTAATTTTCTTGAGGAGATCTCTAGTTTTTCCAATTCTGTTGTTTTTGTCTGTTTCTTTGCATTGATCCCTAAGGAAGGCTTTGTTATATCTCCTTGCTATTCTTTGGAACTCTGCATTCAAATGGGTATATCTTTCCTTTTCTTCTTTGCCTTTCACTTCTCTTCTTTTCAGAGCAATTTTTAAGGCCTCCTCAGACAACCATTTTGCCTTTCTGCATTTCTTTTTCTTGGGAGTCGTCTTGATCCCTGCCTCCTGTGCAACATTATAAACCTTCGTCCATAGTTCTTCAGGCACTCTGTCTATCAGATCTAATCCCTTGAATCTATTTGTCACTTTCAGTGTATAATCATAAGGGATTTGATTTAGATCATACCTGAATGGTCTAGTGGTTTTCCTACTTTCTTCAATTTCAGTCTGAATTTGGCAATAAGGAGTTCATGATCTGAGCCACAGTCAGCTCCCAGTCTTGTTTTTGCTGACTGTATAGAGCTTCTCCATCTTTGGCTGCAAAGAATATAATCAGTCTGATTTCGGTTTTGACCATCTCATGGTGTCCCTGTGTACAGTCTTCTCTTGTGTTGTTGGAATTGGGTGTTTGCTATGATCAGTGTGTTCTCTTGGCAAAACTGTTAGCCTTTGCCCTGCTTTGTTTTGTACTCCAAGGGCAAATTTGCCTGTTACTCCAGGTATCTCTTGACTTTTAACATTTTCATTCCAGTCCCCTATAATGAAAAGGACATCTTTTTAAGGTGTTAGTTCTAGAAGGTCTTGTAGCTCTTCATAGAATCATTTAACTTCAGCTTCTTCAGCATTACTGGCTGGGGGAATAGACTTGGATTACTGTGATACTGAATGGTTTGCCTTGGAAATGAACAGAGCTCTTTCTGTCATTGAGATTTCATCCAGGTACTATATTTTGGACTTTTCGTTGACTTTGAGAGTTACTCCATTTCTACTAAGGGATTCTTGCCTGCAGTAGTAGATATACTGGCATCTGAGTTAAATTCACCCATTTCAGTCCATTTTTGTTCACTGATTCCTAAACTGTCGATATTCACTCTTGCCATCTCATGTGTGACCACTTCTAATTTACCTTGATTCATGGACTTAACATTCCAGGTTCCTATACAATATTGTTCTCTATACCATTGGACTTTACTTCTACCACCATTCACATCCACAACTGGGTGTTGTTTTTGCTTTGGCTCTGTCTCTTCATTCTTTCTGGAGTTATTTCTCCACTGTTCTCCAATAGCATGTTGGGCACCTACCAAACTTGAGAGTTCATCTTTCAGTGTCCTGTCTTTTTGCCTTTCATATTATTCATGGGGTTCTCAAGGCAAGAATACTGAAGAAGTTTTCCATTCCCTTCTCCAGTGGACCAGTTTGTCAGAACTCTCCAACATGATCCGTCCATCTTGGGTGGCCCTACATGGCTTGGCTCATAGTTTTGCTGAGTTAGACAAGGCTGTGTTCCATGTGGTCAGTTTGATTAATATTCTGTGATTGTGGTTTTCATTCTGTCTTCCCTCTGATGGATAAGGATAAAATGCTTATGGAAGCTTTCCGATGGGAGAGACTGACTGAGGGGGAAACTGGGTCTTGTTCTGATGGGCGAGGCATGCTCCATAAATTGTTAACCCAATTTTCTGTTGATGGGGGTATATATAGAGATAAAGTGTATATCTTGATATAAACAAATATATTCATTATCATTATTAGGAACAAAACAGCTGTCAATTTTAAGAGCTTATATGTTGCCATATTTTATCATTGATAGCACATGTATAGAGAGTCTGTGCGTGTATGAACTGGACAGAAGTGAATTGTGATGCTTCAAAAACTGTATCTATAATAGTTTATTTAACTGTTTATATATAGTTTATAGTAGTTTATATATAATAGTTTATAATCGGAGAAGGCAATGGCACCCCACTCCAGTACTCTTGCCTGAAAAATCCCATGGATGGAGGAGCCTGGAAGGCTGCAGTCCATGGGGTCCCTGAGGGTCGGACACAACTGAGTGACTTCACTTTCACTTTTCACTTTCATGCATTGGAGAAGGAAATGGCAACCCATTCCAGTGTTCTTGCCTGGAGAATCCCAGGGACAGGGGAACCTGGTGGGCTGCCATCTATGGGGTCGCACAGAGTCAGACATGACTGAAGTGACTTAGCAGCATAATAGTTTATAATAGTTTATTTTACAAAGGTCAAAATAGTCAAAGATATGGTTTTTCCAGTAGTCATGTATGGATGTGAGAGTTGGACCAGAAAGAAGGCTGAGTGCTGAAAAATTGATGCTTTTCAAATGTGGTGTTGGAGAATACTCTTGAGAGTCCCTTGTACTACAAGGAGATCAAACCAGTCAATCCTAAAGAAATTCAATCTTGAATATTCATTGAAAGGACTGATGCTGAAGCTGAAACTCCAATACTTTGGCCACCTGATGTGAAGAGCTGACTCATTAGAAAAGACCCTGATATTTGGAAATATTGAAGGCAGGAGGAGAAGGGGTCTACAGAGGATGAGATGGTTGGATAGCATCACAGACTCAATGGACAGGAGTTTGAGCAGGCTCCAGGAGATGGTGAAGAACAGGAAATGCTGTCATGTTGCAGTCCGTGGGGTCAGAAAGAGTCAGACACGACTGAGTAACTGAACAAGAACATGAATAATGGCCTCTGACAACATACCATAATGCTCTATTTTGGCCTATAGTGATATTCATCACATTTAGCAAATTTGTATATAGCAGTTCTGGAGAAGTAAATACTTCTGGAGAAGTAAATAGAGTAGAAGGATTCTCTAGCATTCTTTCCCGGAAAATCCCATGGGCAGAGAAGCCTGGTGGGCTACAGACCCAGTTGCAAAGAGACAGATAACTACAACAACCACTACACTATAGCAGTTCACAACTGTGTTAACCAAATTAGTAGATTATGTAAGTTAGAAAAGGTTGCTAAATCAGAATTTACTGAGATTTACACATGCTGGAAAAATCATGTATGAGTAAAGCCTAAATTTAAAAAGCATATAGATGTGATGTCTTCCAATTAAAGTAAGAGCTAAGTCAATACTATTTCACATGAATTGTCTATGGAAGTTTCAACTGATCAGAAGAGAATTTGTTCTTAAATTCTTTGAAGGAAGAATATATGTTTTTTCACACAGTTTAGAAACTAGTTCAATGATTGGGATATAGCAGGTACATATCTTTTGAACTGCACTTAACTAAAATTTAAATGAGCCTACATGTACAATAAATTTACACTGCAATTAAACCTGCTTCAACTAAATTATACTGTCCAGGATAAAGATATATAAAGTCTAGATGACTTTGCACTGCACATCCAATTTATAGTATCAAGGTAGGATTCAAGGAGCCACATTTAAGAGATGCATTGACAATACATTTAATACTGGACATTTCAAACTTTATCAAAACTATATAATAAATTTGTGTTAGTGGTTCAGTCGTGTCTTATTCTTTGTTACCCCATGAACTGTAGCCCACCAGGTTCCTCTGTCCATGGAATTATCCAGGCAAGAATACTGGAGTGGGTTGCCATTCCCTTCTCCAGGGGATCTTCCCATCCTAGGAACTGAACTGGGGTCTCCCACATTGTAATCAGATTCTTTACCATCTGATCCACGAGAAAACCCATAGCATAAATATTTTATCATAAATCATATGTTTTACATTATATCATAAAATTATATAATAATTATTCATGTTCATATCTGTCTCACAAGCACACTTTGAATTCAGTGTGTGAAAATACTTTGTACTAACGTATGTTATGATGGCACACAGGGCATACACATTGTTTGCCAGTAAAATGACTATCAAAAAAAAAAAGCTGTGATTTGTAGTATTTTCCAATTTTATCAGTGTCAAAACTCAACAGGGCCATGTCCAATTACCAATGATCTCTCCATTTAATCAATAAATCCAAGCTTGTGAGAAACAGTTGAGAATATATTGGTAGCTAACCTAGAAAATAAATAGCATCAACAGTTTTTAAATAGTTACTACATTCTTACATGGACAAAGGACTTTTCTTATCCTAAGGAGCTCTTTGAAGAACACCTAGGACCAAAGCTTAAAGTTACAGAAAAAAAGATCTGTTCTTAAACAATTAACTGGAGCCACCTTGTATAAAGAAGTGCTATTAAATAGTTAATCAGAGCTACTTTTCAAAATACTAAAAAAAAATTTTTTAATCTTAAAAATTATAAACAAATAAGAAACTAACCACCCATCTTCAAGAATTCTATGACATTCTATATTAGGCAAAAAACTGAATTTTCTAATTCAGTGGTTTAGAAATTTCTCAGTATGTCTGAATATGGAAAAAAGATTTTTTAAAGTTTCTTCAATTGATTTTAATGTATAGGAATGAGAAGCCATTCATAAAATTAATCTGTGATTCTGTGTGTACCATTATTATAACGTTACAAATGATTAAGCATAAATAAAAAAATAAAACAGTCCACAACCATGATATAGTAAGACCTTCCTCATGAACGTAAAATTAAAAGAAATGAAGTTGCCAATATTTAGTGACAGAAGTTGGCTGACCCAATAGAATAAGCAGAAGGCAAAACAAATAAAAGAGTAGGCTTAGTAATTTCTTTCAGTTAGGCAATATGGAGGTAATTCTAAACAACTAGAGCTGTATTCTGCTGCTGCTGCTGCTAAGTCGCTTCAGTCGTGTCCGACTCTGCGCGACCCCATAGACAGCAGCCCACCAGGCTCCCGCGTTCCTGGGATTCTCCAGGCAAGAACACTGGAGTGGGTTGCCATTTCCCTCTCCAATGCATGAAAGTGAAAAGTGAAAGTGAAGTCCTTCAGTTGTATCCAACCCCAGCGACCCCATGGACTGCAGTCTACCAGGCTCCTCCATCCATGTGATTTTCCAGGCAAAAGTACGGGAGTGGGGTGCCATTGCCTTCTCCAGCTGTATTCTAGTTTTTGTATAAACCAGGACGTTTCTGATCTAAAGAGAAACTATAGGTATTGACCAAAATAGGAATAATTTAAAAAGAAGCATTATTATGTCATATTTCACTTGTTGTTAAAAGAATACTTGCAACAAAATTTCTGGGTCCAGAGTTAACAGTGAGTTATTCCGAATACTGTAGCTCAAATGAGACATTTTGTGATGTTATCTAATTTCTTTAGTTCCTTTCTATTTTCATTAAGGCAAGCTTGGATTGCTATAGAGGTTGACTGCAAAGAGAGCTGCACTGTATACAAGGGTATACTTTGGTCTCCATTGTATATTCTTGACTAGCATAGCTCCTGGAAAATGATCAAAACTCAAATATATATAAGTTAATGGATGATTACAGAAAGCAGAAGTTTTTATCTTCATGATACTCCTCAGTTTCAGGATGAATTAATGAATTGGAATTCTTTTGTCAACTTTAATCTGGGTGGCATTTAGTTGCTAAAAGTCTTTTGGTCTCCTATGCATACTGAAGAAAGAAAATCTCTAGACCTCCAAGTGGAGGGCCAGATAAAGCCTTCCTTATCCCCAGGCTAACACACCCTTTTCCTCTAAAATAGCCACAATTGTTTCATTTTTACATAGACAAATAACTTTTACATTGCTGTTTTCTTTATTCTCTTATTCATTGCCTTATATCCATTGTTACAGATGCTTATATTTTCTCCATATTCTATATGTGGTAAATTCTCATATACAAATAGGTATTGTGGGTTTGTTACTATTTGCTTGCTTTTGTGTTCTATTTTGCAATTAATATTATTTACTTAAAATAAATTCTAGCTACTAGGGCTCCAACAAAGCTGGCCATATTCACTCCTTCAATAACCCACATCATAGGCTCATTAGAAAAATTGTGTATGTGTGTCTATATTTTCTCTTCATCTATTACTATCTCTTCAATTCCTTATAAATTGATTTATGCTTCTACCACTCTACTGAGACAGCTCATTACAAGATTATTTATGAATGGCCAAATTCAATAGTCCTTCAAAGTGCTCGTTTTCCTTTATTCTTTAATGTCTTCAGTGTTGTACATCTTCCTCTCCTGCCTGAGAACCCCTGTACTTCCTACCAGTGAACACTAACGGCTCGCCTCCAAACTCTAGCAGTTGTTCTTCTCTCATTAGGTCATAACTCACTTTCTACTTTTCAAAATGAATGGTCACAAAGTTCTGTCATTGACATTTTACCTCCCTCCTCCTCTGTCTTTTGCACTCTTTATACTCTCTACTATTCAAATATATTAAAAAATAATGGCCATACAGAAGCCTCCCAAATGCAGGATTGCTGTGAGGTTTAAATGAACTAATGTGGTTAAAGAGCTTTGAAGCATTTCATACATATCTAGTAGATGGTTCTAATTATTGTATTTTTCAAAATGTAAACTTACTTTTTCTATTGTTTACTGCATGCCAATAAAAAATGTACTATCATCTCAAATCCAATCTCTAAAAATTAAGTTCTCCCTTTCCCCAATACCTAGCTCCTTCTTCTGACTATCCTGTCTTTGGTATCATCCCTATCCTTTTAAATTAATTTTTCATATGCAGAACTCTTTCTCCTAATAGTTTTAATCTGTGGAGAGCCTATGGTTTAGTTGAGTCAATAAAGTCAGCATGTAGGGTATATCCAATCACTATGTGTGTGTGCTAAGTCGCTTCAGTCGTGTCCAACTCTTTGTGACCCCATGGACTGTAGCCCACCAGGCTCCTGTGTCCATTGGATTCTCCAGGCAAGAATACTGGACTGGGTTGCCATGCTTTTCTCCAGGGGATCTTCCCAACCCAGAGATCAAACCCACCTCTCTTACGTCTCCTGTATTGGCAGGCAAGTTTTTTACCACTAGTGCCACCATATATTTATAATAATCTGGTCCAACTTCTTCATGTTATAGAGAAGGCAAATGAGATTCAGAAAGATTAAGTAATAGATGTTAAGTGATCTGCTGATGTTCACATAGCTGATTCCAGAGAGAATCAGATTTGTACCTACTATCCTATGTTGCTTAGAACTTTTTATGGAAAGAAATGTTTTGAATGTATGAAGTATAGAGAAGGAGGAAGTAAGCCATTTGTCAAATAACCTCTTATAGAAGGGCAAGGATATGTATAACTATTTCATTATGAAAAATCATGTCAGGAAAAAGTTCTGTTAGTTTGTGAGAGATTTCTGATTGTCAAGCCTGGAATCAGGCTCTCTGGCTGCCTCTCTGTGAACTGGACATCCACTGATATCCTACTAAAGCCTCAACCACAGAAGCCAAAGTAAATTTAGTTAGGAAACTTATGATTTGGGTGATATCACCAAATCCTCTGTGTTACTCATTCTTTTATGACCTATGCCCCAAATCAAATAACTGGATCTTCTTTAAAGCTGAAAGGCCCTTATTTAGTAGAGAAAATTTTATATTTATTCGAACCCAATTAATAAAAATATATATCATTACGTTCATTAATTACAGGTTATGATGAGATTCTTTCAAAGCTAAATACATCAGTAAGTTGTTTGATTTGTGAGACTGAATCAGCCGGGCTAGCTTTTCTCAAAATTAGGACTCAATACTTAAACACACAAAAGCCTAAAACCAACTATTCATTCCTTGTGCTTATAGACTGTATAGCATTCTAAACTAAAAGAAACACTAGCTCCATATTTCTAAAGTAACCAGATTAACTTAATAAAATGGGCGATACTGAGTTCTTGAGCTTATCCTCCATTGGCAACACATACATGGTAGCACTTCAGAATATTACTCCAGTTTTAGGGTGGAAAACTCTTCTTAAAACTGTAACAACTGCATGATTTTCTTATCTGTAGCATAACAGTTAAGACTACAATCTTTAGAAATTAGAATATATAGGTTGAAATCCTCTTTCTACCATTTATTAGCTGTGGACCCAGGCAAGTTATTTAATCTCTGGGCCCCAGCTTCCTGATTTATAAATGACAAAATAATACATCAAAATTTTGCTATGATGATTAAATAAGCTTATAGAAGTAAACCATGTAGAGCATTTGGTATTACTGCTGTTATAGATGAGAAGAGACATCATTTGGCCCAGAAGCTTTTAAGTCAATCTCTATGTTTTTCATTAGCTTGGACCAGCTAAAGAAACACACCAGCCATGTTGATCCTTTGGTGTTAGTCACTCAGTTGTGTCTGACTCTTCCTGACCCCATGGACTGTAGCTGCCAGGCTCCTCTGTCCAAGGAATTCTCCAGATTCTCCACAGTCTGAGCCACCAGGGACGCATATACAAGTGTAAACCCAGACATTAAAATACTATGACAGTATTCATAGATGAGATGGTTTTATTTCTCAGAAGACCTTGTGTTTGCAATTTTGCCTTGTCTTCACTAGATGGATTACTAATAGTTGAACTGGGTACAGTTAGAGAGTAAAGAACTTGGGAAAGCAAAATTAAATGAATTTTTCCATGCATAGCAACTCATACACAGTTTCCTTTTTATAAAATGAAATAAAGTCTTCACTTGAAACTTCGTTAATCTGTGTTTCATCCGGAATTTCTTCAGTGAGTCAGTTAGGTTGCTCAGTCATGTTCAACTCTTTGCAACCCCATGGACTGTAGCATGCCAGGCTTCCCTGTCTATCACCAACTCCCAGAGCTTGCTCAAACTCATGTCCATCAAGTCTGGACTTTCTTGCTGCTTTATAAATTGAAACATTGAAGCTCAAAGTGAAATCAGTTAATGACGAAAGATCACATGTTAATCTCCCTAATAGCATGTGCTAGCAGGGGAATCAGTCTTTCTAATAGAAATCACTGCTTTCCTCTTTGTATTTTTTTCACCTAATTCCACTTAAAACTACAGTATAATAGTATTTTATAATAGCATATCCATCACCTTCCCTGGAGAAGGGAATAGCAACCCACTCCAGTATTCTTGCCTGGTGAATTCCATGGATAGAGGAGCCTGGAATGCTACAGTCCATGCAGTCACAAAGAGTCGGACACAACTGACACACACACACACACATGCACACACACACACCCATCACCTTACCCATCAGATTTTCTTTCTTTGCATTGATGTTCTGTGTTACCAAATATTTTTGCCTGACACAAATAATTGTATGTAATCTTTACCATAACCTGGGAGATAAATTCACAGATAAAAAAATAAAAACATAGAAGTATCCATTATCTTGCAAATCCAGGGAATCTGAATCCGCATGCCCAGCCAGTTTCTCACATATGCACATTATCACACACTTGGGGTCCAGAGTAATCACAGATGGAAGAGAACAAATAACAAAACTTTTGGATTACATAAATTAAAGGACATGGTAAATTAACCACTTCTGCATAAATCCTCCATATCCACCTTAATTTTATATTTATTCGATTACTATAAAATTTTGGCCTAATTACAAAATGGATCTTTGGTTGGCTTTAGAATTGCAAATTATGTTCTAATTATACTGAAATATATGTAGCATTACCTAGCAAGGTCAGCAACTTAAAAAAACAATTTCAAATATTGCTTTGTAAAAATATACACCTTCTTTTAACTTATTTCTTTTTTAAGATTAACAAAATCTATAATGATGATATTTTTATTCAATCCCATTTTAAAATCGTTCCTTTTAACTTTCTACTTCACAAAAATTGACAGCATTATATACAACTTATTTTTTAAAATACACTAGTTCTGAAGTCTCCTGTGATGGAAAATCTTCCACTATTGCATTCTATATGCCAGCAAATTTGGAAAACTCAGCAGTGGCCACAGGACTGGAAAAAGTCAGTTTTCATTCCAATCCCAAAGAAAGGCAATGCCAAAGAATGCTCAAACTACCACACAATTGCACTCATCTCACACACTAGTAAAGTAATGCTCAAAATTCTCCAAGCCAGGCTTCAGCAATATGTGAACCATGAACTTCCTGATGTTCAAGCTGGTTTTAGAAAAGGCAGAGGAACCAGAGATCAAATTGCCAATATCTGCTGGATCATCGAAAAAGCAAGAGAGTTCCAGAGAAACATCTACTTCTGCTTTATTGACTATGCCAAAGCCTTTGACTGTGTGGATCACAATAAACTGTGGAAAATTCTGAATCTATGGGAATACCAGACCACCTGACCTGCCTCTTGAGAAGCCTATATGCAGGTCAGGAAGCTATAGTTAGAACTGGACATGGAACAACAGACTGGTTCCAAATAGGAAAAGGAGTACGTCAAGGCCGTATGTTGTCACCCTACTTATTTAACTTATATGGAGAGTACATCATGAGAAATGCTGGGCTGGAAGAAGTACAAGCTGGAATCAAGATTGCAGGGAGAAATATCAATAACCTCAGATATGCACATGACACCACCATATGGCAGAAAGTGAAGAAGAACTAAAAAGCCTCTTAATGAAAGTGAAAGAGGAGAGTGAAAAAGTTGGCTTAAAGCTCAACATTCAGAAAACTAAGATCATGGCATCTGGTCCCATCACTTCATGGGAAATAGATGGGGAAACAGCGGAAACAATGTCAGACTTTATTTTTCTGGGCTCCAAAATCACTGCAGATGGTGACTGCAGCCATGAAATGAAAAGACGCTTACTCCTTGGAAGGAAAGTTATGACCAACCTAGATAGCATATTGAAAAGCAGAGACATTACTTTGCCAACAAAGTTCCATCTAGTCAAGGCTGTGGTTTTTCCAGTAGTCATGTATGGATGTGAGAGTTGGACTGTGAAGAAGGCTGAGTACTGAAGAATTGATGCTTTTGAACTGTGGTGTTGGAAAAGACTCTTGAGAGTCCCTTGGACTGCAAGGAGAGCCAACTAGTCCATTCTAAAGGAGATCAGTCCTGGGTGTTCTTTGGAAGGAATAATGCTAAAGCTGAAACTCCAGTACTTTGGCCACCTCATGAGAAGAGTTGACTCATTGGAAAAGACTCTGATGCTGGGAGGGATTGGGGGCAGGAGGAGAAGGGGACAACAGAGGATGAGATGGCTGGATGGCATCACTGACTCGATGGACATGAGTTTGAGTGAACTCGGGGTGTTGGTGATGGACAGGGAGGCCTGGTGTGCTGCAATTCATGGGGATGCAGAATCGGACACGCCTGAGCGACTGAACTGATTGAACTGATTGCATTCTAACTATTGCAAATTGTTCTCATCTGCACCATAAAAAAAGTCTAAGTATTTAAAATCCATAGTGAATTAAGCTTCATTGCCCATCTGCTCTATTCTAGATCTGGTAGGATAGCCTCAGAATAGAAAAATTAACACAGTTCCCATGCTCCCAAAACTTTTGAAATGGCAAATATTTAGATTGCCATAATTTGAATAATAATATAAAACGGAAGAAAGTAATGAGGAGCATAGGTGTTTAGTTCCCAAGAGGTGGGATGTATCAAAGTTTGAAGAAAATGTATTGCTTTGCATCTTCAATAGTGGCAATGAATTAGAAGTTAACAGAACAGTTAACAGAACTTTTTTCCTTTGAAAAGTTTATAGGTCAAAATGGTAAAAACATGTGACATTTTTAATGAAGCAAAAGGAGGTTCTTTATTCATTTACAAGGTCATTCTTTCAAAAGTTTTTATTTACCATCTATGAATAGGACTAAAAGTTTAAAGAGGCAAGTGGTGCAATATCACAAAGGAGTTTGAACGTCTTCAGATAGATATTGAGAGACTTCGCACGATTTTTAAGTGGAAAGAGTATGAGAGGAATATTTTTTTTTAATTGAAATATAGTTAGTTTACAATGTTGTGTTTGTTTCTGGTGTACAGCAAAGTAATTCATAGTATTTTTCATAGTCTTTTCCATTATGATTTACTACAAAATATTGAATATAGTTCCTGGTGCTTTAGAGTAAGACCTGTTGTTTATCGGGAATATTTGTTTTGTAAAAGTCTCACCCTTAACAGTCATATGGTTGACAATAGGGGATGAGGGACCAGGTAAAAGACAGTAGCAACAACCTCATGGACAAATATGAATAAGACATTGGCCTTGAAGATGAAAGTAAAGGCACTGCTTTGGAAAATCTTTAGGATGAATGGAGAACTCAGAATGAACTAGAGCTATGCTGTCCAGTATGGTAACCACTTGCAATGTGTGACTATTGAGCATGTGAAATGTGGCTGATGTGACTGAATAACCGAAATCTTATTCTATTATATTTTAATAAAGCTTAAAATGTAAAAACTGAAGAAATATAAAATATTATTTTTCTGTCAATTATAATTTTATTTTTTGGGTGGACAACATTTTATTTTGCTTCATCACATAAAATACTACTTCTGTGTTGTAGTCCATTTTTTCCAGTGTATACTTCATTTCTAGTATCATGGATAAACTTATCAGTGATCTGGTAAATGTCAATGGATGGGCACATTTTGTATTATTTTTTTATGCACCCTTATAGCATTTTAAGGTGATTATCTTAGGCAGAAAGCCCAATGTACAGTGATGCTTATGAAAACTATAATTTGGTGATTAAATCAAAATACTTATTTTTTAAACAATACCATTTAATTATTTTCCTATCTTATAAGCAAGTATAAGTTTCTTTTCAACTTAATACAAAAAAATATACTATTCTGCAGAATCAACTAGTGATGAAGTCAGTACTACTCTGGAAACAGTTAAAAAGAAAAGACTGGGAGTAGCTATGTAACAATTTGGATTATGAAGCCAGTTGTAGTCAGCAATGATAACTAAACTGACTACAAACACTATAAGATAAATTTGAACAATATGGTTGATATAGGTAAAATTAGAGCTCAATATACATACTGCCTCTTTCAATTTGATGTTAATAAAAATGAGATTTTGAAGTACAAAATTAGCAAATTTACTTATCTTGGACAGAATTAGTAGCAAAACTAGTATGCATTTGCTTTTATGTCAAATCAAATCTTTCAAAGCTAATAAACAAGTTTTGTCAATAGGAATGATGATATTAATTTTTTCATAACCTATTCAGTTCTTATAACATTTTTAATTAACTTTAGATGAATTTGCTTATATGAATTTATTATTTCAATTGTAAATTTTATGATATCTAAATACACATCAAGTATTTGTTTACAAAAGTTTACTCTCTAGATTTTTATATGCTGAAGGTAAAAAATATACACTGAATTATACTTTGTAGGAATAAAGATAAAGTAAAATATCTCATTAATTATTTCACTGAGTACATGATAAAGTAAAACATTTTTGATATATTGGGTTAAATAAACACTTTATCACAATAATTCTATGTTAATGTTTTTAAAAAATATTAGAGAATTTTAAATCTCATAAGTAGCTCTCATATTTCTATTGGGCAATACAGAAAGAAAGATCTAGAATCTCCATTTTCTGGATTGAGAAAAATCAGAGCATAATCAAATTATTTAACATAGAAGAAAAAAAAACAACTTCTGCATCTAGGTAGGTGGGAATCATGATACCTTTTATATAGGAGTTTCAAATGTCTTAAGAATAGTCTACTGAGCAGTAAAATATGTGTGTGGAGCTCAAATGAAATGTCTTGAATGAAGACAAAAATTTGATCCTCATTGAATAGGGGTTGTGTGGTTAATAGAAGAGAATAGAGCTAAAATGGAATTCAGGACAAACCATAATACTTAAAGAGCAGATCTATTAAAAAAAGCCTATGGTGAATACTAAAAAGAATCAAGATCAACCTCAGAAAAAAAAATGGAAGCAGATTTCTTTCTAATAAGTAAAACCTTCCAAGACTAGTAACAAATTAATATTTTTATTAATTTTTGTTTATCAATAGAATTAGGCTTTTAAATGCTGTGCAAATAAATGAATGGATTTTTCAGAATGTCCTACAAAAGATAATAATTTTGAGGTTGATATCATTTTTGTAATGAAATCTTGATCTCAACATGACAGGCACATTGGAACTCTAGCATGTTTCCATTTATAAAGAACATACTGTTTTGAAAAACAGAGTGAAACAAAATATTTCAAAACTCATTACACAATATAATTTACTTTCCTTAAAGTTGTCATATGCAGCAGTTGTTCTTAAAAACAAAATTTTCTCTGCAATTTCAATATATAACATTGAATACGTGGTGAGACTATTAGCCAATATAATAGACTACTCTTTAATCTGTCAAATAAGAATCAAAATTCAGTTCAGTCACTCAGTTGTGCCAGACTCTTTGTGACCCATGGACTGTAGCATGCCAGACTTCTCTGTCCATTACCAACTCCTGGAGCTAGCTCAAACTCATATCCATCGAGTTGATGATACCATCCAGCCATCTCATCCTCTATTGTTCCCTTCTCCTCCCACCTTCAATCTTTCCCAGCATTAGAGTCTTTTCAAATGAGTCAGTTCTTCGCATCAGGTGGCCAAAATATTGGAGTTTCAGCTTCAGTATCAGTCATGGCAGGCACGTTATTGGCAAGCAAAGTAAAATATCTGTAAACAGGGAATGTTGCTGCTGCTGCTGCTGCTGCTAAGTTGCTTCAGTCGTGTCCGACTCTGTGAGACAGCATAGACAGAAGCCCACCAGGCTCCCCCGTCCTTGGGATTCTCCAGGCAAGAACACTGTAGTGGGTTGCCATTTTCTTCCCCAGTGCATGAAAGTGAAAAGTGAAAGTGAAGTCTCTCAGTCCTGTCCGACTCTTAGTGACCCCATGGACCACAGCCTACCAGGCTCCTCCTCTCATGGGATTTTCCAGGCAGAGTACTGGAGGGTTGCCATTGCCTTCTCCAAAACAGGGAATGTTAAGATTCTATAAACATCTATAAACATCTGTAAACATCAGTCACCAGATGCCATGATCTTAGTTTTCTGAATGTTGAGTTTTAAGCCAAATTTTTCACTCTCCTCTTTCACTTTCTTCAAGAGGCTCTTTAGTTCTTCGCTTTCTACCATAAGTGTGGTATCACCTGCATATCTGAGGTATTGATATTTCTCCCAGCAATATTGATTCCAGCTTGTGCTTCATCCAGCCAGGCATTTCACATGATGTACCCTGCATATAAGTTAAATAAGCAAGGTGACAGTATACAGCCTTGACATACTCCTTTCCCGATTTGGAACCAGTCTATTGTTCCATGTCCAGTTCTAACTGTCGTTTCTTGATATACATACTGATTTCCCAGGAGGAAGGTCAGGTGGCATGGTATTCCCATCTCTTTAAGTATTTCTCACAGTTTGTTATGATCCACACAGTCAAAGGTTTTGGCATAGTTGATAAAGTAGACATAGATATTTTTCTAGAACTCTATTGCTTTTTCTGTGATACAATGAATGTTGGCAATTTGAACTCTCGTTCCTCTGCCTTTTCTAAACCCAACTTGAACATCTGGAAGTTCACGCCTCATGTACTGTTGAAGTCTGGCTTGGAAAATTTTCAGCATTACTTTGGTAGTTTGAATATTATTTGGCATTAAAGAATCAAAATAGTTTTCAATATGAAAGCAAAGTATAAGTGAATTATTAATATTTATATTAACTGCTTTATTAATGTTTATATTAACTGATACCTGCTATAGATTCTTTACATTCCCTAATATTTACATGCATCCTTGAATAGCAGGTGTAATTTTCTATCATATTTCACAGTATGAAAAAAACAAATGCATACATAAATATGTGGACTATGTAAAATAATGTAATTTTCCTCTTACTATAGTTTTTGCTATATTGAAACAATAAGTGATACATAAATTAAATCATCAGACTATCTGACTTTTCATGATCCAAATAAATCTTACTGCAATTAATTTTCAGTGGATGAGTAAAAGTGACGACCGCTTTTAAAGAAAGGAAAAAAAATCCAAAGCAAAACTTACTATTTAACAATATTCTCTTTTAGATTCTGTTGTTATTGTCAGAGTAAAGAATTTTGCTACCCAAATGTCATATTTTTTACAGATGTTTTACTTTGTTTACGAATAACATTACAATGTAACAGCAGTTTTCACTAGGTAAAACTGCTTTGCAATCTATTAAATTTTTAAAGTCGAAAACTTGGCATTGGAAATTATTTCATCTTTAAAACAAAATGTCAGATTCATTCATGCTGTGGAAAACTATTATAATTCCGTTTCTATAAACTATGTCAACCTTAAATATAATCACTCACCTGTTACATCTGCCTAAGCACTGAAAACTGGTTTTAGAATCTTAACATTCCCTGTGCTTTTGATGCAACAAGATTAAAATAAATTTTCTGGAATGTACCATTTCAATCACTTTCTGCTTCCTTTCACTTAACCAAGAAGTAAGTGAAAACAGCACAAGTCAAGGGCAAACCCCCTAACTGATTACATAAGCACTTTTCAACTGTGTGATGGTCTATTTTAAATAATCCACTTGGTTGTAATCCTATTATTTTTAGTAGAGATATTTTCTCATAGCAAAATGAGTCAGGTTAAAAAAGATATGACAACAATATGTTGATTTCATTTTTATTACTCTTTAAATCCAGGAGAAAGCCCAAGAGTCACAAACTGGCATAAAATATCAAAAGGGCAAAATTAATGCTTACTGTACATCTGTCAAGAAAGCTATGAATTTTTAAAAATTATTGCCCTTTAGAATTATAACATCAACATGCTACCATAAAAACACCTTTTATTATTATAATAATATGAAGATAATAAACATCTTTTATTATTATTATATGTCTGGTTGTCTAGATACAAAAATAAAAGAAATAATAGTAAAGCAACTTCCGGCAGGTATTACAGCAGGAAACAGGTAATGGTCATCTGAGTTAACTTCACCCATTCCAGTCCATTATAGTTCGCTGATTCCTAAAATGTCAATGTTCACTCTTGCCATCTCCTGTTTGACTACTTTCTATTTGTCTTGATTCACGGACTAACATTCCAGGTTCCTATGCAATATTGCTCTTTACAGCATCAGACCTTGCTTCCATCCCCAGTCACATCCATGACTGGTGGTTTTTTGCTTTGGCTCTGTCTCTTCATTCTTTCTGGAATTATTTCTCCATTGATCTCCAGTGGCATATTGGGCACCTACTGACTTGGGGAGTTCCTTTTTCATTTTCCTATCTTTTTGCCTTTTCATACTGTTCATGGGGTTCCCAAGGCAAGAATACTGAAGTGGTTTGCCATTCCCTTCTCCAGTGGACCACATTTTGTCAGAATTCTCTATCATGACATGTTTATCTTGGGTGACACTACATGGCATGGCTCATAGCTTCACTGAGTTAGACACTGCTGTAGTCCATGTGATTAGATTGGCTAGTTTTCTGTGAGTGTAGTTTTCAGTCTGTCTGCCCTCTGATGGAGATGGATAAGAGGCCTATGGAAGCTTCCAGATGGGATTCTGACTGAGGGGGAAACTGGGTCTTATTCTGATGGGCGAGGCCTTATTCAGTAAATCTTTAAGCCAATTCTCTGTTGACGGGTGGAGCTCTGTTCCCTTCCTGCTATTTACCTGGGGCCAAACTATGGTGGACATAATGAAAATAAACTAAAATGGACTGGGATGGGTGAATTTAACTCAGATGACCATTATATCTACTACTGTGGGCAAAAATCCCTTAGAAGAAATGGAGTAGCCATCATAGTCAACAAAAGAGTCCAAAATGCAGTACTTGGATGCAATCTCAAAAACAACAGAATGATCTTTGTTCATTTCCAAGGCAAACCATTCAATGTCACAGTAATCCAAGTCTATGCCCCAACCAGTTATGCTGAAGAAGCTGAAGATGAACGGTTCCATGAAGACCTACAAGACCATTTAGAACTAACACCCAAAAAAGATGTCCTTTTCATTATAGGGTACTGGGATGCAAAAGTAGGAAGTCAAGAAACACCTGGCAAAGGCAGGACAGAAAGAAGCAGGGCAAAGGCTAATAGAGTTATGCCAAGAGGACTCAGTGGTCATAGCAAACACCCTCTTCCAACAACACAAGAGAAGACTCTACACATGGACATCACCAGATGGTCAATACTGAAATCAGATTGATTATATTCTTTGCAGCCAAAGATGGAGAAACTCTATACAGTCAGCAAAAACAAGACCAGGACCTGAGTGTGGCTCAGGTAATGAACTCCTTATTGCCAAATTCAGACTTAAATTGATGAACGTAGGGAAAACCACCATACCATTCAGGTATGACCTAAATCAAATCCTTTCTGATTATACAGTGAAAGTGAGAAATAGATTTAAGGGACTAGATCGGATAGACAGAGTGCCTGATGAACTATGGATGGAGATTCATTACATTGTACAGGAGATAGGGATCAAGACCATCCCCAAGAAAAAGAAATGTGAAAAAGCAAAATGGCTGCCTGAGGAGGCCTTACAAATAGCTGTGAAAAGAAGAGAAGTGAAAAGCAAAGGAGAAAAGAAAGATATAAGCATCTGAATGCAGAGTTCCAAAGAACAGCAAGGTGAGATAAGAAAGCCTTCTTCAGTGATCTGTGCAAAAAAAAATTGAGGAAAACAGTAGAATAGGAAAGAGTAGAGATTGCCTCAAGAAAATTAGAGATACCAAAGGAACATTTACAAAGATGGGCTCAGTAAAGGACAGAAATGGTATGGACCTAACAGAAGCAGAAGATATTAAGAAGAGGTGGCAAGAATACACAAAAGAACTGTACAAAAAAGACCTTAACAACCCATATAATCATGATGGTGTGATCACTCACCTAGAGCCAGATATCCTGGAATGTGAAGTCAAGTGGGCCTTAGGAAGCATCACTACAAAGTGATTGAAGGTGATGGAATTCCAGTTGAGCTATTTCAAATCCTAAAAGATGATGCTGTGAAAGTGCTGCACTCAATGTGCCACCACATTTGGAAAACTCAGCAGTGACCACAGGACTGGAAAAGGTCAGTTTTCATTCCAACCTCAAAAAAAGGCAATGCCAAAGAATGCTCAAACTACCACACAATTGCACTCATCTCACATGCTAGTAAAGTAATGCTCAAAATTCTTTAACCAGGCTTCAACAATATGTGAACTGTGAAGTACCAGATGTTCAAGCTGGTTTTAGAAAAGGCAGAGGAACCAGATATCAAATTGCCAATATCTGATAGATCATCAAAAAAACAAGAGAGTTCCATAAAAATATTTATGGTGTCAGACTTTACTTTTCTGCACTCCAAAATTACTACATATGGTGACTGCAGCCATGAAATTAAAAGACGCTTACTCCTTGGAAGGAAAGTTATGACCAACCTAGACAGCATATTCAAAAGCAGAGACATTACTTTGCCAACAAAGGTTCCTCTAGTCAAGGCTATGGTTTTTCCTGTGGTCATGTATGGATGTGAGAGTTGGACTGTGAAGAAGGCTGAGCGCTGAAGAATTGATGCTTTTGAACTGTGGTGTTGAAGAAGACTCTTGAGAGTCCCTTGGACTGCAAGGAGAGCCAACCAGTCCATTCTGAAGGAGATCAGCCCTGGGATTTCTTTGGAAGGAATGATGCTAAAGCTGAAACTCCAGTACTTTGGCCACCTCATGTGAAGAGTTGACTCATTGGAAAAGACTCTGATGCTGGGAGGGATGGGGGCAGGAGGAGAAGGGGACGACAGAGGATGAGATGGCTGGATGGCATCACTGACTCGATGGATGTGAGTCTCAGTGAACTCTGGGAGTTGGTGATGGACAGGGAGGCCTGGCGTGCTTTGATTCATGGGGTCGCAAAGAGTTGGACATGACTGAGCGACTGATCTGATCTGATCTGATCTAATTGACTATGCCAAAGCCTGTGACTGTGTGGATCACAATAAACAGTGGAAAATTCTTCAAGAGATGGGAAGACCAGACCACCTGGCCTGCCTCTTTAGAAATCTGTATGCAGGTCAGGAATAAACAGTTGGAACTAGACATGGAACAACAGACTGGTTCCAAATTGGGAAAAGAGTATGTCAAGTCTGTATATTGTCATCCTGCTTATTCAACTTATATGCAGAGTACATCATGAGAAACGCTGGGCTGGAGGAAGCAGAAGCTGAAAGCAAGAATGCCGGGAGAAATATCAATAACCTTAGATATGCAGAAGACACCACTCTTATGGCAGAAAGTGGAGAAGAACTAAAGAGCCTCTTGATGAAAGTGAAAGAGGAGAGTGAAAAAGTTGGCTTAAAGCTCAACTTTAAGAAAAGTAAGATCATGGTATCTGGTCCCATCAATTCATGGCAAATAATTGGGGAAACAGTGGCAGACTTTATTTTTGGCGACTCCAAAATCACTGCAATTGGTGACTGCAGCCATAAAATTAAAAGACATTTACTTCTTGGAAGGAAAGTTATGACCAACCTAGACACCATATTAAAAAGCAGAGACATTACTTTGCCAACAAAGGTCCATCTAGTCAAGGCTATGGTTTTTCCAGTAATCATGTATGGATATATGAGTTAGACTATAAAGAAAGCTGAGCACCGAAGAACTGATGCTTTTGAACAGTGGTGTTAGAGAAGACTCTTGAGAGTCCTTTGGATTGCAAGGAGATCCAACCAGTCCATCTTACAGGAAATCAGTCCTGAATATTCATTGGAAGGACTGATGCTGAAGCTGAAACTCCAATACTTTGGCCACCTGACGCGGAGAGTTGACTTCTTTGAAAAGACCCTGATGCTGGGAAAGATTGAAGGCAGGAGGAGAAGGGGACGACAGAGGATGAGATGGCTGGATGGCCTCACCGACTCAATGGACATGAATTTGAGTAAACTCCAGGAGTTGGTAATGGACATGGAGGCCTGTCATGCTGCAGTCCTTGGGGTTGCAAAGAGTTGAACACCACTGAGCAATTGAACTGAACTGAACAGGTAGTGGTGCCTCTCAGAGCAAAGCATGTCACACCACTTTCATTCCTCCAAAAATCTCATGCTCAGTAAAAAATGAAACTAGAAATATACAAATACGCTTAAATGTTTAAAATTGAGGAAAATAATTTGCAAAGTAAAACTTGCAAACTTGCAACAAAAGAGAAAGGAATAATTTCGATGAGTCAAGCAATAATACAGACAGGTAGCTTGCAAAATGCACATTTTTAGAAAAAGTATCTGCTGTAACTCCCACAATTTAAATACAATGAAATGGAGACACAGGAGAAAGTAAAAGCTGTGAAGAAATCATGGTTTCAAAAATGTCTTTTTTATGATCAGAAAGCTAATTTTAATAGAGATAGTAGGAAGTTACATAAAGGCACATGGGATTTTTTTAAAGCAAACTTCAAATATATCTTGAACACTATCATTATTTCTTACTTATGAAGGTAAGAGTTAATGAATGAGTTAAGATAAAACACACTGTAGAAGTGGAAATACCTATGAGTAATAAATAGAACTGTATGCTATAGGCTTTGTCAGTTTTTCTCTTTGATAGAAGATACCTGAAACGATGTGTCCATAAATTTTCAGAAGTATAAGTAATGCTTTAAGAGACATTCTGAAACTTAAGAAAGACAAGCAAAAGAAAATTAAAACATTAGCAAAGTACAGGCTAATTAGCACAAATTAATTCAAATAACAAATTAGAGAACATCATGTGAGAAAGAAAAGCCTATTATAACAAAGATAAAAAAGATAACTATTAATGCATCAATTATTTAATTAATAAAATAAAAAACATGTAAAATAATGTTTAGAGTGTCTGAAAATGGCAGGTCAGTTAATGTTTTGTTGTTTTTCAGTATGATTTAAAGCAACCTACACTAATCATTTCTTCCTCTAGAGGCTTGTGCAAGATTCCTTGAAAATATAAGATTGCTAAGTACACAGCCATTGACCTTTTATATTTCTCTGTAACATGAAGAAAATTTAAAATGTGTAAATTATTGAATATAAGGCAGATTGTGGTAAGAACTGTAATTTTGATACAAATGAAATTTTAGAGTGGTGGAGAGTTTAATTTTAACTAGAGAGCATCTGAAGAGAAAAGATAGTGTTTCAACAAGGTGAGGATGTTGGGGCTATTTTTTAAATGAGGGAATGGGCTTGTTTTGTTTAAAACAAAAGTATTTAAAATCCACTCCAGGAATAGCATAAAGAGCATGAGAAAGCAAAAATAAATATGCACACACACACAAGAAACATAATGACAAGCAAATGATAGATGAAGAATTCTATATTCTCTCTGTTATACTCAAGTATAGACAGATTAAACTCTATTCTGTTCAAAATGTCTGGTTCCTTCACAGGCTCCCCACACTTCTAAACCACCAAGGAATCTATGATAATATATAGACGCACTTTCCTCTGAAGCCTATGGTCAGCCTCAACAGGTTCCTGTCAGATTCAGATGTGTTTCAATAGCAATATCCAGAAGTTAAACAAAAGGCAGAACTGCATCACAGGTCAAACAAAAATGGCATTAATTTTAGCTAGAATTTCACGATTCATGTATTTGGAATGCTCCAACAGAGGGCAACCTTGCTTGGAGAAATTTAGCCAGAAATAACTGATTGGAAAATTATAGAAAATGACATTAATACCATAGCTACTCTGTGTGCTAGGTATTGGAATCATCTTGATACAGATTGGGTTGGTTACAGGAGTAAAATAGAACTTCCCCATATTAAAAAGTAAACAATGATCTAAAATCTATTATACATGTAAAATCACCAAAAGAAAAAAAAAAAAAAGCAGCATAAAGTCTTGTCATGAAGCCAAAGCAATACGTTTTAAAATTTACTTCATGGAGGCCAAAGTCGTAGTTATAGGAACATGATTTGGTGATTCATTGAGGGGGCTGCTCTGTATACAAAGTTGCACTTGGTAATGGGGCAGATTTAGGAAACGTAAGATAAAACGATGGTCCATATTAAAGTCCTTGGGTGATGGAGTGCCATTTTTTCTCATGTCTCTAGCTTTCAAAACACCAGTGCATGGCTTAAATCATCATTCTGCCATGAAACTGCTCTCTCAAGTTGGTTCATCAATCTGCCCTCTTAACTCCTATAGTCCTTTGTTCTCCTCTTATAATACTATTTATTAGTGTTTCTTATAATTATTTATTCACAAGCATTTCATTGCCATTAGAATGAATCATGAATTCTTTTTTGGCATAAAGACCATTATTCAACACTTTCTGACCTTTCAAGTCCCCCATTCTAGACTTAGACTTTAGTAGACTTGGAGAAGGCAATGGCACCCCACTCCAGTACTTTTGCCTGGAAAATCCCATGGATGGAGGAGCCTGTTAGGCTGCAGTCCATGGGGTCCCTCAGAGTCGGACACGACTGAGCGACTTCACTTTCACTCTTCACTTTCATGCATTGGAGAAGGAAATGGCAACCCACTCCAGTGTTCTTGCCTGGAGAATCCCAGGGACGGGGGAACCTGTTGGGCTGCTGTCTATGGGGTCGCACAGAGTCGGACACGACTGAAGAGACTTAGCAGCAGCAGCAGACTTAGAAAAGCGGAGCTCAACAAATGCTTACTAAAGTGAACATGTCCAAAAAGTCCATGAAACTTATGATTTACATATTCATAATTCAGACTATATCCTAAGGAAACATTTTAAAAACTAATTTAAAAATAGCAATTAAAATAGAGTAAAAATTGAAGATCTCAAAAAATATATTGTGAAGGTAGAATAATTAATGATGACATCCTAAAGAAGAATTGCACAAAAATTAGACTCTATTAAAATTGATCTCAGATTTACATAACTTAAAAATTTGTTTACATACTCTATGATATAGATATACATAATAGTTGAAAAGCCTTATTATGCATCATATATCAATCAATATACTTTTAAACTACAAATAACTGAAGTATATAGTTGTAAAATAAAACAAATTCTCATATGTATTGGCTAAACAAGAAAGGAGACTCCAAATCAAAAATTAAAATATAAAAATAATATTTGACATCTGAGATTAATATGTTCTGAAAGGAATATTTGGAATAAATGTTTTACATGCCATCAGTTCAGTTCAGTTCAGTTCAGTCATTCAGTCGTGTCTGACTCTTTGCGACCCCATGAATCGCAGCACGCCAGGCCTCCCTGTCCATCACCAACTCCCGGAGTTCACTCATACTCATGTCCATTGAGTCAGTGATGCCATCCAGCCATCTCATCCTCTGTCGTCCCCTTCTCCTCCTGCCCCAATCCCTCCCAGCATCAGAGTCTTTTACATGCCATAGCAAGACATAAAGAAAGAAAAAAAGAAACAGTGAAATGTCTCTTCCTAAGTTCAGAAGACAGAAGAACAAACATGGAAGTAGTAAAACTAAAAAAATAATATAATTGGAAGCATGAATATAATATTAATTATATTATATATTATATAAATAAATACAAACAGTATTAAAATGAAAGTGAAAGTCCCTCAGTCATGTCTGACTCTTTGCGACCTCATGGACTATGCTGTCCATGGAATTCTCCAGGCCAGAATACTGGAGTGGTTTGCCATCCCCTTCTCCAGGGGATCTTCTCAACCCAGGGATCAAACCCAGATCTCCCGCATTGCAGGCAGATTCTTTACTGTCTGAGCCACCAAGGAAGCCCATGAACAGTTTTATCAGGTGCCAAAACTGAGCAAAATATGATTAGAAAGAAAAAAAGAGAGTATTAGGAAATAATTTAAAGAAATAAGATTTTCATACTGTAAATTTCTAAGAACAAGAAAAAATGTTTATTAATGAATCCAGAGACAAAATGAACCAAACATTGGCAAATAGAACATAATCATGTGTGAAAGAATGTGCCAACTAGGGTTAACCAGGGTTTATCCCAAGGTTGCAAGGCTGGCCACTACTCAGGGGAAATAATTAATACATTTCAACACTTTAACAGAGAAGAATAGAATATATATATATGTAATTAGAAATATAATCCAATAAAATAATAAAGTTTAATATTTATTCTTTAATTAAAACTTTAAAAAGGTATAAAGACCATATTTTAATTTTTTCATTGCAAAGAGTATACATTTAACCAATTCCAATATATAGCTTGGAGAAGGTGATGGCACCCCACTCCAGTACTCTTGCCTGGAAAATCCCATGGATGGAGGAAGCTGGTGGGCTGCAGTTCATGGGGTCGCAAAGAGTCAGGCATGTCTGAGCGACTTCACTTTCACTTTTCACTTTCTTGCATTGGAAAAGGAAATGGCAACCCACTCCAGTGTTCTTTCCTTGAGAATCCCAGGGACGGGGGAGCCTGGTGGGCTGCCATCTATGGGGTCGCACAGAGTCGGACACGACCGAAGTGACTTAGCAGCAATATGTAGCTAAAGTTGATTTACAAAACTAATTATTTGGGGTTAGGGTGGGATTACTCACTTTATCAAGGAGCCTGATGACAGAAAAGAGAATCTACCTCAAGGCTAATCTTGAATACCATGTTATCCTAACGAATACAAAAGAAGATGTAAAACCTGACATTAAATGTTTGAGCGATGTGTCATCTTTTATTTATCTTAATGTTTTTGGGTAAATTGAAATAATGTGTTTAGATTATTTTCAAATAAATAATATAGCAGTTAGTGTTGCAGTAGTCATTATTAGTGGCAATGTATAAAGTGCTTTCTGATACTGATGCATATGCTTTTTTGATAAGGTTAAAATTACACAGAATATAAAAGATGAGTAAACTGCACCTAAAGGCAAGATGGTGCTTAAGGTCATTTTGGCAGTTTTTAGCTGGGATTAGAATTCATGTTTGATCCTATCAGTTTAGAGACTGAGAATAATTATAATATTTCTAAATTAATTTGCTCTCTGATGTATTGAGTATTATTTGAAAATATGTGCTAAAGGGGCCTCACAATGAACATTGCCATTTTTGATAGCAATGGTAATTTATCAGGGCTCAATAATTCTTTGGGTTCTTACTGTAATGCAAATGGAAGCAATGAGAGTTTGAGATAAGGGACTTTAGTACAAACCATTTGAGTAAAAGCAACTGGCTTATATGTTCAAAAGTGAAAGGAACAAAGGTGATTCATACTTTTATAAACTAAATATACAGAATTCTTATAAATTATTTTGTATTCTACAAAACATTTCAAATGGATATCAGCAGCCATCATCAATGGAGTTAGAGTCATGTGACATGGATAGCAGCTGTAAGATTAGGGCAATATAGATTGATTTTTCTCAGTATAGATTGGACCTAAATTAAATGAATGAATTCAATTAACTATAATCCAATTCAAGCCTGCAAATATTTATTGAGTGCCTACTCTGTTTAGAAAGTACTTACTAAGGCATGGAGATCCCATGCTGGGTGATTTAAGATTTTTGACATTTTCCTTTTTACAGAATAAGAGTCATTAGTTAACGAAATATATTTCATATTTTTGCACTTCTAAAAAAATAAATTCACAGTTTTCCATGAAGTCTGGGCAATTAAAAATAAAGAATACAAGTAAATAAGAAATGATACCTTATACATACACTATTTTAATTTGTAGAAAGAAAAAAGTACTGCTTCAGGTATACTAAACGTAATTCCTAACTATAATGTCATAGCACCTAAGGACTTCCCGTACATATATGCCAAGTCGCTTCAGTCATGTCCAACTCTTTGTGACCCCATGGACCATAGCTGGTTCCTCTATCCATGGGATTCTCCAGGAGAGAATACTGGAATGGGTTGCCGTTCCTTCTCCAGGTGTTCTTCCTGGCCCAGGGATCAAACCCACGTCTCTTACATCCTCTGCACTGACACGTGGTGTCTTTAGCACTAGTGCCACCTAGGAAGCCCCATATACATATTTACATACATACTTTTATTTCTTCATTCTAGCAGCAAACTATAACTTAATAAAGGATTCTGGCAATATGGGGTCTGGACTTTCTGAATTGTTACCCTTGGCTTTCTCTGTTTCTATTGCCTTTCTTTCATTATGCACCATTTAAAATAAATTGCTGTACATTCAGAAATACTCCAGAAAAGAAACGTTAAACCCTGGAAATAATTCAAAATTTATCTGAATCTTTGGATTCCTTTTCCCCTAAGAGTTGATGCAGTTCTGTTTGGTAGATGAAAAGAGCAAGGGTTTTGAGTTGGGCATGCCTGGTTTGAATGCAATTTTCTCCACTTGCTAGCTACTTTTCTTTCTAAGTTGCTACCTCAGATCTAAAAAGGAGCTAAATCTATCACTCAAGGTTGAGGTGCTTGCATGAGAGACAGTCACAGTTCATAAGTGTGGACAATGAAAATGTTTATTTTTCTGTCCTAACGATGAGAAAAGAAATGGAGAATCAGAAGTAATAACGTATCTGACTGTAAAAACACTTCAGTGTTTTTACATGTACTTAGAGAAAAAAAAAGCTATCATAAGAATAGAAATAATGATATAGGAGGCAGAATTCATAAATTGTGAATTACTGTTTGTTGTTTAGTCTCTATATCGTATCTGACTCTTTTGTGACCCTATGGACAGTAATCTGACAGATTCTTCTGTCCATGGATTTCCCAGGCAAGAATACTGGAGTGGAGCGCCATTTCTTTCTCCAGAGGATCTTCCAGACTCAGGGAACAAACCTGTGTCTCCTGCATTGGCAGTAGGATTCTTTACCACTGAGACATCAGGGAAGCTTAAATTGTGAGATTTGTGCTTAAATGTGTACTGAAATATATAATTCATAAAAAATACGTATCAAATCAGTCCAGTTCAGTCTCTCAGACATGTTTGACTCTTTGCGACCCCATGAACCACAGCACACCAGGCCTCCCTATCCATCACCAACTCCCAGAGTCCATCAAAACCTATGTCCATTGGGTCGGTGATGACATACAACCTTCTCATCCTCTGTTGTCCCCTTCTCCTCCTGCCCTCAATCTTTCCCAGCATCAGCGTCTTTTCCAATGAGTCAGCTTTTTGCATCAGGTGGCCAAAGAATTGGAGTTTCAGCTTCAACATCAGTCTTTCCAAAGAAGACCCAGGACTGATCTCCTTTAGGATGGACTGTTTGGATTTCCTTGGAGTCCAAGGGACTCTCAAGAGTCTTCTCCAACACCACAGTTCAAAAGCATCAATTCTTTGGCCCTCAGCTTTCTTCACAGTCCAAAACTCACATCCATACATGACCACTGGAAAAACCATAGCCTTGACTAGACAGACCTTTGTTGGCAAAGTAATGTCTCTGCTTTTTAATATGCTGTCTAGGGTGCTCATAACTTTCCTTCCAAGGAGTAAGCATCTTTTAATTTCATGGCTGCAATCACCATCTGCAGTGATTTTGGAGCCCAGAAAAATAAAGTCAGCCACTGTTTCCACTGTTTCCCCATCTATTTATTTGCCATGAAGTGATGGGACCGGATGCCATGATCTTAGTTTTCTGAAGGTTGAGCTTTAAGCAAAATTTTTCACTCTCTTCTTTCACTTTCATCAATAGGCTCTTTAGTTCTTCTTCATTTTCTGCCCTAAGGGTGGTGTCATCTGCATATCTGAGGTTATTGATATTTCTCCTGGCAATCGTGATTCCAGCTTGTGCTACCTCCAGCCCAGCATTTCTCATGATGTGCTCTGCATATAAGTTAAATAAGCAGGGTGACAATATACAGCCTTGACATACTCCTTTTCCTATTTGGAACCAGTCTGTCATTCCATGTCCAGTTCTAACTGTTGCTTCCTGACCTGCTTACAGATTTCTCAAGAGGCAGGTCAGGTGGTCTGATATTCCCATCTCTTTCAGAATTTTCCACAGTTTATTGTGATCCACAAAGTCAAAGGCTTTGGCATAGTGAATAAAGCATAAATAGATGTTTTTCTGTAATTCTCTTGCTTTTTCCATGATCCAGCAGATGTTGGCAATTTGATCTCTGGTTCCTCTGCCTTTTCTAAAACCAGCATGAACATCTGGAAGTTCACGGTTCACGTATTGCTGAAGCCTGGCTTGGAGAATTTTGAGCATTACTTTACTAGTGTGTGAGATGAATGCAATTGTGCAGTAGTCTGGGCATTCTTTGGCATTGCCATTCTTTGGGATTGGAATGAAAACTGACCTTTTCCAGTCCTGTGGCCACTCCTGAGTTTTCCAAATTTGCTGGTATATTGAGTGCAGCACTTTCACAGCATCATCTTTCAGAATTTGAAATAGTTCAACTGGAATTCCATCACCTCCACTAGCTTTGTTTGTGGTGATGCTTCCTAAGGCCCACTTGACTTCACATTACAGGATGTCTGGCTCTAGGTGAGTGAACACACCATCGTGATTATCTGGGTTGTGAAGATCTTTTTTATACAGTTCTTCTTTGTATTCTTGCCACGTCTTCTTAATATCTTCTGCTACTGTTAAGTCCATACCATTTCTGTCCTTTATTGTGCCCATCTTTGCATGAAATATTCCCTTGGTATCTCTAATTTTCTTTAAGAGATCTCTAGTCTTTCCCATTCTATTATTTTCCTCGATTTCTTTGCATTGATTGCTGAGGAAGGCTTTTTATCTGTCCTTGCTATTCTTTGGAACTCTGCGTTCAAATGGATATGTCTTTCCTTTTCTCCTTTGCTTTTCACTTCTCTTCTTTTCACAGCTATTTGTAAGACCGCCTCAGACAGCCATTTTGCTTTTTCACATCTTTTTCTTGGGGATGGTCTTGATTCCTGTCTCCTGTACAATGTCGTGAACCTCTGCCCATAGTTCATCAGGCACTCTGTCTATCAGATCTAGTCCCTTAAATCTATTTCTCACTTCCAGTGTAGAGTTATAAGGGATTTGATGCGTATACTTCATATTTTATTTCTGTTTATTCAGTATCAACAAAATTTTACTGACTGCATTTGGGGTTTAAAAAATACTGAAATGTATGTAAGAGCTGTTCTTTTATCAAAACACCCTTCTCAGAACTTGTTACGTAGGCAAAGATCACTTGTTGGAAACCCTGTGCCAGTCTAATTATATCCATTTTAATGGTTTTCATGAAGTCTAGCTGTACATCTTACAGGTGGCTTCTCTGAGATTCTCTTTTGTATAAACAAGCCAGCTTGAGAGCTTCACCACTGCATTTTAAGCAAAGTCTATGTTACAGGACCATATCATTATACAGTATCAGTTCAGTTCAGTCTCTCAGTTGTGTCTGACTCTTTGTGACCCCATGGACTGCAGCATGCCAGGCCTCCCTGTCCATCACCAACTCCCAGAATTTACTCAAACTCATGTCCATTGAGTCGGTGATGCCATGCAACCACCTCACATTCTGTGGTCCCCTTCTCCTTCAGCCTTCAATCTTTCCCAACATCAGGATCTTTTTAAATGAGTCAGCTCTTTGCATCAGGTGGCCAAAGTATTGGAGTTTCAGCTTCAGCATCAGTCCTTCCAATGAATATTCAGGACTGATTTCCTTTAGGGTGGACTGATTGGATCTCCTTGCAGTCCAAGGGACTCTCAAGAGTCTTCTCCAATACTACAGTTCAAAAGCATCAATTCTTCAGCACTCAGCTTTCTTTATAGCCGAACTCTCACATCCACACGTGACTATGGAAAAAACCATAGCTTTGACTAGACAGACCTTTTTTGGCAAATTATCTCTGCTTTTTACTATACTGTCTAAGTTGGTCATAACTTTTCTTCCAAGGATAAAGCATCTTTTAATTTCATGGCTGCAGTCACCATCTGCAGTGATTTTGGAGCCCCTCCCCCCCCAAAAAAAAGTCTGTCACTGTTTCCCCATCTATTTGCCATAAAGTGATGGGACATTATATAGTATGTGAATTGCCAATAATTGCTTGAAAGAAACAGACTGGAACTTAAGAAGGAAAAACCAAATGAATGGAAAGGCAATGCAGATTTGTATGTTTGTAAAATATAGTTTTGAGAAATATAAAGGGACCACACCTTTCTTTGTGAAGTTAAAGAAAGGGAGGATCTTAGATATCTTAGATAGGGTTGATGGAACCAAGTCAGCATATCCTGCAAATTATCTCCCATGTATTAGCTTGGAATTTCAGTACATGAAGCTAAATGGAGAGTGTATTGTGGAGAGTGTTGGAAATTTATTGTAGTGTACGTAGGAATCCTTCCTTTAATTGCATCAAGTTAAGTAAAACAATTTATATTACCCAAAGCCTTTTCATCTCAAGCTTGTTTTTTAAATATAAATTTATTTATTTTAATTAGAGGCTAATTACTTTACAATATTGTATTGGTTTTGCCATATATCAACATGAATCCGCCACAGCTGTACACGTGTTCCCCATCCTGAACCCCCTTCCCATCTCCCTCCCCATACCATCCCTCTGGATCATCCCAGTGCACCAGACCCAATCATCCTGTATCATGCATTGAACCTGGACATGCGATTCATTTCACATATGATATTATACATGTTTCAATGCCATTCTCCCAAATCATCCCAACCTCACCCTCTCCCACAGAGTCCAAAAGACTGTTCTATACAGCTGTGTCTCTTTTGCTGTCTCGCACAGAAAGATGGTAACAATAATCATCTCAAGCTTTTAAATTTACTTTTTTTTTTCTGCTAAAGTAATCAGAGTGTAATGAATTTACATAGACAATAGACATGTTTAGTTTTGGTCTTACATTAATTGTTGGTATTTTAAAAATTAGAAATAGAAAACAACATTAATATTTGCTGTATTAATAAATATTAAATCTGGTTTCTTACACATTAAATCATTAGATCACAAAGAAGTGAGAATGTGGAAAGGGAAAGGAAGATGGCAATTTTGAAGTAGGATGTTGATGCAAATATTAATATTAAAATAATATGAGTCATCAAAGAATTCAACATAAGGGGAATGAGGAAATTATAAAATACAAGATAAATTTGGTGAATGTCTTAACCTTGTAAAGATACATCATTCTACTTAACTCCTATGTAGCAAAATTGTCATTGATCCAATGTCAGAATTTCATCAAATGACTGCTTTTCAGTATAACCATTCATTGATCCTTCTATTGCTCTTTAAATCACAGATCAAAAAACAAAGCAAAACAAAACATAATCTACTTACTGAAACACTGTTTTCCCAACACACATAAGTCTCCAATAAAGATGCAAAAATAAGACATAAAAAACTACGACAGAATCTGTTATAGTTATATTTAGTTATTTATTTTACCTTTTGCATGTGTTGACCTTGATAAGTTAGTTCAAGGCTTAACTCATGTCAAACACTAAATGAAGGGACAGAGATACAAATCGAAATTTAAAAGTAGTAGGAAGCCTATGAGGAGTTCTGAAGCAGGAACAATGGAAAAATGAATAAGAAGCACTATTTTCTGATCACAAACTATTTTATAAATGTGCAAACACTGTTACAAAAATTCATGTAGAATCTTAATACTGGAAAAAGTAGTTCATATAAGTTCACTGAACAGATGGAAGTTAATAAACATTTTCTGAAAATTGCAAGGGAAAATTACATTACATTAGATTACAAAATGATACCTATTGGACAGTTTCAAACAATATCTGTAGGATATTAATACTTACCTGTGATAGGATAAAGACAATGTATAGAATGTGTAAATAAAGGTTATTTCACCTTCATCAAGAGGCAAACAAAGGTGCTATGTTGATATTTCATGATAAAAGAATCATAGAAGAACTAAACAATTTCACAGTTTTCTTTGGTATTATGTTCACATAAATCCTCCTTCACTATGAAAACTGTCTACTTCTAGGGTAGTGACTAGATTTTCCTCTTTATATTGTCTAAGGCAAGGGTATGACAAACACAGGCTTTCCATAAATGATTGATGGCTGAAGGATAAGTCTCAGAACTGATATATAAGTCCCTGGTTCTTTCTGTGGAAATAAAATCTACTGACCACTGTATCTTTTACAACTCTAACTTAAACTGTGTCAATATAATAATATTTGATTTAAAATAATACTGTTTTAATGAAAGGTATAATAAACCAAACGACTTAACAACAATAAAAAAAGATAGAAACAACTAAATATTTATATGAAAAAATAAAAGGTGTAACCTAATATGTCTAACATCTTCCAATTTCTTTTGAGGCCTTTGAGAATTTTGCTTTTGAAAGAATGACATAATTAGTCTTTCTAAGATGGTCAGATTGCAATAAACTATGCAATGACAGGTGAAAAGTAGTGAGCTTCAAAATATTGAAAAATGACTGATTCCTAAGGACTTAACACATTGGTAATATTTAAAGATCCAGTGCAAAATGTCATTTATGATTTTCATCTATTAATATATTAATGAACACTGCCAGACTAACACAGATATTAAAGATTTCCTAGCACTTTGCCAGAAAATTGATTTTAAGAGTTTCTATTTGACCTCCTTTAAAAACATTTAAGAGATAAAAGGGCACTCAAGTACTAGTAGAATTCATAGATGAAAGTCTTTTTTAGGCCATGAAAAGAGTACTGAACATGAATTTATACTGGCAAAAATGGGCCTGTCAACATTTCTATTGCAAACTTCATTTAAGAGGGCTTGTCATCTTCATCAGTTTATAAACTATTAAGCTAGAAGTTGGCATACAAATTAGCAGCCTGGATGCAAATTTGTTTACAAAAAACATTTGAATCAGTTTAGTTATTTTGATTTAGACATCAGCCAGAAAACATTAAGTCAGGGTTTATCTATATATGTGAACACTGAGTAAATATTTTGTCTACTCTACATGGTTCAGTTAGAGCACACAGTCAATAAATTCAAGGTACTGTGTTTTAGATCCAAGAGATTCAGTTGTGTTTATTCGTCCTGTTATCTTAATTTTGATTTGTTATCTCACAAATGCAGCTTTTAGCACACAGAGCTCATTATTAGAACATACAGATAGATCAGCATAATTTCATTACCAATATTTGGGGGAAATTCAAATTACACCTTCAATAACAGATTCAGAGAAATCATTCATTCCTTTATAAGCCTCAGTGTGCATGCATGCTCAGCCATGTCTAACTCTTTGTGATCCTATGAACTATAACCCGCCAGACTTCTCTGTTCATGGAATTTTCCAGGGAAGAATACTGGAGTGGCTGGCCATTTCCTGCTCCAGAAGATCTTCCCAACCCAGGCACTGAGCCCATGCCTCCAGCATCTTCTGCATTCATAGACCCATTCTTTACCACTGAGCCACCTGGGAAGCCCATCTGTGTATAAAAATATAGTTTAAACATCAAAAACAAAGCCATTACTAAAAATTACAAATCCAGTTCAGTGCAGTTGCTCAGTCGAGTCCGACCCTTTGTGAGCTCATGAACCCCAGCACACTGGGCCTCCCTGTCCATCACCAACTCCCAGAGTTCACCCAAACCCATATCCATCGAGTGGGTGATGCCATCCAGCCATCTCATCCTCTGTCTTCCACTTCTCCTCCTGCCTTCAATCTTTCCCCCAGCATCAGTGTCTTTTCAACTGAGTCAGCTCTTTGCATCAGGTGGCCAAAGTATTGGAGTTTCAGCTTCAACATCAGTCCTTCCAATGAACACCCACGACTGATCTTTAGGATGGACTGGTTGGATCTCCTTGCAGTCCAAGGGACTCTCAAGAGTCTTCTCCAACACCACAGTTCAAAAACATCAATTCTTTGGCCCTCAGCTTTCTTTATAGTCCAACTCTCACATCCATACATGACCACTGGAAAAACCATAGCCTTGACTAGGCAGACCTTTGTTGGCAAAGTAATGTCTCTGCTTTTTAATATGCTGTCTAGGGTGCTCATAACTTTCCTTCCAAGGAGTAAGCATCTTTTAATTTCATGGCTGCAATCACCATCTGCAGTGATTCTGGAGCCCAGAAAAATAAAGTCAGCCACTGTTTCCCCATCTATTTGCCATGAAGTGATGGGACCGGATGCCATGATCTTAGTTTTCTGAATGTTGAGCTTTAAGCAAACTTTTTCACTCTCCTCTTTCACTTTCATCAATAGGCTCTTTAGTTCTTCTTCACTTTCTGCCATAAAGGTGGTGTCATCTGCATATCTGAGGTTATTGATATTTCTCCCGGCAATCGTGATTCCAGCTTGTGCTTCCTCCAGCCCAGCATTTCTCATGAAGTACTCTGCATATAAGTTAAATAAGCAGGGTGACAATATACAGCCTTGACATACTCCTTTTCCTATTTGGAACCAGTCTGTCGTTCCATGTCCAGTTCTAACTGTTGCTTCCTGACCTGCATACAGGTTTCTCTAGAGGCAGGCCAGGTAGTCTGGTATTCCCATCTCTTGAAGAATTTTCCACAGTTTATTGTGATCCACACAGTCAAAGGCTCTGGCATAGTGAATAAAGCAGAAACAGATGTTTTTCTGGAACTCTCTTACTTTTTCCATGATCCAGCAGATGTTGGCAATTTGATCTCTGGTTCCTCTGCCTTTTCTAAAACCAGCATGAACATCTGGAAGTTCACGGTTCACGTATTGCTGAAGCCTGGCTTAGAGAATTTTGAGCATTACTTTACTAGCGTGTGAGATGAATGCAATTGTGTAGTAGTCTGAGCATTCTTTGGCATTGCCATTCTTTGGGACTGGAATGAAAACTGGCCTTTTCCAGTCCTGTGGCCACTCCTGAGTTTTCCAAATTTGCTGGCATATTGAGTGCAGCACTTTCACAGCGTTATCTTCCAGGATTTGAAATAGCTTAACTTGTATTTCATCACCTCCACTAGCCCTGTTTGTAATGATGCTTCCTAAGGCCCACTTGACTTCACATTCCAGGATGTCTGGGCTCTAGGTGAGTGATCCCACCATCGTAATTATCTGGGTCGTGAAGATCTTTTTTATACAGTTCTTCTGTGTATTCTCGCCACCTCTTTATATCTTCTGCTTCTGTTAGGTCCCTACCATTTCTGTCCTTTATTGAGCCCATCTTGCATGAAATATTCCCTTGATATCTCTAATTTTCTTTAAGAGATCTCTAGTCTTTCCCATTCTGTTGTTTTCCTCTATTTCTTTGCATTGATTGATGAGGAAGGCTTTCTTAATCTCTCCTTGCTATTCTTTGGAACTCTGCATTCAAATGGGTATATCTTTCCTTTTCTCCTTTGCTTTTCTCTTCCCTTCTTTTCACAGCTATTTGTAAGTCCTCCTCAGACAGCCATTTTGCTTTTTTGCCTTTCTCTTTCTGGAGGATGGTCTTGATTCCTGTCTCCAATACAATGTCACGAACCTCCAACCATAGTTCATCAGGCACTCTGTCTATCAGATCTAGTCCCTTAAATCGATTTCTCACTTCCATTGTGAAGTTAAAGTCTTTTAACAGCATCTTTTTATGCTTTAATAGAATAACAATGAAGTAGACTCATTTTTACTTCTCTATATTAAAACGTTCATAATAAAATATAACTTAAAATTTTATTTTTTACTGACTCAGTTGATGAGCCCAGGTACCAATGGATAAAGAATCCACCTGCAATTCAGGAAACACTGGAGACCCAGGTTTGATCCAGGGGTCAGGAATATAACCTGGAGAAGAAAATGGCAACCCACTCCAGTATTCTTGCCTGAAAAAGCCTAGGGACAGTGTAACCTGGCAGGCTACAGCCTAAAGGGTCACAAAGAGTCAGACATGATGAGTGACTAAGCATGTAAGCATTCAAATTGAAATTTTAAAACATTTTCCTTCACATTTCTTTCTAATCAGATAACCCTCAGAGTGTGAACAAACAAAAAAAAGCTATTCCCCGTAGAAAACTAAAATAGATATTTTAGAAATTAGAATAATATCAGTGAAACAATTTTCATTGTTTAAAACTGTTAAAACTGTTAATTTTATTAAGCAGATGTGAACATATAAACAAATGGCTAATGGGATGTGAACAAGCTCAAGAAAAAGGCATTTTAATTATCAGTCTTTTTTTTTTTTCTCTTCACCAAGCTCATGAAAACAAAAACATCAAGTGAGTTTGTGATTTAAACTTTCAATAGACTACAGTGAGTTATTACAGTAGGATCATTTTTAAAATGGAGATCCTTGGCTGACTATTAGTCAATTTTAATCATTAAATAAAATTCTGGAATGTATAATTGCAGGTAATAGACTTGAAGACAGATGGTATGTGTAACAATCAGGTAAAATGTGTAACAATTCAGGTAAAAGACCTAAATTTTGGCAACTGTGGAGAAATTTATGCCTAGCTGTTCTAAGATGCAAAACTATTTAAAATAACAATGTCCCAAATAAATTGTCCAATGTAATAATTATATTCTATGGGTAATACATGTGAGGGCATTGTTAGGCTATCTGAACTTTAACACTGAAAATATAGGTTAAAATGACATCTCTAAGAATACACTCACAAAGTTTTAATATTTCAAGTAGAAAAGGACAAGTATATATTTATATTGGGATAGTCTAAAGTTCAGAAAGGACTGCAGTGCAATAGTACTTCTGTTGCATATAAAAATATATGTTATCACCTTCAAAGGAAAATGTAATGCTAATTTTGAGTGCTTAAGTATAATTTAATGTGTGTATATTTTTTTCTTTTTTAGACAATGATGTAATTTCAATGCCCCCATTTAATTTATAGTTAATCCTTAGATGGCATGTTAAGATTCTCATTTACCAGTATTATTACACTCATGTATCTGTGTCACCTTACACAATTACTTCAGGAAATATTATTTTGAGCCTGGTCAGGATTTGGACATAGGCACAATGGTCTCTCCTCTCAAGTAGCTTTATTACATAAACAAATTAGGGCTAAATGATGCTTCCCAAGTGGAGCTAGTGGTAAAGAACCTACCTGACAATGCAGGAGATGCTTAAAACATACAGGTTCAATCCCCAGGTCAGGAAGATCCCCTGGAGAAGGACATGGCAACCCACTCCAGTATCCTTGTCTGGGGAATCCTATGGACAAAGGTGCCTGGCAGCTTTAAATCCATGAGGTCACAAAGAGTTGGACATGACTGAAGTGACTTAGCATACATATAAAGGAAGCTCATAAGGCAGTATCCAATAAAAAGAAGAGCTACCCTGGTAGCTCAGCTGGTAAAGAATCCACCTGCAATGTGGGAGTCCTGAGTTCAACCCCTAGGTTGGGAAGATTCCCTGGAGAAGGGCATGGCAGCCCACTCCAGTATTCTTGCCTGGAGAAATCCCCATGGACAGAGGAGCCTGGTGGGCTGGAGTCCACTGGGTTGAAAAGAGTCCTAGAAGACTGACTAAGCACAGCAATAAAAAGAAACGTGTTGGACAGAGAACTGAAGGACTGTTTTGCATTCTATTGTGTGGCAAATCTCTTCATTTTTCAGAACAGTCTGCTCATTATGTGAAGATGTACACCTACACGTGCACTTTTAACTAGGATGTAATTATGGTAGGAAGTAGAGCAAGGGGATAAAGCTTGGATAGGAATGTTCTTTTAAAAAGCACCTTCCCATACCCCCACATATAAATCTAATGCACATTCTCTGACTATTAGACACTAGACAAGTTAGTTATAAGAGTTTTCCCATCCTTAAATTCTGTAGAACTAAATGGAAGATTAAGGTACCAAATAGAATTAATTTATTTGCCAAGGCTTATGATACTAGTGAAGTGAAGTGAAGTCGCTCAGTCGTGTCCGACTCTTGCGACCCCATGGACTGTAGCCTACCAGGCTTCTCCATCCATGGGATTTTCCAGGCAAGAGTACTGGAGTGGGTTGCCATTTCCTTCTACTGGTAAATAATTTTATGCCCACATATTTTATATGTGAAGTCCATAAATTCATTTACATTCATAAATTTTAAAATTTTACTCAGGAGTACTGGTTAAAATCTAAAAATATATGTTTTGATTTTTTTTCTTGCCCTTAATTCACTAAATAGTTTTTTGTCTTATAGTGACATATTTAACTTATGCATTGTTCCTTTGCTTCACTTACTATTGTATATAAAACTGAAAAATAGCTTTCACAACCATCTTACAGAATAATTAAGAGAGTAAAGTTAGGCAAGTTAAGTAAAGATGTTGAAAATTACAAAACTGAGAAGTTGCGTATTACATACAATGTGATATATATATATATATATATATATATATATATATATAAAACACATGGACATTAACACTAGTCTATCTTTTAAGTTAAATTGTCAAGATTTCAGTTTTTCTCATAAAAATGAAGAAATTTAATTAGAAACTTGGTCATTTATAGTTTTATTGTTTAATGAGTCTATGAACTTATGAATCTATTATGATTTCAGATTTCATCCAACCACTAGCTAAACAACGATCCTGGAAAATCATTGTACCTCTCTGGCCCCAGGAAATGTGGATAATTTATAAATGGAGATAATAATCTATACGTAGGAGATAACAGCTATCTCACAAGATGCTTGTTAGAATTCTAAGCAGGAAAAAGAGAGAGAACCATTGTTTGAGATGTAGTTAACACACTCTATTTAAAAGGCTTAGAACAGAGCTTCTTGTGGCTCAAATTTTATACAGTAAAGGCACATGCCTATTTTGATACCATTTCCCCTGACATAATAACATCTTATATCCTCTCTATATATGAAGTGTGTTTCCTAGGTGGCTCAGTGGTAAAGAATCTCCTTGCCAATGCATGAGACAAAAGAGATGTGGGTTCAATCTCTGGGTTGGGAAGATCCCTTGAAGTTGGAAATGGCAACCTGCTCCAGTATTCTTCCCTGGAGAATTCGCTGGTGGGCTACAGTCCATGGGGTTGCAAAGAGTCAGATATGACTGAGCACATGTTCATTCACATATGTGAAGCACCTCTGAGCATTCTGGAATCTTGTATAATCTGATGGACTTGTATAAACTAAGCATAGCTGTTGTTTTTTCAGTTATTTAAAAGTTAACAAATTCACTTCTGAGAGTCTATTTCCATTTATAAATTTCCTTTCAAAATGGTATGCAACTGCATTTCTTAAACTGTCATAGTTTAAAAAAAGAAAAATGCTTACCATTACTTTAAACTATGGAATTAAAAAAATTCTTTAAAATTTGCTAACATAGAGCAAAGGAAGTAAGAACTTTATAATCTTGAACATTACAAACTCAGCTTTTCAGAGAATCACTCATTACTTTTTATGTAATTCAATCACTTTCTGAACTTGTAAGCACTTCAAATTTAGCAGCATTCATTATTTTGGAAATTTTACTCCCATACCTTGAAGAGACCTTAGAGAAATATCACAGATCACTAAAATTGAAGCTAGCCCTTCAGATTATTGATTGTTTTTACAATTTTAATTTATAAAATATACTATTTATAGTATATTTATATACTATAAATTTATAAAATTTACTATTTATATATTTATAAAATATACTATTATTTCTGTGGTAGAATTTTACGATACCATCATCTTATTTAGATCATATGAGAGAAATGTGCAAATGTAATGTAGATGAGACAGAATGCATACATCTTATGTTAATATGATGTAAATATATAAAACCATGAATAAAATAAATTAGGAACAGATTTCCTAGATTTAAAAGGCTTTAAATAAGAAATTATGTCTAGATTATGGGAAGAAATAAACAAGAGGTTGATTTTTAAGTACTATCCCTCTACGTTCTTTGAAAAAGTGAAAGTGTTAGTCACTCAGTTGTGTCTGACACTTTAAGATCCCATGGACTGTAGGCTCCTCTGTTCATGGAATTTTCCAGGCAAGAATAATGGAGTGGGTTGCCATTCCCTTCTCCAAGGGATCTTTCTGACCCAGGAATCTAAGTTCTTTATGAGACTAAAAAACAGTCCTCTAATTTTGTTTTTACAACCATGTAATGTCAAAAATAGCCTTGAATATACGATGATTTTATTTGGTGTACATATTATAATAGTTTTAGAAAATATTTTCATTCCAAAATTGTTTATTTTTTCTTTTACAAAATAAGTAGTTAGCATCAAAAAACAATACCATAAAAACATATAGTCACTAGTATTCTTGTATGGTACTAATTGGCATATGGTTCTCAAATATTAGATTTGTGATTGTCTTCATTGGTGCCATTCGAGAAAATTCTGTAGTAAAATTGATAAGGTACAGTAGAAATAGAGTTGAACATAAACTTGAAAGCCCAATGATCTAGTCTCAATTCTGGAGCTAATTATATTTTTAACCTAGTGAAAAAAGCACTTATTCTTTCTAGACATGTGCATTTATTGTATAAAATATAAACAGTGAACTAGCTGGTATGTAAGAACTCTTCCAACCCTGTAAGTACCATGAATTTGTAACAAGATGAATTAACAAATTCATGTAAGTACATTAGTCAATCAATATTAAAATAAATCAGTATTGGAACACAACAAATGAAATTAGCCTAGGAGTAGGAGTAACATATTTAAGCTATGATTCTGCCCCTGATTCATAGAGCCAGCACCTGGAGTAACTGTGTAAAGGTGATAAGCAGAAATTTCAGAGTGTTTTTCCAATGTATAATAGCCCAGGAACTTAGCCAAAGTGAAATAATAGCTAGAGAGAAGATGCTGTATTTTTTATTTACTATGGTGGACAAGTTAGGGCTGGTAATGCTAGGGATGAAGTGTGTGAGAGTCACTGGCTTTGTGCATGGAAGTGTATTTTAATAGCAGTGATGATAGCTCCTAGTGTCAGGCACTATATATGTTGCATGCATAATCTTTCTACCGAAATTCTAATTTCCTTTTTAACAGATAATGAAAATGAATTTTAGGAAAACTGAGTTGCTATTACAAAGATAGTTGCTGGCAATTTATTTTTTTTTCCTGCTTCAGGTCTTGGTGGCTCCAGAGTACTTGCTTTAGTGTTTCTCAAACTTTAGAGCCAATAGAATTACCTGGATGACTTGTTATAAATACCTATGTGGGTGTCCAACCACTAGGGCATCTGTTTCAATAGGCCTGGGGTGGGAGTCTGAGAATTCATATTTCTAACAAGTTTCCAAAGGATGCTACTTGTTGAGGAACATTTTGAAATCACTGCTGTGCAATCTTTTTTGAGCAAATAGAACATTTTGACATATCTAATGACACATGATTATCATTGATATTCTTGTTTTCCAGTTACAAGGTACATGATGTATATGATAATCTTATAAATTTTGACTTTTTAGAGGTTTCAAATTGGCTTTTGGGTGACAGATTGTGATTATATGAAAAAGTATTAATCCTTAAGAATCTTTAGTTAGCACCAAGCGATAGCTTAGCAAAAGGTGTGATAGCATGAATGCATTATATAGCAGTAAGATTAGAGGCGTGAGAGAAAGAAAGATGATAACTAGCATTGAGACTATGAATACTGGAAGGTATTCAACAAATTGATTTTTCTCAGTGGAATTCCTATAAAATTGATATTCCTGATGAGAATGAGGACCTTCCAAGGGGTCTAATTCTGAGAAAATCTTGTAGACTTGGAGATTGATCTCCCTGGAAAGTACAATGAATCACCCCACCTGCTCACTTTGAAAGAGAAAAGATAAATGGATAATGACTTTATCTGTTCTACCAGACCTCATCCAAAATCCAAATTAAAACTGCCACTGTATGTATAAACTACACACCACTTTGGATTATGAATAAGGGCTGTGGGAAAAAGAGACAGAAAAAGAAGCTATGTTTTAATGTATATAGAGCAAAAATAAAATGACCTTATTGGCAACTCAGGCATATTTTGCTAATCTTTTGGTTTGCAGTCATTTTGCTTCTAATCTCTCCAACTTTGAAAATTGGAATTCAAAGTACAAGATGGCATATTTTCTCAAATAGTCATGTTACTTGAAGTACCAGTTTCCTCACCAGAAATGTTGCTTGAGGCTTCAAAGTTATTTTCCAAGCTGGACAAAACATTGAAAGTACTTAATATCCTGAAGCCTTTTCTGGAGACTGTGATATTAAGTAGAAGAAAATAAAACTTTCAGGACATCAAGGAGAAGTGTGTTTGGAGATGTAAGAAACAAAGTTTAGATGCTTTCACTTAGTGTTGGAGACTAAATGGGTATTTTAGCATTAGAGGTTGTTTCTATTTGTGTGGGAGGGCATCATTAATTGCTATCTTTCTTACTTTTTGTTTTATCAGATGTCACTTATGCCAGAGCTTGCCACTTTTAAAATCCTATATTGATGCCACTTGCTACTGCTTTATTTCAATATTTTACAGTTTCTGCAGACAGTAAATTGTGTGTTCAGGGAAAAGATGTGTACCCCACATCTATTCAGCTATCCCATAAATAGTAACACTAATTAATATCATGAACACTAATAACTACTGAAACGAAATCTATGCTCCTGGAGTATATAATCTATTGAGTAAATTCTATCCCTTTTCTCCTTGAAGGCTCTTAAAGGAGCTGCCATCAGGTTTTCCACAGCCTGAAACCTGCTCCTTAATAATTTCTGCTCACCCACTCACTCTTCTACATGGGCTTAAAGCAGCCCCAACGTCCTCCCCAACCCCCTCAATACCAAAAGATTCTGGAAATATGGGGCTGCAGTATGATAGTTTAGAAGGATTTCAACTGGTAACTAACTGTCCAGGGAAAGTTCAGCTCAGAATTCTGGGAGCTACTGAAGCCTTTTGAGGGCGGTAAATTGGATTGGCTTAGCAACTCGGTAGTGCAAAGCCTCCCCAAAGGCGCCGTGTTCAAGGAGAAGGGAAATCGCCTGGCTGCCTGAATTTATCTTTCTTTCTTTGGTTGTTCTGCTTCGTATTATTCTGCACTGCGCTGAAATTCCCATTCCTGCCCCGCTTTCAGCCCTCAGCTGGCCTCTCCTGCGGGGTGGGGAGAGGACCAGAGGACAACCGGGATGACCCTGTGCTGTTTCATTTCTTCTGCGCTTTCCCCTGGGATCCAACAGAGCCCTGTAGAGTTCCAGTCCTGGGACTGCCTCCTGCTTGCTTTCCCCCCAGCGACAGAGCAGGGAAGGGGTTGAAGCGGATGGAAGAGGGGAATCAACCCCCATTACTCCTTCTCCGGTGAGTTTTTTGAACTCCCGAAGAGCCTGTTAGAGAAGTTGTTTTGGTGAGAGCAGCGCTGGGGTCAGCTTGGGAAAACGGAGCTTTCTCTGTGCCTCCACCGGGACTCCTGACAGCAGTGGTCGCAGCACCACCGACCAAATAGGATCCGGGAACAGAAACACACATTGTGTAACCCGCCACCCTGTCCATCTCGGACACACACCCACACCCACCCTTGAGGCCTCCAGAAGTCTCTTCCGCCTTGATCCGTGTGGAATTCCCCTCCCAGCAACACACACACACACACACCCCGTCACAATCGCCAAAGGCCAAGTCAGGCATTCAATTCAACCTCAGTGGTCTATGAATATTTTGGGGAATCTGGTCTTCTAGAAGCAATAAAGTATTTCCAGAGAAACAGTTGGAAGGGAGGGCTACCTGACCAGACTGCAGCAGGACAAGGACCCCGACCCAAACAAGAAGATTGTCTCTCAGCAGCTGACTCAGTCTTGTTAGATTCAGGGGAAGGGTTTTGATGGTGGCGGTGGCAGTGGGTGGCTTTTTGTTGGGTGCAGTTTTGGCTTGTAAAGACATTAACCCAACAGGACCACCTTTGTAAAGCTCTCTCGAGACCCGAGACGAGACAGAAATTTTGTTAACGGTACTGACAAGTCAGACTGTCGCCCTGAGGTCGGGAAAGTAAGAGTTATCAGACCCTGAGCACAAGCCTGGGGCTGACACCTCTGGCGCGGCCACCCTGGGGTGGGCACAAGGTGCTACTGAGCGCTGCTGGCAGCTCTCCTCCTGCGTGGACACCGCGACCCTTGCCAGCACTAATTAACTGCGAGACAAGCTGCGAGCTCGGCTCTTCCCCAAGAGCTCTATGGCAGGAGTAATATCTCCTTGGAGTCCCAGAGCACGCAGAAACGCAGATCCTTCTGGAAGTCTGGGGGTCCAGCAAGGAGTCTTGAAAGCAGGCTCTAGTACAGGGTAGGGGGTGCAGCATGCCAGCTCCCACCTGCTGTCCTCGGAGGTCAGTGCTTTCTGTACCTCGCCCCCACCCCGTCCCCCGCAGGATTTGTGCGTTCCCCCGGGATCTCCCAAGGAGTGTGAGGAAGCACCCTGCCAGTGTTTGTTTATGTGGGCGGGACGTTTAAGCACGACTTGAAGATTCACATATTCTATCTGACTGAAACCTAAAACAGGCAGGCTGCAGCTGCAGGCTGCATTTCAGAAACCTCTGCTGCGTGTGTGTGTTTCAGCATGCATCAGCCTAAGCAGCCCCCACCCCACCCCCAATTTGGTGCCTTACATGGCGTTTTATTTCAGATGACAACAGTGGAGATAAAACGCCCAGAGAGGGTTGCCTCTCTTTCTAATACTACTGGAGCGATTCAGGCCTACCACGGAAGCCCACTTTGTCTGAGGCTATTTCTCCCACTGAGCCTCTTTGTCATTGCTGTTGCAGGCAGAGGTGAGATAGTAAAGGATGAAAAGTGTGGACAAAAGGTGGAATTCTCAAGGCCTGAGCTGTTCACCTGGAAAAGCATGCGCCACAGACTTCCTTAGCCTTAGCCCTAGATTAGAACCTGCAGAAGCCTTAGAAAGCCTGCCCATTTCGAGCTTTCCCGTGGGCCTGGGAGACCGGAGGAAAAACACTGTGGAAGACAAAAGCGGTTGTAGACACTAGGGGGAAAGAACATTCAAGCTATTGCTGCGATCTTGGTTTTAGGAAAAGCCTTGAGACGTAGGTGAAATTAAAAAATAGGGAGAAGGGGAAGAAGAAGAAGCAATCGTGAAAACTGGCACCACTGGCAACCGGGAGTAAATCTAAAGAATATATCGTCTGTAAGTTTGTGTCTCAGAATCTGAGGACGGCGTTCCAAGTTGTAAAATATAAGAAATGCCTTTCAAGTGGCAGATAAGTGACAATGAAGAACCTTATCACCATTAAAAAAATTAATGGTCCGTTGAAAATTTATTTTGGACAAGATCAAAGCAGAGTGTGAAACACCCCTTCTTCCTGATGTCCCCGAAACTGGAATGTATTCCTTGGACCGATTATCTCAGTCCAAAGTACAGGAGCTGTGAGTAGAGAAGGGGGGGGGGGGGTGGTGTTTCTCATTTCCAGTTCCATTTAAAGCAAACTGACGCGCCTTTCGTTTCTATCGGCGCGGCTTATCTGGGAAATATGGTAGGTCCGGGCAGCCGGGCTGTAATCGCAGGCTGCTGGGCTCTGGGTTTGTCAGCCTGGCAAGCTCGTCCAGCTTCGGAGACTCCCTCTTCCATCTGCCCTCCAATGTGTTTTGACTCAACAGGTATCGCGTGAAAACTCGCACTTAACCCCCCGGGCATCTAGCAGGAGCCACCTCAACATTTTTTCCTGCCAGGAGCTGTCGCCGGCTCCTAGCAGCCAAACCCCAGGGCCATCCATTAACCGCCGACTGTCAGTGGCAGGCGAGCTAAGCATAAATGCGAGGCTCCTCACACGTCGAGCCGGCGACGAGAACCCCTCGTAAGCAACCCAAGACGCGTTCTGTACACTAGATTGTGTAGTTGCGCCCGTAGAGAACGAGCGTTTTGGCTCAAAGCTGCGCTGAGGCTGGTGAGCGTCGGCGAAGCGGGGTGTAAAGCTTTAAGGAGCAGGTTAAGATTACAAGGCAGTTGCTGCCACAGAGACCTGGGACGACTTCTTGGCATTTAGGAATGTCAATTAAAATTCGAAACATGTCGCCCATCATTGGTCCTTAATAGAGGGAGAGGTAACCCTTCCAGCTCCCTCCACCCAAAACATGAATTATCATTTCCACTGAATGCAAATGGACTGCCTTCTGTGGGGGGACAGCCAGCTGCAAGCTGGACAATAAACTGTTTCATAGAGATGCGGCCTGATTGCGGTTCAGAGAGACACTCCTTTACAAAGGAAGAAGCGTCCAGTTTGTGAGGACAGAGGTGGCGCGCCCGGGCCAACAGCCACCCCCCCCCTCCGCCCCCACCGCCCACCCCCCGACACACAGACACCCTGGATTTGAAACTAGCTTCACTGAAAACGACATCCGTCGCGTCTATGCGAGCTGCCATGAGTACGGGGAGGTGGTTATTCAAAAATGATAGCATGAGTCATAAACACAGCCTGAGGTGTTTTTTTTTTTTTGGTTTTCTTTCTTTCTTTTCTTTTTTTGCAGCAATTAATGGGCAGCAGGGCGCAGGAGAAGTTGTAGAACAGAGCTGGGAATCTATTTTCTCCCAGAGGACAGCTCTCCTTCCAGTGATCCTGACTGTCCCTTGCCTTCCTGCTTAGGATTGAATTTTACATCCCACCCACCTCCTCCCCTTGTCTGTGCATGTGACACTCACTCTACCTGTCTGAACGCCGAGACTTGCTGGGGATTTTCTTTTTGGTCTTCAGCTGATGACTTTCCTCCTACCTTCATTCATCCCCAAAGGTACCTGGTTACACTTCCTGGCGTCTCAGACCGTTCAAAAGCCCCATTTTAAGCCAAACCTCTACCACAGGACCTAGGAAACAGCCTCTATTATTTATCAGTGCAAAAGAGCCCACGTAGAAATAATTTACAAATGCATGCACACATTCATGTTGGTTGGGGGTGGGGAGTGGGGGGATTCTTGAAAGACCCCTGTGCCCTAATGCATTTAAAAGCAGCACCTTCCTAACATAACTTTCCTACCTGAAAGGGTTAAAAAGCATTTCCAGGAGCGCCTTTAATATAAATATTCCAACCAAAGCATCAAACCCTACTGATTTGACTAGAAATCAAGGTAACCCTCATCACCAAGAAAAGTCTTGCAGAGGAATTCTGCCTGGTATCCACTAGTTAGAGGCTATAGGAACCAACTCACGTATTCGTTTGAGCATACTGCAAGAATATTTATTGAGCACAAGCTCAATCACTGCATTGAACGCCAAATCTGGCAAGCAAAATGCATTTCCTATCTGAGGGAGAAAAAGAGCTGTGAATCGACTCCTTCAGTATAATCATGATTATTTTATCCGTGCAAATTGCAAAGTAAGCTACCCGTCTCTGGCGACAAGTCAGCTCACCTCCATCCAAAGCAGAGGGGACCCCGAAAGCAAGCCTACCTTTCACACAAGACACCGTCAATAAAAAGACGAGGTTCCAGAACGTAAATCCACTTTTAATCCCCATTTTCTTCATCAGGATGAAGTCTAGGCGGCCACATTTAGCGCATTTTCTCGTGCCAGGCTCCCGGGGTTTGGATTCCTTCGCTCGGCTTTCCCCTTTGCGGATCCCTTTCATATTATTCGCGAGCTCCTAATTCCTGCTCCTCAGCCCGGCGCAGTGGAGTTGTTGCTGTTGTTGGTGCGCGGTCACAGCTCGAAGTGAATGGTGTTTCTGGGATACCACAGCAACCTTGAAGAGGACTCAACCATCTCTCTCCAACGGGGGCACAAAGTCTCTGCTACTCTGGATTCTGCCTTTTCTTGTGCGTTTTTTTCCCCTCCACTAAAACCTACCTCAATTCCAGCTCGTTATAGCAACCACCAGAAACCACTAGTGAGCCTCTTAAAGCCCAGCTCCTCTCTTTGACAAACTCCCCACAATATTTGAAATTAAGAGGTTTGATTTTTTTCCCCCCCGAATAGATCAATTCTGCCTCTAAAAGCAGACCAAGAAATATTATGTTAGTGAGTTCTCCATTCCAGCCTGTGACTATAGAAACATGTTAGAGGAATATTTTAATCGGAGAATCTGTATTGCTTTTAGGGGAACTGTGATGATAATGAACCGGGTTTCATCGATGGCCACGTCTTTATAATGGGACATGTGTTACTACTGTAGTTGCAGTATATTTCAGGCAGGCGTCTCACATTAATCATCCTGTGATTTAATTGAAAAAGGGAGATCACAGAATTTATTTGCACACAGGCATTTACACATTCAAGTGCTTAGATGTAAACCCATAACCGGGTCTTTTTGATTCACGAAGTAAACGGATTTAATCCGTGACCAGGGCGGAGGTGAGGTGGGGAGGGAGTCAGTCATCTTCCGAAAGAGTTCGTCTTTTTATATTCCCTAAACAGGTTTTAGCTGTTGTGTGCTGCAGTTAAACTACTTTATTGTGGTAGTTATCTGGAACAGATACCCATTTGTCTTAATTCTGAATCGGTCCCGCATATGTAAATGGGAAGGTTCTTTCAAAACGGAAAACATATGTATCTATACGTTTCGACCTGGCAGCGCCAACTCACCACTCAAGGGTTAACATCATACAGGGGAAGAGTTCTTGCGCCATCTACTGGCTATTACTAAGCCTCCCGCTTCTCTTTCACATCTAAATGGTACCCTATTTCCCTCATCCGAAGGTGTAGGGGAGCTTCGCCGGAGACCAGCGTGTTTTGCTTTTGTATGTCAATTTTCGAATCTTTTTTGGTTGGTCCTGGCCCAGATCTTATAACCCACAAGTTCCTTAGACTAGGCGCGTATTGGAAATCTGTCCTTTTGGGAAATCTGATACCATCTCGGGAGGGGGAGGGCTGCAGCACTGGTTCTGGAAGAAATAATTGCAAAGGCTTCTGTCTCCATTTGCGTGCCAGAGGCTATCAGAGGAATTATATAGTATCTATCTATAGGGCTTGGTGAAGAGGACCGCCCATGTGAGTTTGCAGCTCTCCCCATTGCCCACAAATGATGGCTCCCGTCCGGTGTACCACACGAGGAGTACCCTGGCCAGCTTTTGTCCCTGGGCTCATGTGGAGCTGCCCGCTGAAAAGAGCAAGACTATTGCATTTGGAGGGAGTTTTCCTCCGGGAAGTGGGCACACTGAGAGCGTCTATAGGCGTGCGTAGTGTGTGGGTTCAATCTGCAGGCATAGGAAGCATTCTGAACTCTCCGGGTACGTGGCATTTTGTATGGGTCTGTGATTCTCCCACGCAGTGTGCGTGTGTGTGTGTGTGTGTGTGTGTGTGTACATGGGCGCTATAGTGAGGGGTAAGAGTGGGTGTTTTTGGAAATGATCGAGAGTATGATCTTCTGTGTGGGTGTTTTCCCAAGTGTGTTTGTGCTGTATATATGCGTGTGCTTGTGTGTATGTTCGACAGAGGGAGAAGGAGAGAGAGGGAAAAGAGAGAAGAGAAAGAAATTTCTCTTCTGGGTAGGGAATATTAGCAAGAGGCAAAAGCCGTAAATGCAAAACTGACCTTATTAATTCGGAGAGGTACATTAAGGGCGATGTGGCAGGATCCTTTTCATTCCTACCACTGCTTTAATGTCTGTGTATGCAGATGCCAAGGGAGTGGGCAACAAGGTTGGGACTAGCTGGAGACCGGGAGTATCAACACTGAAAACGTCATTAGTCTGCTCAGCCACCTCGGTGGCAGCTCTGGCAGTGATTTCAGTCAAGTTGTCAGGGTGTGTTGCTACTGCTGTTGCCTTTTCTGGACGGAACAAGGAGCTAGATGCAAACAGGTCCTTGTACTGAGGACACTCGACAAAATCCTCCTTATCAAGTGTGCAGAGGTTAGTTACCTCAACTGATTTCCCTTTTTGTTAAAAGAAAAAAAAATATCTTGGCTGTATGTAATCTATAAACACACGGTTATATATCTAGACAGGAGGACTTTACCACACAAAAACTTTATTTCTCAAAAGTCAGGAACACTTTTAACAGTAATTATTGTGCGAAAATAAACTTTCACTATGGGACCATCATGACTATTACTAAGCTACCAGTTTCTAATATGTATTGTCAAACATACTAATTCTATAGTCCAATTATCTTTCCCTAAGTGAATCCTGCCTGTCATTTCAATGTGAAGCTGTTAAAAGATTTATCTGGTAATACATAATACATTAAACAACACTATAGTTTCTAGTTTTTACAGCTCATAATAAATCACAAGCTATTTTTAACCCCATCTTTCAGTTCCTGAGACAGGATGAAAAATCATGTTTTAGAGATGGGGAAATTTAAGGCATGGGGAAATGGTTTGTCCAAGGTCATCATCAGGAACACTGATATTTAATCCAATACATTCAGTGCTGGATCATACTCTTGTCTTTCTAAACAATCTCCTCTTCAAGAGAGCATTTCCAAAGGTATTCCAAAAACATAACAGTATCAGCCAAAATCTTGGATGGGAAACTCCTCAATTTCTCCGGAAGAAGAAATACAGTGTCTAAATTTGGATGAAAGAAATCATCTATCTCAGCTGATCTGTAGGAATGCGGAAAAGTTGTACATAGGTTCACTTAAGATTGTTAGAAAAAGATTAAAAAATAGCTAACATAGTAGCAAACATTAAATGTTACTGTATGCCTGACATTGTTTTATATTCACTTGGTATATCATATTCAATTTCTGTACAAACTTGCTAAGACAAGTACTACAATTATCCTCATTTTATAGGTGAAGAGATTGATACACAAAAAATTAACTATTTTGCTTGGCTGAGGTAATATATTTAAGAGGCAATATGAATCTAGGGGGACTTCCCAGGTAGCTCAGCTGGTAATGAATCCACCCGCAATGCAGGAGACCCCAGTTCAATTCCTGGGTCAGGAAGTTCCCCTGGAGAAGGGATAGGCTACCCACTCCAGTATTCTTGGAATTCCCTGGTGACTCAGACAGTAAAGAATCTGCCTACAATGCTGGAGACCTGTGTTTGATCCCTGGGTTGGGAAGATCCCCTGGAGGAGGGCATGGCAACCCTTTCCAGTATTCTTGCCTGGAGAATCCCCATGGACACAGGAGCCTGGAAGGCTACAGTCCATGGGGTCACAAAGAGTTGGACATGACTGAACAACTAAGCACATGAATCTAGGGTGTCCAGTTTTTGAGTCAATGTGCTTGCCTATTGCTCTTTCCTGTGCTAGCTCCCAGAGATGCTTGTTATAAAATAGTCTAATAACAAAAAAAATATGATTTTTTATAGTAAAGGTACCTGTATAAGTATAGAAAATCGAATAAGGAAATTTAAAGTTAATCAAATTGTGTGTATATATATATATGTGTGTGTGTGTGTGTGTGTGTGTGTGTGTGCATTATACACACCAGGCTTCCCACGTGGCTCAGTGGTAAAGAATCCGCCTGCCAATGCAGGAGACAGGTTCAGTCCCTGGGTTGGGAAGATCTCCTGGAGTAGAAAAAGGCAACCCACTCCAGTATTCTTGCCTGAAAAATTCCATGGACAGAGGAGCCTGGTGGCTACAGTCCATGGGTTTGCAAAGAAGAGGACACAACTGAGAGACTGAGCATGCCCGCATACACACACATACACAAAATGAAAAAAAAAAACACACCTTTTTTTTCTTATAATACTTGTCAGTTACTAAAATCTCCCCTTTCCTTTTGGATCATCCAGCTGACCACAATGATGAAGTACCATAGAGAGTTCTTAAAAAGAGTTTAGGTCAGAAACAGACAGATTCTTTAAACTGGAAGTACCTGATTTCCATTCCTTTTCAGTGCCCCTTCCCAAGTGCTTACAGAATACAATAAAGTTTGATCTTAAAATGAGACTTAATTGGCACTTAAAAGGGAGAAAATAAGCACCTTTTCAAAAATTGCTCCATATTAAACCAAGTCCTCAATATAGATTTACTCTGTTTTAGCATCACAAGGACAATGTCACAGAAAAAGGATCAAAACAGAATAAATACACCAAGAAAAAAACAACAGAAAGAATTGGGAAGAAGTTCCCTTTAATTTTGAAAAGAATTGCATGTACTTTTGATAGAGTAGTGAACTTATAAAGTGTTTTTGTTAATTCCTGTCACAGATATACAGATTTACACAAGGATTATTGTTCAAATGCAGTATTTATTTTGTTATAGAAATGTTCCTTCCTATTAGTGCTGTATGGCCACTGATTGTAGAGATACATTTTTTAATTAAAAGGCTCAAATTCAAATCGATGGGTCTGTGGGGAAACAATAATTAGAATAAATTAAAAATGTTAATGCTTTGCAAATAATGAAGCAGGAATTTTCCTGTTTGTTCACAGTTTTTATTTAGAATTTGTTGCCAGGAGAGTAGGAGAAAAAGAAGGACTCGTTTTCTCATTTTTCTACTTAAGTGTCCATTCTTGAATCCATCCTATCTGACCTCTCCAACTCCTGGGAAATAAAACATTTGACTGCAAATGTTGGATCTAGAAAAATGCAGGAATTCTAATTCAAGTCTATACATTTTGACTTGCAATAGCTTCTATTTGGTTGAGAAGAAGAGAAAGAGATCTAATACTCAGGATAAAGTAACTTTTCTTTAAGCAATCATATTTAAGAAGATAAATTATCAGCTGGATAAAAGTATCTGTCCAGCTGTTAATCAGGAAGCATTGTTGAGAGGTGGAGATGAGCCTCTTGGAAGTGTTGCTAAGATTGCTTCCTAGGCATTCATTCCTCTTATGTCCTGACTTCTCTTTCAGTTTCATTAATAGTGAGGCTTAACTGGCATTTCAGTCTTTTTTATGTTTTAACCACATTAAGAAAGAGACTGAAGTTTCTATGTCACACAAGGGTAATAATAATATGTTTTAAACAATGAGAGCATAGAAATACTCTAAAACTAAAAGCAGTATCTATGGCTGTATCCAGACAAATAAATCATACTTTGCCTCCAAAACACTTATTTTTGACATGAACCACATATATGTTTAGTACATTAACACCCAAAATATAAGCTGATACCTCCTTAAATGTAGACAATATAAGATATATAGATAGTTTAATATAAACTATATATATATAAAAAATATATAAAATATATATATATATATTTCTTTCAAGAAAAAGAACCATGGTAAATAGCTGGAAGAATATGTAGATAATGATCCTAAAAGAAAGAGAGAACAACTGAGAGAATCTTTAAAGACAGTTCTGTTTGTCTGGATAATTTCACTCTCTTGTTAACCTGGGCCTTATAGCAGTTAACTTGTCTCTGTGAAAAGTTATAGAAATAAAAAGTTAAGCAAAAGGTAGCTTTGCTGAACAATTAGGATAATCCAGGTCTCTTCTTTTCATACATAATAAAGTTGTTTTGTTGACAAGCTCTGAATAAATGTCAATTCCCAGTGTAGCAGATCTTTTTATCATCATTTCTTTAATATAGTTGTGTGATATTAGCCTCAAATGCACTTGAGAATACATATTTAGAGAACATAAATCAAGCGGGTAGATTTCAAAAGATTCCAAATCTGTCAACATTACTATCAAAATGCAATGCATATTTGATTTCTTTCCCTGAAACTCTGTGCCCATAAACTCGTTATTGTTGCCTAGATATTTTTTACTTTTCTTATCTACTTATTATCTGCTAATCTTCAAAACTGATTATAATTCCTTGAGAAAAATGAATGTGTTCAAATAGTCAGTGTTCAATAAAATCACTGCTACATTTTATTTTTCAGTTTGCTAGTCTATCATAGATTAGGTAGCATATGTGAGACTTTCTTTATATTTTGATACACTTATCTTCTTAAACTTTACTGAGAAATCTCAATCCAGAAGTAAATAATCCTAAAACTGGAAGTTAATTCTGGAAAAGTGCAAGCTTTAAATTATTTTTGATCATTATCCTAAAAGCCTCAACCAAGTGAAACACAACCAGAGGTAGAGGGCAAGTACCTATCACTTGTGCTTGAAATTTTCTCTCACAAGATAGTGAAGTGGTTTTGCTGCTGGCAAATAATTTATTAACCTTTTATAAACATAATCATGATGTTATTTTTCCTAAATGTTTATAAACTTAAATTAGATGAGGCATTAATAATAGAACTGTTGGAATTTTCACAAATTTGAATTCCATAGTCCATATAGTGGTTACCTGTGCTAGTGTCTGAACCATATTAAAAGTATGATATTCATCACTGCATAATTTGACCCAGTGTTTAAAATTCCCAAACGATCACCAACAGCTTTGTTATTTCATTGATTTTCCAAATTTATCTAAAATTAACAAACATTTCACAGAATAAGAGTAGAGGAGGCCAAACAATATAAGCATTCTTTCTTCAAAGGAAGATAACTGTGACCTTGACTTAGAAGGATCATTTTGGCCACGGGAGGAAGGAAAATCAATGCAGCTGATTTTGGTTTGGCTACACATAATCCAATTTGGATTGTGAGTACAAAGTGCTGTCCCATCTGGACAGGGATCAGTTTCATCTTTACTCTTTGTGTAGCAAGTCTGATTTTCATCTGTGTTTTCATTCATTTATTTAAGAAATCATTTTGAGCTCCTACTGCAAGGAAACAAAAACAAGATTTACACATTATTCTCAAGGAGCTTACAACGTAATAGAAGGGATAGAATATCTCTGTTACCGCCTCAAGTAACAGTAGTGAATGTCAATAAAGTTTAACCACTTTAAGAGAGACAACTATAAAACACCAAGATGTAGGAGATTATTTATAGCTGGGGGAAATGGAGAAAACTTCTAGGAAGATATTTATGTTTGAGCCATTCTAGAATCATCTGGATATGTGTGGCAGAAAAATATCTTGGTGAAGAGGTTATTTTCTAGAAATATTGTAAGTAAAGTTAGAAACTCTGTAAGTGTATACAAGATGTGGTCAATTTAGTTAAGTGATAAAGACATGACAGATGAAGCCAGAAAGGTAAATAAACCGTGGAGACATGTGAATTTGGAGAGAATAAGTGTCCTTGCAAATGTTTTCCACATTTTCTTCCTCTTTAGTAGACCATAATGTTTAGTCAGTTCAAGTAAACCTCCAGTGGCGTATTTTTAAAACTGAATCAATGTATTGTTTCCTTGAATAAGCAAATCAATTTCTTTTGGCATTTTGTATATAGTGGTTTATAAAAAGAATCAGTTTAACCTTTCAAGTTGAGTAACATCATCAGGCATTTATTAGAAACAGGCCAAATAAGATTAAATAATTATTGAATAATATAATTTAGTATTAATATAACATATAATAAATAAAATGTGTAATATATAATGCTAATATTAATAAATATATAGTGTACATATGAAGATATATCTGGAATGTTTTTGGTGTCTGGTTAAGTACAGTAACATTAGGAACAAATACTGTATTTGCAAATGCATACAGTGTTTATCACATCATCCAGTATATGAATACCAACTTGAATTTTGGGAAATTTCACATGTTCAGAATAGGCAATGAATCTAGTGCATGACATAAGATTTCTATATAGACACAACAGCAACAGCATTTCTTAGGAGGTTAAGCTATCCAACAATTACAATGTGGTTATCACTAAATTTATCCATTTCAGTTGTTTAGAGTGTGCTTACCCTGGGATGGGCTTCCCTTGTGACTCAGCTGGTAACGAATACACCTGCAATGCAGAGACCTGGGTTTGATCCCTGGGTTGAGAAGATCCCCTGAAGCAGGGAAAGGCCACCCACTCCAGTATTCTGGCCTGGAGAATTCCATGAACTGTATAGTCCATGGGGTCACAAAGAGTCAGACACGACTGAGCGACTTTCACTCATTTACCCTGGGATTAGGGGCTTCCCAGGTGGCACAGTGGTAAAAGAATCCGCTTGCCAATGCAAGAGATGCAAGAGACACGGGTTCAATCCTTAAGTCAAGAAGATCCCCTGAAGCAGAAAATGACAATCCACTCCCATATTCTTGCCTGGGAAATCCCATGGACAGAGGACCCTGGCATGCTACAGTCCTTGGGGGAGCAAAGATTCAGACATGACTGAGCACATGCATGTACACACACACACACACACACGCACCCTGAAACAAATAGAACCCGATCCTTATTTTTCCCAATTAGCTTTGCTTTTTTCAAAATCAAGTTAAACAAACAAACAAAGCATAGTCAAAGCAAACAAATAAATGACTCTTCTTGGTTAGAAATCTTGTACATTCAATGATCAGAAAAGAGTAGGGAAAAACAATGTGGTGTGTCAACAAAAATTTTATTTTCAAAAGAAAAACAGTAAAACAAATGCTATTCTGAGTCTGGAGCTATTACAACAATGCCTTTTAAATTAAAAAAATGGAAATCGAATATGCCCTTAGGATAAGAGATGTATCACTTTATGATAGGCACAATATGAGCCCTAATTTTTCTTGTGCAAAATGGGAATAACTGCTTGCTTCACAAAGTTTTAATTAACATTCTCAACAGGTGTGATGGTAGCAGAATCATCACACCTCTATGTATACCAGTGCTGTATACCACACTGCTGTATACCACTATCACTTCAAACCATTTCATAATACCTCTAATGGGTTAAATAGCGCACCCTCCCTGCCCCAATGATATTTCCAATACCTGATCCTTGGAACCTGTGAATGTAAATTTACTTTTTAAAAAGAGTCTTTGCAGTAGTAACCAAGTTAAAAATCTTGACATGAGATCATCCTGGATTTAGGATGGATCCTAAATCCAATAAGAATCCAATAATGGATCTTAAATTCAATTCTTAACAAAAAAAAAGAGAGAGAGAGAGAGAGAAAGAGAGATACTTGGGAAACAAAGACACAGAAGAGAAGTTGGTGCAAAAATGTAGCTGAAATCGGAGCAATGTGTTTACAAGCCATGGAAGGCCAAAGAGGGCTGGAAGTTCCCTGGAGCTAGGAGAGGGGCATGAAATGGATTCTCCTTCAGAAGGACTCTATCCTGATGGCATCCTGATTTCAAACTCTAAATGCTGTTTTCAGAAAATAAGTGTCTAATAATTTGTTATCCGACCCTAGGAAATTAACCAAAGATAGCAATGATATAGGCTTTAAGAACATGGTTAGTGGAATTCAGTTTGATCACTGTCTGATATCAGTCCCCACCACCAACATGCCAAGCGCTCTTCATCCTGTCCCTACCTTAAACAGGAGCATTCTTTACTGAAACATTTTGAGACCTCAATAAGTCTTTATTTAGTTCAGTTCAGTTCAGTTGCTCAGTCGTGTCCGACTCTTTGCGACCCCATGAATCACAGCACGCCAGGCCTCCCTGTCCATCACCAACCCCCGGAGTTCACCCAGACTCACGTCCATCGAGTCAGTGATGCCATCCAGCCATCTCATCCTCTGTTGTCCCCTTCTCCTCCTGCCCGCAACCCCTCCCAGCATCAGAGTCTTTTCCAATGAGTCAACTCTTCACATGAGGTGGCCAAAGTACTGGAGTTTCAGCTTTAGCATCATTCCTTCCAAAGAAATCCCAGGGCTGATCTCCTTCAGAATGGACTGGTTGGATCTCCTTGCAGTCCAAGGGACTCTCAAGAGTCTTCTCCAACACCACAGTTCAAAAGCATCAATTCTTCGGCGCTCAGCCTTCTTCACAGTCCAACTCTCACATCCATACATTACCATAGGAAAAACCATAGCCTTGACCAGATGGACCTTTGTTGGCAAAGTAATGTCTCTGCTTTTCAATATGCTATCTAGGTTGGTCATAACTTTCCTTCCAAGGAGTAAGCGTCTTTTCATTTCATGGCTGCAATCACCATCTGCAGTGATTTTGGGGCCCCAAAAAATAAAGTCTGACATTGTTTCCACTGTTTCCCCATCTATTTCCCATGAAGAGATGGGACCAGATGCCATGATCTTTGTTTTCTGAATGTTGAGCTTTAAGCCAACTTTTTCACTCTCCACTTTCACTTTCATCAAGAGGCTTTTTAGTTCCTCTTCACTCTGCCATAAGGGTGGTGTCATCTGCATATCTGAGGTTATTGATATTTCTCCTGGCAATCTTGATTCCAGCTTGTGTTTCTTCCAGTCCAACGTTTCTCATGATGTACTCTGCATAGAAGTTAAATAAAGCAGGGTAAAATATACAGCCTTGACAAACTCCTTTTCCTATTTGGAACCAGTCTGTTGTTCCATGTCCAGTTCTAACTATTGCTTCCTGCCTGCATACAAATTTCTCAAGAAGCAGATCAGGTGGTCTGGTATTCCCATGTCTTTCAGAATTTTCCAGTTTATTGTGATCCACACAGTCAAAGGCTTTGGCATAGTCAATAAAGCAGAAATAGATGTTTTTCTGGAACTCTCTTGCTTTTTCCATGATCCAGCGGATGTTGGCAATTTGATCTCTGGTTCCTCTGCCTTTTCTAAAACCAGCTTGAACATCTGAAAGTTCACGGTTCACATATTGCTGAAGCCTGGCTTGGAGAATTTTGAGCATTACTTTACTAGTGTGTGAGATGAGTGCAATTGTGCGGTAGTTTGAGCATTCTTTGGCATTGCCTTTCTTTGGGATTGGAGTGAAAACTGACCTTTTCCAGTCCTGTGGCCACTGCTGAGTTTTCCAAATTTGCTGGCATATTGAATGCAGCACTTTCACAGCATCATCTTTCAGAATTTGAAAGAGCTCAACTGGAATTCCATCACTCCACTAGCTTTGTTCGTAGTGATGCTTTCTAAGGCCCACTTGACTTCACATTCCAGGATGTCTGGCTCTAGGTCAGTGATCACACCATCGTGATTATCTGGGTCATGAAGATCTTTTTTGTACAGTTCTTCTGTGTATTCTTGCCATCTCTTCTTAATCTCTTCTGCTTCTCTTAGGTCCATACCATTTCTGTCCTTTATCGAGCCCGTCTTTGCATGAAATGTTCCCTTGGTATCTCTAATTTTCTTGAAGAAATCTCTAGTCTTTCCCATTCTGTTGTTTTCCTCTATTTCTTTGCATTGATCACTGAAGAAGGCTTTCTTATCTCTTCTTGCTATTCTTTGGAACTCTGCATTCAGATGCTTATATCTTTCCTTTGATCCTTTGCTTTTCACTTCTCTTCTTTTCACAGCTATTTGTAAGGCCTCCCCAGACAGCCATTTTGCTTTTTTGCATTTCTTTTCCACGAGGATGGTCTTGATCCCTGTCTCCTGTACAATGTCATGAACCTCATTCCATAGTTCATCAGGCACTCTATCTATCAGATCTAGGCCCTTAAATCTATTTCTCACTTCCACTGTATAATCATAAGGGATTTGATTTAGGTCATACCTGAATGGTCTAGGGGTTTTCCCTCCTTTCTTCAATTTAAGTCTGAATTTGGCAATAAGGAGTTCATGATCTGAGCCACAGTCAGCTCCCAGTCTTGTTTTTGGTGACTGTATAGTTAATATTCCTTTATTTCAAAACACTGATGTATTCTTATGACTATCACCTGTTTTAGAATGAGTTTTACGTAAATATTTGTGTGTGATCTAGAACTCTCAAACCCCAGCTTGAGCCCAGGCCATTACACTTTGTTCTGTCCCTGACATTCAGGAACAGCGTAGCTAACGGTGCTCTTGTCCTCTTCAGTATAGTCCTCCTTTCCTGAATTTGCTTCTTCTGATTGAACTTCTCTGAAATCACTGCTGTTTTCATCCAATAACTCAGAGTCAAAGCCTCATTTTTCACTTCTCTCTTCCTTATGTTTCTTGTAGAGTCAACCCTAATATCTGAAAATGCTTCTTTTATATTATTCTGTACTATGTTCCTTTTCGTTTACTGCAAACATGCAAGTTCACATACTAATTATCTCATTCATATGCTATTGCAAGGACCTACTACTTACTCATATTGGCTTGTAACTTCTGCTTCATTCTGTCATGCACAGGGTATGATCATTTTATTATGGCTCTTACCTTCTGAAACAGCATTCTTGGGTATTATCATTATTATCAGGATAAACTGATGGTCTTAAATCTCATGGTCTAGCCCGTTCATGAAAGTTTCCTCCTCCTAGTGAGTCAGTTCTAATCAATGTATACTTCGAATGTATTTGCATTCTGCATCTGAGTTTTAGCTGATTTTGTCCTCTTGAATTTTGACACATTTTTTATTTGCTTGTCCAAATTCAATGCTGAATTCAGGTCTTAGTTTCTCCAAGTATGTTGTATTTGTCCAATGGCTTTAAATATATATGTATTGTCTATATAGATTATACTTTGACATATATACTACTTTATTTTTGCATTGTTATTTACTGTTTATGTCTTTATAAATGTATTGAGACATGTTAGGATTTGTTTCAAATGTAACTTTAAAATATCCAAAACAAACAGTTAACTATACATTTTAATACATGTTTGATGAATGTCTGGGTTATAACACTTCAACTATGTAAATCTGAGGTTGTGTTTTATTTAATTGATGAAAAATATGTGTGAATATGTATGTGTGTGTAGATATATATGTGTTCTGAAAGAAAGAAGGGGAGAGAGGGAAGACGAAATGCACAGAGTCCAAAGAAAGCAGGGAAAGGAAAGACGGTTTGTGTCCACTAACATTAATTATAATAAAAGGTTTGATAACTAATGCCAGAAATACTGCTCTCTGATTTCCTCCTTGGCTCTGAGACACTCCAATTTCCCATGCAAAAGCAGTTCTGTCTAACTATTTGGCAGATTGTTTGAGCTGGAATTAAATGTGCACAGCTGGTACCATCTGCTGCAAATTCTTTAATTCTTGTTATCTCTTAAACAGCTTTTGGTTTTGTTTTATTCATAATTCATCTATGGAGGATGAGGGAGACCTGTGGGGTCTTAATATTATTTAATGGATGTATTGCTGGTTTTCAGATTAGTAAACCATAGTAGACTCTGGTTGACCAATATCAAAAAGTATCTATCTAACTTTACTGATGCCTAAGACGTTAATTGATTTAAAACCAAAGTCAATTTTAGGTAGTCAAATAGGTCAGTTTCTTAAAGTTATAAATGGTGATGATAGTGATATTTAAAATATTCGTATTTTCTACCATGTTTCTTTAGTTTCTCTCCTTATTTTGCAATTAAACCCTAGTACTTTTGAATCATAACTTCTCAGCCACTAGACAAAATCAGAAACCTAGAAGTTGTGCCTGTTTCCTTTCTTTCCCTCAGTTCTTTCTTATTCTGTATTCTTAATAACTAAAATCCATGTTTCCCTAGAATTTCATTATCACTGACTTTGTGCAGGCCCTCAACACTACAAATTCCAGCCCATTCAATGTATTCACTACTGAGGACTTAGACTGATCTTTCTGACACACAATTCAGATTATTATACTCTCTTACATAAAATTCCTCGGTCTATATATCAATATGTCCTTCAAATCATTTGAACAATATATGCATTTCTACCATATTTAAATGTATGCTACTCCCTTTTCCTTATATTTTCTCCCCTAATTTTGTTCCCACCATTATGGCAGAAAGTGAAGAGGAACTAAAAAGCCTCTTGATGAAAGTGAAAGTGGAGAGTGAAAAAGTTGGCTTAAAGCTCAACATTCAGAAAACAAAGATCATGGCATCTGGTCCCATCACTTCATGGGAAATAGATGGGGAAACAGTGGAAACAGTGTCAGACTTTATTTTTCTGGGCTCCAAAATCACTGTAGATGGTGACTTCAGCCATGAAATTAAAAGACGCTTACTCCTTGGAAGGGAAGTTATGACCAACCTAGATAGCATATTGAAAAGCAGAGACATTACTTTGCCAACAAAGGTTCGTCTAGTCAAGGCTGTGGTTTTTCCTATGGTCATGTATGGATGTGAGAGTTGGACTGTGAAGAAGGCTGAGCGCCGAAGTATTGATGCTTTTGAACTGTGGTGTTGGAGAAGACTCTTGAGAGTCCCTTGGACTGCAAGGAGAGCCAACCAGTCCATTCTGAAGGAGATCAGCCCTGGGATTTCTTTGGAAGGAATGATGCTAAAGCTGAAACTCCAGTACTTTGGCCACCTCATGTGAAGAGTTGACTCATTGGAAAAGACTCTGATGCTGGGAGGGATTGGGGGCAGGAGGAGAAGGGGACAACAGAGGATGAGATGGCTGGATGGCATCACTGACTCGATGGACGTGAGTCTGAGTGAACTCCAGGAGTTGGTGATGGACAGAGAGGCCTGGCGTGCTGTGATTCATGGGGTCGCAATGAGTCAGACACGACTGAGCGACTGATCTGATCTGATCTGATCTACATGGAAAACTCCAGAATAGGCTTCAAACTATAATCAGGTGATTATTTTTTCCCTTTTGCAGAATAAATTTATTATTCCTCTTGTTTTGAGCAAAATGACCTTTTATGTTCTGGTAGGAACATAAAGGAAATCCTGTTGGAATATTTATCATAATATATAGTCATTGCAAGGAGAAATATCACTAAACTCAGATATACAGATGACACCAATCTAATGGCAGAAGGTGAAGAGGAACTAAAGAGCCTCTTGAAGAAGGTGAAAGAAGAGAGTGAAAAAGCTGGCTTAAAACTCAACATTCAGAAAAAGAAAATCATGACATCCAGTCCCATCACTTCATGAAAAATAAATGGGGAAAAAGTGGAAACAATAAGGGACTTTATTTTCTTGGGCTCTAGAATCAATGAGATGGTGACTGCAGCCATGACATTAAAAGACGTTTGCTCCTTGGAAGAAAAGCTATGACCAACCTAGACAGCATATTAAAAAGCAGAGACATCACTTTGCTGATAAAGATCTGTATAGTTAAAGCTATGGTTTTTCCAGTAGTCATGTGTGGATGTGAGACTTGGACCATAAAGAAGGCTGACTGCTGAAGAACTGATTCTTTTGAACTGTGGTGCTGAAGAAGACTCTTGAGAGTCCCTTGGACTGCAAGGAAATCGAAGCAGTCAATCTTAAAGGAAATCAATCCTAAATAGTCATTGGAAGGACTAATGATGAAGCTGAAGGTGAGAAAGTATTATCTGGTAATATAAACATGAACACATATTAAAAATATCTTTGCTCTCATTTTGTTTTGAGATTATTCTCAAGTAATTTGACCCTCTTTGGTTAAATATTTTTAGTACCTGTAAATAAGGGAAATAAGGGCAGTCACTGGCAGCCACTTGGGCTGCTTGGGTCTAAATTTAGTTTAGTATTGACAACTTTCTTGCTGATTGGTTCTTTTTGCTTGCTGCTCTGTACAGAGGCAAGCAATTGGCTTTCCTTTTAGCCTGACATTTGTCTGATCTGGTGTGGGTAAGACATATTATACTCAGGGCAGCCTACTCAAATGCAGAAGAAAAAAAAATAGGAAGGCTTGAGCAGGGCATTCAATAGTATGTGTGTCTATTCTAAATGTTTAAGAAGATAGAACATGTAAGGAAAAAATATGCAGGAAAATACAGTAAGTTTTCTGGTAATGTGGAATTCATGTTGAAAACCTTCCTACTATTTATGGCTTTTTAAGATGCTTGCTGTTCATTCTGCAAAATGCTAAAGAAAGATGTTATGACAGTATCACTGTTTCCTGGCAGATTATGATTTTGTGTTAGTCAAATTCTGATAATGTTGAATGGTTTTCTCTCTGGAAGTAACGAGTGCATTTTTCTTTGCCACAAACAGGTGAATTTTTAAGATTTTAGTGTTCATCAAAATAACCTGACATCCCACTGAATCTAAATAGATGGAGCAGGCCCCTGCATTTTTAATGTTTTTTTTTTTTTTTTAATAGTACAGGTTAAAAGAGGACACTGAATTTCACATGGATCAGTTTTCCCAAGAAAGAGAATAGGCATACCACCTAGGTCTAGCCAAGCAAGGTTTTGAGTGCTTTGGACTATTCAGTGAATGGAAAAACTGCTGATATATTAAACACAAGAAAAATATACCTACTATTGCAACTAATTTGTGTCATTTATATGAAAGCTAATTTTCAACACAAATTATAAAATTGTATCCTTGATATGATGTCCTAATATCTGGAAATCATACTAATCAGCTAACACATAGAGAGACCCTGGGAGAGCTGAGTCAGGAAGGGGCAGGGGGAAAGAACATGCTGTTAACTTGTTGATGAATAAGTTAAGCTCTTGCTCAAATAAACAGCTTTGCATCAACTATTTGGTGATATTTATATAACTTGTATGTAGAAGAATCCTGAAATTGACAGTCTTCATATACATAGCAAAGATGAATATTCAATTTACCTGTAATGTTTATTCCATCTTCCCTTTGCAAAGCAAGCCAATTTTTACTTGAGTAGGAGTTGCAGTCAAAACTTGTGGTTATTTACATCACTTGGAAATATCTCAATGCATCCATTTATTAGAAAATTAATGAATATAGAATACTAGAAGCACACTGACTTCTAAACATTGAATTTAAATATTTTGTAGTTGCATAGCCCTATCAATTTCTAGTGTTCTGTAGATCATGTATGCAATTTTGACATGACTTTTCAATTATGTGGTAAATATCATATCAATAACACAGGTATTTTTTCAGGTATTCATAACTCTGGGATAAACTCCTTTTGAATCAAGGAATTTTCCAATTATCTGAGAATATTATTATTTATGTATTGTTGAGACTAATTATTTTGAATAGAAACTGCTCCAAAACATAGCACATATTTCCTATATTTAAAAAATTGTTTTGATGACTTAAAAAAGTAGGCATTAACATCAATTTTTTGTTCCTATTATATTAAGTTTCAGGTTGGTCTAACATCCATTTCTGTATGGTGGAAGCTAGATCTCTGTCTGATCTGACTCTTATGCTTTGGTTGACAAGAAGATTGAATTCAAATTGCATCTCAGCTCTCATAACAGTTCAGGGCCTTCTGACTTGCTTATCTTTCACTCTCATTTTGTCCCTGGTTCTCATATAATGTTATTGGACATTATTCAGAAATTCCTCTGCCCTGGACTGCATATGACTCCTGTCCAACCAGTGTGTACTTGATAGCTTTTGAGAGACTTAAACAATATTTTCAAATTTTGTTTGTTTTCACTTCTGTATTTCTGTTTGTACCACATAATCTTAACTTTTTTTTTTTTTTCTGGTTCCCACACTTTGATTTCCTTTCTGGTTATTACCTTGCCCTCCTTGTCTTCAGTCTTTACAGAGCTGTCTGTCAAGGTTTCTGAAGATCCCTAGTCATATATAGGCACACAACATAGCTTTTTTAATTGTAATTTATTTCAGATCCTTTGAATCTTTAACAGTGTCCCAAAGACTGAAAAATTATTTGAACTGATTTAGCATAGTTGTGTTGTTGGAAGAGGGTGTTTGCTATGACCAGTGCGTTCTCTTGGCAAAACTCCATTATCCTATGCCCTGCTTCATTCTATACTCCAAGGCCAAATTTGCCTGTTACTCCAGGTGTTTCTTGACTTCCTACTTTTGCATTCTAGTCCCTTATAATGAAAAGGACATCTTTTTTGGGTGTTAGTTCTAAAGGGTCTTGTAGGTCTTCATAGAACTGTTCAACTTCAGCTTCTTCAGCATTACCGGTCAGGACATAGACTTGGATTACTGTGATATTGAATGGTTCGCCTTGGAAACATACAGAGATTATTCTGTTGTTTTTGAGATTGCATCCAAGTACTGCATTTCGGACTCTCTTGTTGACTGTGATGTCTACTCCATTTCTTCTAAGGGATTCTTGCCCACACTAGTAGATACAATGGTCATCTGAGTTAAATTCACCCATTCCAGTCCATTTTAGTTCGCTGATTCCTAAAATGTTGACGTTCACTCTTGCCATCTCCTGTTTGACCACTTCCAATTTGCCTTGATTCATGGACTTAACATTCCAGGTTCATATGCAATATTGCTCTTTAAAGCATCAGACCTTGCTTCTATCACCAGTCACATCCACAACTGGGTGTTGTTTTTGCTTTGGCAAAACAATGAATGTCTCTTCATCCTTTCTGGAGTTATTTCTCCACTGAACTCCAGTAGCATATTGGGCACCTACCAACTCGGGGAGTTCATCTTTCAGTTTCCTAACTTTTTGCCTTTGCATACTGTTCATGGGGTTCTCAAGGCAAGAATACTGAAGTGGTTTGCCATTCCCTTCTCCAGTGGACCTCATTTTGTCAGAACTCCCCACCATGACCCATTCATCTTGGGTGGCCCTACATGGCATTGCATTAGACAAGGCTAACTTGTTGGAGAAGACTCTTGAGAGTCCCTTGGACTGCAAGGAGATCCAACCAGTCCATCCTAAAGATCAGTCCTGAGTGTTCATTGGAAGGACTGATGTTAAAGCTGAAACTCCAATACTTTGGCCACCTGATGGAAAGAGCTGACTCATCTGAAAAGACCCTGATGCTCGGAAAGATTGAAGGCAGGAGGAGAAGGGGATGACAGAGGATGAGATGGTTGTATGGCATCACTGATTCAATGGACATGAGTTTGGGTAAACTCAGGGAGTTGGTGATATACAGGGAAGGCCTGGCATGCTGTGGTCCATGGGGTCACAAAGAGTCAGACATGAGTGAGCGACTGAACTGAACTGAGGCATAGTTGTGAAAATAAAATACTGCTCTAGATTACTTCCTACTACATGGAATTTCCAATTTCTCTGGTTTCTCACTTCTATATGTTTATTTTTTTCATCTTTTTCAATTTTGTGACTGACTCCAAGATATCAAGATCTCTATAATGAATTCTCACTTTGCCTCTGTTGGCCAGAATTAATTTATATTCTTTAGCCCCACAAATAGTAACAGTTTCATAATGCTTACCTGGTTTAAGATAGAAAGAAATTGTCAAATGTTTGAATTCTCTGTTTGAGTGGTTCAGACTCTTTTCACTTGCATTAAAACCTTCCTTCATTTAGGTATTCCCCAGAGATTTTGACTAGATGAAGGGAGGGGGGGGGAAACTGCCTCAATGAAGCAGTTTTCCTTTTTCTAAAGGTGTGTAGTATTTTCCTCAATATCATCTCCATTATTGAATAACAGTCTCCTAGTCACTGGTTGGAGAAGACAATGGCACCCCACTCCAGTACTCTTGCCTGAAAAATCCCATGGATGGAGGAGCATGGAAGGCTGCAGTGCATGGGGTCGCTAAGAGTCTGACACGACTGAGCAACTTCCTTTCACTTTTCACTTTCATGCATTGGAGAAGGAAATGGCAACCCACTCCAGTGTTCTTGCCTGGAGGATCCCAGGGATGGGGAGCTGCTGTCTATGGGGTCTCACAGAGTCGGACATGATGGAAGTGACTTAGTAGTAGTAGTAGTCACTGGTTATTACCAGAACATGCTACCACTAAGACAACACACAGTTTCTGCTTCTGCCACAAAAAAGTCACCCTCCAGCTCCTAATCCCAGGAACTTTTACCCACTAGATCTGGTGATGAGGGAGGTGCCCAGGTGGTCTGAGAGCTTGGTGGCCTGAATGCCTGAAGATGTGAATGGGCAGATTCCTTCCATTCTGACTCTACAAACCTCACCCCCTGATCATCACTACTTCTTACCCCTCTGGACAATTCTATTCTTCTTCCTTTCTTTAGAATTCTCTGTGAGTACTGAAATATATATATACACACACACACACTCAATATCATGTGTAAAATAGATAACTAGCAGGAAGATGCTGTATAACACAGAGAGACCAGCCTGATGCTCTGTGAGGAATTGGAGTGGTGGAATGAAGAGGGGAGGCTCAAGAGGGAGGGGATATATATATATATATATATATATATATATATATGACTCATTCACATTGATGTACAGCAGAGACCATCACAACATTGTAAAGCAGTTATCCTCCAATTAAAAGAAAACTCAAAAAATAGCAATTTTTTGTGAGGTTCATAAATTTTTTTGAAATGAAGTGATAATGAGTACACATATACACTTGTATTTTTATGCGTGCTCAGTCATGTCCGATTCTTTGAAACCCTATGGACTGTAGCTTGACAGGCTCCTCTCTCCATGGGATTCTCAAGGCAAGAATATTGGAATCAGTTGCCATTCCCTCCTCCGGAGGAGCTTCCTGACTCAGGGATCAAACTGGTGTCTCCTGTATCTCCTGCATTTCAGGTGGATTCTTTACCCACTGAGCCCCCTGGCAAGTCCCATGTATTTGTGCGAGTATAGTTATATTAATGAATACAAATTGATTTGCTACTTGGGGTCATTTATATGATTTTTTATCATCTTTATAACTGACACATTTTTGGCAGATGGTCATGTCTCATTTCTGTCTCTTTAAACTCTCTGCAGATCTATCTGTGGCAGTCTCCTACCTTCTTTTTCATTTACTTCTTTATTATGTAGGAGCTTGGAAACCACACAACTAAATTCTGTAATATTATTTCAATATAATAAGAAATAGGGTCCCAGAGAGAAAATGAGATCCACTACTGTGAATAGTGTGTGAGTTTCAATGTGTGTAATTTGTAATATTATATCATTACTCAGACTTCTTTTAGGCTTGCTTGCTGATTCCTATGTTTGTGTTCTCTATTAATGGACCAAATTTCAGAATGGTAGGTTAATTTACTACTTTACATTTGTTATTTATACCAGATCTGTGAGGTATTCAAGATGGATATTATTTTCAGGGAGTATGAATTGCTTGTGGACAGTCACAAAATAAATTTAGCAGGCAACTAAAATAAACGAAATTGTTGCCCTGGTCAGATCCTTTTTCTTCACGATGTCTGTGAGGCTTACTGCTCAGGTTTGCACCTGCACCTTTCTTGAGAAGATTGTCCTTGGGCATCTTTGCAATAAAGCACCTTCTCCTGGAGGTGCCTTATTGAAGATGCTTTCCTGGTATGGAGGAATAAAATTTCCAGACCCTTTGTCTCGGAATAGACAAGCTGTAATTTGTATGGCCATCGATAAGTATCCAGGAGGTGTTGATTCCAGGACTCCTCCGCAGACAGCAGATTCTGAGGCTGCTCAAGTACCTGTAGTGCAGCTGAGCTCTCTGTATTCACAGGGTCAAGTTCTATGGTGATTGATTGATTTCATGAATGGTGTACATGTGGATGCTGAGGGCCAACTGTACTTTATATTCCAGTTCTTCTCAAGGGATTAAGTGGGTTTGAACTATCACCTAAAGTCACATCCTGCTTAGCTTCTTTTCTCTGCTCCTTGTATCATGCTGATCCATATTGGAGTTGGTGGCAAAAGGAAAATGTGTACCCATATGTATACTTACCAAAATAATCTCCCATATTTCAAACCAAGTGGAATTAGTTACTACAAGTTTTATGATTTAAAAATGACATTATGAAGTCCTGTGTTGTTCAATCTCTGCATGCTATTGTCACAAACTTACTTGGCAGGAGAGCTGGAACCCTGGGGCTCATTGAAATTGTCCCTTCCTGTTGTGCCAATAGCTGAGGTTTATAAAGCAGAGAGCAGCACAGCAGTGTGCCTTTGTTTAAAAAATGGACATATTTTTCATCATGCATTTTTGTATTAATTTTGATTTATATATAATATTGCATGATTATAAAAGAAATTTTATTGGAGTATAGTTGATTTACAATGGTGTGTTAGTTTTAGGTGTACAGCAAAGTGAACCAGTTATACTGTATACAGTATACTATAACCTCCTTTTTTTTTTTTTTAAGATTCTTTTCCCATATAGGGCATTACAGAATATTGAGTGGAGTTCCCTGTGCTATACAGTAGCTTCTAATTAGTTATCTATTTTATACATTGTTGTTGTTTAGTTGGTAAGTCATTTTTGACTCTTTGGAACCCCATGGATTGCAGCAGGCCAGGTTTCCCTGTCCTTCACATCTCCCAGAATTTGCTCAAATTCACGCCCATTGAGTTGGTGATGTTATCCAACCATCTCATCCTCTGTCACCCCCTTTTCCTCTTGCTCTCAATCTTTCCCAGCATCAGGATATTTTCCAATGAGTTGGCACTTTGCATCAGGCTGCCAAAGTATTGGAGCTTCATCTTCAGCATCAGTCCCTCCAATGAATATTCAGGGTTGATTTTCTTTAGGAGTTGTTTGCTCTCCTTGCAGCCCAAGGGACTCTTGGACTCTAGCACCACAGTTCAAAAGCTTCAATTCTTTGGCCCTCAGCCTTCTTTATGGTCCAACTCTCACATCTGTACATGACTACTGGAAAAACCATAGCTTTGACTGTACGGATCTTTGTTGGCAAAGTGATGTCTGTCTCTGCTTTTTAATACTCTCTAGTAGTGGTGTGTATATGTCAAATATCCTAAGACAGTTTTCTTTGACTTACTTCACTCAGAATGAGTCTCCAGGTCCATCCATGTTACCCGCTTATACTTTGCTCCTGAGTATAGTGCCTCACTTGTCTCACCCTAAACAGACCTTGCTTTCCTGTCCTGCTTTTCCACGTCCTTTTCTGGTTTCCAGTGGGAACACTCCCATTATCAATCATTTGGTTCCTAAATCCATGTTCTTTGTTAATGGACATTTTAGGATATGGAGACAAATGCTTGCCTCAGAGTCTGTCCTGGGAGAACCTGATCCAAAAGAGTAAATAACCCACAACTTGGATTAAATCAGATAGTGAACTTTTAGCCAGTATTTCTTCAATGACACTGGAATTTGCTTTGTTAAATAATATATCTTCTGCTGTTTAACTTTGCCTTAAGTGCATACATCTGGTTATGTCTTACAAGAAATAAGTTAATCTTTTTATAAAATTTACATTAATTGCATTTGCTTTACAAAGAACTCAGTACTTACATTTTTGTCCCCATAACACCATTAGTTATATGTAGTTGAATCCATGAGTGTTTTATGTGTTATTGTTTATATTTCTAGATCAGTCATCTCACTATAAATAAACATATGCCCTTCTATAATCCTAACCACATTAGGCAGTATTAGAAACAAAAAAATGCAAACATTTGCTGTTATCTAAATTATGATACTTTATTTCAATGTATGTACTTTATTATGATACTTTATTTTCAAACCAATGTATATTGAAAAGACAAATTAATTTATACTAACTAGATAAAAATGAAACTCACCATACCAAATCAAGAGATAATGTAGTTTAGATTTTGTGGCATTAAATAAAAACAAACAAAAATGCTAATTCTGGAAGAAATTGAGGTACTTTTTAAGAACAATGTCTATTCATATAATGAGTTTAACAGAATAAAGTAAAACATGTGTAAGGAACTTTAATTTTATGATCATTTGACAGTAATCAATGTAAGTTAATTTTAAATATTTTGCGTGGATGAAATACCAGATTTTTTTACATTTTATACTCAAAAGCCTAGGTGAGCTTTCCATATCATTCACAGTTGCGTAAATGGCAAGATAACAGTTTTCAGATGTCCAAAGGAAGCCAAAGGACACAGTTTGCAAAGTGCAGGGTGCTTCACCAAGCCCACTAGGGGGAGTTTGAGTATTTGAATGTGGTGCCAGGGGTCTTGCCATATGCAGAACCACACCAGCACAAGAAAATGTTATTGGAAATTGAATACTCTAAGGCTTGATCTTTTATTTTTTTTAATACCATTAACTAAATTTTCAGTAATTGTTTACCCTTGGAAACTTAATTTACTGACTCTCAAGTTAGTTCAGTTGTCTGTTATTTGTTAATCTGATACTGAACCTCTAACTGATTAATAGAGTTATTTATTTATTCACTTAATTAAGATTTATTGCATGACTTCTCTGTGTTGGACACTGCACTATTACCTGAAAGACTAACAGATATACAAAGTTGGGCAAAATTTTTGTCTTCAGAGATTTTATAATTCTGTGGAATAGAAAAAAAATGAAACAAAATCCAGATAATTACAACAGAGCATTATCATAGCTAGGATACAAGACTATAGGATTCAATGCAGCATAGTAAAAGACATTTCATTCATTGTTCAAGCTAAGAAAAGTATCACTGATCTGACATTTAAGGTGTGAATAGAATTTAGCCATGTCAAGTTGGGTGGGTGAATGGAGAGAAAGGTAAAATTTGATGAAAATAAAAATTCTATATGATTGGAGCATAGGAATATAAAGAAGGGAAAATGAATATCTCTGCATTTTATTTTTTTGGCAAAGTGAGGTCGTTCGTAGCATATATTTAAACAAACATATAATTGTTCAGATTTTATATTCAATTAAAATTAGATTGCTGCAATAGCTCCTTAATTAGTTTCCTTAAATTTTGAACACACAATGGAATTACGAGTATTGGCAAATATAGATTTGAGATGAAGTTCCAGGAAATTGGATGGGAAAGGAAAGTCAAAGGTAGAAAGGACAATGAAGAGAGATAATGAGACTGAGACCCTTAATTATGTTAGACAAAAAGGTGTAATGTATTGGGATAAAATATTTGGAGAACTGAGATAGTTAAGCCAGATGCAGCAGTTCAGAGGGTGATGATAATGTCTAACCTGTGGCCACTGACGTAGTCAGTGGAAATGTAAGGAAAATAAAGTGTTTTCCTAGAGATGAAGGTACAAACAAAGAAACCAGGGTGCTGGAAGGATTGTCCACACAGACACTGAGTCATCCAGAAATATGGAGAACATGAAGGAGAGAAGATGGTTTTTATTTTTAAGAAAGAAAATGAAAGATCATTGTTGAGAGCAGTTTAAAAAACGGGAATAGAGAGGTGGTGTTTGCCTATCATGCCCACCATCCACAGAAAAGCGGGGGTTTTTACAGGAGCTTGGGGAGGTATTAATGTTATGGAAGACATGTCAAAGTTAGAAGATACAATCACAGCTGTATTCCAAAGTACACCTGATACTGAAGTGCCACCTGTGAGGAATCTGTAGTGGAGGAAATGCTTTCAGTCTGGGAAGGTTTTATAGACTTACCATGAGGTACTTTCATATTTTAATTATGTGACTATATTAAGCTTTTGAAATGTAATTTGATTTTAGTACAACCAAATCCAAATATTTGAAGTTTATAAATTATTGATTTATTCATCAAATAAACTTTTATGTTCTTTTGATGTATACCACTTGATAAGACTACTAGGAGTGATTTAGTTGTTTATATGGAACAGAAATATCAACTTTCTTAACTGAAGTTTTTCATGAGGATTATTTTGAATAATGAAATTAAAGAGCACAGCATAATGGATAATATTGGACAGTATTGTTCAGAAAAATGATTTGCTTTATTGAGTGAAGGAAATGTATCAGGATTGTTAATAGAACACATTATTAAATTACTATATTGAAAACAAAAATATAACATGACTAAAATATTATCAGTGCTATAGATGGAATTTTATGTCCCCTCCCCCTAATTCATATGTTATATCCTACTGTCCATTGTGATGGTATTTGGAGGTTGCATCTCTGCAAAGTTATTAGGTCATGAAAATAAATGTTCATCATTATTTAAGGATTAAATAAAATATGACAAAGTTTTACAAAGGCATACTATGTCATAATAAATATATCTAGATGTCTATAAATGGGTATGAAGAGATTGACAAGATATATTATTAGGTAAAATAAGAATATACAGTATAATCCCTTTATGTGAATTCAATATATTTCTAAGTACACTTAGGAAAATGATGGAGCCATGTGCATCAAGCTATTATGTTTGCTTCAACAGTAAGTTTTCACTTTTTATATAATATAATTCTCTGTTATATGAAAAATTTACAAGAACATATTCATGTGTCAGATGTTACAAATATAAGGCTCTTAGATTCATAAACTTAATGTTAGAACAAATTTTTTACACTGTTTCCCTCTTGGATATATTAGTTCCTTTAAGAGTAATATACCTAATTAAATTGTGGTAAAGATGCTGTAAATAGGCAAGGGAAAAATCACTAAAATGAAATTCATATCTGACAATTCATTATTTAACTTAGGTTTCCCATTTTAGTTATTAGTATTCATTTTTTATCATTGTCACATATTATACACAAAAATGAATCATATTTTTCTGCCTTTGGTCCTCTTCCTACACCATTTAATATAAGTGATAGAAAAGTTGGTGAACATAACTTTTTAGCAAATAACACAATCATTATTATAATGTCATTGATCTTCCATGATATAAATGGAGACCAACTATTCTCATGTGCTTTTCTTCATGTTTAAAGATCCTAATTATGGCATATGCATCCTTTACTAAATAAATCAACATTATGATAGCAGTCAATTATGGGCTGGGTATTCATCTATTATATCAGTAGATGTTGTCTTCCAGAGTATGGTGCAAATACTAATGCAAACATATGAAAGTGAAAGTGTTAGTCACTCAGTTGTGTCCAACTCTGCGACCTTGAGCTGTAGCCCCCCTGGCTCCTCTGTCCATGGTATTCTCCAGGTAAGAATACTGGAGTAGGTTGCCATTTCCTTCTCTAGGGGATCTACCTGATCCAAGGATCGAATCTGTGTCTTGGGCATTGCAGGCAGATTCTTAACCATCTGAGTCACCAATTACTGTGATTCAACAACATAATCAAAGAAATTTGACAATATTTGTGGAAACAGAAATGTGTTTAGAGTCAAGCTTTGTTTTCACTGTTAAAGCATTATCTCAAAAGTAAAGTCTTTGCCTAAATTTACTTATTTTGAATGCTTAAAAATTTAAGCTCATGTATTTCAATTCAGCCATTAGTAGGTGATGATCCCAATGTTGACAAATATTTAGTCATTTGCAAACATTCAAATGGTCAATTATTTTATGTCAGGTCTAGAACTCAGTCATGTTCAAACTCTTTGTGGTCACATGGACTGTAACCTGCCCGGCTCCTCTGTCCATAGAATTCTCCCGGCAAGAAAACTGGAGTGGATAGCCATTCCCTTCTCCAGGAGATCTTCCCCACCCAGGGATCAAACCTGGATCTGCTGCATAGCAGACAGATTTTTTATTGTCCAAGACACCAGGGAAGCCTGAACGACTAACACTTTAACTTTGACTTTCTAGAACTGAGATCTTCTAACTTTCATCCCAATGTTTGTTTTAATTCCATTAAATCACATATATTTCTGAACAAGTTTAAATAATAATATTAGGGTCTACTGGATTTCCCTGGTATATCTGTTGGTAAGGAACAGCCTGCAATGCAGGAGACCAGGGTTTGATTCCGGGTCGGGAATATCCCCTGGAGAAGGAATAGATACCCACTCTAGTATTTATGGGCTTCCCTGGTGGTCAGGCAATAAAGAATCCGCTAGCAACTTCAGAGACCTGGATTCTATCCCTGGGTTGGGAAGGTCCCCTGGAAGAGGGCATGGCAACCCACTGCAGTATTCTTGCCTGGAGAATCCCCATGGACAGAGGAGCCTGGTGGGCAACAGTTCATGAGAATGCAAAGAGTTGGACACGACTGAGAGACTAAGCACATTAGGATCTACTGTATGAAAAGACATAAAGTTATAATTAATTAACCCAAGTCCACAAACTGAACTTAGCCTTAGTTATCACAGTTCACACACTCTAGGGTTGCTCTGTCCAATGTGATATTCACCAGACATGTGTGGCTATTGAAATTTCAAGTTAAAGTAACTAAAATTAAATGCACTTATAAATTTAGCTCCTTGGTCACACTAGCTACACTCAAGTGCTGAATAACCATATGTGACTAGTTGCGGTTGCATTAGACAGCACACACAGTGGATATTTTTACTCTCAGAAGGTTCTATTATGCAATGTTGCTCTAATTTCTCACAAAATTTAAATTTTTGGTTCTGCATAACTCACATTTTCACCTGTTTGATTTTCTCCTGTGACTTTTCTTCTTAGAAAGCCCTTTCTTCCATTTCTCTTTATTTAAATGACATTCATCTTTCAAAATCCATTTTGCCAGCTTTCCCCTCCACAAAATTTTCTGTGATTCCTGTGCCTGGGAGTGAGGTTGTAATTACTTAACTTTTATAATATATCAGTCTAGCATTAACATTTACCACTTTATATATTGCATTATAAATATTTGTTTCCATGTCTTATTTATCCACTAGAGTATAAACTCTCTAGTTACTATATATACATATATGTATATATATATTTTTTGAATTTTCTGTGACACTGATCACTTCCCTCACATACTATGAAGTGTTTATTAAATGATTAATTTTAGATGAATTTAGTTCTGAGATTTATACATGTGGTATTCATATATATATATATATATGCATTTTTCAATCTTGAGAAAAAGATTTAGAAAGGGAATACTCAGAGGCTTAATATAACATATCTTGAAGATAGTAATATTAATAATTTTTTGCATTAGAACAAAAGGCAAAATGCTTTAAAATATAATTAATTTGATATATCTCAATTAAAGATCATGTAATTGCTCCAGTCTTTGAGAGGTTTAGGAAAATCCCTATTGGCAGAAATTGGCAGCAGTAAAAAAAAAAAAAAATCAGTCAAGAAATAGTTTCAGTCAGTTTTTAATTTCACAATTGGTATTTATTTTCAAACTATTGATAATCCTGGTGCTTTCAATTCTGATATCCAATTAAACTATGTCTCTCCTCACAGATGCTATTTATCAGGTTGTCTTTAGTTTTCAGTAGTTTCAACTTATTTTTAAACACACCAGTGTTCCTTCTAGATAACCTTAGACAAATTCCTGAAAAAAGATTTCAACATTCTATGTTTCTTAGAACATATGAGTCTCTGTCTAGAAACTCAGGGGTGTAAAAAAATGTATTAAATTTTCTAAAACTGAACCATATCAAGTACGAGTCCTTGTTCTACCACATACTATTTTGTAATCGCTAGCAGTTCAGGATTTTCTCATCTTTCCGAGTGAAAGACTTTATGAAAGTTCTGGAGGATTTAGGAATTGCAAAACCATGGCTGGAGAGAGAATTGGTGACTTTTCTTTCACAAGAATCATAATTCCCATCCAAACCTGTGTCCCTACCTCCTGTTTGATATCAGGATATTTATCCATGTTATTAATAATTGCCTCCATGCAATTCTTGACTCATCACCAAAAGTTTCTTATTTGGTTCACTCTTGGCTTCATATATGTTCCTCCCAGAGGCAGAGGAAACATTCTACTTTGTAAGTTTCTCTGTGTGGCCATGGGAAACTTATGTTTCACTATTATATGCCATTTTTGATGATATAGTAAACACTTTGACGTCCTGAACCTAACTCAGTGGTGGGAATTCTGAAACCACATCAAGATTTTGTCCAGGGGGGAAAAAAGTTCGTAATCACTTTAAATCTGGGTGGAGCTTTACAGCCTCCTCTCACACAGAGCTGGGAATCCAAATGTATTTCACCTGGAAAGCACAGGATCACCTGTACTTCATCTAACTTTTTTTTTCCTCCTATCTGAGGACTAGCTTGGTTCTTCAACTATTCCACTTGTTCTAAATTATTCCCCTAAGGAAAATGTTTTTAAACTTAAAAGAGAACTGATTTCTCTGTTTTGCCATATGTTGGTTCACAAACAGGCCTTCTTACGTGGAAGGCAAGGAGAGACGGAAGCAAGACGGAGAGCACTACACATTTTTAGCTGATGGTTTTAACAAGCAAAGGAACAGTGCTTGTCTTGGGCAGCTGAAAGACAAGTAGATCTCCACAGCTGCAAGAATAGTAAGAGTTTATATACAGGACTTAACTGGGGTCAGTCAAATCCAGATAGTTTGTGCAACAGAGTACTCTCTCAAGGCTTCATCATCAAAAATTACTGTCACTGCAGATATGGTGGGAAAAATGTGCATTTCAAGAACAAAGGAGGCAGTGAGGAGCTTCTAGTTTCTTGGGTCCAGCTCAGTGGTCAACTTGTGGTCACTTCTTCTCCGTGACCTTCTCTATAGCTGGATCATCTCTCTTCTAAGGTAATGAATGTTAAAGATTGAGCTGCTTATAAAATGGGGAGGAGTAAAGTAGGTTAGTAAGGAAGAGGGAAGGACAGGGTTAACTATGCCTCTCTGGCCACAGTGTAGCATGTCCATTGCAACTAATCCATGAAAATCATTATCCTATTAAATATGGAATAACTAGCATTTTATTCAGAACCAATTTTGAGTCAGGCTTTCTGCTGAGAACTTTCAAACATATATTTTACATTTCAAAATAATCTGTTTATGGTAGACATCTGATATTTTATCTGAGGCTCCAAGGCTAAACCATTTGCTCAAGATCCCATAGCTAGTGACTGAAAGAGGTAAGAGTTGAACCCAGGCCTTTTCTCTCCCCAAATTAGCTAATGTAACTCATATTGACCCATACTGACTGTATTGACTGCATTAATTATTCACTAGATAATAGTTAAATTCCTATATTTCTCTTTATCAAATATAAGTTCCATATTTTTTAAAAAATTCATATCCCCAAGATGAAGTGCATATAGAATAAAGCAAAATTTTCTGTATTTATTTATATATAAAATCTGTAGAAAATCATGTTGCTTCATTCCTGTCTGATTTGTTGCTGTAAAACAAACTATCCACTAGTTAAACTTAGGATTTATTACTATAATAAGCTAGAAAAGAGTGTATATTTTGTTTTAAATTTTTTCATCATAATATAAAAGTTACTTAAGGCAAGGCAGTGCACTTTATGGTGGGATCCAAATTTTCATGGGTTAACCAAGGCCATTTTTTACTTCTTCAAAATGATGAAGTGAATTTAAACAAGATACTTTATTTTATGGCATAAAATAAGTATATTCAATTAATCATTAGACATTAAGCCCCACTATTGATAAGTACTCCCTTGATAAACTCTGGAGTATAATGGGGAAAATTTAATGGACAGGGTTAAATATATATTATATCTAACATCCTGGGAAAGTAAATCATACAAGAAATATTTTACCCTAGTACATATAGGGAAATCAACTCATGGGAAATAACATTAAAAACAGCATTAGAAGTAACGTAAAATCATTTTAAGTTAAACATAATTCTCTAAAAATAAGTTGACAGCTTAGCAATCTCAAGCTTCATCTTGCCAATGTTTATTTCTCTTCTTTTTCATTTGAAGATGGTTCCAAAAGATGGGCACCATCAAAAGTATTCCTGGCAATGCTAAGTAAAGCAAAATGTAATGTTTTCATTTCAAAATTTGGTTGAGTATATAATGTCGATTTTTTAATCTATATTTAAAGATTTACACATATTCATCTAAATACATATGTCATTAGATGGCATTTTGTGAATATGTTGCCATTTTCCAAAATATCTTAACACTGATATTATTGGACAAATTTATTTCTTTTGAGAGAGGAAAGTCTTTCAACATAATGAAAATAACCATAAAAACAAAAATGGCTATGTCTCAGATAAATTAAATATATACACACATATATAATGTGAAATAAGGAAATGTGAAAATACATGTTCAGCTTACATATGGATTTAAAGACAAAACAATTTTTATTAAAATTGATAGTTCCCCTGAACTAATTATTACATTGAGTTAATATACTTAGTAAATTGTACAAGCATATTATAGTTGCAGTAGATATTTTCACACTTTGGATAACCTGGAGCAAGCTTTTTTTCCATTATAATGTGAATAAGCATATGCTTCGTCCTTGACTACAAAGAGAAATTATGAAAATAAGAGAAACTTAGAAAAATAAATGATCTTATCTATTTCTATTCTCCCTCAGTGCCTTGAAATGGTATTGCACAAAAGTCAAGTTATATGTGCTTCAAGTGGAAGTCACCTCTAAATCCAGAGTATTGACTACTAAGTATTAAAAAAATGGTTACTAAAGACCTGTCTCTGAAAATCTCATGGTGTAGTGAAGGAAACCCAAATGATAATGTATAATATGATCAAGGTTAATTCTTTGTAACTGGGGTATGAACATAGTCCTACGAAAACACAGATCACAATAGTGACAGTGTTGCTTGGAAGAATCAAGTGAAGAGACATTGAACTGCTTATAGAATAATGAGAATTAGATTTTTTGTTATAGGAATGAAGAGGGGTTTACAAGCAGGAGACAGTATGAAAATGAAAAAAAACTGTGAAATGTCACTTTGAATTTTGTCTTCTTTAGAAAAGAAATTCATGTGAAAAAGGAATTGGTTTGTTTCTTTCCTTTGATTTGAACAATTTCAAGTAAGAGATGAATTTTTAAGCAAATTTGTTGTGCTATAGGAAGCTTTCCAGGTGGTAGAGTGGTGAAAGAATCTATCTGTCAGTGCCCAAGAGAAGTGCTTTTGATCCCTGGTTCAGGAAGATCTGGAATAGGAAATGGCAACCCACTTCAGTATTCCTGCCTGGAAAATTACATGGACAGAGAAGCCTGGCGGGCTACAGTTGTCAGGGTCTCAAATAGGCAGACAAAACTAAGCAACTGAGCATGTGTCACACATGTTGAGCTATCACTCACACAATCTACCCATTTAAAATGTACAATACACTGTTTTTTAGTGTATTCAATATATATGCAACCACCACCACCATAGTCAATTTCAGAACATTTTCTTCACCTGAAGAAGAACCCCCTGTATCCTTTAGCTATTGCCACCCTATTCCCCTACCTTATCTTCCCAACCCTAAGCAACCATTAATCTACTTTTCATCTATATAGATTTTCCTATTTCAAGCTTTCATATGAATGGAATATTTTATGTGATCTTTAGTGACTTGCTTCTTTCACTTAGCATAATGTTTTTAAGGTTCATACAGGTTGTAGCATGTGTTCATATTTTCATTCCTTTTGTGACCAAATAATATTACATTGTATGTATACACTACATTTTAACAATTCATCCATTGTTGGATGATTGGGTTGTTTCTACATTCTGATGAATACAAATAGTGATGCTGTAAACATTTGTGTACAAGCTTTTATATGAATATATGTTTTCATTTCTCTTGCATATATATCTAAGAGTGAGATGACTGCATCATGTTGTAACTCTGTTTAGTTTTTGAGGAACTGTCAGACTGTTTTCCAAAGCGGCTGAATCATTTAACAATCTCAGCATCAGTGTATGAAGGTTCTAATTTCTCCACATCTTCAGCAACTTATTGTATTTGATTTTCAAAATTGAGCTATTCTGATGACTGTGAAATGGTTTCTCATGCGGCTTTGATTTGAATTTAACATTTTTTTTTGGTTTTAAAGTCTATTTTTCTAATAGTAGTATAGTCATTCTGGCTCTCCCGTGATTGCTGTTTGAATGATATATCTTTTTCCATTCTTTTGCTTTCAATGTATTTGTATCTTGAAACTGAACTGTGTCTCCTGTATGCAATATATAGTTGTCATTTTTATCCAGTCTAACAACCTCTACCTTTTGATTGGACAGTGTAATTCATTCACAATTAATATTGTTATTGATATATTTATGTTTGCTTGCCAATTTATACTTATTTTCCTCCTCTATTTCTCCTTTATTGTTTTCTTTTGCATTAAATACATGCTTTTAATATAGTATTTTAATTTCTTAGATATTGCGATGATTGATTTTATATATCAACTTGACTAGGCCATGGGGCACACAGATATTTGGTTCTGGGTGAATCTGTGAAAGTGTTCCTGAATTGTTAATTCAAATTAACATTTGAATTTGTAGACTGAGTAAAGCAGTTTGCCATCCCCAAAGTCAGTGGGCTTCATTCAGTCAGTTGAAAACCTCAATAAAACAAACAGCTTCAGTATGGGACAATTTGTTCTCTGTCTGCTTGACTGGCTTTAGATTGAGACATCAGTCTTCTCCTGCCTTCTCTCTCTGACTGGCATTTCCCCTATTGTCTCTCTAGGTTCTCAAACCTCAGACCTGGACTGGGTCTCCAGATTATGGCTGCAAATCTTCTCTGCCTCCATAATCATGCAAGTCAATTCTTTATCAATTGTTTCTAGACTATTTATCTCTAGAGAGGTAGGAATAGATATAAGAAATAGATAAAAATATAGATAAAACTTTAGATAGATGATAAATAGATGAACAATTTGTGTCCAGTGATTATCTATCCATCAAACAAAGTTATTTTTCACAAGTGAAGGCAAAGCATAGACATTCTCAGAGAAACAAAAATAGAGATTTCATTGCTAGTAGACTCGCCTTACAAGAAATACTGAAGGAAGTTCTTCAGGGTGCAAGCAAGTGATCTCAGATGTAATTAGAATCCATGCAAACAAGGAACAAAAGTAATTAGTTATATAATTATAATAAACAATATTAATGCTCATTTTCCTCATTTATTCTCTTATTTGAAAATGAAAACAATTATAATTTGGTGGGAGGGCCTGTAACTCACTAAGTGGATGGGATAAGAAAATCATGACATGGTTAAGTTATTAATTATGCCAGTATATTATTGGCTTTTGCATTCCAGTCCCCTATAATGAAAAGGACATCTTTTTTTGGGTGTTAGTTCGAAAAGGTCTTGTAGGTCTTCATAGAACCGTTCAACTTCAGCTTCTTCAATGTTACTGGTTGGGGTATAGGCTTGGATTACTGTGATATTGAATGGTTTGCCTTGGAAACATACAGAGATCATTCTGTCATTTTTGAGATTGCATCCAAGTACTGCGCTTTGGACTCTTTTGTTGACTATGATGGCTACTCCATTTCTTCTAAGGGACTTTTGTCCACAATAGTAGATATAATGGTCATCTGAGTTAAATTAATCCACTCCAGTCCATTTTAGTTCACTGAATCCTAAAATGTCGATGTTCACTCTTGCCATCTCCTGTTTGACCACTTCCAATTTGCCTTGATTCATGGACCTAACATTCCAGGTTCCTATGCGGTATTGCTCTTTACAGCATCGGACCTTGCTTCTATCACCAGTCACATCCACAAATGGGTGTTGTTTTCGCTTTGGCTCCATCCCTTCATTCTTTCTGGAGTTATTTCTCCATTGATCTATATATTGGACACTTATTGACCTGGGGAGTTCCTCTTTCAGTATCCTATCATTTTGCCTTTTCATACTGTTCATGGAGTTCTCAAGGCAAGAATACTGAAGTGGTTTGCCATTTCCTTCTCCAGTGGAACACATTCTATCAGACCTCTCCACCATGACCTGTCCGTCCTGGGAGGCCCCACACAGCATGGCATAGTTTCATTGAGTTAGACAAGGACACACAAGTCCGTGTGATAAGATTGACTAGTTTTCTGTGAAAGTGTTGCACTCAAAATGCCAGCAAACTTAGAAAACTCAGCAGTGGCCACAGGACTGGAAAAGGTCAGTTTTCCTTCCAATCCCAAAGAAAGGCAATGCCAAAGAATGATCAAACTACCACACAACTGCACTTATTTCACATGCTAGTAAAGTAATGCTCAAAATTCTCCAAGCCAGACTTCAGCAATACGTGAATCGTGAACTTACAGATGTTCAAGCTGGTTTTAGAAAAGGCAGAGGAACCAGAGTTCAAATTGCCAACATCCGCTGGATCATTGAAAGAGCAAGAGAGTTCTAGAAAAACGTGTACTTCTGCTTTATTGACTATGCCAAAGCCTTTGACTGTGTGGATCACAATAAACTGTGGAAAATTCTGAAAGAGATGGGAATACCAGGCCACCTGACCTGCTTCTTGAGAAACCTGTATGCAAGTCAGGAAGCAACAGTTAGAACTGGACATGGAACAACAGACTGGTTCCAAGAGGAAAAGGAGTACATCAGGGCTGTATATTGTCACCCTGTTTATTTAACTTATATGCAGAGTACATCATGAGAAAGGCTGGGCTGAAAGAAGCACAAGCTGGATCAAGAATGCAGGGAAAAATATAAAAAACCTCAGGTATGCAGATGACACCACCCTTATGGCAGAAAGTGAAGAGGAACTAAAAAGCCTCTTGATGAAAGTGAAAGAGGAGAGTAAACAGGTTGGCTTAAAGCTCAACATTCAGAAAACGAAGATGATGGCATCTGGTCCCATCTCTTCATGGGAAATAGATGGGGAAACAGTGGAAACAATGTCAGACTTTATTTTTTTGGGCCCCAAAATCACTGCAGATGGTGATTGCAGCCATGAAATGAAAAGACGCTTACTCCTTGGAAGGAAAGTTATGATCAACCTAGACAGCATATTAAAAAGCAGAGACGTTACTTTGCCAACAAAGGTCTGCCTAGTCAAGGCTATGGTTTTTCCCGTGGTCGTGTATGGATGTGAGAGTTGGACTGTGAAGAATCTGAGCACCAAAGAATTGATGCTTTTGAACTGTGGTGTTGGAGAAGAATTTTGAGAGTCCATTGGACTGCAAGGAGATCCAACCAGTCCATCAAAGGAGATCAGTCCTGGGTGTTCATTGGAAGGACTGATGTTGAAGCTGAAACTCCAGTACTTTGGCCACTTGATGCAAAGAGTTGACTCATTGGAAAAGACCCTGATGCTAGGAGGTGCTGGGGGCAGAAGGAGAAGGGGACCACAGAGGATGACATGGCTGTATGGCATCACTGACTGAATGGACATGAGTTTGGGTAAACTCTGCAGTTGGTGATGCACAGGGAGGCCTGGCATGCTGCGATTCTTGGGGTCGCATAGAGTTGGACAGAACTGAGTGACTGAACTGACTGATTGACTGATAGTATTGGCTGTATAAGATTAGTAGAGAAGACTCTATACATGGACATCACCAGATGGTCAACACCGAAATCAGGTTGATTATATTCTTTGCAGCCAAAGATGGAGAAGCTCTATACAGTCAACAAAAACAAGACCAGGAGCTGACTGTGGCTCAGATCATGAACTCCTTATTGCCAAATTCAGACCTAAATTGAAGAAAGTAGGGAAAACCACTAGACCATTCAGGTATGACCTAAATCAAATCCCTTGTGATTATACAGTGGAAGTGAGAAATAGATTTAAGGGCCTAGATCTGATAGATAGAGTGCCTGATGAACTATGGACTGAGGTTCGTGACATTGTACAGGAGACAGGGATCAAGACCATCCTCGTGGAAAAGAAATGCAAAAAAGCAAAATGGCTGTCTGGGGAGGCCTTACAAATAGCTGTGAAAAGAAGAGAAGTGAAAAGCAAAGGATCAAAGGAAAGATATAAGCATCTGAATGCAGAGTTCCAAAGAATAGCAAGAAGAGATAAGAAAGCCTTCTTCAGTGATCAATGCAAAGAAATAGAGGAAAACAACAGAATGGGAAAGACTAGAGATCTCTTCAAGAAAATTAGAGATACCAAGGGGACATTTCATGCAAAGATGGGCTCAATAAAGGACAGAAATGGTATGGACCTAAGAGAAGCAGAAGAGATTAAGAAGAGATGGCAAGAATACACAGAAGAACTGTACAAAAAAGATCTTCATGACCCAGATAATCACGATGGTGTGATCACTGACCTAGAGCCAGACATCCTGGAATGTGAAGTCAAGTGGGCCTTAGAAAGCATCACTACGAACAAAGCTAATGGAGTGATGGAATTCCAGTTGAGCTCTTTCAAATTCTGAAAGATGATGCTGTGAAAGTGCTGCATTCAATATGCCAGCAAATTTGGAAAACTCAGCAGTGGCCACAGGACTGGAAAAGGTCAGTTTTCATTCCAATCCCAAAGAAAGGCAATGCCAAAGAATGCTCAAACTACCACACAACTGCACTCATCTCACACGCTAGTAAAGTAATGCTCAAAATTCTCCAAGCCAGGCTTCAGCAAATGTGAACCGTGAACTTCCTGATGTTCAAGCTGGTTTTAGAAAAGGCAGAGGAACCAGAGATCAAATTGCCAACATCCGCTGGATCATGGAAAAAGCAAGAGAGTTCCAGAAAAACATCTATTTCTGCTTTATTGACTATGCCAAAGCCTTTGACTGTGTGGATCACAATAAACTGTGAAAAATTCTGAAAGACATGGGAATACCAGACCACCTGACATGCCTGTAGAGAAACCTGTATGCAGGTTAGGAAGCAATAGTTAGAACTGGACATGGAACAACAGACTGGTTCCAAATAGGAAAAGGAGTATGTCAAGGTTGTATACTGTCACCCTGCTTATTTAACTTATATGTAGAGTAAATCATGAGAAATGCTGGGCTGGAAGAAGCACAAGCTGGAATCAAACTTGTTGGGAGAAATATCAATAACCTCAGATATGCATATGATACCACTCTTATGCAAAGAGTGAAGAGGAACTAAAATGCCTCTTGATGAAAGTGAAAGAGGAGAGTGAAAAAGTTGGCTTAAAGCTCAACATTCAGAAAACGAAGATCATGGTATCTGGTCTCATCACTTTATGGGAAATAGATGAGGAAGCAGTGGAAACAGTGTCAGACTTTATTTTTCTGGGCTCCAAAATCACTGCAGATGGTGATTGTAGCCATGAAATTAAAAGTTACTTACTCCTTGGATGGAAAGTTATGACTAATCTAGAGAGCATATTAAAAAGCAGAGATGTTACTTTGCCAACAAAGGTCCATCTAGCCAAGGCTAAGGTTTTTCCTGTGGTCATGTATGGATGTGAGAGTTGGACTGTGAAGAAGGCTGAGCACCGAAGAATTGATGCTTTTGAACTGTGGTGTTGGAGAAGACTCTTGAGAGTCCCTTGGACTGCAAGGAGATCCAACCAGTCCATTCTGAAGGAGATCAGCCCTGGGATTTCTTTGGAAGGAATGATGCTAATGCTGAAACTCCAATACTTTGGCCACCTCATGTGAAGAGTTGACTCACTGGAAAAGACTCTGATGCTGGGAGGGATTGGGGGCAGGACTAAAGGGGACGACAGAGGATGAGATGGCTTAATGGCATCACTGACTCAATGCATGTGAGTTTGAGTGAACTCTGGGAGGTGGTGATGGACAGGGAGGCCTGGCGTGCTGCAATTCATGGGGTCACAAAGAGTCAGACATGACTGAGTGACTGAACTGAAATGAAGAAAGCTAAAAAAACTAAATGAGTTCATATATGGGATGAAAAATTACTAAAGAGATATTTTTTCTATCGATAATCAGAGAAACATATTATAGTATGTTTAAGCCTAATGGTCATTACTTATAAAGTTAGGTAAAAGAGCTTAGAGGAAAGAAATGTCATAAGTTAGAAAAACAAATAAAACAAAGAATATAAATTCCTACCAGGAAGAAGCATAAAAATATGACAAAGCTTAGATTAAAATTTTATGAAAATAAGCAGCTTAAACGTACTTTTCAATTATGTGCTCATAGTGGATAAAATACAAATGCACACTGCTGCTGCTGCTGCTAAGTCACTTCAGTTGTGTCTGACTCGGTGCGACCCCATAGACGACAGCCCACCAGGCTCCCCTGTCCCTGGGATTCTCCAGGCAAGAACACTGGAGGCAGTTGCCATTTTCTACTCCAATCCATGAAAGTGAAAAGTGAAAGTGAAGTGCTGAGTCTTGTCCGACTCTTAGCGACCCCATGGACTGCAGCCTACCAGGCTCCTCCATCCATGGGATTTTCCAGGCAAGAGTACTGGAGTGGGGTGCCATTGCCTTCTCCGACAAATGCACACATGTGTGCACAACTGTAATCCATTTCTTTTTCCATTAGACAGACAATGTTAAAAAGTTATTTGAAATACTCATGTTGACAAAAAATGAGGAAAGTAATATCAGGAAAAAATACTGATGTGATAAGATTTTCACCCTTATGGCAGAAAGTGAAGAGGAACTCAAAAGCCTCCTGATGAAAGTGAAAGTGGAGAGTGACAAAGTTGGCTTAAAGCTCAACATTCAGAAAACGAAGATCATGGCATCCGGTCCCATCACTTCATGGGAAATAGATGGGGAAACAGTGGAAACAGTATCAGACTTTATTTTTCTGGGCTCCAAAATCACTGTAGATGGTGACTGCAGCCATGAAATTAAAAGACGCTTACTCCTTGGAAGGAAAGTTATGACCAACCTAGATAGCATATTCAAAAGCAGAGACATTACTTTGCCAACAAAGGTTCGTCTAGTCAAGGCTATGGTTTTTCCAGTGGTCATGTATAGATGTGAGAGTTGGACTGGGAAGAAGGCTGAGCACCAAAGAATTGATGCTTTTGAACTGTGGTGTTGGAGAAGACTCTTGAGAGTCCCTTGGACTGCAAGGAGATCCAACCAGCCCATTCTGAAGAAGATCAGCCCTGGGTGTTCTTTGGAAGGAATGATGCTAAAGCTGAAACTCCAGTACTTTGGCCACCTCATGCGCAGAGTTGATTCATTGGAAAAGACCCTGATGCTGGGAGGGATTGGGGGCAGGAGGAGAAGGGGACGACAGAGGATGAGATGGCTGGATGGCATCACTGACTCGATGGACGTGAGTCTGAGTGAACTCCAGGAGTTGGTGATGGACAGGGAGGCCTGGCGTGCTGTGATTCATGCGGTCTCAAAGAGTCGGACACAACTGAGCGACTGATCTGATCTGATGAATATAAACAGGTCAAGGCAAAAAGAATTTTGAACCAAGAAAATTCAGTTTTTTTCCTTGAAAGTGACCATTTAAAATGTAGAGATAATAAACATAATCTCTCAACATCTCTCTACCAAATACAACCTGAAATGGCTGAAGACATGTAAAATTATAAAAATTTCTTCCTTAGCTGAAAACTAGGAAGTGATACTATCAGCTGTACGAGATAAAAAAAAAAGGGTTGTTATTGAAGGCGGACAAAGAATTCAAAGTGATAGCAAAGTAAATAGCAAGATATGTTATTTAGTTTGCTCTAAATAACATTGATTTGTTCAGGCACGTAATGCAAGTGAAAGTCAATCAGGTTCAGATCAGTAGAGTTCCCCTAGAAAATCATTTACCAGTGGAAAGCATTATATTGTATGGTAAAACTTGTACTTGCCTCTTGAGAATGGCTTTCCTAGAATTCCCCTCCATCTTGTGGGCATGTAAGAAACCAATTAATCTTCATTTCCTGAGCATTTGAATTTCTTTTACTATTGTTAGTAAGTGTATATATTTGGAGTTTTTCAAGGTGGATGACACACTCTATAATAATTTAATATTGAATTATTGCAACTATGTATTTATCATATTTCCTTCTTGAATTATTGTTTTAGGTAGTAGAGTTCATTCATGTATTGTTTCCAACTCCAAGACATATGCTTCTAATATATCACCATTAACTTGAAACATGTTTATTATCATGTAAACATATTTATTTTCATGTCTTTTAAAAAATTTAATAAGATATTTTATCATGTCCTCAAATGACATTGTTTAATTTCCTCAAATGACATTGCAGCATTTAATAAAAGTTTATATATTATTTCTTTTGTTTCAATAAAATGTTAAATTATATAAGTAAAAACTCCTAATATCAAACTATGCTTTCTCAAAATTCATTTTAGTTATGGTTTTAACCTATTTCTAGATGTCATTACTAACATATTAATCTTTTAAATACATGTTTACCTAAGGTTGTTACTTAGTATTTGAGAAAAAAGTTAAGCTAAAATATTTTGATACCATGGTTAAATGGTATTTGAAAACTTTATTGGGGTACGTTTGCATATTCTACATGTATAATAATACATTTAACATGAAAATTTTAATTTTCTTTGTAAATTTGAAAGCCAAATCTTTAAAGCTGTCTTGGTATATTTTAATTTTGAAATTCATTCCTTAAACAACCTCTCAACTTTTTCCATTAAGTCAATTTGGCAGTTATTTTTAATCATGTTCAATGTCTCAGAATAAATTTTCACAAGATATTTACTCAGTTTCTATGATTATGTCCATGCTTACACAAATTATGTGCATTTACAGTATTTATTTTTACTGTTCTTGGTTTGATTAGGGATTATACTGCATATTTGAATGAGCCAACTATGGAATGCAGTTACCAGAAAATAACAGTGGATTTTCTACAAGTTCAGTGGGCTTGTATCATCATATTTTGTTTATCCATTATTAATTATCATTTTTAGTTATTTTTCAAAAAATTAGTTAAATGCTCTATTTCATTATCAAACCTCTGATTATTAAAGGATACAGTGAAAATATTCTCTGATTACAACTTCAATTGCATTTAATAAGTTTTGATGGGCTCAACTTGTATGTTTTGTTTTATTTTACTTTGTAGTTTCAATTCCAAATTAAGCCAACAACTTTTAAAATTCTTTTTCAACTTTTAGGAAGTTTAGAATTTCATTTCATTTGATATTTTATGATATTTTATTATTTCAAATAATTAAATTACTTATTTAATTTATTTAACTTAAGTTATTATATATATATATTTGACCTTCTGTTTACATGAATTAGTTTGCTAGGGCTGCCATAATAAAGTACCACAGACTGTAAGGCCCATCTAGCAGAAATCTATTTTCTTACAATTCTAGAGGCTAGAATCTAGGTTTCAGCAGAACTGATTTCTTCTGAGGTCTCTCTCCTTAGCTTAAATGTGGATGTCTTCTCCCTATGTCTTCACGTGTCCTTCCCTCTATATGGACACCACTCATTTTGTGCTTTAGTTATTTTTGGTGGGTCTTACTGGGCTTTACTATTTTTGATATATTTCTTTTGAATAATAATACCAGTAAAACTCTTTTACAAATTAGCATTAGTATTTTTTTTTTTGCTTTTTTTAAATTATTTTTTTAATTTTATTTTATTTTTAAACTTTACATAATTGTATTAGTTTTGCAAATATCAAAATGAATCCGCCACAGGTATACATGTGTTCCCCATCCTGAACCCTCCTCCCTCCTCCCTCCCCATACCATCCCTCTGGGTCGTCCCAGTGCACTAGCCCCAAGCATCCAGTATCGTGCATCGAAACCTGGACTGGCATCTCGTTTCATACATGATATTTTACATGTTTCAATGCCATTCTCTCAAATCTTCCCACCCTCTCCCTCTCCCACAGAGTCCATAAGACTGTTCTATACATCAGTGTCTCTTTTGCTGTCTCGTACACAGGGTTATTGTTATCATCTTACTTTTCTAATCTGAGAATGGAATCAGCACCATTATTTTGTTAACTCTGAAGTGAATGAACATATGTGTACAGTTTTAAAAAATATTTTGTCATACGTAAGACTTTCATTAATATAATTTGATTGTAAATAGATTACAACAGTACTTCTTCCAACATTTCCAATACTAAAAACTAAGCTATAATCTTGAAAAAACATATCCTTGCTACAGATTCATTTCTATATTGTAAAAAGCATCATTTTTAAATGTCATCAAAATAATGTTTTTAATTATTAATTGAATTAATACACACTTTAAAAATGTATTTAAATAAAATAGATTCCATATTAAATTCCTGTCAACATATAAACCAGTTTTTCTTTCTGTAATTTTTGTAATCATTATGCTCTATGGAAAAATTAGTTGATACTTGAACCTAGCTTAAAACAATTTCATAAAACAAATAAATTTTATGTGACATTTAAAAAGATTCTTTTTAGCCATAGTCTCTAAGCAAGTGTACTGAAAAATTTAACCCAGTAAAATTCTATTTGAAATTTTAATGCAGTTTTCTTTGGGGAATTGTTTTGCATATTTGGCAGAAGATCCATAGAAAAAGACATGTGGTCAGTCTGTTTAAGTGAATTTTATGAAAGAAAAAAATATCTACAGAACAAATGGACTTACTAACATTTGCTATACAACTAGCAATTTAAAAAATTGAACTCTTGTTTTAGTCCGTATTCATATACAAATTTTTATAAGCTAGTAACTTTTAAACTGAAGGATAAAAAGTGGTGAGCTGTACACAGTCTGTATTACATAAAAGATCTGGGCTTGACTCTCTGGACTGTTTAATATTCTATTGCATGTATAATATAAAGAAAACAGAAGCAGATTTGTGTATTTTTCAGTAATTGAGGGCATTTCAGAACATCTTTGGAGAAGGAAATGGCAACCCACTCCAGTGTTCTTGCCTGGAGAATCCCAGGGACGGGGGAGTTCGGTGGGCTGCTGTCTATGGGGTCTCACAGAGTCGGACATGACTGAAGTGACTTAGCAGTAGCAGAACATCTAGTCTACCACACGGCTGTAAGAGGAAGTCTACTGTAGTCTGAGCAAGAAAATATATTTTAATTAATACCTATCACGGTGTTAGCTAATATGCTGGGTTTGGAACACAACATCAGTAAAATGAAGGAATCTTATCATAATCCTTAGATGAGTAGATGGGGTGATCCCGGATGCAAACACCATTTAAAAGTTTACTGTGAAATACATAACTGAGTGTCTTTATAGCATGCTTCTTCCCATTCCATTCATTATGCTTCATGTTCATTGTCAAATGATCAAACATATAATATGAAGTATTTCTAGAATCCTGTGTGTCTCAGATTGCTATTACTTGTCATATACATTAACAGTGTCTGAAAAATGTTTCATGGAATAATAAAAATATCTTTTTTTTATCTTTATTTTTATTTATTTATTTATTTTTATTTTTTTTATTTTTAAACTTTACATATTTGTATTAGTTTTGCCAAATATCAAAATGAACCCGCCACAGGTATACATGTGTTCCTTTTTAAACTTTACAATATTGATTGGTTCTGCCATATATCGAAAAGAATCTGCCACAGGCATACACGTGTTCCGCATCCTGAACCCTCCTCCCTCCTCCCTCCCCATACCATCCCTCTGGGTCGTCCCAGTGCACCAGCCCCAAGCATCCAGTATCGTGCATCAAACCTGGACTGGCGACTCGTTTCATATATGATATTATACATATTTCAATGCCATTCTCCCAAATCATCTCACCCTCTCTATTTTTAAGATGAAGTTTTAAATTTTAGAATAGTTTTAGATTTATGGGAAAATTGCAAAGATAGTGCAGAGATTTTTTCCCCATAACTTTTAGGATATGGTATATTTGTAAAAATTAAGAAAACAGTATTAATGTATCATTATTAATTAAAGTCCTTATTTCATTGAGATTCCTTTAGTTTTTAACCAAATGTATGTTCCTTTATGTTTGGTATTTTACCAAGGATGCCAGATTATGTTTAGTCATTGTGTGTCCCTTAGGCTCTCCTTGTTTATGATGGTTTCTCAAGACTCCCTTTATTTTTAATGATCTTGACAATCTGGAGAAGTACTGATCAGATATTTTGTAGAATACCCCTCAATTGATACTGTGTCTGTTTTTCTTTTGATTAGACTGAATATATGTGTCTTGGTAGGAAGACTACAGGAATAAAATGCCATTTTAATCATCTTGTTGCAAAGGTACATATTGTTAACATGACATCATTTTTGATGATAAAGTTAATAATAGGTTTCTATACTATAAAGGTACTCTTTCTCCCCCTCTTTCCATACTGTATATTTTGGAAGAAATCACTACATGCATTCCACCTACCCCTTGAAAGCAGTATTAATATTGACATAAATTATTTTTATATTCTCCTGTGGATAGATTTGTCTATTCTTCCTTAATTTTTATATATTTTAAATATATTCAGTTACTTATTTATGTCAGTATGGACTCAGGGAAGGAAAGTTATGACCAACCTAGATAGAATACTCAAAAGCAGAGACATTACTTTGCCAACAAAGGTTCATCTAGTCAAGGCTATGGTTTTTCCTGTGGTCATGTATGGATATGAGAGTTGGACTGTGAAGAAAGCTGAGAGCCGAAGAATTGATGCTTTTGAACTGTGGTGTTGGAGAAGACTCTTGAGAGTCCCTTGGACTGCAAGGAGATCCAACCAGTCCATTCTGAAGGAGATCAGCCCTGGGATTTCTTTGGAAGGAATGGTGCTAAAGCTGAAACTGCAGTACTTTGGCCACCTCATGCGAAGAGTTGACTCATTGGAAAAGATTCTGATGCTGGGAGGGATTGGGGGCAGGAGGAGAAGGGGACGACAGAGGATGAGATGGCTGGATGGCATCACTGACTCGATGGACGTGAGTCTGAGTGAACTCCGGGAGTTGGTGATGGACAGGGAGGCCTGGCGTGCTGCGATTCATGGGGTCGCAAAGAGTCGGGCACGACTGAGCGACTGAACTGAACTGAACTGAACTGATGGACTCAGGGGTATTTATTTCATATTTAGATTATAAATCCAATTCTACTTTATTTATTTTGTTGCTGAAATTGTTTCAGATTTGACCACTTAGAGTTCTTTAAATTGGCTACCATGTCTCCTTGGACAAATTTTCTTCGTGTGCCTTTTTTTTTTTTTTTTTTTCTTTTTTGAACACTTCTTTACTTTCTGATCCTATAATGTGTTCTAAAGTCATCTTATATACTTCCTTCCCCAATTTTAAAATCAGCTATTTCTTCAAGAGCTCTGGTTATTTTGTGTATTTGTAATAGATTTCTATTGCTTTGTTAAATTTTGCATTCCATTCTGGAATTCTTCTGGCTTCTTAAATGATTTTCTTCTTTTGTACACATAAAGGTTCATTCCTTGTGCTGTAATTTTCTATGGCTTTTGAAAACTGCACAGTGTCATCACTGTATTGTACAGAACAGTTTTACCACGGAAAATCTCCATTCAATTATAACCCCTGGTCCCCAAGCTCTCCCCTGGTCCCCTAGAAACTGCTAAACTTTTGAACCATTACTATGAAAGTGAAAGTGAAAGTCACTCAGTCTTGTCTGACTCTTTGTGACCCCATGGACTATACAGTCCATGGAATTCTCCATGTCCGAATACTAGAGTAGGTAGCCTTTACCTTCTTCAGGAAATCTTCCCAACCCTGGGATTGAACCCAGGTATCCCACATTGCAGACGGATTCTTTACCAGCTGAGCCACAAGGGAAGCCATAGGATACTGGAGTGGGTAGCCTATCTCTTCTCCAGCAGATCTTCCTGACCCAGGAATCCAACTGGGGTCTCCTGCATCACAGATGGATTCTTTACCAACTGAGCTATCAGGGAATTTGAAATGACATGCAATTGGTAATTATACAGTATGTAGACTTTCAGGCTGACTTACTTTACTTAGCTACGTGTATTTAAGATTCATTAATTTTTTAGCGTTTGACAGCTCATCTCTTATTATAGTTTAATGGTGTTCCATTGTATATATGCATAGATGTTCCAGCATTTGCTTATTAATTCATCTGTTGAATGACCTTTTAAACTTTTAGTTGTTAGTGATTTTAAATAAACCTTCTATAAAAGTTTTCAAATTTGTTAAGCAAATACCTGTTAGCATAATTGTTGGATCATTATGCTAAGACTATGTTTGGCTTTGTAACAAAATGTTAAATTATCTTCCAAATTAACACAGTTTTGCATTCATATCAGCAATGAATGAGTATTCTTTGATCCATATTCTCATCAGCAATTGATACTGTTCAGTTCAGTTCAGTTGCTCAGTTGTGTCCTACTCTTTGTGACACTATGAACCACAGCACGTCAGGCCTTCCTGTCCATCACCAACTCCTGGAGTCCACCCAAACACATGTCCATTGTGTCGGTGATGCCATCCAACCATCTCATCCTCTGTTGTCCACTTCTCCTCCTGCCTTCAATGTTTCCCAGCATCAGGGTCTTTTCAAATGAGTCAGCTCTTTGCATCAGTTAGCCAAAGTATTGGAGTTTCAGCTTCAACATCAGTCCTTCCAATGAACACCCAGGATTGATCTCCTTTAGGATGGACTGGTTGGATCTCCTTGCAGTCCAAGGAACTCTCAAGGGTCTTCTCCAACACCACAGTTCAAAGCATCAATTCTTTGGTGCTCAGCTTTCTTTATAGTCCAACTCTCACATCCATACATGACCACTGGAAAAGCCATAGCCTTGACTAGATGGACCTTTGTTGGCAAAGTAATGTCTCTGCCTTTGAATATGCTGTCTAGCTGGGTCATAACTTTCCTTCCGAGGAGTAAGAGTCTTTTAATTTCATGGCTGCAATCACCATCTGCAGTGATTTTGGAGCCCCCAAAAAATAAAGTCAGCCATTGTTTCCACTGTTTCCCTCTCTATTTGCCATGAAGTGGTGGGACCAGATGCCATAATCTTAGTTTTCTGAATGTTGAGCTCTAAGCCAGCTTTTTCACTCTCCTCTTTCAATTTCATCAAGAGGCTCTTTAGTTCTTCTTCTCTTTCTGCTATAAGGGTGGTGTCATCTGCATATCTCAGGTTATAGATATTTCTCCCGGCAATCTTGATTCTAGCTTGTGCTTCTTCCAGCCCAGAGTTTCTCATGATGTACTCTGCATATAAGTTAAATAAGCAGGGTGACAACATACAGCCTTGACATACTCCTTTTCCTATTTGGAACCAGTCTGTTGTTCCATGTCCAGTTCTAACTGTGGCTTCCTGACCTGCATACAGGTTTCTCAAGATTCAGGTCAGGTGGTCTGGTATTGATATTGTTAGTTTTTAGAATTTTGTCCATTCATATTAGTTGTGTAGTGGTACTCACTGTTTTAATTTGCAGTTCCATATGTATATATAGATATAATGCTGAACTTCTTCTTATGTGTTTATTCATCATCTGTATATTTTCTTTGGTTTGGTCTTTTTGATCTTTTCTTTGGATATTTAGGGGCTTCCTTGGTGGAACTAGTGGTAAAGTACCTGCCTGCTAATGCCAAGGTGGGTTCAATCCCTGGGTCAGAAAGATAACCTGGAGATTTAATCAGATTGTTAGTTTCTTATTTTTAAATTTTAGTATTATTATTATATTTTTTATACAAATCCTTTATCATATATGTGTTTTACAAATATTTTCTCTGAGCCTTTGTATTGTGTTTTAATTCTCCCAACAAGGTCTTTCACAGAGCACAAGTTTTAAATTTTAATAAGGTACAACTTAATGTATTTTTAATACATGGGTTTTACTTATCTATGCCATCAGAGCCAAGGTCATTTAGGTTTCCTTCTTTGCTATCTTCTGGAAGTTTTATCATTTTGTGCTTACATTTAGATTTGTGGTCAATTTTAAATTGATTTTTATAAAAAATACAACATTTGTGAGTTGGTTTATATTTTTGCACAAGAAATCCAATTGTTCCAGTATCATTTATTGAAAGGACTATCTTTTCTTTATTGAGTAGCCTTTTTTCATTTGTAAAACATCAACTTATAAAATTTGTGGGAATCTATTTCTCAGCTTGGTATCTTGTTGCATTGATATATGTGTCTCTTCTTTTGCCAATATATGTTGTTTTGATTACTGTTGCTTAATAGTAAGTATTGCAATTGAGTAATGTGGGTTTTCTGTCTTTGTTCTTCTTAGTATTGTGTTGGCCATTCTAGATCTTTTTCCTTTCACATAAACTTTAGAATAATTTTGTCAATATCTTCAAAAGAGCTTTCTGGAATTTTGATTGAGATTGTGTTGACTTTACAACTTGAGTTTGGAAGACTGATGCCTTAATAATTCAATTTTGCAATTCAAGATATTTATGCCACATATATATGTGTGTGTGTATTTCATATATGTACATACATATGAAATTAAATTATAAGCAGTATTAACACAACAAGTACTTAAACTACTTAGTCATGGTTATAAAATAAGAAAGAGCAAAGTGGCACAACAAGTTCTAAAGTGAGAGAACAGAAAAATGACCCTTTTCAGAAGACGTATTTACATCAATAATTTTCAATTTATTTCACACTTCTAAATATATAATATTTGGTATCTCAATTATAATCACCTATAGTTAATAACTAACAGCCAGAAAAAGGGACAATGAAGACAAATAAAAGGCTTTGAAGCTGAGTTTAAAACTGCTTTATCTTTCTTCTTCATTTTCACTTATGTTAATACTTAATTTTTATCTTAGGTAACCTTAATATTGAACTCAAATTTTTGCTAAGAACCTTTAAGAATATAAATATATTTCTTAACTTGTCTAACTAAAACAAAAATTAGAATGCTAGGAAGTACAATTAAATTAATATGCAGGAACATCAAAGATTTTAAAACAATACTCCAAAGTTTAAGTGGAATAATGACTTAAATCTATATTTTTACATTACTGTGATGTTTCATGAGATTTAATTCACAAAGAGCACCAATAAAGTTGTCTTATTTATGTTCATGTTCCGTTTGCATATGTCTCAAAGTCTTTGTATGTACATTTAGACTCTTCTTCAAAGGTTTTAACATACACATAAAATCAACATATTCAGTAAGTTATTTTTATGAGATCAATTGCAAATTTTCAGCATTTTGCATAAATTAAGGCATGCCATCTCTGTATGCTTGACTTTGCATTCTGTGGGAGCCAGTTGCATGACTTCATCAGAGAAGGAACACAGGACATTATCTGGGCAAACTGGTGAAGAGAATGTAGCTATGGTTTTGCCAAGTTTCAAAAGTCATTGGTTGTTGTCTTATTTTGCCCTTGGTGTGGACACAGTCACTGCGTGGAATTACATGTCTACACTGACAAAAACCTCCCATGAATTAGCTACTGTGCATTCACTATCTGCTTGATGGCTTGTAATACCAAAGTCTTGTGTTTTGCTTATCAAATTAGTATCTTCACTCTCTCAGGAAACTTACTTTACCAGAACGTATTTGTGTTGTCATAGGGGTGAAAATGGAGTCACTTCCGTTAAATGTACTAACTTCTTGCATAGAAGGCACTCTTAAACTCCATTAGGAACGAGACGCAGCTGACGACCTCTTTCAAGCGCTCGGTCAGCATTTGTAGCAAGTCTGCGTTTTCTCTCATGTCGCTCTTCAACTCTTGTCACCTGGGTTTACAGAGAGACACTTTTGTCAGCTCCCACTCAGTTCATTTTCGAGACATTTCACCTAAATTTGAATAGTCTTATATTGAAAGAAGGTATATGCATTTATGCACATGGATCTTTCCTAGTATAGATACAGTAGTTTTAAACCATATTTTTAAAATCTATAAAAACAGAAAGAAAACTTTTAGAATTAAGACTTGTGAACTGAGGAAGTATTCATATGCTTGGTCAATCCTTCCTCCCCTACTTCCCACCACATCCCCAGTTAGCTTCAGCCCAGAGAAGTCATTTCCCCCTCACCAAAATTTTGTCAGAAATATATACCAACGTGATTACAAGACCATATTAATTCCATATACTAGGAATCTTGGACAGATCAAAAATTTTCAGTGTATATTTATTAAATTTACATTTAGGTGCCATGACTCTAGCTTATTTTTGTTTCTTCAGTTATGTGGAAATGTTTTTGTTCAATAACTGTGGACTCTCAGGATAATGCTCTTTTTCTGGGGAGGGAGCAGAGATCCTAATTGTTCTCTAATGAGTGGGATGGTTCTGAACTATAATGAAATATAGTACTCAGAATGGCAACAATGCCATAGTTGAAAAACACCTTATTCCTGACCAGATCCCATACATATTATGCACCAGACTTTAATCAGAAGTTTCAAAACGCAATAGTCCTTGCCTACTCTTAACAATTAAAGTTTTCTGTCTCTATTAAGTACTTTTACATTTGTACTTGGAGGCTACCTGTTCTAATTAGAAAATTATTTCAAATACTCAGACTTCTGAATACCATTATTTGTAACCCAATTAGCTTGAGCAAATCACAGTGCTCCAAGGTCACTGCTCTCATTTCAGCCTGTCTGTTAAAGCAGCAAGATTAGCTCACACATCTACTCACAATTAAAAGTGATAACAAAGCTTTAACTTGTTTTGTCTTCTTTTTGTGATCTGACCCCCTCATCCTCTTTTTATTCTCCTTGCAGTTAGAACTACATCAATATAAGAGAAAACACTTTTCAGCTCCTTTCTTAACCTTTCCCGTATCAAATACTTCAGCCATTTGCAAATGCATGCCTCAAAAGTTGCTACCTGCCAGCCTGGGGCTTGCAAGACCCAAGGACCTCAGCCATTCACAGCAGCACCATTAGAGTTGTCTTCCTTCCAGCCACATGGACCACAGTTTTAGTATCAGCTTCCTTGCCAGCCAGACATCTAACCTTGTGGTTTTCCATTTCTTTCCCTTTTGTTAAACCTCAGGTGCCTCTTCTATTGAACCAGCAGAAGCCACAGGGAAATTACACATTTTGCTTACTTTGGATTCTAGGTGCTTTTTTTTTTAACCAGTTGGCCAAAGAGCCCAGGGGGAAGGAAAGGGAAAAGAAGGGAAGAGAACACAGTTTTACAACTGTCCTTCCCAGTTTTCCAACTACAGAGCCTTTGTTTTCTGGTGCAAGAATGGTTAAAAATATGATCATTTGTTTTTCTGCAATCATATCTTTCCAGGCTTTTTTCCCCCCCAATTCCCCAAAAGTCAGTAAACCAGAATGTGATGCTTTATATTAATATTAAATTTACTTTAGGCATCAGTCCCTAGGGCTTCCATTGTAAGGATGGTGACAGAAAGATGGCCAGACAACCAAAAGATGTAAGTCCTTTGATGTACACAAATTGCTACTCAAAGCCAGAGATACAATAGTAGTCTCAGTCAAAATGACAAGCCTTTCTGATTCTCAAATCCCTTTCAGTAGTGCCCAGTGCCGCCCCTGAATAGAGTAGTAGCCCACTACCCTTTATGTAGAACATGGTCTGCCATTTTTATGCGTTCAAAATATGTTCCTAGATTCTAAGTGTTACCCCTGCTTGCCAACCAAAAGCACAAAACTTGCAACAACTCAAGTACATTCCTTGAAATTTATTGGGGGACTAGGTGAAACAAAGGTCCATTTCCCAGGTGCAAATTTGTTTGCTCTTCCAGGCTTTTGGCTTCCTTGAAGTTTATTCTGTAGATAATTGGCTCCAAGTTCTAACTACCATTGAAAAGAAGTTTCAGCAATAATTACATTCATAGTGTCATTGATCACATTTAGAATATCATTACCAAAATAAGAATGATTACGGCTAAGTAATAGAGCACATCAGATTGATTATATTCTTTGCAGCCAAAGATGGAGAAGCTTTATACAGTTAGCAAAAACAATACCAGGAACTGACTGTAGCTCAGATCATGAACTCCTTATTGCCAAATTCACACTTAAATTGAAGACAGTAGGGAAAACCATTGGACGATTCAGGTATGACCTCAATCAAATCACTTACTATTATACAGTGGAAGTGAGAAATAGATTTAAGGGATTAGACCCGATATATGGACAGAGGTTCATGACATTGTTCAGGAGACAGGGATCAAGACCATCTCCAAGAAGAAGAAATGCTAAAAAGCAAAATGACTGTCTGAGGAGGCCTTACAAATAGCTGTGAAAAGAAGAGAAGCGAAAAGCAAAGGAGAAAAGGAAAGATATACCCATTTGAATGCAGAGTTCCAAAGAATAGCAAGGAGAGATAAGAAAGCCTTCCTCAGTGATCAGTGCAAAGAAACAGAGGAAAACAATAGAATGGGAAAGACTAGAGATCTTTTCAAGAAAATTAGAGATACCAAGGGAACATTTCATGCAACGATGGGCTCAGTAAAGGACAGAAATGGTATGGACTTAACAGAAGCAAAAGATATTAACAGGTGTCAAGAATACACAGAAGAACTGTACAAAAAAGATCTTCATGACCCAGATAATCACGATGGTGTGATTAGTCAACTAGAGCCAGACATCCAAGAATGTGAGGTCAAGTGGGCCTTAGGAAGCATGACTACGAACAAAGCTAGTGGAGGTGATGGAATTCCAGTTGAGCTAAAAGATGATGATGATGATGATCATGTATGAAAGTGCTAAAAGATGATGCTGTGAAAGTGCTGCACTCAATAGGCCAGTATATTTGGAAAACTCAGCAGTGGCCACAGGACTGGAAAAGTTCAGTTTTCACTCCAGTCCCAAAAAGAGGCAATGTCAAAGAATGTTCAAACTATTGCACAGTTGCACTCATCTCACATGCTGGTAACGTAATGCTGAAAATTTTACAAGCCAGGCTTCAACAATACATGAACCATGAACTTCCAGATGTTCAAGCTGGTTTTAGAAAAGACAGAGGAACCAGAGATCAAATTGCCAATATCCGCTGGATCATCGAAAAAGAAAGATTTCCAGAAAACATCTGATTCTGCGTTACTGACTAGGCCAAAGCCTTTGATTATGTGGATCACAATAAACTGTGGAAAATTCTTCAAGAGATGGGACTACCAGAACACCTGACCTGCCTCTTGATAAATCTGTATGCAGATCAGGAAGCCACAGTTAGAACTGGACATGGAACAACAGACTGGTTCCAAATAGGGAAAGGAGTACATCAAGGCTTTATATTGTCAGCCTGCTTATTTAACTTCTATGCAGAGTACATCATGAGAAACGCTGGGCTGGATGAAGCACAAGCTGGAATTAAGATTGCCAAGAGAAATATCGATAATCTCAGACATGCAGATGACACCACCCTTATGGCAGAAAGAGAAGAACTAAAGAGCCTCTTGATGAAAGTGAAAGAGGAGAGTGAAAAAGTTAGCTTAAAGCTCAACATTCAGAAAACTAAGATCATAGCATCTGGTCCCATCACTTCATGGCAAATAGATGGGGAAACAGCCAAAACAGTGGCATACTTTATGTTTTGGGGCTCCAAAATTACTGCAGATGTTGACTGCAGCCATGAAATTAAAAGATGCTTACTCTTTGGAAGGAAAGTTATGACCAACCTAGACAGCATATTCAAAAGCAGAGACAGAGACAGGATGGGGAACACATGTATACCTGTGGCGGATTCATTTTGATATTTGGCAAAACCAATACAATATTGTAAAGTTTAAAAATAAAATAAAATTAAAAATAATAAAAAGCAGAGACATTACTTTGCCAACAAAGGTCCATCTAGTCAAGGCTATGGTTTTTCCAGTGGTCATGTATGGATGTGAGAGTCAGACTATAAAGGAAGCCAAGCAGTGAATAATTGATGCTTTTGAACTGTGGTGTTGGAGAAGACTCCTGTGAGTCCCTTGGATTGCAAGGAGATTCAACCAGTCCATCCTAAAGAAAATCAGTCCTGAATATTCTTTGGAAGGACTGATGTTGAAGCTGAAACTCCAGTACTTTAGCCACTTGATGTGAAGAGCTGACTCCTTTGAAAAGACCCTGATGCTGGGAAAGATTGAAGGCTGGAGGAGAAGGGATGATGGAGGATAAGATGGCTTGATGGCATCACCAACTCAATGGACATGAGTTTGAGTAAACTCTGGGAGTTGGTGATGGACAGGAAAGCCTGGTGTGCTGGGGTCCATTGGGTCACAGAAAGTTGAACACGACTGAATGGCTGAACTGAACCAAACTGAATAGAGCACTTAAATAGTACACTGGAGATTATGTTCCTTGAGATTGAATCTTCCACAAAATTATATGTGAAGTTTCTCTCTAACCAAGTTAGAGTGAAATTGGTAACACAGTCTTTGAAGAAGAATCCAACCAAATGCAATTCTGGGAAAAAACAGTGTCTGTAATATATCTATAATTTGGGACTCTGGCTTTTTAAGTAACTAAAACTTAAGTGCCATGGTATATCCAAATGGCCTTCTTAAGGACATTTCTAGCTATATTTGCATGTATCTTTGAAGGTACACCTTTTTTTGAAAGTTGAGGTGCTTTTTCTGGTTGAAGAACAATGCTGCCAGTCCTTTCTGACCTTCCTATTCGAATGTCAATGCTATCACCTGTTGATAGGATAATCATTACCTTATCTTGCCTTCAGTCACCTATACAGGTATCTCCATCCAAAACTATTGCTGCAAATGATCTGTTATTCATCTGCCCAGTGTAGAATGTAGGACTTCTACTCTGCCTTCTTATGTAAAGTTAGGTCATAAGGTTGTTCATGCAAGACACATTACTTAGTTTCTTTAAGAATTCTTTATTTTTATTTAACATTATACTCATATTGAGAATTACATAGAATAGTCAGATGGACATTACTACCATGTTTGCTGTAAAATATCTCTTGGGCACAAATGGAAGTTGAAGTTATCCATTAAGTTTTCCTGCTTAATATTCCTTAGAATTAAGTAGTAGAAAAATAACTGTTGAGAACTTGCATAATTACTCATTATTCATAATAGAAGTAATATAATTTTCTATATCCTTTTTGGGAGCTTCCCAAGTGGTGCTAGTGGTACAGAACCTGCATGCTAATGCAGGAGACACAAGAGTCGCGGGTTCAATCCCTGGGTTATTGAAGATCCCCTGGCGGAGGGCATGACAACCCACTCCAGGATTCTTACCTGCAGAATCCCATGGACAAATAAACCTGGTGGGTTGTATTCCATAGGATCGTAAAAAGTTGGACAGGACAGATGTGACTTAGTTGCATGCATGTCTTTTTCATCATTCTAACTTTCAGGTAATATAACTTCCTTTTGGTTGACTAGACTCCTACTAAAGTATTTTATGAACTTTTTTCTAGAATAGTACAAATATTTATTGCTACATAACAGTAATCACAAAGAACAATCATTTTATTTTCTCTCAAATCTGTGGGTTGACTGGATGGTTCTTCTATAAGTCTTGCTTAAGTTTGTCATGTCCAGGTGTTTATCTGGGGGTTAGGCTGCGCTGAGAGGTTCACTGCAACTGCTTTATGGATTACAGGTTTGGCCTCTGTTTAGCCTTCCCTTCACTTAGAAAAACTGTATTAAAATGCTCAATCATAACATTATCCCTATTTCCTGATTGCATCAAACATAGAACAAAGCCTTTCTTCCTTAGACTTGTCCCAAAGCTACCTAATACAGGATCAAATCCTATAATCCATTTCTTTTATAAGACCCTCTTACTGAGATGCCTTGTTATTCCTTTTTGAGGGGTGTTTGTCCTGGCCACCATGAGTCATAAAGCAAGTTGTTTAACTCTGGGTATGTTCCTAGTGGTCTTTGGCTAAAAGCACTGGTACTATATTCAACCGGAATGGAAGATCATGAACATGTACTATGAATTTGGGCAATTCTAGATATTACAGATGCTAAAAAAACAAAACAAACAAACAACAACCAAAAAAACCTCTCTATGCTCAGAAACTTAACATTGTACAAGATGGAGAACAATAGGAAAAAGAGCAATTTCACTACAAGCCTTAGTAAGAGTTTCTAATATTGTCTATCAAGTGTTATTAATAAAGTTACAAGGCCAAACAGAAACACTGAAGTACTAAATTCAGGTTTTAAATATATAATTCAGGTTTTAAATATATAATTGGTTTCCTTTTCCCAGCAGCATGCTCACACATTCAACCTTGGGGCACCAAGGGAGTAGGCAGTGATTAGTGATGTGAAGATGTCTCATATTTCCCTTCATAAGGATGCATCTGTTTGCTACACTGTGTCTGAGAATTTTCTCCTCTCATAATTAGGGTTTATATACAGAGTGCTGTTTATTTTGTCCTCATTGATCATGTTTCATAATAGAATAGTTTGTCTTACCCAATGTTTAGTTCTAGCTTATGTACCAATAGCATCTCCTGAATTATTTTTATAATTTTTTAATTAATCAAGATTTAAAGAGTATTACTAGATTTAAACTGTCAGTCCCAGAATTTTGTTGTCATTGATGCTGTTGTTTTCTTTTTAGGACTGTTTATTTATTTATTTTTCCTTTTAAAAAAGATGCTGATTTGTACTGATAGATTTGTCTTGCTGATGTTAACATTCATTATTTTCTAAAAATCTGCCTTAACTAAATTTCCATTGTACATATATATTCCCAATGGTAAATGATGCATATTCTCAATGGTAAATGATATGTGACATTTACTTCTTCAAAACTTACAATAAACTTTTGATTTCTCTTAAGAAAAGAAAATGGCAAGAAGAAAAATTTTAGTTTAAATGCTTTAAACATTATTTAAAATGTTTTATTTACATATATTGGAATTTTTAAAATTCTAGTAGTCAGAGGTAACCATTCATTGGCATGCTAATTTGCATTAGCAGTACAATTTTATATTTCCATATCTTTCTTTTTTAATCCTGATTTCTCTTAATAAGAAAGCTAAATATCACAAATAATAAATCTATAGGCAGGTGATCCTGCATGCATACATGTTCTCTGTAGAAACAGTAACAATGAATTCCCTCTTAGATATAAGATTCTGGCATATATATATTTTTTCTTTTTAAATAAACATAGGAAGTTTGATCATTGGAAAGTAACTTAGTAATAAACATATCTACTGAAAACATGTTATGAATGAGATAAAGAACTGTTTATGCTTTATTTATTAATTTCTACACTGATTTATTCAGTATTTGTTAGGGTTACTATGTACCACTTATGGTTATAAAGGAATCAGACAAGACTTTTTGTTCCCTAAGTGTTCAGAATTAATTAGAGAAGACAAAATGGTTCACTCATCACACAGAATTGTGTTAAAAGCTCTATGGAAAGATAAACATGGATTCTTAGACTGAGTAATATTATCCAAGAAGAGTTTGGGAAAAGTGAAAGATGAGAAGTTAGATTCACAAAGAGATATAGGCATCTCAGGAAGAATAAACACCACATGCACAATTATGGAAATGACAAAAAGAGGATATACTTGGGAAATTCAAGCACTTGTGCATGACTGGAGCATTGGAAACGTGAGGTAGGAAAGGTATTTATGGATCAAATCATGAAGAAAATTTCATTTATGCTGTTTATCTTTATTAAAGGAGAGTCACTAAAGTATTTCAGTCAAGGAGATGACACCCTTATACCTAGATGTTTAAAATTTCATTTTATGCTGTAGGATGAAAGCCCCAATAACAGGAGTAGGGAATCCTAGTTAACTACTCATAATTAGCAAAGGGATAAAGTGGGTCTGAACCAAAGTAGAGCAAAAATGAAAGAATAGAAAGGATTTGTGACATATTTAGGAAGAAAAATGGATACCATTTAGAAACCCCTTGAATAGAATGGATAAGGGAGAGGAAGGCTCTCTCATTTTCAGGGGATTCATGGAATGAATGATCACATGATTCATAAAAGAAGAAATCATGATCTAGAAAAGTGGTCTCCAACCTTTTTTTGGTGCCAGGGACTGGTTTTGTGGGAGAGTTTTTCCATGAACCAGTTTGGCGGTGTGTGGTTCAGGTGGTAATGCAGATGATGGAGAGCTCTGCCACCCACTGGTCACCTCCTGCTGCATGGCCGAGTTCCTAACAGGCCATAGACTAGTACCAGTCTGAGGCCCGGGGGTTGGGGACCTGTGATATAGAGAATAGGAAATGAGGAAATCAATTTGGACACATTGACTTTATATTATGGACCCTAGTGAAGATCTAGTAGGCAATTAGAAATGTTTGCTTCAGCTTCATCAAAAAGTCTTATAACTTGGCATATAACTTCTTATACCTTCATGAAAAAGACTTATAACTTGTGTAAAAACATGCAGTTGTGACAGAATCCAGCAATACCTCTCCCATCTCTGATTCTCTGATTCCTTTCCTAAACTGGATTATTGGCTCTCATTTGTGTTTTTCTCCTTCATACCAATAGCTATTCAACACCTGAAATGTCCATTTACTTTCATTAAACTGGTCAGGTTTTTGTTGTTTTTTTGTTTTGATCACAGAAACAGTTTCTCTGACAGGGTTAGACAAACAGCGTGTGCATGCTATTGCTCAGTTGTGTCCAGCTCTTTGTGACCCCATGGGCTGCTGCCCACCAGGTCCTCTGTCCATGGAATTTCCAGGCAAGAATATTAAAATGGATTGCCATTTCCTATTCCAGGGGATCTTCCTGACCCAGGAATAAAACCCACGTCTTCTGCATCTCCTGCACTGGCAGGTGGATTCTTTCTCACTGAATCACCTGGGAAGCCCTAGACAAACAGTAGACACTCCATAAAGATTTGTTAAATTCCCTCTGTCTGTCTTCCCTCCCAGTTCCCCTCCCTCCCTTTCTTTCTTCATTCTTTGCCTTCCTTTATCTCTAGCCTTCTTTTCATCCTTCCTCTTTCCCTCTTGTCCTGCCTTCTTTTCTTCCTTTCCTTTTTTCTTCTCTCCTTCCCTCCCTCCTTCTTTCATTATTATTTTTGTAAATATTTACCAAATATCTACCATACGACAGTGTTAGTTATATATTGGGCAACATCACAGATGTGGTCCTTGATTTCTAATCTAAATTGTTATAAGTTCTATGACGGAAATTAAAAAGATAAAGACTTTATTGTGCTAAGTTGCTTCAGTTGTGTTTGACTCTTATGCTTGGACTGCAGCCTGCCAGGCTCTTCTGTCCATGGGATCCTCCAGGCAAGAAGAATAGAGTGGGTTGCCATGCCCTCCTCCAGGGGATCTTCCTTTATGCACAGTATTTCCATTCAAAGCTTAATGGTACTTAGAGAGCATTTAATAAATTTATACTGAATAAATGAAAAATTAATTAATTAAGAGATGAATGAATAATAAGTTAATAACTAGAACATAGGTCTTCTTACTCTTAGTTCAGTAAAATTCCAATTATAACTTAAGTTATATAACAAGAAAAAAAAACTTACCTTTTTGTACTCTGAAGTCTAGGCTAACTTGAAAAATTATATCAATGCTGTAAATGCAGTACTTCACTGAAATTGCTCTTAAAATTTCAAATCAAATTTATTTTTGTTATAGCGTCTGTATATTTCACACCATCCCTGCCATTTAAAGCACATTAAGATGATTTCTAAAGTAGCCTATACAAGAAACTTCCTCTCATATAGTTTTATTTACTTTCTTCAGGTAATTTCTCACTAACATGTTCTTAAGCACAATTTTTTTTCCCCTCTATTTCTGTTTTATCCCAACTAGAATGCAAACTTCAAAAAGACAGGAACTTTATTTCTTCTAGCTTTGGGATTGCTAGCTTGTAGAATTCTTAATAAATTATAGTTGAATGAATAAATAAATTATTATGAATCATAATTTAAAATCCCTTATAAATGTTTTAGAGGTTTTTAAATTAACAATAGCAATAGCACAGAAAAACTTTATCTGTGCTGTATTGTTCTATTACCAAAGAATTTCTTGTGTTTTTTCAAGTCATGATTCCTTTCAAGGATGTAAATTTATGCCATGTCGACAACATTCTGGTGTTGTAGTGTTCAAATGGCAGATTCAGGGATAAACTTTAAATTCCTTAATGAACACTTTTATTTATATATATATATAAATATATATATATATATAAATATATATATATATATATTTAATTTTTTCAAGGTCTCATTTTGGTATCTGACTGAATAGTGTAGGCATATTTTTAGTTTGAAATCTAGAATTAATATTTAATGTTTCTCAGGCAATATTTTTTTACAATGAACATATATTCATGATCCAGCTCTTTTTTTCTTTGCTTTATTCCTCCAACAAAGCATCTAGGTCTTGCAGTTATATTTTCACAATACAGGGTTTTCAAACAACTTTTTTCTTTTCTGAAATTCTTTTCTTAACAGAAAACTTTGATCTGAAGACCCTTACTCAGAATTCACTAGGACCTCTTTGGGGTCGCAAAATATACATTTAGCTCAATTCAGAGATCCTTGATTTGTTTTAGAAAGAGGTTTAAAAATCTCATGGCCAGATATAAATTTGGAATCAATATAGATACTTTCTGCTTGTGTGATATTCAAATATCTTGGTAGCTCACAGTAAATATATTTAATTACTTTCCATATTGCTTTACAACTTGTCTATAAGGATTACTGATTATATATATTTGCAAATCTTGAAGGCCAAAAAAAATTATAGGAAGTTCTTAGTAGTAATGGTAAGCATATGCCTATTCTGCTTGGGTCAGCTTTGAGAGCTTGGGGTTTTTGTGTAAATTAGAAAGGCCAGCCAAGGGTCTGGAAAAAATTGAAAAGATTGTTTTATCATCAGAGTTTCAATCATTTTTGAATATTATATTAAGTTTTCTTCATTAATAATTAATTCCAAATTCTTCCTTTCCCAATTCACTAATCAGAATTCCCCAAATTACTTTGTGCTATTCATTTTATGCCTTCTAAGTAATGTAGTTCCTCCATAGAATATTTTGCAGAGAAAAATTTTCTGATAGCTACTAATGGCAGTTATATTCATTGGCAGCCAACTCCATGCATTAATTCCAGTAGCAAAATGAAAGCATGATATCACAATCCCTTTCTTCTTTTTTGTGTTTTCTTATAGTAGATTGTAGGAAACGTTTCCATGGCTGTCTTGATTTTACTAGAGTAAAAGAAAGCTTTGTAATGATTTTAGCTATTGACTATGAAAAAAATGGAAATTTATTTGATGTCCACTTATCATAGTTAGATGGCAGATTGTTGCAAGGGGAAGGAATTAGATAAAACTGAGGCATATGTATATATTCCCCTTCCAATTATCTTGGCAGAAAGAATCTCTAGTAAATCTTTCAGTAACTCGCTGGTAAGAGAAAATCAGGCCACATTCAATCAAAGGGCTTCCCTAATAGCTCTGAGGGTAAAGAATCTGTCTACAGTACAGGAGACCTGGGTTCAATTTCTGGGTGGGGAAGACTTCATGGAGAAGGGAATGGCAACCCACTCCAGTATTCTTGCCTGAAGAATCCCATGGACAGAGGAACCTGGCAGGCTACAGCCCATGGGGTCGCAAAGAGTCAGACACAACTAAGTGACTAACACATCCATTCAGTTAATAGCATAGCATCAACTAGTGCAAGTTTAAAAGTTAGACATACTCGAGGGTGAAGTCAGATTCATACAGAGCTTTCTTCGAACCTGAGTTACTTGTTCTGCTTTTCTATTTCAGATGGCCTCTGAGTGAGCTCAGAAATCTGGGGAAGGGAGTGGGGATTTTACCAGCAATTCCCATTTCTCTTTGGTCTAACATTGCTGCTGCTGCGAAGTTGCTTCAGTCATGTCCAACTCTGTGCGACCCCATAGACGGAAACCCACCAGGCTCCCCCGTCCCTGGGATTCTCCAGGCAAGAACACCGGAGTGGGTTGCCATTCAGTTCAGTTCAGTCTCTCAGTCGTGTCCAACTCTTTGAGACCCAATGAATTGCAGCACGCCAGGCCACCCTGTCCATCACCAACTCCCGGAGTTCAGTCAGACTCACGTCCATCGAGTCAGTGATGCCATCCAGCCATCTCATCCTCTGTCATCCCCTTCTCCTCCTGCCCCCAATCCCTCCCAGCATCAGAGTCTTCTCCAATGAGTCAACTCTTTGCATGAGGTGGCCAAAGTACTGGAGTTTCAGCTTTAGCATCATTCCTTCCAAAGAAATCCCAGGGCTGATCTCCTTCAGAATGGACTGGTTGGCTCTCCTTGCAGTCCAAGGGACTCTCAAGAGTCTTTTCCAACACCACAGTTCAAAAGCATCAATTCTTTGGCGCTTAGCCTTCTTCACAGTCCAACTCTCACATCCATACATGACCACGGGAAAAACCATAGCCTTGACTAGATGGACCTTTGTTGGCAAAGTAACGCCTCTGCTTTTGAATATTCTATCTAGGTTGGTCATAACTTTCCATCCAAGGAGTAAGCGTCTTTGAATTTCATGGCTGCAGTCACCATCTACAGTGATTTTGGAGCCCAAAGAAATAAAGTCTGACACTGTTTCCACTGTTTCCGCATCTATTTCCCATGAAGTGATGGGACCAGATGCCATGATCTTCGTTTTCTGAATGTTGAGCTTTAAGCCAACTTTTTCACTCTCCACTTTCACTTTCATCAAGAGGCTTTTTAGTTCCTCTTCACTTTCTGCCATAAGGGTGGTGTCATCTGCATATATGAGGTTATTGATATTTCTCCCAGCAATCTTGATTCCAGCTTGTGCTTCCTCCAGCCCAGCATTTCTCATATTGTACTCTGCATATAAGTTAAATAAGCAGGGTGACAATATACAGCCTTGACGTACTCCTTTTCCTATTGGAACCAGTCTGTTGTTCCATGTTCAGTTCTAACTGTTGCTTCCTGACCTGCATAAAGATTTCTCAAGAGGCAGGTCAGGTGGTCTGGTATTCCTATCTCTAGTGATCAAATTAAGCAATCTTTTTTTTTTTTTTTTTGGCTGGACTTTTGAGGAATAAGATATTTTGGGGCAGTAAAATGAAAAAAAAAAAACAAAAAAAGCACATTAGCAAACTAACAGCTTATACCTTAATTATTTTGCCCTTGTTCCCAAGGTATTGTGTTCTGGTTGACTACCTGGCTAGTGAGGAATGTAGTAATGATGGGTAGGTGCTTCTTAGACTAGGACTTGTATGCTGCCAAGTTAGTTCCCACTTACTTCTTCCTGGAAACCAGAGAAGTCAAGTATGTACTCATAGCATCATCTGATTATGCGAGTTGAATATTTTAACCTCTCTGGATTTCTTTGCTTTAATAGTGTTTTTCCTGACACAGTATCAGGAGTTGAGCCTGTTCTACAAAGGTGCATCATAAGATCAGGTGTTTGTGTTCCTTGGGACTAACTTTCTGCTAAGGTACCACACCAAAATTGAAAGCCCACTTCCCACTGGTTGAACTGTTTCTATTATTTATCACATGATGTCATGAAATATAGTTGTTATTTTTATCTCTTGCCCCTTCCATCTCCTCTGTATTCACTAGATGACCCTACTGTGTGTAATGCTCACTGAATTTTTTAAAGATAAGCAGCTTACACAATATCCCCTGGTATAAAGAACCAACACATGCTGCCCCACTCATTTTTACCTAAAATGAATTTTCAAATGCATAAAGAACTAAAAAATCAGCTACAGCATCATATATTGTTTAATCTAAATCTTCCAGTGAAACAAAGAAAAAAATAAATTACTCATGGACTTCTCAATATACTGACCTTAATAACTTTATTTCAGTTGCCTCATAGTGTGAAATTGTTGAAGAAGAGATAGTAATTTAAAGAAAAGTGCTATTAAGTTATTTGCTTAGAATGTGTTTTCATATAGACTACCTTATTGAACAATCAGCTGTCTTTCATAATAGGTGCTAATGCTTGACCCATTATAGTTGTTAAATGTGCTCATTTTAATAAATGAAACTGAAAAAAACTGACCTTTTAATTAAAGAACTAGAGGTTATCAGAAGAATATTTTAACTTCTTAACACTATTGTGTGCAGTTAAAAAATTATAATATATGAATAATATCCTTGTCATAATCATCTCTTTGGATGTAATACAAAAAAAGTGGATTCAGTTCTAGTTCAAAAATAAAGACATTTCAATGCTCAAGAAGCTATAGATTTACTATGTGATATAACATTTAAATATTTTAACTTAGGTTAAAATTGGAAGCACTCATAAAAATATTATCAAGTATGGTATACTAGAGACACAGTGATTTACATTTTAATGATGAGATGAAAGGCAATAAAACCTATTTTAACCCACTCAAACCATAATATCTCTAACAACTAAGTAATGAAAATACTCCATATCTTATAGTAAAGCAAGAATTTTACATGTAAAATCATGTAATAATATATTAAATTATGCAAAAATTCTCTGGAATTAAACAAAATTATCATTAAACTTTTGCCATTTTGATTTAACCTTTATGGAAAGTAAATGGTAGGGTTAATCAAATCAATAAAAAAATAATTAGTAAGGAACATACTATTACTTGAGGCCTTAATGAAGATACTAAAGGTGTAAGAATGGTGATTTTTGTTATTTGTTTTCAGTTGTATAATTTCCTTTAGTCCCAAAAGATGTATAAGTTCCTAAAGAAAATGTCCATGCCTCTTCTATATCATATTATAATATCTAATTTAGGGTTTAATTTATAATCTGTGTTTGAAATACTTTTTGCTATGTGATATAATATGTACAGCGAATAGTTCAAGCAATTTCATCCCATTCCCCAACCACTTGACCTCTGCTGTATCAATTTGCTTACCTGGAAAGACACATTTGGAGTTATTGTAATTTGATTGACCATATATATTCTATTTTCTATAAATTGCCTTTCTTCGGTTCAGTTCAGTTCAGTCGCTCAGTCATGTCCAACTGTCTGCGACCCCATGGACTGCAGCATGCCAGGCTCCCCTATCCATCACCAACTCCTGGAGTCCACCCAAACCCATGTCCATTGAGTCGGTGATGCCATCCAGCCATCTCATCCACTGTCATCCCCTTCTCCTCCCACCTTCAATCTTTTCCAGCATCAGGGTCTTTTCAAATGAGTCAGCACTTTGCATTACGTAGCCAAAGTACTGGAGTTTTAGCTTCAACATCAGTTCTTCCAATGAACACCCAGGACTGATTTCCTTTAGGATGGACTGGTTGTATCTCCTTGCAGTCCAAGGGACTCTCAAGAGTCTTCTCCAACACCACAGTTCAAAAGCATCAATTCCTCGGCACTCAGCTTTCCTTATCCAACTCTCGCATCCATACATGACTACTGGAAAACCAATAGCCTTGATTAGATGGAACTTTGTTGGCAAAGTAACGTCTCTGCTTTTTATTATGCTGCCTAGGTTGGTCATAACTTTCCTTCCAAGGAGTAAGCGTCTTTTAATTTTATGGCTGCAGTCACCATCTGTAGTGATTTTGGAGCCCCCAAACATAAAGTCTGCCACTGTTTCTACTATTTCCCCATCTATTTGCCATGAAGTGGTGGGACTGGATGCCATGATCTTAGTTTTCTGAATGTTGAGTTTTAAGCCAGCTTTTTCACTCTCCTCTTTCACTTTCATCAAGAGGCTCTTTAGTTCTTCTTCACGTTTTGCCATAAGGGTGGTGTCATCTGCATATCGGAGGTTATTGATATTTCTCCCAGCAATCTTGATTCCAGCTTGTTCTTCATCCAGCCCAGTGTTTCTCATGATGTACTCTGCATATAAGTTTAATAAGCAGGGTGACAATATACAGCCTTGATGTACTGCTTTTCCTATCGGAGCCAGTATGTTGTTCCATGTCCAGTTCTAACTGTTGCTTCCTGACCTACATATAGATTTATCAAGAGGCAGGTCAGGTGATCTTATACTCTTATCTTTTTCAGAATTTTCCACAGTTTATTGTGATCCACATAGTCAAAGGCTCTTTGTCATAGTCAATAAAGCAGAAATAGATGTTTTCTGGAACTCTCTTGCTTTTTTGATGGCCCAGAGGATTTTAGCAGTTTGATCTCTGATTCCTCTGTCTTTTCTAAGTCCAGCTTAAACATCTGGTAGTTCATGGTTCATGTGGTAGTTCATAAATTGCCTTTCTTAGGCCCATTCTGGTTGTAAGACTGTATATCATCCCCATTACTCCTCTTTCACTGAAATGTTCTAAAAGTATTTTTAGTTAAATGTTACTGCTTCATAAATAAAGGAGGTCATGAATGCCCATACATTTAAAAATTTTAATGTTAAGAGGTATTTGTTTTCTGAATTCACTAACTCATGAAGCTTTTTTGGATGCCTATGCTTTTTACTTCTGCAAGCTTTCTCTATCTGAAGCTATTTGACTTCTTCTGTGGCTAAGCTATTTTTAAATGTGTTGAATTCTTTGATAATTTTGTAAAGACAATAAAGAAACAAATAAATGATAAGCCTTGTTTCAACATGGAATTATCTTACTAGAATAGGTAATATTTTAGAATTTATGCTGCCTTGACTTAACTCTGTATCTTAATAAACAGATATAACCTTAGTGAAACATTATTCTGTGTATGGAAGCCTAAATACTAATAGCTTACAAAAGAAAATAAATGAAGCTGAAAAGATCAGTATTAGAAAATTCTAGGATTTGCTTGCATTGATACATCTTGAGGGTAGAAAAAAATAGTTTCAACTTTGGTTATGGTCATATAATAGAGAAAAGATCAAAGCTATGTTTGGTAGAAAATGATCATCTTAGCTACAACATTTATGTAAGTTCAACAAAAACTGGTAAAAAAAGATTGCTTATCCAATGCTTAATTCAAATTGAATCTTACGAGATCTCATATAAGAAAGGTGAAATATATCTAATGTGACCAAAGGAATAGAGTCATGAAAAAAATGAATCTTTGTGACATGGGTGTGTAAAAAGAATAAAAGATCATCTTTTAAACTGTCAAAAATGCAAAATTTAAGGCAAAAAATGAGAATAAATGGTTATATAAAAGATTGTGAGGCATATTTAATAAAATATCATAAAGTCATTGAAAACAAGTAGCATTTGCTTTGCAAGCATTTGGACAATCCCATTTAGGCAAATTGTCTGCTCATACCCTACTCTGTCTCTCAATGTTTCTCCTCTGCTCCCTGCTGTGTGTGTGCTCCTTTTAACCTAATAGGGTTGTGTGATACTTAGATATTTTCAAATTATTACATGTAGAAAGCTCTTCTTTGTGGGAAATATGCAAAAATAAAATTAAGTGAAAGAGAAAACCATGTATTTAAAATCTATTAGTTGAATACATTCTTGGGTGGGTACTCATTTAGTGCTGATGAAACTGTATATATATATATATTTTTTATATGATATTAGAGGTGAATACAGAGTGTTAAGAGAACAGAGAAGAGGTATATACCTAAGTCTGAAGACATCAAGAAGAGGTTTCACAAGAAATGTTATTTATGCTGAGAATTGAAAAATAATATATTTTTAAAGTAATATAAATAAACCCTATCATTATTTGTGCAATACTTAGATGTCACAAATGAATTTTAGATTCAACAAGTCTAAGTGAAGTCACTCAGTCATGTCCGACTCTTTGCAACCCCATGGGCTGTAGCCTACCAGGCTCCTCCGTTCATGGGATTTTCTAGGCAAGAGTACTGAAGTGGGTTGCCATTTCCTTCTCCAGGAGATCTTCCCAACCTAGGGATTGAACCTGGGTCTCCCGCATTGTAGGCAGATGCTTTACCATCTGAGCCACCAGGAAAGCAACAAGTCTGAAGCAAACCTTAATTTCTCTCTAAGAATGGGTTCATTCCCTCTATAGTTGCTTTGGCAACTGATACAAACATAAGTTAAAAAAAAAAAAAAAAGACAATTGCTCCTTGGAATAAAAGCTATGACCAACCTAGACAGCATATTAAAAAGCAGAGACATGACTTTGCTGACAAAAGTTTGTAGAGTGAAAGCTATGGTTTTTCTAGTAGTCATGTACAAATGTGAGAGTTGGACCATGAGGAAAGCTGAACACTGAAGAATTGATGCTTTTGAACTGTGGTGTTAAGAGAAGACTCTTGAGAATCTCTTGGACTGCAAGGAGATCAAGCCGGTCAATCACTATGGAAATCAACCCTGAATATTCTTTGGAAGGACTGATCCTGATGCTGAAGCTCCAATATTTTGGCCACCTGATGTGAAGAGCTGACTCATTGGAAAAGACTTTGATATTGGGAAAGCTTGGGAGCAGGAGAAGGGGGCGACAGAGGATGAAATGGTTGGATAGTATCATTGACTCAATGGACATGAGTTTGAGCAAGCTCTGGGAGATAATGAAGGACAGGGAAGACTGCTGTACTGCAGTCCATGAGGTCACAAAGAGTTGGACATAACTTAGTGACTGAACAACAATAACAAACACTCATACATACTATTTTTTCTCTTTCCTGTTCCACCATCCTATCAAATCCTGAAAATATTCTCTTCAGTCTCCAAAATATATCCAAATTCAACCATTTTCATCCTCTTAACAAATATCTACCTAAAATGCCATGATCCTGACCTGAGTCACGACCGTATTCTGACTGAACAATCTGACTATATTCCTCTTTTTTTCAGTTTATTCTCTACTCAGCACCCAACTATAATATTTTAAAATAAATCAAACACTAGCATTTAGGGCTTCCCTGGTGGCTCAGTGGTAAAGAATCCACCTGCCAATGCCAGAGACATGGTTTCCGTCTCTGGTCTGCGAAGATCCCTCATGACACAGAGCAACTAAGCCATTGTGCCACAACTACTGAGCCTGTGCTTTAGACCGTGGGATCCACAACCGTTAAGCCCATGTGCTGCAACTGCTGAAGCCTGTGCACCCGAGTGCCTCTGCTCCACATACCACAACTAGAGTGTAGCCCCCCACTCACCACAACTAAACAAAAAGCCCTTGTAGCAACAAAGACCCAGCACAGCCAAAATAAATAAATTAAAAAAAAATTAAATGTATACCATTTACGTTATTGCAATTAGAAAAAAATTTAAACTCTTCACCATGTCTATCATTCTCTATAGGAGCTGGACCCACCACCTCTCCAAGCTCATCTTCTACTGCTCTTCCCTTTTTTTCACAGTACTATGGTCACTTTGAACTTTCTAAGGTTCAGACATATTAAAATTTATCCTCACTTGGGATTTGATTCTCATGATGTGCCAAAATCGTCACATGGCCCCCTGTTTTCATTTACATGTCCATTGAGAAATACGTGTCTACTGTTTAGAGGGTTTGCACGGGAACCCTAGTTAAAGTAGTCCTCAGAGGCCTGAGCAGGGGCTGAGCAATTAGTCTTATTTATTTTAATTCCATAAAATCCCCTCTTTCCATATTGATTATGTTTGTGGATGTATAACTCCATGTATTTGGCAAAGCCAATATACTGTGCATATCAGACAGTATATTGTACTGTACTTAAGTTATGCATACATATATACATACAAAAAGCACTATGGAAAATCTTTGGAGTGTTTTCATGAAAGGGCTGGCCTATCTGTTTTTTTTTTATTTCAGAATGATTATTTGGAAATTAGGTGGGAAATGAAGAAATGGTGATAAAACTGAGGAGCAGGAAACTAGTTGGAAGACTATTTAAGAAGTAGAAGCAGAGATGAAAAGTAGATAAATCAATTGATATAGGATATATTTTGGAAGTTCAGTTCCAGGGCATATCAGTGAATAAAATATGTGTGAGGGGTTATATAAAAAAAGGAATCAAGTATTCCCATCTTTATCCTTTGTTCCAACTTCTACATTTTTCTATATTGTGTGTTATTTCTCTTCCCAAGAGCTGTAATCTGTTGGCAAGGAGAGGAAGGAAGGGTGAGAAGTAGTGAGCCCTTTCATAGTGGTTGCATTGTTTTCAACTGAATGTTTCCAAGCAATGGACATATCTAATTTTCCTCTCCTGTTCTTTCTGAGCATTTGTTTCCATGCATTTCACTTTGAAAGCACCATGGGCAATTAACTGAACACTTAGCAGTTGTCTTGGCTTTCATGATTCTCTCACTTTAGTTTTATATGATTATTGGTGATAATGAATGTAAATCATCTGTAGTTTGAGGTTTGCATTTTTTTAAATTAGAAAATTCTATCTAGAGTGCTTGAAATATTTTGAAATCATCGATATTTTCACTGTGCTTATGCTTATTATCTTTTGGTTTTATAGTTGAAATGATGGTTACCATGTAATTCACAGTTTCTGTATTTTATTTATTTATACTGGGCTGTGCCTCATGGCTTGGCTTGGTTTGGATTGGCTTGGGGGATCTTAATTCCCTAACTAGGTATTGAATGAGGGCCCCCTACATTGGAAGCATGGAGTCCTAAAAACTGGATCTGCAGAGAATTTACAGTGTTTGCCTTCGCTTTGTTTTCATTCTAACAACATTGTGTGTGTGTGTGAATTTTAGTTCTATAACAGAAATTCTAATTTACTGGTTCCAGGTATTGTGTGATACCCATATAAGGGCAGATTTTTTGAGGCAGTATATCAAAGCCAGTTGACACTTATTTCCCCCTATTTCATTTGAAAGTTGGGAAGAAATTTGGAAAAAAGTTTATATTAGAATGATATGTAGATATGAGAACTCATCCATTATATTGGTGAATGTCTTATGCTTTTGATTGTCTTTCTTGTCTCTCTCCTTCCACAATCTCTCCTTCCACTAAGACTGCTTAGATCTCAACCTCACAGCTCACATCCCATGTAAAGAGATAGCAACTGTAGGAGGGAGCAGGGCTGTGCAGTGATATTAAGGCAAAAGGAACTAAGGCCTTAAGCTTAGGAAAAGCTGTGCATTTTTCTGCACTCTTAGCCATGCCTTTCTTTTCTTGAATGCCAGCTATTTCTTTATCTGAAACTTCAAGATGAGTATATTCCTTTTAGTCTTTCAGTATTGAAAAATTATGTTTGAAAAAATTATTCAGTATCCCTTGGTGCATTAATTAGATGATTATTCCTGCTGATATGATATAAATATGTACCACCATATCCCAGATCTTTCAAAAGCTGGAAACATTCAAATTTAGAGATGTATATTAATACTATAAAAATAATTTTATTAAATGCTATTTTTTTATGGAGTGAACTTGAAATTTTAAAAAGTAAGGTGTAGATTCTTTGAGAGGATTTTTTTTAATCTTATGAGACTTGGAGCTTAATGAAATTGATAAAACTTTTCATTTCAGCCCAACCATGAAAATGGTTCTCCAGCCTCATGGCTATAATCCCACCCAACCCACTCAACATGCACAAAATATGAACTCAAAATTTTACTCATCTCATAATACCAAAAATAATTCCATAATGTTGCTCAGGAAAAATTATATCTAACACTTGGTGCTTTTATGGGTTGAAAATGTCTTTTCACTGTCACTTTCAATATCTCAAAGTTCATTTTTTTTCAAATATTTTCTTCTCTCCACTTCTAATTTAACTGCTATTGATCCTGACTGACTAATACATTTTGGCTTTATTATCTTCCTCCCACTCTAAAATTCTAGAGGAAAAACTATATTATGCTTATTCTTCTAAGGGAGTATATTTCTAACCACATTTGTTGCCAGAATCTTGTTCATACCATTTTGCTTTTCTGACCCTTATTCTGTCTGACTGAAATAACTTCTCTCAGTTTTGTATATTCTTAAGCTTCCTCCCCGCCTTTTTTCTGAAAGTCCTCTGCTGTTCTCTGCAAACACTGGAGTGTTTCTGTGCCATGAGTGCTTTGCGTTTGCCTTTAAAGCTCCCACTCCAGTATGTTGAGCAATCATTCATTTACCTGTCTGAATCCCCTACTAGACTGAAGGCAGAGTTAAGATGATTTCAGCTCTCACTGGGCAATGCACCATGCAAACATTAAAAATGTTTTGAAAGATTGTAAGAAAAAAATAAGTAAATTGCTAAAAAAGAATTAGTTAAAATAATTAAGGTTGAGAAACAATCAACCACAGAAACCTATGATATTGGCTGTTTGAATTAAATGCCTGCACTTTCAGGCACAAAAAAAAAAAAAAAAACAACTACATGGTAGTGAAACACAATCTAAAGGCTAACCAACACGAAAATGTGATATATTCTGGGACTATTCTGTGATCATGTCCTCCGTATGATCTCAATGAGGAAAGCCACACAGAGTGGATAAGGTTTTCTCTGACCCTTTTCTATCTAACTGAGACCACACTGATAGTTCCCAGACTGATGGAAAAGGGAACCAAATCATCTCTAAAATTCTATCCTAATATCCAAGTTCATTAAAGCCAGGCATGAATAATTGTCAACCTTTCAAAGGATTCTGTGATCAATCTAAAACAGCATGCATAAGAAGGGATTCACTTACAAAGAACATTGTCATTATAGAGTTATTAGAGATGGATGCTCTGGGTCATGTAAAAGTACAAACTTTCATTTCTTCAAACTTTTAACTTTCACCAAGTTTAAAAGTTTAATTAATCTTTCCTCATTATTATTTCTGATTTTTTCTTCCCTATTTCATTTTTGATTATAAATGGAAAAAGAAAAGTGATACCACAGATTAGTTAGTTTTTGTTGTTGTTTTGTTTTCTTCATCTGAGCAGTGGATAATTCACCTGGAGTTGTGAATCACCATACTGGGCTCTATAAGATTTTAGAGCCATCCCTCTCCTCAATATCACTTTTCCTCCAGGAACTGAATTATTCTTCTTCCTACCTACCATAATTCTGCAAATATTTATTGAATATATACTACATGAAAATCATCATGCTATGCCATGAATCACTGGCAATGTTTTAGGCAGATACCATAGAAAACCCAAATATCTCTTTTTATATCTCAAATCCATACTGGTTTAGAGAAAAAAATTGTGTTGAGAATAAGTCATTTTGCTTATTGATGGGATTTGGAGAATCATAGAGACTTAATCAGTTAAAATATAAGGAGATAGTTTTCATCATAGATAGAAGGAGCTTAATGCTCAGAATAAAAATTCAAAGTAAAACCCAAAGCAAAAATACAGTAAAAACATTTTGATCTTGTTAAGCTATTTCAAAAATAAATTTAAAAAAATATATTTTACTAATGAAAGTATACTATAGCTCAAATGTTGAGAAAGTAAATAGTTATGTTTCTATTGGCACACTGACATTTCAAATTTCTATATTTCAGTTCAGTTGCTCAGTCGTGTCCGACTCTTTGCAACCCCATGAATCACAGAACGCCAGGCCTCCCTTTCTATCACCAACTCCCGGAGTTCACTCAAAATCATGTCCATCGAGTCGGTGATGCCATCCAGCCATCTCATCCTCTGTCGTCCCCTTCTCCTGCCCAAAACCCTCCCAGCATCAGGGTCTTTTCCAATGTGTCAACTCTTTGCATGAGGTGGCCAAAGTACTGGAGTTTCAGCATCAGTCCTTCCAATGAACACTCAGGACTAATCTCCTTCAGGATGGACTGGTTGGATCTCCTTGCAGTCCAAGGGACTCTCAAGAGTCTTCTCCAACACCACAGTTCAAAAGCATCAATTTTGGGCACTCAGCTTTCTTCACAGTCCAACTCTCACATCCATACATGACCACAGGAAAAACCATAGCCTTGACTAGACGAACCTTTGTTGGCAAAGTAATATCTCTGCTTTTCAATATGCTGTCTAGGTTGGTCATAACTTTCCTTTCAAGAAATAAGCGTCTTTTAATTTCATGGCTGCAATCACCATCTGCAGTGATTTTGGAGCCCCAAAAAATAAAGTCTGACACTGTTTCCACTGTTTCTCCATCTATTTCCCATGAAGTGATGGGACCAGATGCCATGATCTTAGTTTTCTGAATGTTGAGTTTTAAGCCAACTTTTTCACTCTCCTCTTTCGCTTTCATCAAGAGGCATTTTAGTTCCTCTTCACTTACCACCATAAGGGTGGTGTCATCTGCATATCTGAGGTTATTGATATTTCTCCCAGCAATCTTGATTCCAGCTTGTGCTTCTGCCAGCCCAGCATTTCTCATGATGTACTCTGAGTATAAGTTATATAAGCAGGGTGACAATATACAGCCTTGACATACTCCTTTTCCTATTTGGAACCAGTCTGTTGTTCCATGTCCAGTTCTAACTGTTGCTTCCTGACCTGCATATATGTTTCTCAAGAGGCAGGTCAGGTGGTCTGGTATTCCCATCTCTTTCAGATTTCTCCACAGTTTATTGTGATCCACACAGTCAAAGGCTTTGGCATAGTCAATAAAGCATAAATAGATGTTTTTCTGGAATTCTCTTGCTTTTTCAGTGATCCAGCGGATGTTGGCAATTTGATATCTGGTTCCTCTGCCTTTTCTAAAACCAGCTTTAACATCTGGAAGCTCATGATCCACATATTGATGAAGCCTGGCTTGGAGAATTTTGAGCATTACTTTACTAGAGTGTGAGATGAGTCCAATTGTGTGGTAGTTTGAGCATTCTTTGGCATTGCCTTTCTTTGAGATTGGAAGGAAAACTGACCTTTTCCAGTCCTGTGGCCACAGTTGAGTTTTCCAAATCTGCTGCCCTATTGAGTGCAGCACTTTCATAGCATCATCTTTCAGGATTTGAAATAGCTCAACTGGAATTCCATCACCTCCACTATCTTTGTTCGTAGTGATGCTTTCTAAGGGCCACTTGACTTCACATTCTAGATGTCTGGCTCTAGGTGAGTGATCACACCATCATGATTATCTGGGTCATGAAACTCTTTTTTATACAGTTCTCCTGTGTATTCTTGCCACCTCTTCTTAATATCTTCTGCTTCTGTTAGGTCCCTACCATTTCTATCCTTTATCGAGCCCATCTTTGCATGAAATGTTCCCTTGGTATCTCTAATTTTGTTGAAGAGATCTCTAGTCTTTCCCATTCTGTTGTTTTCCTCTATTTCTTTGCATTGTTCACTGAGGAAGGCTTTCTTATCTTTCCTTGCTATTCTTTGGAACTCTGCTTACATATCTTAATTAGAGATAGATAGATAAACAGACAAGTCAGTTGTACATTTGGAATTATTTTGATGAACCATCAGAAGTATAATGAAGGTTGATTTGCTTTATCTACTACTTGTTATGTAGTTCAGTTTCATCTGATCTATCTGGAATTTCTTTTCTAATGCTTTTTAGGTATCCTTGATAAGTATTTACAAGAGGGATGACTTTTAATTAATATTAAATGATACATTATTGATTCAGAAATACTCTAATTACCTTTCAGAATGATGTCACCCTTGACATTGGCTTCATATTCATGTTGGCTGTAACCTGGAACACAACTTTTGGGAAACAAGCAAGGATTAGTGATAGGACTTATTTCAAGAGTAAATTTTGAAATTTACTAGCAGTATAATTTAAAGAATAACCTGTAGATTTCAATTTCTTTCTAAATGCATATGGTGACAATGAAATCACACACAATATTATGAAGATTACATAAAGTAATATATATTCAAGCACTCTATACATTGTGAAGAACTGTTTATTCCTATTGTTAGCTATATGTTTTATCTATGCCTGTATGTTTTCCATTCAAATCTTTGAGCAGAGTGGAAACAGTGTTTCCACACATTGTTATGAATGTAGATACCAGATTGATACTTAGGAATGGAGACTTCAAACATATTTTGAATTCAGATATATAAAATTCTATGAAAAGGGAATGTTATGCAATATTCAAATTTAAATATTAGTACATTTTAAAAGGTAAAATATTTATACAATCTCTTGAAGAGAAACCAGATTATAATTATTAGTACATTTTAAAATGCCTAAAATCTGTTTTTTTATCAACTGTGCCAATATTTTCCTCATTTAACACAAAGAATAATATATTTTCTAACTCACACACAAGCAGAAGTAAGCATGGATCATGGTGTTTAACTGCTACCATAACCAGAATTTGAAGAAGACCATCAGACCTAGGAAACAGATCTGGTTTTTCTTAGGTCTGATGATTAATGGCATGATGATGTTGTTTTACTCCTAGGTGATAAAAATAATCTTGGTTTGTACTTTCTCAGCAGAGAGTCTCAGGAGAAAAGAGTTATTAATGCAAAGGAGTTACATTATTTTCTTTCATGTGTCAAAGGGATGAGTAGGACAGTTTGCTGGCAGGTATGCCCAGGCTTGGAAAGATTCATGCCAGTGGAATAATGGGGGATTCAGAATTAAAACAGTGGATAGTATAAAGGGTTCAAGTTTTCACATGCATTAACAAAACAGCTATTGTATGTGTTCAGTTTCCACAATTCTTCTCTCCCACACTCCAGCTATTTTGGGCTGATAACAATTGAAAATCTCACAGCTTTTGAAATTGTCTACAATATTCTTCTTCCATTTATATTTCCATCTGGACAGTGTCTATTTTTTATTTTGTTTTTATTTCAATATTTCTTTACCTAAGAGTAGGTATTGCATTTATAATGCTATTTATGACACTAGGTTTGCATGGGTGTCTTATTTGTAAATAATATATAATATTTTAAATATACGCTATTTATAAATTTATATTGGAAATGATAGTGGATCATCTTTGTGCCATTTCTGGTGTTGCAAATTTTATCCCACCTAAAATCACCCATTAGATTTTGACTTCTCATTTTGTTAAATAAAAATATTTTTATCTAATCATGAACTTTATTTTACCAAGTTTTCAGAAAGTCAGAATTGTAATAAATAGGTGAATGAGTTACCCTAATTGTATCTGAAGGTTGGGTTGTGAAATTTTTATTTCATAAACATATCTTTATATAAATTTTGTCATTTAATATGTATGAATTCTTCAGACTATAAAATTCTTATTCACAATAATGTCTGCTTTAGTCCACTAAGTATTATAGGCTTTTGCTAGGTTGTTTCACTTGTTCTCTAGGTATTGATTTTTCCCTTTACTAGCACTCAATTTATGCCAAAAATTTAATGCTTTAAAATCCAAGCATTTTAAAATTTAAATGTTTGCCTGCATTAAGATCAGTTCAGTTTAGTCACTCAATTGTATCCAACTCTGTGACCCCATGGACTGCAGCACACCAAGCTTCCCTGTCCTTCACAATCTCCCAGGGCTTGCTCAAACTCATGTCCATTGAGTCGGTGATGTCGTCCAACCATCTCATCCTCTGTCATCCCCTTCTCCTCCTGTCTTCAATCTTTCCCAGCATCAGGGTCTTCTCCAATTAGCCAGTTCTTCCCTTCAGCAGCCAAAGTATTGGAGTTTCAGCTTCAGCATAAATCCTACCAATGAATATTCAGGACTGATTTCCTTTAGGATAGACTGGTTGGATCTCCTTTCAGTTCAAGGGATTCTCAGGAGTCTTCTCCAACATCACAGTTCAAAAGCATCAATTCTTCAGTGTTCAGCTTTCTTTATGGTCCAACTCTCACATCCATACCTACTACTGGAAAAACTATAGCTTTGACTAGATGGACCTTTGTTGGCAAAGTAATGTCTCTGCTTTTCAATATGCAGTCTAGGTTGGTCATAGCTTTTCTTTCAAGGAGCAAGCGTCTTTTAATTTCATGGCTGCAATCACCATCTGCAGTGATTTTGGAGCCCCCAAAATAAAGTCTGCCACCCTTTCCATTGCTTCCCCATCTATTTGCCATGAAGAGATGGGACTAAATGCCATGGTCTTAGTTTTCTGAGTGTTAAGTTTTAAGCCAACTTTTTCACTCCCGGAGTTGGTGATAGACAGGGAAGCCTGGTGTGCTGTTGTCCATGGGGTTGCAAAGAGCCGGACATGACTGAGCAATTTGAACTGCACTGAAATCCTTTCTTATTTTGGAACCAGTCCTTTGTTCCATGTCTGGTTCTAGCTGTTGCTTCTTGACCTGCAAACAAATTTCTCAGGAGGCAGGTTACGTGGTCTTGTATTCGCATCTCTTTAAGAATTTTCCACAGTTTATTGAGATCCACACAGTCAAAGGCTTTAGTGTAGTCAATTAAGCAGAAGTAGATGTTTTCCTGGAATTTTCTTGCTTTTTCTATGATCCAGTGGATGTTGTCATTAAGATATACTGGTAGCATTTAAACTTTCTCATCATTTTCAGTATCTCTGTACCATTTTTGCAATAAAATAATATGTTTCATTAAAAAATTACTGAAAGTTTAAATGGAAAAAACACAATAGAAAGATGCAGAAAGAATTATAGTATGTCAATACCTTGCTCACAAAGAATGCCACAAGCAGCAGTGTTGAAAATGATAATTATGTGTCAGTTGCATAGTAAAAAGGAAAAGCACAGAGAAGGTTAAGAACACAGCTTGCTTTCACTCTTGGCTGGTAATTTTCCATTAGTTTCCACCACACATCATTGCCTTCAAGGTACTGAGGAGCTGGATTATTCAAGGTATTGTGGCCAGTTATTCATTCTGAATTAAACTGCTCTGCTTTCAATAAGGCAATTGATTGCCCTTTGACTGTTAGGGCAAACTTTCTGATCATCTTCACCCATTCTTTTGAAAAATATTCATGTGCCTACTCTATGCCAAGGACAGAACTGTGAACCACATAGTCTCTGTCCTCAAGGAGACTTCTGCAGTGGCATGATTGCTTTTACTGTTGTTTGCTTTATCTTGCTTTTATAACCAACACCAGCATTATTGAGATGGCTTTCTGGCCAGATGAAGGGATCCTCTGTTTCAACCAAGCTAATTGGTCTAATGTAGAAGGCAATGGCAACCCACTCCAGTACTCTTGCCTGGAAAATCTCATGGATGGAGGAGCCTGCTATGCTGCAGTCCATGGGGTTGTGAAGAGTCAGACATGACTGAGCGACTCACTTTAACTTTTCAATTTCATGCACTGGAGAAGGAAATGGCAACCCACTCCAGTGCTCTTGCCTGGAGAATCCAATGGACGGCGGAGCCTGGTGTGCTGCCATCTATGGGGTTGCACAGAGTCAGACATGACTGAAGCAACTTAGCAGCAGCAGCAATCAGTCTAAAGGGACTTAGACCCTGGCATCATGAAAGTTTCTCTTGTTGAAAGAGGTCTTATTTTGTTTTCATATCTATGAAACTCTACAGGTGTATGTGTTTGCTCAGCCATGTCCGATTCTTTGCCACTCCATGTACTGTATGTAGCCCATCAGGTTCCTCTGTCCATGGGGTTCTCCAGGCAAGAATACTTGAGTGGGTTGCCATTTCCTCCTCCAGGGGATCTTCTTGACTCAAGGATCAAACCCATGTCTCTTGCATCTCTGGCACTGGCAGGCAGAATCTTTACCACTAGTGCCACCGGGGAATTCCCAAACTCTGTAGGATTATACTTGTCAAATTTTAGTGGTTGGAGTAATCTCATAGGAAATGTTAAAATGCAAACTTCCAAGACCTACCTTTGTGGAGATTTTGATTTAGGAAGTTGAGGCTGATGCTCAGAAACCTGGATCTTTAATTAGTAACTTGGATATAATTCATATTTTAGAAAAACTCTTAATCTCAGTTATAGATTTTGTATAAGTTTTAAAATATTTCTGAGTTTAAGCATTTTTAGTTGTTTTTTCTCCCCCTTTATAGGATTTGGAACATTTCTATATTGTGATAATTTCTTATCTTGATATGAGATATTTCTGTGCAAATTTTTTTCTCTCTCTCCTCACATGGATTATTTTAAAGTGCAACAGAATTGTCTGCAAGAGAAGTTGAACATATACTATTTAGATTACATGAAATATTTATGTGATACCTGGAAAAGGGTGAAAATGAAAAAAAATGCAGAGAAAAATCTCGTCTTACAGTTTCAAGTAGGGCAGTGATAGAAGCCAAAAAAAAAAAAAAAAGTTTCTTTTTCTTTATTTTTCAACACTGAACTTGCAAATTCATTTCAAGTACAACAGATTTGGACTGTCAGCACCTTGATTAACCCAGGTTGTCTGAATTATAATCTCTTAAATTATTTTTCCCTTTCTGTTGAAGTTCTGTTTGTTTGCTTGTTTTTAATGGATAAAATGTTCCATTTTAAAATGTTCCAATAAAATGAAGTTTCAGCTTCAGCATCAGTCCTTCTGAATATTCATTGGAAGGACTTATGCTGAAGCTGAAGCTCTAATACTTTGGCCACCTGTTATGAAGAGTCAACCCATTGGAGAAGATCCTGATTCTGGGAAAGATTGAAGGCAGGAGTAGAAGGGGGAGGCAGAGGATGAGATGGTTGGATGGCATGATTGACTCAATGTACATGAGTTTGAGCAAACTCTGGGAGATGGTGAAGGGTAGGGAAGCTTGGTCAGTCCAGAGGGTTGCAAAGATTCAGACCGGACTTAGTGACTGACCAACAACAAAGTTACTTTTCCCTAAGTTCTTTCTTTCTTTTTTTTTTTTTCTTTAATGAATAAAGTTTTCCAAGTTTGGTGTGACCTGGATAATTTTTCTCTGTGGTTGTTCGTAAATTCAGGTCAACTGCAGGTACTACAGGAATCTCTAGATTTATGCAGAATATAAAGTCTCACTGCTCTCAAAGATGGATCTCTGGTTGGATTTCTTCCAAAGACAAGAATTTCTCACAGCTTCTCTAACCTTGAAAGGATAGAAAGTCATAGGCATAGAGGTACTGATCAAACTATGCTTTGTTAATAATGTCAGGTATGTGAACTTGGTTTGAAAAATACCTAAGAATTTGACACACAAGTTTTCATCTCAAACTGTGTTTCTGCCATCTTCTCTAAGTTTTTATAATCATGTGGTGATGAAGTTTCACCAACTTAAGTATTAATAGGAACCATGTGTGCATGCTAAGTTGCCTCAGTTATGTCAAACTTTGCGACCCTATGGGCTGTAGCTCACTGGGCTCCTCTGTCCATGGGATTCTCCAAGCATGAATACTGGAGTGGATGGCCATGCCCTCTTCCAAGGGATCTTCCTGACCCAAGAATTGAACCTGGGTCTCATATCTCATGCATTGGCAGGTGGATTCTTTACCACTACTGCCACCTTGGCAGCCCATAATAGGAACCATAATATTCACTCAAGAAAGGTGGTGGTGGCAGTGGTTTAGTTGCTAAGTGTTGTCCGACTCTTTTGGGTGTCATCTCTCAGGCTCCTCTGTCCATGGGATTCCTTGGGTAGCCATTTCCTTCTCCAGGAGATCTTTCCAGGGATTGAACACACTTCTCCTATTGCAGGCACATTCTTTACCACTGAGTCTCCAGGGAAGTCCTCATTTAAGAATAACTTCAGATAAATCAAAGAAATTTGAAATGCATTTTTTATTGAAGTATAGCTTATTTATAATATTATTGATATATAAGTTATGGGTATATAATACAGTGTATGATAATTTTTAAAGGTTGTACTCCATTTATACTTATAAAATATTGGCCATATTCCCCATGTTGTACATTATATTATTTTAAAAATAAAAAATTCAAAGTATGTAGAACTCTCTATATAGTACAGTTCTACATATTCTGAAATTTCTGAATATATGCTGATTCATTTTTCTGTTTTTGTTGTTTTTAAAGAGAGCATTTACCTATGTTTACCTAAGGCACTGGCAATATGAAACCAAGTAAAAGTAAGTTTACCACAAATTCCACTACTTCTCAAGACTTTTACAAATCATTTTAGGGAAATATATTTGTTTTTGGTAATTCACCATATTTAACTGTATTTAAGTTACCCAAATTGCTCTGTTTTTAGAATGTTCTCTTCTTAGAGATAGTAATCTGGGAAACAATTCAACTTGTTTCAGTCTCTAAATCAGCTCTATCTCAGCAGTTCTCAATTTATACTGAGAAGAAAAAAAAAACAAAGAAGTAATGGACTTAACTGAAGCATAAGTGATGGAGGTTAGATAGGAAGAAGAAAATCCTGACAACAAGATTTTCAAAGCTCAGAGAGAAGTTATATAATCCCTCTTCAACTGAGTTCCTAAAATACCTATAATTTACATGATTCAGTGCTGGATCTAGGGTTTTCTTTACTGACTGAAGATGCTCTTGAATATACCCTCCAAGAGCTATAGGATTCTCTAACAGTTTTATAAGTCCATCTTCTTTTCATTTAAGAGATATAAATGTGCCTTACTAACTTCTAAAATGAATTCTTGTCATATACGACTTGATAAAAAGTACTATTTGTAAGTTAACAGAATTTAAACTGTAAAACATTTAATGTTGTTCCTGATATACTCTATTTAGATAACTAATTTTCATTTTTCCAAAGACCCACTTAAATATCAGCATTACTTAATGGGTTTTATAATTGATCATGGGAAAAAACATACCGTTTGTACTTTTTTCCTTAAATGCAATTCGCAAAGGTGAGAAATGCTTGTGATTCTTCTAAACTGTGTAGGGAATAAATAGTCTACAAGATCCTATTTAATAATTACTTCAGTACACTAATTAGAATTTTAAACAACCATAGTATCAAAATATAATCTAAGATATATCCTTTATTAGATTATATTTGATTAGAGAATAGGCACCCTTCTGAGATTCAAAGATTTACAAAATGACGGTGTGAGACGAGTTGATATCTAAGTTCCATGATGCCCTGATTATTTGAAACTACTGACAGAGTCAGGAACAATGAAGAGATTTGAAAATTGCTAATCCTCCCCTATTTGTTTCCTTAATGAATATGCTTTGTTCCCCTTCTTTGTTCCCTCTTTGTTCATATTAAATGAAAGGCTGATTAATTTCCTTTTTGGTTTATTGCAGGATGCCATATACTTAGTTTATTATTTATGTATATTGGAAAGTATAGAACTTAACATTACTAATCAAATAATTGCTTTCTAAAAATTCAATGTGATGCTTCTTTTAAAATAGAATATGTAGATACTTAGAATTTTCCTAAAACATATTACTTAATGAGTAGTTGAAATGCTCTAAAAGGAACATTGAAATAAGTGATGTACCAATTAATAATAGAGAACCCATAGACTGCATATCATCTTTATGTATTTTCTTTATATAAATATAGCATGGTTTTTAAATGTCAAGGAACACATCACTAAGTCTATACATTTAAATTCGCATTATTATTTAAGCATGTAGGAGGATGGGAGGATGGACCAAACACACACAAACACGCACATTCACATTGCAGTTAACAGAGGAGCATAAAGTGCTGGTGATATCAATTGACTTCTTAGAGTAACTATATTATATTTTATTTTTTCATAAGCTTCCAACTTATGAATTACTTATGCTTCAAAGTTGTTTATAAATGAATTTTCATGTTTTAATGATATGCTTTTTTAGCAAACATTGATATAGTGCTAGGCTACAGATAAACCCACAAAAATTAATTAATTCAATTTGGAGTACAATTGTATGGTGGAACAAAAAGACAAAGCTGCAGAGACTTTTAATTGAAATGTACTATTTGTGAGAAGAATGGTAAATTAAGACAATGAAATTATTTCAGGCAGTATTTAATGAGCAAAGCATTGTAGTAATGACACAAAAGTGTTTAAGAACCAGGGCCCGCAAAAGACTGGTAGATAAACTACTGTCCCTTCCATGCTAGAAATCTGGGTGTTCAGAGGTAGAGCAATGCAGAATGCTTATTGGATAAAAAAATCTGAATGAGGTAAGTCATGGTGGAAATTGTGAAAGCCTGTAGCCATTATGTTTTCATCAGGAATGATGTGTTACTCTGCCACTGTAGTAAGATTAGCTTCATTTTGTGTGGGGGTATGTGTGTCTGCAAAGAGTCGGACACGACTGAGCGACTGATCTGATCTGATCTGATCTGATGTGTGTCTGTGTGTTTCACTTTCACTAGACTGCCCTACTATCAGGCAGAAGAAAAAAACTGCTTATTGAGAGTTGATCAAAATATTCATTGAGATCTGAGATCCTGAAATATTTATGTTATCATCTTGCTCTAGAAGGGAAATAAGTAGAGGTTAGTTAGACTTTGTCAGAAAACTGGAATAGTCCTACATCCATAGCAATTCAAAAGGAGCCTTGAACAAATCACTAAACCTCTCATTGTTAGCCCACATATCAGCCAGTGACAGGGGTAAACTGTTGCTTTTGGTGAAAGTTTGGACAATGTAAATTCTTGTGGTAGCTAGAGAACATCCTTAGATGTAGGCAGAACTTTTTTTCTGACAGTGAGATTTCCCAAAAAGATTTCCCAAGGGAGAAAAAACATCAAGTAAAAACATTGTTCTTTTATTTATAATTCTACTTTAAATGTCAACATCTGAGCATTTGTTTTCAGCCACAGAGGTATTACATAGATGCCTAAAGGGCCTCTGGGAGAAAATAAGATGCATGGGATTCAATGTTCCATGTGAACTCTGTTAATACCTCATTTTTTTGTAGTGCTTAAGGGTTCTTATGATTATTAGACCTGTATACATAAACCAATTTGTTGAATTTCTTTATGTAACTGAGATATGAGTCCTTTGTTAGATATATGCTGGAAATATATTTTTCCCAGTCTGTTGTTTGCTTGTTTATTTTCTTATCAATATCTTTTGAAAGAAAGCAATTTTTAATTATGGTGAAGGCAAGTTAATAGCTTTTTTTCTTCTATGGTCAGTGAAATGCAAATTAAACCACAATGAGGTATCACAGCATACTTACTAGAATGGCTATTAACCAAAAAAAAAAAAAAAAAAAGTCAGCAAGTGTGGGTGAGTATGTGAGAAATCGGAACCCTGTACATGGTTGGTGGAAATGTAAAATGGTACAGCCCTTATGAATAAAAAGTATGTATATTACTAAAAAAATTAAATAGAACTATCATATGATCCAGCAATCCCAAATCTGTGTGTATTTATCCAAAAGAATTAAAGTCAGAATCTTGAAGAGATATTTGCTACTATGGTCATTGCAGCATTGTTCACAATAGCCAAGATATGGAACCAATATAAATGTTCACCTATACATGAATGGATAAAGAAAATGTGGCACATACATATAGTGGAATAATGGAATGCTAAGTGAAATAACTCATCACAGAGAGACTAATACTGCATGATTCCTCTTCTGTAAGTACCTAAAATAGTCAAACTCATAGGAACAGAGAGTAGAATGGTGGTTTCTAGGAGGTTGGGGAAGGGGAAAATGGAGGATTGCTACTAAACCCTCCATTGTATAAAGTTTCAATTATGCAAGATATATTCTAGACATCTGAAGTAGAACTTTGTGTTTGCAACCAACAATACTATATTGTACACCTAAATTTTTAAGAGAGTAAATTCTTATTTAACGTTTCTACAATAATTTTTAAATTATGGCATAATTTTATAAATCCATGTTCACAAAAATAGTAACTACATTTTATAATAAAAATCAGAAAGACATATAATTGTATGTGAATAAGAGAATAGACTAATAATTGTTACATTCACATGGTAAAAATAGGCCTACAATGAGGAAGATGCAGGTTTGACCCCTGGGTTGGGAAGATCCCTGGGTTGGGAGAAAAGAATGGCAACTCATTCAGTATTCTTGCCTGAAGGATTCCGTGGACAGAGGAGTCTGGCAGAATACAGTCCATGGGGTCACAAAGAGTTGAACGTGACTGAGTGACTAACACTTTCTTAATCAAATAAATTGTCATTAAAAATGAACAACTTATTTGAAAATCTCCTCCTCTTTTATAAAAGTGGAAGAAAAATATAGATTATTATACTATTTAGTTGAGGGAATATATATATATATATATATTTATTTGTAACAGTTAAAAATTATATGTCCATATACATTTGAGTCTCTTTTGGACTATCAGTGTTATTGCTCTACTTATTTAGCTTTACACTAGTGCTATCAAGTCTTGATTATAATTGTAATATTTCCAAAAAGAGGTTATACTTGCACTCATAAACATATGGAAAGATGGTCAACATTGTTTTCATCAGAAAAATGTAAATTAAAGCCATAATTATATATCATGATACACCCAGTAAAACCTCTAAAATAAAGTGAATAGCAATACCAAACGTTTGAGAAGATGATGGGACAAGTAGAAATTTCAAATAAGATTAGACATACAAGTGTCTAATCATCAAATCACTATGCAAAACTATTTTTTAAATAATTATAAAGTTAACTATGCACCTACCTTTTGATTCAGTAATTCCCATCCTAAGTATTTGTAGAAAAGAAATGGAAAACACGTATGTCCACAGGATGCATTTTTACAATTATTCATTTTAGCTTTATTCAATATAGGAAAGTATTGGGAGCAATAAAATATCCATTATTAGCAGAACAGGTAAACAAATTTGTCAATTTATGCAATGGAATTCTACTCAGAGATTAGGTGGAACAAACTGGTAATAACTAGTAATATATGCTAGTTATAATATAAACAGATATGACTCTCAAAACATTATAGTCAGCAATGAAGCCAGACCAAAAGTACACACAGTATGATTCTATGTTAATGACATTTCAGACCTTCTATGGGGAGGCTAGTGGAGGACGATAGATGGCATGAGGGTAAGATAACAGTTATGCTCTATATTTTCATTGGGGTTTTGGTTATATACATTCCTCAAGATACTTTGGACTATACCCTTGGGGTTTATGTTTTTACTCTATTATATCAGAATAAGAATTTATGCTTGTAGTGGTTTCCAGCCTAACGACTATTTCATATACTCTAATATACAGCCTCTCAAGGGATATTCACATTATTTTTAGGATAGACTTCAGTTCAGTTCAGTCGCTCAGTCATGTACGACTCTTTGCGACCCCATGAATCACAGCACGCCAGGCCTCCCTGTCCATCACCAACTCCCGGAGTTCACTCAGACTCACATCCATCGAGTCAGTGATGCCATCCAACCATCTCATCCTCTGTCCTCCCCTTCTCCTCCTGCCCCCAATCCCTCCCAGCATCAGAATCTTTTCCAATGAGTCAACTCTTCGCATGAGGTGGCCAAAGTACTTGAGTTTCAGCTTCAGCATCATTCCTTCCAAAGAAATCCCAGGGCTGATCTCCTTCAGAATGGACTGGTTGGATCTCCTTGTAGTCCAAGGGACTCTCAAGAGTCTTCTCCAACACCACAGTTCAAAAGCATCAATTCTTCGGCCCTCAGCTTTCTTCACAGTCCAACTCTCAAATTCATACATGACCACTGGAAAAACCATAGCCTTGACTAGACGGACCTTTGTTGACAAAGTAATGTCTCTGCTTTTCAATATGCTATCTAGGTTGGTCATAACGTTCCTTCCAAGGAGTACGCGTCTTTTAATTTCAAGGCTGCAGTCACCATCTGCAGTGATTTTGGAGCCCCCAAAAATAAAGTCAGCCATTGTTTCCAGTTTCCCCATTTATTTCCCATGAAGTGATGGGACTGGATGCCATGATCTTCGTTTTCTGAATGTTGAGTTTTAAGCCAACTTTTTCACTCTCCTCTTTCACTTTCATCATGACCTGCATACAAATTTCTCAAGAGGCAGGTCAGGTGGTCTGCTATTCCCATCTCTTTCAGAATTTTCCACAGTTTATTGTGATCCACACAGTCAAAGGCTTTGGCATAGTTATTAAAGCAGAAATAGATGTTTTTCTGGAATTCTTTTGCTTTTTTGATGATCCAGTGGATGTTTGCAATTTGATCTCTGGTTCCTCTGCCTTTTCTAAAACCAGCTTGAACATCTGAAAGTTCACAGTTTATGTATTGCTGAAGCCTGGCTTGGAGAATTTTGGGCATTACTTTACTAGCATATGAGTTGAGTGCAATTGTGCGGTAGTTTGAGCATTCTTTGGCATTGTCTTTCTCTGGGATTGGAATGAAAAATGACATTTTCCAGTCCTGTGGTCACTGCTGAGTTTTCTAAATTTGCTGGCCTATGGAGTGTAGCAGTTTCACTGCATCATCTTTTAGGAGTTGAAATAGCTCAACTGGAATTCCATCACCTCCACTAGCTTTGTTCACAGCTAGTGTCTGGCTAGCTTTGTTCACAGGATGTCTGGCTCTAGGTGAGTGACCACACCATCATGATTATCTTGGTCATGGAGATCTTTTTTGTACAGTACTTCTGTTTATTCTTGCCACCTCTTCTTAATACCTTCTGCTTCTCTTAGGTCCCTACCATTTCTGTCCTTTATTGAGCCCATCTTTGCATGAAATGTTCCCTTGGTATCTTGGCAGGCTAATAGAGTTCTGCCAAGAGAATGCACTGGTCATAGCAAACACCCTCTTTCAACAACACAAGAGAAAACTCTACACATGGACATCACCTGATGGTCAATACCGAAATCAGATTGATTATATTCTTTGCAGCCAAAGATGGAGAAGCTCCATACAGTCAACAAAAACAAGACCAGAAGCTGACTGTGGCTCAGATCATGAACTCCTTATTGCCAAATTCAGACTGAAATTGAAGAAAGTGGGGAAAATCTTTAGATATGACCTAAATCAAATCCCATATGACTATACAGAGGAAGTGAGAAATAGATTAAAGGGACTAGATCTGATAGACATAGTGCCTGATGAACCATGAATGGAGGTTTGTGATGATCCAATGGATGTTGGCAATTTGATCTCTGGTTCCTCTGCCTATTCTAAATCCAGCTTGAACATATGGAAGTTCACAGTTCAGGTACTGTGAAAGCCTGGCTTGGAAAATTTTGAGCATTATTTTACTAGCGTGTGAGATGAGTGCAATTGTGTGGTAGTTTGAGCATTGTTTGACATTGCTTTTCTTTGGGATTAGGTTGAAAACTGACCCTTTCCAGTCCTATGGCCACTGCTGAGTTTTCCAAATTTGCTGGCCTATTGAGTGCAGCACTTTCACTGCGTCATCTTTGAGGATTTGAAATAGCTCAGCTGGAATTCCATCATCTCCACTAGCTTTGTTCATAGTGATGTTTCCTAAGGCCAACTTCACTTCTCATTCCAGGACGTGTGACTCTAGTGAGTGATCATACCATATTTATTATCTGGGTCATGAAGATCTTTTTTGTATCAGACAGATCAGATCAGTCACTCAGTCATGTCCAACTCTTTCCAACCCCATGAATTGCAGCACTCCAGGCCTCCCTGTCCATCACCAACTCCCGGAGTTCACTGAGACTCACGTCCATCAAGTCGGTGATGCCATCCAGCCATCTCATCCTCTGTCATCCCCTTCTTCTCTTGCCCCCAATCCCTCCCAGCATCAGAGTCTTTTCCAATGAGTCAACTCTTCGCATGAGGTGGCCAAAATACTTGAGTTTCAGCTTTAGCATCATTCCTTCCAAAGAAATCCCAGGGCTGATCTCCTTCAGAATGGACTGGTTGGCTCTCCTTGCAGTCCAAGGGACTCTCAAGAGTCCTCTCCAATACCACAGTTCAAAAGCATCAATTCTTTGGCGCTCAGCCTTCTTCACAGTCCAACTCTCACATCCATACATGACCATGGGAAAAACCATAGCCTTGACTAGACAGACCTTTGTTGGCAAAGTAATGTCTCTGCTTTTCAACATGCTATCTAGGTTGGTCATAACTTTCCTTCCAAGGAGTAAGCGTCTTTGAATTTCATGGCTGCAGTCACCATCTGCAGTGATTTTGGAGCCCAGAAAAATAAAGTCTGACACTGTTTCCACTGTTTCCCCATCTCTTTCCCATGAAGTGATGGGACCGGATGCCATGATCTTCGTTTTCTGAATGTTGAGCTTTAAGCCAACTTTTTCACTCTCCACTTTCACTTTCATCAAGAGGCTTTTTAGTTCCTCTTCACTTTCTGCCATAAGGGTGGTTTGTCATCTGCATATCTGAGGTTATTGATATTTCTCCCAGCAATCTTGATTCCAGCTTGTGTTTCTTCCAGCCCAGCGTTTCTCATGATGTACTCTGCATATAAGTTAAATAAACAGGGTGACAATATACAGCCTTGACAAACTCCTTTTCCTATTTGGAACCAGTCTGTTGTTCCATGTTCAGTTCTAACTGTTGCTTCCTGACCTGCATACAAATTTCTCAAGAGGCAGATCAGGTGGTCTGGTATTCCCATCTCTTTCAGAATTTTCCACAGTTTATTGTTATCCACACAGTCAAAGGCTTTGGCATAGTCAATAAAGCAGAAATGGATGTTTTTCTGGAACTCTCTTGCTTTTTCTATGATCCAGCGGATGTTGGCAATTTGATCTCTGGTTCCTCTGCCTTTTCTAAAACCAGCTTGAACATCAGGAAGTTCATGGTTCACATATTGCTGAAGCCTGGCTTGGAGAATTTTGAGCATTACTTTACTAGCGTGTGAGATGAGTGCAATTGTGCGATAGTTTGAGTATTCTTTTTTGTATTGTTCTATGTAGTCTTGCCATCTCTTCTTAATATCTTCTGCTTTTGTTAAGTCCATACCATTTCTGTCCTTTATTGTGCCCATCTTTGCATGAAATATTCCTGTGGTATCTCTGTTTTTCTTGAGGAGATCTCTAGTCTTTCCCATTCTATTGTTTTCCTCTATTTCTTTGCACTGATCACTGAGGAAGGCTTTCTTATCTCTTCTTGCTATTCTTTGGAACTCTGCATTCAAATGGGCGTATCTTTCATTTTCTCTTTTGCATTTAGCTTCTCTTCTTTTCACAGCTACTGGTAAGGCCTCCTCAGACAGCCATTTTGCTTTTTTGCATTTCTTTTCCATGGGGATGGTCTTGATCCCTGTCTCCTGTACAATGCCATGAACCTGAGTCCATAGTTCTTCAGGCACTCTTTCTATCAGATCTAATCCCTTAAATCTATTTGTCACTTCCACTGCATAATCATAAGGGATTTGATTCATACGTGAATCGTCTGGTGGTTTTCCCTACTATCTTCAATTTAAGTTTGAATTTGGCAATAAGGGGGTCATGAACTGAGCCACAGTCAGCTCCTGGTCTTGTTTTTACTAACTGTATAGAGTTTCTCCATCTTTGGCTGCAAAGAATATAATCAATCGGATTTCAATGTTGACCATCTGGTGATGTCCATGTGTAGAATTTTCTATTATGTTGTTGGAAGGGGGTGTTTGCTATGACCAGTGCATTCTCTTGGGTGTTAGCTTCAAGTTTTGGCAATTATAAAGTTGTTATAAACATTTACATATATAAGTTTCATGGTCATAATTTTTCAATTCAATTGGGTAAATACATAATACTGCAAGTGGTGGATTTTACACCAAGACTATGTTTAGTTTTACAGGAAACTGTCAGTCTGTCTTTCAAATTGACTGTAATATCTTTCATTTCCACAGAGATCCTGTTGCTCCATATTCTTACCATTGTTTAAGATTGTTATATTATTGAATATTAGTTTTTCTTATAGGTGTACAGTGGTATTTTATTATTCTAACATATAATTCCTTATTGGTATCTATTTTTAATATCTTCATCTCTGACTTTTCATGTGTTTTGAATATAAATACTTTATCAATTATTTGATTTGCAAATATTTTCTTTCAGTCTATATTTTTAAAAAGTTCTCTGAATAGTATCTTTTACTTAGCAAAAGTTTTTAATGTATGAGATAAAAGTTTTTAATGAATGAAAGGAAACCGTTTCCTTTCATGGATCATGCTTTTGGTGCTGTAATGAAAAACTCATTTTAATCCCACTGTTACTTGTATTTTATTCTATATTCCTATATAAATTTTATATTTGTCTTTTACATTTATGTCTTTGATTCTCTTTGTGTTAATTTTTGTGAAACATTAAGACCTGTGTTGAGATTCATTATTTTTTGTTGCTTTCTCATATTGATGTTCAGTTCCTATCATTTATTGCAAAATCTACCTTTTCTCCATTGAATTGCTTTTGTTTCTTGGTCAAATATCAGGTGATTATATTTCATAGATCTATTCCTTCATTCTCTGTTCTTTTTCATTGATCTATTTGTGTATTCTTTTATTAATACTATGCTGACTTGATTATTAAACTTTTGTAGAGTTAGTCCTCCAAATTTGTTCTTCTGTTTCAGTGATATGTTGGCTATAATGAGTCTTTGCCTTTGCATATAATCATTAGAATCAATTTGTTGATGTTTTCAAAATAAGTTGCTGGAACTATATTGGAACTATATTGAATCTGCAGATATGTGGATAAGAATTGACATCTTACCAAGTTTGTCTTCTTAATATTGAACATGGAATATTTCTGTTTATTTATATCTTCTTTGATTCACTGACAGTTGTATAGTTTTCTTCTTATAGACAATGTGCATATATTGTTAAATTTATTCTTTAATATTTCATTCTGTGGGTGCTTATCAAATAAGTCTTATTATCTGATCTTTACAATATTAAATACTATAACTAATTCAAATAACACCAAAAATAGGATACAGAAAACTGAAAGGTACAGAAGGGTACACATCTCTATGCGTACGTCCTTCCTTCTTTTAAGTGGTACTCTGGTCCAGATTTTATGTATAAGCTTCTAGGTGGTTCATGCAGGGTATTACTTAGCCAATAGAAGCTATTTAGGTCATAGATGATCAGTTTTATACTCCAGTGATTATATACATTATGAACATTTTCCATAGTTCCACGCCTCATATGTCAATAAGTTCCAAGTTTGTTTGCTATAAACAATCTAGACACCAGGTGAATCATGCTGAAAATAATTCATAGGTAAGGGTGGTTTCCTTGCATCTTTCTGTTAGTTATTATTATCAATAGGAGGTTTGACCTTATGTACTTTTACCCTACTTTCCCCGGGGGAAGGGAGTTTGTATTTCAAGCCAATTTCTTCCTTTACTGGGCTTTGTGTGCGAGACTTTGGAGACTGGGGATATGAAGAAGAAAAAGGTAGCAAGATCTTCTGAAAAAAAAGTTTAAGGTTTCAATAAGTATGAGGATTACCTGGTGTTAGAATATTTCTTTTATTAAAGGAGATATTATTATTATTTTTCTACATTATACATGTTGATGGTACTGACCACTATTAATAGCACAACAGACCTCTTTTATTTTCCAGGAATATTGATTAACCATGGTATAATGAATGAATTACAGATTTGGGGTTAAAAGAAGTCTCCCCTACTGCTTTCTAAAAGCTTTATTAATCTGGTGTTTTCTGACTGTATGAACCTAACTCAGACAATGTTTTGTTATTTCACTTATGAAGTGGACAATATAATGCCTCCTTTGCAGGATTGTTTCATGAATTAGAGATGATGTAAAAAAAAACAGAACAAGTCTGAATATGTCGGACATTGCCGGAGTCCAGCTCCAGCAGCCATAGAATCAGCCTGAAGGGGTGAGCGGTGTTGGCAGATGATGATGTGGCCTCTGACTCATAGTATGGAAATACATCAGCGGAATATGATGTAGTCTCTGATTTATAGTATGGAACTACATGTTTATTTCAAGCTTCAGGTTCTCTTTTATACTTTGACAAAAGCATTAGATCAGAGGTTTTTCGTTTCCCCCACCCAGATTTACTGTACTTAACTTCTGATTACATTGTAACTCATGCTACATTCCTCAGTTTATTTCTTATATTTCTAAATCCTGTTTGCCCCTAGCATCTTAAGATCACTATCTCCTAAAAAGGTTTCTCAGATCAGATCAGATCAGTCCTCAGTCATGTCCGACTCTTTGCGACCCCATGAATCGCAGCACGCCAGGCCTCCCTATCCATCACCAACTCCCGGAGTTCACTCAGACTCACGTCCATCGAGTCAGTGATGCCATCCAGCCATCTCATCCTCTGTCGTCCCCTTCTCCTCTTGCCCCCGATCCCTCCAAGCATCAGAGTCTTTTCCAATGAGTCAACTCTTTGCATGAGGTGACCAAAGTACTGGAGTCTCAGCTTTAGCATCATTCCTTCCAAAGAAATCCCAGGGCTGATCTCCTTCAGGATGGACTGATTGGATCTCCTTGCAGTCCAAGGGACTCTCAAGAGTCTTCTCCAACACCACAGTTCACAAGCATCAAATCTTCGGCGCTCAGCCTTCTTCACAGTCCAACTCTCACATCCATACATGACCATGGGAAAAACCATAGCCTTGACTAGATGAACATTTGTTGGCAAAGTAACGCCTCTGCTTTTGAATATTCTATCTAGGTTGGTCATAACTTTCCATCCAAGGAGTAAGCACTTTGAAGTTCATGGCTGCAGTCACCATCTGCAGTGATTTTGGAGCCCCCAAAAATAAAGTCTGACACTGTTTCCACTGTTTCCCCATCTCTTTCCCATGAAGTGATGGGACTGGATGCCATGATCTTCATTTTCTGAATGTCGAGCTTTAAGCCAACTTTTTCACTCTCCACTTTCACTTTCATCAAGAGGCTTTTTAGTTCCTCTTCACTTTCTGCCATAAGGGTGGTATCATCTGCATATCTGAGGTGATTGATATTTCTCCCGGCAATCTTGATTCCAGCTTATGTTTCTTCCAGTCCAGCGTTTCTCATGATGTATTCTGCATATAAGTTAAATAAACAGGGTGACAATATACAGCCTTGACGAACTCCTTTTCCTATTGGGAACCAGTCTGTTGTCCATGTCCAGTTCTAACTGTTGCTTCCTGACCTGCATACAGATTTCTCAAGAGGCAGATCAGGTGGTCTGGTATTCCCATCTCATGAAGAATTTTCCACAGTTTATTGTTATCCACACAGTCAAAGGCTTTGGCATAGTCAATAAAGCAGAAATAGATGTTTTGCTGGAATTCTCTTGCTGTTTCCATGATCCAGCGGATGTTAGCAATTTTATCTCTGGTTCCTCTGCCTTTTCTAAAACCAGCTTGAACATCAGGAAGTTCATGGTTCACATATTGCTGAAGCCTGGCTTGGAGAATTTTGAGCATTACTTTACTAGCGTGTGAGATGAGTGCAATCGTGCGGTAGTTTGAGCATTCTTTGGCATTGCCTTTCTTTGGGATTGGAATGAAAACGGACCTTTTCCAGTCCTGTGGCCACTGCTGAGTTTTCAAATTTGCTGGCATATTGAGTGCAACACTTTCACAGCATCATCTTTCAGGATTTGGAATAGCTCAACTGGAATTCCATCACCTCCACTAGCTTTGTTCATAGTGATGCTTTCTAAGGCCCACTTGCTTCACATTCCAGGATGTCTGGCTCTAGGTGAGTGACCAGACCATCATGATTATCTTGGTCGTGACGATCTTTTTTGTACAGTTCTTCTGTGTATTCTTGCCATCTCTTCTTAATATCTTCTGCTTCTGTTAGGTCCATACTATTTCTGTCCTTTATCGAGCCCATCTTTGCATGAAGTGTTCCTTTGGTATCTCTGATTTTCTTGAAGAGATCCCTAGTCTTTCCCATTCTCTTGTTTTCCTCTATTTCTTTGCATTGATTGTTGAAGAAGGCTTTCTTATCTCTTCTTGCTATTCTTTGGAACTCTGCATTCAGATGCTTATATATTTCCTTTTCTCCTTTGCTTTTCACTTCTCTTCTTTTCATAGCTATTTGTAAGGCCTCCCCAGACAGCCATTTTGCTTTTTTGCATTTGTCTTCCTTGGGATGGTCTTGATCCCTGTCTCCTATACAATGTCACGAACCTCATTCCATAGTTCATCAGGCACTCTATCTATCAGATCTAGGCCCTTAAATCTATTTCTCACTTCCACTGTATAATCATAAGGGATTTGATTTAGGTCATACCTGAATGGTCTAGTGGTTTTCCCTAGTTTCTTCAATTTAAGTCTGAATTTGGCAATAAGGAGTTAATGGTCTGAGCCACAGTCAGCTCCTGGCCTTGTTTTTGCTGACTGTATAGAGCTTCTCCATCTTTGGCTGCAACGAATATAATCAATCTGATTTCAGTGTTGACCATCTGGTGATGTCCATGTATAGAGTCTTCTCTTGTGTTTTTGGAGGAGGGTGTTTGTTATGACCAGTGCATTTTCTTGGCAAAACTCTTATTAGTCTTTGCCCTGCTTCATTCCATATTCCCAGGCCAAATTTGCTTCTAGCTATTCTTAAATATTCCTAGACCCTAAACTCAGCAATCTTCTTTTGCTATAAATATTTCCCTCACAAACAGGTCTCAGATAACAATCCTGCCCATGGCCTCAAGCTGCAGCCTACATGCTCCTCCTGAGACAATCTTTGTAAAGATCCTTGAAGAAATGTCAATGGTTATTTTATAGATTATTTTCTGGGCTCAACTGTAGAAGGCTTTGTGCTTTCTCATGCTTCTCTCAAGCACCTTAATATTCTTTCCAGCCAACTCAACCAAAGAAAAGAACAAGTCAGAATCACAAAGCCTAACTCCTTCATCCTGGGGCCATGCCTGCGAGATGAGGAGAGGAGTTGGAGGTGTGCCTATATTTTGTCCATAATGCCTAATGCAGCTCCCAACAAGGCATTTTGTTGTTTAGTCACTAAATCGTGTCCACCTCTTGAGACCCCATGTACTGTAGGCCTCCAGGCTCCTCTGTCCATGGGAGTTCCCAGGCAAGAATACTAGAGAGGTTTGCCATTTCTTTCTTCAGGGGATCTTCCTAACCCAGGGGTCAAACCCTTGTCTACAGCTTTGGCAGTTAGATTTTTTTACCACTGTGCCACCAGGGAAGCCCATGTGAGGCATATATCTTATAATTATCCATATTACATTTTCTATTATCTGAATGGAATACAATAAGTGAGTTCTTTTTTTGTTGTTTTTGTTTTTTTGAGTTCTTCTTGTTTAAAACAGTTTAATGGTACAACCAGGTTAACTTTAAAAAGCAATTCCCTAAAAGTTACCCTCCTAAAAATTATTCTACCTTAAAAAAAAAAAAATACAGAAAACTAGATCAGCATAATATTCAAACTGACAGATCAGAGTATTACAAAATATTAAATTAGGAACTGTATTCAATAATTTATCATTGTATAACCAGGGGTTATACTGGTATTCTCAGGTTTTAATAACAGTGGCCTACTATTTGCATAACAGAACTTAAGAATTATTTTGACCAAATACAGAATAATTGGGATAATATCTATGTCCTACCTGTGAATTCTGAGAAAGGAAAAAACAGTCTGTAGAATATTTCACTGTGCAATGGTATAAGTAGCCACTAATTAGAGTATTAAGTTTTATCAATATAGAAATCAAAGTTTTGGACACCTGAGGCTCACATTTCTTTCCATGGATTGCATCTTTCGTCAACAATCATGAAGCTCTTATGGTGATGGTTCTCAGCCCTATATGCACATTAGAATCACTTGAAGGAGCTTTTAAAAATATGATTTCTAGGTCTCTAATCAAGCCAATTAAATCAGAATAGCAGAATGTTACCAAGCTTGAGAATGTTTGAATGCAACCTGGTGACTCTAATGAACAGTCAAGTTTGAGAATCAGTGATCTAGTGGCAAGTTAACTGACAAATAATCTAGTAGTTCTGAAAATAAACAGACAATACTGAAAGATTTATTACTACCTGTGGGAGAATGAATTTTCTCACTACACTCCAATATTTGATCAAAAAACATCAAAATAAGAATTAAAGAAACATAAGTTGGGCTGAGGTCTACAATTTGTAGATCTTATGTTCTATTATATTCCTACTTCAAGGAGAATCTCTACCTCATGAGTTATATTGGAAGGTATGTGATTACTGTCTGGGAGAAATTTGAATAAATGTGCATTTTCTAACATTTGTATTCATTCCAAATTCTTCAAACGTTTTAAGTTGTTAGACTATGCTAGCAAAAATATAAAGATGCTTTCTAGTGGAAATACCCTTAAACTTCAGCCCCATGGTCCTTGGATACTGTCATGTCTATCATTTTGTATGCATGATAGTACACATCACATTAACCAAGGCACATAATTTCGTGAAGAGCTATCACAATATTTGTTTCACTAAGTAAAAACAATGGGTCCCATTGTGGTTTGGAATCATGGTTATGAAACTCTAAGCAACAGAAATAGTGAGCCACAACTAAAGAAAGAAAAGAAGATCTCATTAAAAGCTTTAAAGTTGTAAGAGAAAAAAAAAATCTGATAGTTGACTGTGGAAATGGAGAATTTTCTTCAAAAGGTTGAGTGGCCTTGAAATGTACTTTTTTTGAAAGCAAATTATTTTTATCATTTGAATTACAAATGAAGTTTTGACAAAATTGGACTGATGGAGGCAGTTATTATTAGAGTCTCAAGGTTGAGAAAATTGCTTAATTTCATACTGAAGAGGGAAAGTACCAGCTGATAAATGCAATGTAAGTCAAAATCTTGTACCTATATCTGAATAGGAACAGGTATAGGTTAAAATATGAAAAGGTCTATGTTGAGGTTTACTGAGGCCCATTATTTTTGTATTGTTAACAATTATCTTCAAGGAATTTAAAATATTTGGAAAACATTTAGAAGCAAATGTATGGAAATCCAATGTGTGTTGCCATATATAATATACACAGCAATTCATCAATATTTACAAGCCAGTATTGGTTCAACTACTGATGGAAGGAATTTAATAAATTAGCATTTAGTGTATTGCAAGTCTGTGTCCTTTATGATGAAGATTTACTTCTGTAAAACCATGTTATAATTACATTTTCTAAATATTTGTTTTACTTTTAGCTCTTTAGCAAGTTTATCCCCAAATCTGACATTGTTTTATATAAATGTTAAAAATGTGCATTAAAAAATATGATGATTTAATAATATGCTAACAAAATTACTTAAAAATTACCATAGGAGGAGCATACTTTTATAATTCCTACAAGCAGGCCATAATATCATTCAAGTTTGGAGGGTAAAGCTATAAAAATTAGCCTTTATTCCCTTACTAAAAAAGGAATTTCTTTAAAGGAAAAATATTGATGATTTATAGAACAGAGTATAGGCTGGAAATCCAGGCTAAAATCTAATAGGGAGCATATGAGAAAAGAAATAAAATCATCATGAAGTTCTTAAATAAGATCATCTGGAAATAATGTTATCAGTCTCTGCAACCATTTTAAAACCCAGAATTTGAATTCTAGGGGAGGCTTTGCCTTGATCACCTTATGTACCATCTCCTGATTTGCCCAATAAGGAAGAGATAGTTTCTTTAATCAGAGTGTCAGGATGTTGTTATAAATTTGATGCTCTCATCCAGAAAGAAGTATATCTTCACTCTTGAAGAAAAGTTGGTATACCAAAATTGCAAATATAAAAAGTTTTCCTTGATACCCAGCCTGCATAAAGAGGTACAGCACCAGGCTTCCTCTAAGGTGTATTTTACACTTTTATTTTAAAAAAAAAAGTTAAGCCAAGATGTGAAAGACTGATCTATTACTATAGGTCTCACACTTCCTAACAATTGTATACTAAGAACATCCATATGCCCTTCATAGGTGAGCTTTATTAGAAATGAAACCTGGATGAAATGAGGGCTTTGTTTTCACAGAGCTCCCGATCAGGAAGGATTATAAGTATCACTGAGCTGAGAATCCAATTATCCTAGTTAGTAAACCCATGCTCTTTTTCAGTTGTAGTATTGAAAGCACATTTGATTTTCAATTTTCATTATAATGTGTCAGGTAGAACACTTGTGTCTTTTTGCAAGTTGTAAATACTATAGACAAGACATGTGAGGATAAAACAAAATGGAAACTTGGATCATTTTAATCTTAGAATATTTTACTTGTTTCCATATTTGCAGAATCATCCACGTCCAATTCCACTGATGGTTTTTAAAAGCCAGTTCTTTTATTGCATGGCATATGAAAAATGCACGTTTTTCCACTTGGAATAATGCCAGTTATGATTTGATATGCCTAAATATTATATTATATATTTTCTTTTAATACAATATTTAATTATATTTTTATATGCATGCTAGGTGCATTTGGTTGCTTTCCCAAAAGCCATTTTTCCTTTTCTTTTCTTGCTAACAGATCTCCAATAGGGTTTATAGTAAAGTGCATAGCCCAGAGGGTTGGATTCAGTCTAGTTTAGTTGCTCAGTCATATCTGATTCTTTGCAACCCAATGGACAGCAGCATGCCAAGCTTCCCTGTCCAACACCAACTCCCAGAGCTTACTCAAATTCATGTCCACTGAGTCAGTAATGCCATCCAACCATCTCATCCTCTGTCTTTCCCTTGTCCTCCTGCCTTCAATCTTTCCCAGCATCAGGGCCTTTTCTAAAGAGTCAGCCTTTCTCATTAGATGGCCAAAGTATTGGAGCATCACCTTCAGTGTCAGTCATTCTGTGAATATTCAGGATTGATTTCCTTTACCATTGACTGGTTTGATCTCCTTGCAGTCCAAGGGACCCTCAAGAGTCTTCTCCAACACCACAGCTCAAAAGCTTTGATTCTTCAGGCACTTAGCAGTCTTCATGGTCCAAATCTCACATCCATATGTGACTATTGGAAACACCATAGCTTTGACTATATGGATCTTTGTTAGCAAAGTAATGTCTCTGCTTTTTAATATGGTATCTAGGTTGGTCATAGCTTTTCTTCCAAGGAGTAAGTGTCTTTTAATTTCACAGCTGCAGTCACCATCTGCACTGATTTTGGAGCCCAAGAAAATAAAGTCTGTCACTGTTGGATTATTTCATGGTGAATTCTACAATGACATTCCCATTTTCCTTTTCCAATGATTAGTCTAGAGACAGACATATGACAGAGTTCTGGCTAATGATATAGGAAATATCTGTTTAAGACTTATGGGCATCAATTCTTTCCCTGAAAAAGGCGAGTAGATTAAGAATGCTGCCTTTGTGTGTGTGTGAGTGTGTGTGTGTGTGTGTGTGTGTGTGGTATCGTGTAAGATTGTAATACTTTAGATTCTACAATATGCTACACTACATTGAGACCATGAGGAAAAGCCAAGAGATACTCAGAGTAGTCCCTGCTGCTAGCTTTCTAAAAATGTGAAATACATATCAGAGCAAGTTATGTGTTCTTTTAGCTGCAGTGAAAAATAATTCTGATATATAAGCGATTTAAAAAATGGCTTATTTTCCATTTAGCAAGTGATAAAGTTCATCTTAAATGATTTAAGAAAAATACATTCTGTTGAATAAAATTCAAAATGATTTACAATATCATGTTTAAAAATTTGGATTAAATGAAATTCTTTAAATATGTTGAAATGCATCTTGTAGTTATATGAAACATGCTAAAAATAGTAAGTGTACTGTAATTTTATCATATTTGTTGTGGTAGATTGTTTCTAGGCTGATGTTTACAAGAACTCCCAAAGTACATACTTTAGGAAGCATTTTATTTCAAATACATTTTAAAAAATCTTATGGATTGTCTTTAAAATTTACCATTTACCATGACATGTTTATAATTCTCTTTTTACCATTGGTTTTGACTTACTCAAAACATTGCCATACTTGATCTATCTCAAAATTATAACAATTAGAGAAGAAAGAGCAAAACTAGTCATGTACACTAATGCTTAATGGTGTATAAAACCTCTCAAAGTGTATTTCATTTTCATGATGAAAATAAATAATATCAACACAAAGTGTGAACACCCAACTCTTGACAAATGCATGAATCTCTGCCAACCTATAGAAATTGGACCAAATTCTTTTGTGGTGCAAAAAAAATCATAATGGGACTTAAGAAAATGTTCTTTTGAATGGCATCAGAATCATGGAAACATGAGTTTTTTTCCTCTACCCTTCAATTAATTCACATCTAATAACATCTGTGTCAAAAACAGAACAAAACACCTCTGCACAGCATATCAGGATACCTGAAAGATCTACCCATCTGTGCTTTTGCAATTTATGAATTGGACCATGGAGGGGGCTGCTAAGCATGGGATGTGGTGGTGAAACTGCCAGTGGCAGAGGTGGCACTGGGACAGTGTGACCTTTCTGGCAGAGGAGGTAGATGGTTTGACCACATGTAACCGAGCAGAAGGCACTCATTACTCTTTCTAAGGAGAGACCACAGTGACTGTGAGGAGGAAAAGGACCTAAGTAGACCAAGAAAAATGAAGGCAAGTTTTTCCTTCTGTCTGCCCCATGAGTTTGGCATGAGAACTGCCCACAGACCTCTGGGACCACCACCTCTCCCTCTGAATTGAGACATGAGTTTGAGCAAACTCTGAGCAAATTCATGAGTTTGAGCTTTGGACATGAGTTGGAGTAAACTCTGGGAGATGGTGAAGGACAGGGAAGCCTGGTATGCTGCAGTCCATGGGTTCCCAAAGAGTTGGACATGAATGAGAGACTGAACAACAAATACTTTTTTGAGATTTTTGCTGAACAACACTTTAAAGACTTAAATAAAATGTAAACACTATAGTCAGATTGAATGTTCTTCATAAAGTTTAATAACCTAAAACTCTTCTACTTCTTAGCCCCAGAGTCTTCTGACAGTAACAGACCAAGACACTTTTTGTGACTCTAATTTCAGTCAGGCCAGTAGTTTTTTTGCAAGGAGGCCAAAATGGCCAATATTATCTGAATTTATCAGATATTGGGTGTTGTTTTTGTTGTTTAGTTGCTAAGTCATGTCCAACTCTTTTGTGATCCCATGGACTGTAGCCTGCCAGACTCCTCTAACCAGGCAAGACTACTAGAGTGGACTGCCATTTCTTACTCCAAGGGAATCTTCCCAACCCAGGGATCAAACCTGTGTCTCCTGCATTGGCAGGTGGATTCTTTACCACAGAGGAGCCATCAGAGAAGATCATTGGGTGTTATAGAGATATAATTAAATATTTTTTGATACTTTGAGCTTTGGTAATCAACTTTACTTTTTATTTTAGAAGCCTATTTCTTCATGATGTCTTAAATGTATATATCAATGTAAGTACAATGTGTGTGTGTGTGTGTGTGTGTGTGTGTGTGTGTGTGTGTGCTCAGTCATGTCTGACTTTTTGTGGCCTCATGGACTGTAGCCTGTCAGGCTCCTCTGCTGCATGAATTTTCCAGGCAAGGATACTGGAGTAGGGGGGAGCCATTTCCTACTACAGGGTATCTTCCTGATCCAGGGATTGAACTCACGTCTCTTGTGTCTCCTGCATTGGCAGGATTCTTTACCACTAATGGCCCCTGAGAAGCCCATAAATACAAAGTATGGTTGACTTTAAAAAACTTTTTAGTCATGAAACAAAGAGGTTGTGATGTCCATGTCATGTTTATAAACAAATTGATTACAAGGTTTTCTTTCTGTTTACCTGTTTGTCTATTATATCTATGATGTGTCTATCTATTCAATATATACTTGAGTTCTAACTATGTGCCAGAACTGTTTATAATAAAACACCAAGCAACACAAATCTCTCTTCTCATAAAGCATTCATTCTAGTATGGAACACAGATAAGAAATAAATGTTGGGTATTGATAAATGTTATAAAGCTAAACTGTTCAATATGGGAGCCACACAGAAATTCATGAAAACTAATGAGAATGAAACATTAGGTTCCTGTGTCATACTGGTCACATTTAAAATGTTCAATATTCACACATGACTTTTGCCTATTCATTTGGATAAACTGGACATAGAATATTTTGTCAGCATAAAAATTTCAATTGGAGAGGTCTTCAAGTATTAAAAAGCAAAGTTAAAGCATGGAGTTAGTATAGAGGGTAAAGAAATCATGGTATCACATTTGTTAGGTGATGGTAGTAGTGGGGCAGTTCAGGGACATCCTCTCTCAGGACCTGACATTTGATAAAATTACCGACTCTACTGAGAGAGTGAGTATTTGGAAGAAGGGCTCTACAGTCAAAAAGTTCTCTCTGCATCCTTCTTAGTAATTATGAAAGTACATATTTGTAATTTTTCAAAAACAATTTTAATAGTTGTCATCAACTATCTTAACTAATTCTTAAAAATTCCTTGGAGACATTATATAATATTTTCAACTTCAAAACTGATTGAATTACAATGTGAATATTTTGGTTTTTTAATTTCAGCTTTATTATTATTCCAGTTTAGAAATTTTTATACTCATAAAAGATGTATCAGACCAAATAAATTTATATATCCAAAGGATAATGTGAAACTATTCCGAATTTCTCAAGTTTTTCCATTGTGTGTCTTTATATTTAGAATGATGCATTTCTTTACTTTTACTCATTTTAAGAGATTGTAAATATGTTGGTTTATTTATGGCAAGAAGTTGATATATATTTGGGACCATGTCATTAACTTCATGAATTATTCTAGAAGAATTTTAATAGAAACAGGGGAAAAGCATGGTTAACATCAAGGCATGCATCAGAAGAAGCGTCAGGGATAATGACAAGTTAAAAGGAATCAAAAAAAGTCAATTTCAGAGATGGTAGAAAAAGATACTATTGTTAACATTATCGTGGAACTTAGGGGAAAAAAATTGAGTGTTTGAAAAAAAATATGATGAACAGATTCTCCTCATTGGTTTTAAACAACAGACTATCTCTAAGTAGATTTATGTTTTAAAGCATTTTGTGTGTATGTATGTGTGAATCACTTAAAATAGTCCAATGGGACTACATATACTAAACCAAAATGCTTGATAAGACTTTTTCTGAAGTGACTAGTCATTATCTACACACTGTCTGCTTACTTAAAATTTGTTTGCTGGAATTAAGTTTACAGAACTAACCTTAAGTTTTAATTTAAAACAAATAATCAAGTGTATTCATCTTGACAACTTAAAATTTAATTATAGCAACATATTTGAAGTTTATTAAATTTAAATTTCACTTAGATAATTTCTTCATAGATTTTTTTTCACTGGCATGAGAAAGAGAAATAGATTTTGGCAGAATCTTTAGCTCATTAGGGTAAGTCAGTGTTATTTAGAATCACTGACTATGACTATGCAGTCACAGAGTTCTTTCCTTTTGGATAGGCTGTTACCTCCTTCCCATGTTAATAATTTATTTCTACTTCTGTTATATTCTAATCAAATGATGTAAAATAGCTTTTACTTCCATTTTATTTGAGATGCCATCCAAACTTTGTTATTGAAAAGAGATTAAATTTATATCTTATACATTTTAAAGTCCACCTAAATATTTTATACACATTGGGCTAGTTCATGAGAGTCTTAAGTGAACATGGTGCCTTTCACATACTTTAGGAAATATATCTGTTGCCTTTTTGGGAGTTGCTTGCTTAATAAACATTTCAATTCAACACGTTTTGTTCAGCATTTACTCAAATCAAAAAGGTGGTGTCTTGCATAAATATAAGATATACATATTTTCTATTTTCATGTCTTTGGGACATAAAGGGAATTATAGGGTTGCTGGGGAATATAGAGAAGATGGTTCATGTCCAGGGGATAGATCATGGCTGAAATGGGAGTTCACATGGCTTAAAGATTAGTAGATACTATAGGTGGAGTTTAGAAGGGAAGTGGTTCTCAGACAAACTTATTGCTATTTTAAGTGAATTTTAAGATTTTTGTGAGAGACTTTACAATTACCTGTAAAACTGCCCTCCCTCTTATTTTATTTATTTATTTATTTTTTACTACATAACCGAGAGCTGTTAAACAGAGAAATACTATTGGCTTCCCAGATGGCGCTAATGATAAAGAACCAGCCTGCCAGTGCAGGAGATGTAAGAGACATGAGTTTGAACCCTGGGTCAGGAAGATCCCTTAGAGAAGTAAATGGCAACCCACTCTGGTATTCTTGCCTGGAGAATCCCATGGACAGAGGAACTTGGTGAGGTATATAGTTCATGGGGTCGCAAAGAGTCAGATAGGACTGAAGTGACTTAGCACACACAAGCACCTTGTTATCCCTCAGCATCTAAAAGAATACTTACCATGGATTGGATTTTGAATAAATTTTGATTAATTAATAAATACATTAATAAATAAGTGGTTTAATAGGTAAATAAATAGATATCACTATCCCAGAATTATATAAATCAAGTCTATATGACACTAGATATATGAATGTATATTCATGTTTTTAGTACTGCAATGAAAAGTCTTCCATTCTGGATGTTGGGCAATGAAAAATGACTTATTTTTTGCTTTGTTTGTTTAATTAAAGTATAAGTGTTTAAAATATTATATTAGTCCCAGGTGTACAATATAATAATTCAAGATTATTATAGACCATACTCCATTTAAAGTTATTACAAAATAATGACTGTATTACAAAATAATACGTGTGAAATACATTTATTATTTCTCATTATTTATTTTATACATGGTCATTTGTGTTTCTTAATCCCATATCTCTACTCTTGCTCCTCCCTCAACTGTCCTCATTCCCCACTGATAACCACTAATTTTGTACTCTATATCTGTGAGATGGTTTCTGTTTTGTTATATACACAGTTGTTTATTTGCTAAGTCCTGTCTGACTCTTTTGCAACCACATGGATTGTAGCCCACCAGACTTCGCTGTTCATGGAACGTCCTAGGCAAGAATACTGGAGTGGGTTGCTATTTCCTTCTCCAGGGGATCTTCCCCACCCAGGGATCAAACCTGCATCTCCGTATATACTGGTCTCAAAGGGGATCAGTGCTGGAGCAAGAGGGGCTTGTGTGGGTACCCTGTAAGGGTTGGAACATGGTATCAGAGGTCTGGACTGCCTCTGATGTGCCACCTGTGTAATCACCAGTAATGGCTGCCCCTACCTGCTCAGACATTGCTTAGGGTTTGAGTTCTCACAGTATCCTATGGCTGTGCTTTTTCCTTGGTTGTGGCAGCCCTCTCTCCAGTGCAAGGCAAATGATACCAGATTATTTGCTCTGCTCAGACTGGGGCTTGTGCCAGGATGGTTTGGGAAACCATCAGCTAGCTGCACAATTTCAGTCACCCTCTCTGCTCTTTTTCAAGGGCAAGCTAGCATTTGTGCACAACTCACAAGCAGAATCCAGGCTTTCCTAGCTCTCCTATTACTCCCACTAGCCCTCCATCCTTAGGGACTCATCTTCCTTTTGTTGACCCCCAGGACTGGGGCACACAACATATGCATGTAACTGTTCCTCCCCAGAGAAGATCTCTCCGTGTGATATCATCTTTCCCATGAGCCCCCTCCCAGGGGCCTAGATTCTGATCTGATAATTCTCTTCCCTTCCTACCCAATTCACATGTATTTTTCTTATAGCCTTGGATGTACAGGAGTCTTTCTGCTGGTCTTCAGTTAGTTTTCAATGAAAATTTTTCCACATGTATAGTAGGTGTATTTTTGATGTGTTCATGGGGGAAGATGAGTTCTGTCCTATTCTGTCAGCTCAGTTTGAGTCTCCAGAATGACTTGTTTTTAGCTAATTAGATTCTAAGTTTCAACACTTTCTTATATAAATTTGTGAGCTCTGAATGCTACAAATTATCTAATGAGAATGATGGAAAACTAGGACACCAATATAAAACACTGGTTACTAACTTAACCTACAGCCATAGTTTCTAATTTCTTTAGATTATAACTGTTTACCAAATATTCTTTTTTTTTTCTACTCTACCTTTATACATGACCACAAAGAATTCCTAGGTTAATTACCTTCTCACTTTCTTATTGTATTTTTACTTACTACTCTCTTCTGTGAACTTCCTTGAGACAAGCATCTACCCTAATATAAAAGAGTGGAGTATTTTTTAAATATTCAGACAAATGAAGATATGAGTTCTAAAGCCACATTCATTAAGTTATTACATTGGCTTAGAACCCAATTGGATTATCTGCATATATTAAGTTTCATAATACTCCTTTCATTTCTGTGAGTAAGAACCCTATCACTCTAGTTCATATTCCTTTAGGCACAGTACTCCATCAGGAGTAAACATAGCTTTTAGCCAGTCCAATCATATGAAATCTTATGACTATCACTGAATCTTCAGGAATAGGGCGTCTCTCTCCAGCACCGGGAGTCTTGAAGAGATTGTTAATTGTTTTTGCTATATGAACTATATCTTAGAAAGTTTAGTCGCTCAGTCATGTCCAACTCTTTGTGACCCCATGGACTGCATTTAGCCTACCAAGTTCCTCCATTCATGGGATTTTCCAGGCAAGAATACTGGAAAATTAAAGTGAAAATTAACTCACTCAGTCGTGTCTGACTCTTTGTGACTGTCCATGGGATTCTCCAGGCAAGAATACTGGAGTGGATTGCCATTTCCTTCTCCAGGAGATCTTCCCGACCCAGGGATCAAACCCGGGCCTCCCGCATTGCAGGCAGACACTTTAACCTCTGAGCCACCTGGGAAGCCCATGTATCTTAAGTGGGTAATATTAGATTTTGGAATAAATTTAGAAGAAGGCAGACTTTAAGAAGGAAAAGGAGAAATGTCTAGGGCCTTGTGAAATTATTTGAGTCCCTGCAGAAAGCTGCATTTTAAGTCAGTCTACCAGACCCTATTCCGTTTGGGGGATGAATAAGTCTCCTATATTCTGTATTCTTAAGTCACTCTGGGGTGAGTTTTGTTTTGTTTATAAAAAGTCTGGAGCAAATTGATAAAAACATTAAGTGCAGAAATCTTATCTAATCCCAGGTCATCTAACCACTAATTCCATGCTCTGTCCACTGCCCCACACTGCAATTTCAGTCTCTTCATTGCTGATGCTGTATACCTGACTCCAAGTTGCTTTATTCCTTTTCTAAATCCTGCTATTCTTATATATGTCCCCACCACCAAAAGCTTCCATATGTCTTCCTATTTTTTGCTATTACTGCTTTGTTTTGTGTGTATAGAAATTTTCTGCTCAATTTATGACTGAAAATTTAGTTTTCACATTGATATCTGAGTATCTTTCTCTTTTTTTACCATACACTCCCTGGAATGACTTGCTGTCAGGGCTCCAGACTCTTGACTGTCTTCCTAGTGCTTCCCATTGCCATGTTTCAAATATTGACTACTGTGCATTCCTATTGCCTGTCTTAGTTTTCATATTTTTGGTTCAGTATTGTATCAAGAAATGTCTCATATGGTTTTATGTTGTTGTTCTTCAGTTGCTAAGTCATATCTGACTCTTTGTGACCCCATGGACTACAACATATCTTCCAGTGTCATCTTTTTGCCTTTTCATACTGTTCATGGGGTTTTTTCTCGTGGGAAGAATGGGAGGGCCTTGCCATTCCCTCCTCCAGTGAACTGCATTTTGTTAGAACTCTTCACTATAACTCATCCATCTTGGGTGGCCCTGTACAGCATGGCTCATAGCTTCATTGATTTACACAAGCCCCTTCACCAAGACAAGGTTGTGACACATGAAAGGGCATATGGTATTATACTAAAATGTCAACTTGATCACCATTCCTGTAAAATTCTATTTACCCTTGGCTTCATGATAATTCTATGCATGTATGTGTGTGCTAAGTCACTTCAGTCGTGTCTGACTCTTTGCAACCCTATGGACTGTAGCCTACCAGGCATCTCTGTCCATGAGATTCTCCAGGCAAGAATACTGGATTGGGTTGCCATGCCCTTCTCCAGGGGATCTTCCCTACCCAGGGATCTAATCTGCATCTTCTAGGTCTCCTGCATTGGCAGGTGGGTTCTTTTTCACTAGTATCACCTGGGAAGCCCTGATAACGCTATATCCTCAACTATAATTTCCATCCTTTCAGTCACTATAAATCAGTTCACAACAGAGTCCTTTGCTGCTGAGGCTTTGTTATTCAAAATACTGAGCTTAAATAAAAGCCATCAGCTTTAAATCAACAATTCAATTGACCCTATAGTTCATCCTCCAGCTGGAGAAAAATACATTAAATTGTCTGATGAGCTTCCTGGTGTCAAGGTGGTCAATTAGGACAATAAGCCAAACTGAAAACAACAGTCAAGCTTTTATTCACCTACTGTGATTGTGAAAGGAAGAGGCCAAAGAGCAAGGCACCACCTCCCCAGTTTTCCTTTTCCCCCCAAGGAATGGCAGCAGGTGAGGATCAGTTGAATACAGTGTACAAGGAATGACATCACTGCTAAGGATCCCAAACAAAAGCTCCTGCCCTTTTATGGACTCAGGCGACAAAGGAAGGGACAGGGAAAGAGGAAATGAGTGGAAAAATACAGAAAGTGGATTTAAGTGACTCAGCCTACCTAAGATTTCTGGATGGATATCTTTACGCATCAACCCCTATTGATAGTAAAAGCATAATAAAATTATTATATTTTAGAAGAAAATAGGAAACAAATCTAATGCATGACAAGTGAGTTCATTATTTTAAAGCCATAGGATAGACAATTTGAAAAGCTCATTATTCTAATTAGTCATCACGTATCTATGGAAACATTTATCTATTAGAACTCAAAATAAAGAATGAGATCCTCAATTATCTATTAATATTCAGAATCAGCCCACAGGATAAGCCTAAATCTACACATACACAATGACTTTCATACTGTGAATATGTAAATGGTGGTCAGTGCTCCCCTTAAGGAAAAGAATAGAATGTGAATTTCATTTGGATGCTCCAATACTTAATTATAATTTTAGAAATGGAAAGCATTTCTTTTAAGTAATCATATTTGCCACTCTTAGATTATTTGAAAGATTGGAATTTATATGTGTAATGTACAATCCTAACAAAATTTTTAAATAAAATCTCACTTTCTATTATATCTGGCTAGTATTTAATATCTGATATACTAGCATGCGGGCATGTGCTCTAAGTTATGTCTGACTCTTTGAGACCTTATGGACTGTAGCCTGCCAGGCTTTTCTATCCACTGGGGATTCTCCAGGCAAGAATACTGGAGTGGGTTGCCATGCTGTCCTCCAGGAGAGCATCCAGACCCAGGGATTGAACCTGCATCTCTTACATCTGCACATTGGCAGGCAGCTTCTTTACCACTAGTGCCACTGCAGGAACGTATGATAATTAACAGTAGCAATAAAAAGTCATGTCTACTATTTGTTGTCCACTTCATACAGATTGGGTCTCTAAGGCTCATAAAAGCATAAAGTTTTCATTATTATAGATAAAAAATATGAAAAGAAGTATATGAATTTCAGAATATTACAAAGATGGTAATTAATATATGGGAGTTCACAATGGGTTTCACTAAATAACACTAAATAACTTCTTAATACTAAATCAAATAGGTAATTGTATAGTACATATGTTAGATCTTGTCATCAATCAACAACCTGTCATTTGGTGCAGTTGCCAAACTCCCATAACTTTATGGCAAATAGAAGGGAACAAAGTGGAAGCAATGACAGATTTTCTTTTATTGGACTCCAGAATCGCTGTGGACAGTGACTGCAGCCATGAAATTGAAAAATGCTTGTTCCTTTGAAGAAAAACTATGACAAAACCAGACAGTGTATTAAAAAACAGAGATATCACATTGCTGATAAAGGTGCATATAGTCAAAGCTATGGTTTTTCCTGACCTGCATACAGATTTCTCAAGAGGCAGGTCTGGTGGTCTGGTATTCCCATCTCTTGAAGAATTCTCTACTGTTGATTGTGATCCACAATGTCAAAGGCTTTGCAATAGTCAGTAAAGCAGAAATACCCAATTTTCTGGAACTCTCTTGCTTTTTAGATGATCCAGCAGATGTTGGCAATTTGATCTCTGGTTCCTCTGCCTTTTCTAAAACCAGCTTGAACATCTGGAAGCTCATGGTTCACATATTGATGAAGCCTGGCTTGGAGAATTTTGAGCATTACTTTACTAGCGTGTGAGATGAGTGCAATCGTGCAGTAGTTTGAGCATTCTTTGGCATTGCCTTTCTTTGGGATTGGAATGAAAACTGACATTTTCCAGTCCTGTGGCCACTCCTGAGTTTTCCAAATTTGCTGCCCTATTGAGTGCACCACTTTCACAGCATCATCTTTCAGGATTTGAAATAGCTCAACTGGAATTCCATTACCTCCACTAGCTTTGTTTGTAGTGATGCTTTCTAAGGCCTACTTGACTTCACATTCCAGGATGTCTGGCTCTAGGTGAGTGATCCCACCATCGTGATTATCTGGGTTGTTAAGCTCTTTTTTATACACTTCTTCTGTGTATTCTTGCCACCTCTTCTTAATACCTTCTGCTTCTGTTAGGTCCATACCATTTCTGTCCTTTATTGAGCCCATCTTTTCTTGAGAAATCTGTATGCAGGTCAGGAAGCAACAGTTAGAACTGGACATTGAACAACAGACTGGTTCCGAATAGGGAAAGAAGTATGTCAAGGCTGTATATTTTCACATTGTTTAACTTATATGCAGAGTACATCATGAGAAACTCTGGGCTGGATGAAGCACAAGCTGCAATCAAGATTTCCAGGAGAAATATCAATAACCTCAGTAAGCAGATGACACCACCCTTATGGCAGAAAGTGAAGAGGAACTAGAGAGCCTCCTGATGAAAGTGAAAGAGGAGGGTGAAAAAGTTGGCTTAAAACTCAACATTCAGAAAACGAAGATCGTGGCATCCAGTCCCATCACTTCATGGCAAAAAGATGGAGAAACAGTGGATACAGTGGCAGACTTTATATTGGGGGGCTCCAAATTCACTGCAGATGGTGACTGTAGCCATGAGATTAAAAGATGCTTACTCCTTGGAAGAAAAGTTATGACCAACCTAGACAGCGTATTAAAAAGCAGAGACATTATTTTGCCAACAAAGGTTCATCTAGTTATGGTTTTTCCAGTAGTCATGTATGGATGTGAGAATTGGATTATAAAGAAAGCTGAGTGCCGAACAACTGATGCTTTTGACCTGTGGTGTTGTTGAAGACTCTTGAGAGTCCCTTGGACTGCAAGGAAATCCAACCAGTCCATCCTAAATGAAATCAGTCCTGAATGTTCATTGGAAGGTCTGATGCTGAAGCTGAAACTCCAATACTTCAGCCACTGCTGCAAAGAGCTGACTCATTTGAAAAGACCCTGATGCTGGGAAAGATTGAAGGTGAGAGAAGGGGACAACAGATGGTTGGATGGTATTACTGACTCAATGGACATGAGTTTAAGTAGACTCCGGGACTGGTGATGGACAGGGGGGCCTGGTGTGCTGCAGTTCATAGGGTTGCTAAGAGTCAGACATGACTGAATGACTCAGCTGAACTGAACTGATGGTTTTTCCAGTAGTCATGAATGGAAGTGCAAGTTGGGCTATGGAGACTGAGTTCAGAAGAATTGATGCTTTTGAATTATGGTGCTGGAGAAGACTCCTGATAGTCCCTTGGACTGCAATGAGATCAAATCATTCAATCCTAAAGGAAATCAACCCTGAACATTCATTTAAAGAACTGATGCTAAAACTCCAATACTTTGGCTATCTGATGCGAAGAGCTGACCTATTGGAAAAGACCCTAATGCTGGGAAAGATTGAAGGCAAAAGGAGAAGAGGGTGGCAGAGGATAAAATAGTTACATAGCATCACTGACACAAAGGACATAAATTTGAGCAAACTTTGGGAGATAGTGGAGTACAGAGGAACTTGGCATACTGCAGTCCATGGGGTTGCAAAGATTCAGACATGATTTACCAACTGAATGACAGTTGCCCAAATATAAGAAAGATATATACATCATCAAAATAGTAATGATACCATAGGATGTAAGCTTTAAAAATTATCAATAATCAAAAAATAATGACAAGTTTATTTGAATTAAATGTGAGTCCTAAGCACACTTAAACTTGACTTAATACAAATGTTTTTTTGAATATTGAAGGAAAAAAAAAATGCTAGCCCTTAGAGGAGCCATAGAAGTAATGTAAATTAAATTGTTTAATTCGGCTGAGTATGACAGTTGTGATTGAAGAAAAAGTACACAAACATTTCAATAAACAGAAAAAAAGACTTCTAATAAAATTTGACATACACTCAAATTAAAGTTTCATAAGCCCTTTTAAAATCTATTAAAATTATTTAAGACAAATAAAATCCTAAATATTAGAAATATATATATTTTTTAATCAGCAACAATATAAGAATCTTGCCATAACTACTTTAATTTAACATCTTTTTGAGAATGTAGATGTAGCCAGCACAATAAAATAAGAGAAGAAACTAGCAATTTAAGAATTTTAAAAATATTATTGTTTTACAAATAATGTTTTATTTAAACATTTATATATAAAACAGTTATTAGAAAATATATCAGAAATTTATTAGACATTTTAGAAAAGATGGAAATTATAAAATTAAAAGAATATGATTAATATACAAAATTAATCACTTTTTACTACACCAATAAGAGACATGTAGAAAAGATAATTGAAAAGAAATTATATATAGCAGAATCCAAGGTCTCATAATCAATGTAACAAAAAATAGGTGGGATCTTTACAGGAAAAATCCTAAAACATTTTAAGTGAGCCAAAGAAAATTAAATAAATGTATAGACAGAAAAAACGAATTTTATGAAGTTCTCTAGTCTTTATAAATTAATATATATAATTTAGAAAAATTATATATTGGATTCAAGAAAAATCCAATCAGAATCACAACTTGCATTTTATGAAATTTGTTAAACTGATTCTAAAGTTTATATGGGAGAACCAAAGGCCAAGAAAAGCAAGAACAAAAAAAATCTGAATAATTCCAAAACCTCTACAGTTAAAATGTTTGTGTATTCTTTAAGATATCTTTCCCTATTCCTAAAATTAAAATATATTTCTTAAGTAGTACCAGTAGAGTTTGCTATTTAAACTAATCATTATAATAGTTTTAAAATTAAGAATTTCTCTTCCTAAAAAAGTTAATTAATAACCAGAGTAATGCAAATAAAGAAAGGAAAAGTTACCATTCTAATCTCATTGCTTCATTGTTGCATCATAAAGTTGAACATTCACTTATCCTTTGACTTAGTAGTTGGCAACATCAGTATATAAGTACGATTAATTGTTACATCTACCCCCTGGGAGATATTTACCACAGCATTTATAAAAATGCTATGAAAAATAACTTAGTGAAAAATGAGGAAACAATCCAAATTCCCTATGACAAGACAGTGAAAGAATAAACTAGGATGCTAATACAAATTTAAATGATGCACAGTGTTGCTTACTAATGCATGAGCTCAAAAAGGCAATAGATGAAAATAAATTGACCCCAATTATGCAATTAATAATGTCCCTTTTACAGAGTTAAAATAATAAAAATTAAATATATCTCTATTTACCCATATTCACTTATCATATATATATATATATATATATATAGTTGAGATAAAATATCTGAAAGGAAAGGGAGAAAATAATAAGTAAAAAATTGAGGGGCTTAGCTAATTTGGACGGAAGGAGGTAGAGCATGGGGTAAGGGAGTCACAAATGGGTAGCTGAAGTTATGGAGAGGATAGTGATTTTGTGGAACATATTGTTTTATCATCAAGAAGGAAAGATAGAAAGAGAGGAGGGAGAGATGAAGGAAACAGGGACAAACAAGCAATGTCTTGTGTGTGCATGATAAAAATATACTGCTAGGATTATAATTACTCTGTTTACATGAAAACCTCATGTTCAAGTATATAGGAAACTTTTGTGAGTAGTTGATATACTTACAAAGAAATGTTGAAATATTTGAGAATTTTCAAAATAATAGAAAACATATTTCACTCATTGTTTGAATGTAAATTCAATGAGGATCTATGGTATAAGTCGGGCTTCCCCCATGGCCCAGTGGTAAAGAATTAGACTGGCAATGCAGGAGACTCAAGAGATGTGGGTTCCATTCAAGGATTGCAAAGATCCCCTGGAGAAGAAAATGGCAACTCACTCCAGTATTCTTGATTGCAATATTCCATGGACAGAGGAGCTTGGGGGCTACAGTTCACGGGATCACAAAGAGTCAGATGTGACTGAGCACAAATCCATGTTGTGAGCCAGGCAGCATGTTAGATACTGAAGAAACTGCCTTGGATAGTTTAACCATGATCTTTGCCTTTATGAAAATGTGCCCATGGTTTCCATAGCTTTTAAAATATACTACAGAGAATTTAGAGATCATTTTCATTTTCCAGTTGAGACTTCTGATGTTAAAGTTGCCTGAGATGGTATAGGGTGGAGCAATGTGGATCTACTAGGCTTAAATGAATTATCCATATATACTTAACATCCTTTTAATCCTCTTTCCCCAAATTTGAACAAATTGTTTTAGGGTTATTATCTCTTTTGTAATAAAAATTAATTTTTAAAATATAATTCACTTTCTGCCAAATTAGGTACACTACATCTATGATCTAGTGGATTTAGAACTTTAGGATGTTTTACATTATTGTTAGTGAATAACTGATAAAATTTATGAATGCTCTTATTGAATGAAATATTATTTCTTTTTATTTTCAGGTGGTAAATAATTTATAGTAAGAAGCAGTAGGATTGTATAGTTAACTCTCATTTTTATTTTATACATATTGATTGATATGTTTTTTTATATTTGTATCTAATACAGTTGAGAGACACTGTTCTGTGTGGGATAGGGGTGTGGGTGTGTGTAATGTAAGTGGATCAGTTTCTCTCTTTTTCTAGGACTATATTGAAAAAAAAATCAACATACTGTGGGCAACACTACTGTAGAATCTGTGAATATCAAACAGGATTGGTATGTCTTGTGTATTTTCCTTATAAAAATGTTATAACTTTATAGGATTTTCAGGTAGCAGAGAGACATTACTTTGTTTAGCACATACACAATTTCAATAAAATGGCATGCAATTAAAAGGTAAGTGGAGTCATCACATTTCCTCAATGCTAATTATGAAAGAATTCTTCCATAGATCCCCTAAAGGAAAATAGCCTAGAATTTTTTTCACTTTTTGCCACAAAAACAGCTGTTGGATGACTATTCAGCTTAGTTTAGAACATTTCACATTTTTTTTTCCTTGAGAGATTAACAGGAAACAGATGCTTCATTTGACTCTTCTCTAGGGTAGACCTTTCATGAGGAAATAACCATGTTGATCTCTGATGCTCTCAAAAGTCTTGGCCTTTAGACTTAAGTCAGGTCCCAGAATTTGTTTATATCACATTAATTTAAAAATCACTTAGACTGATTATCATGGAATTTTTGACATGTTATATGGTGAAGTTATTTTTTTTTCACTGATTCATATTTGTTTTTAACAAGAACACATTTTGATGGTACATATTAAAGTCATAAAAATTGTGCATATTTAATTATATACAGAAAGATATATGTAAATATCTCATTTTTCACATGTAACCAACAGTACATATATTTAAAAAGAAAATGTTCTGATAAATTTTTACATCACTTGGGGCTACCAATATATCTGCAACAATGTTTTTTTATGTGAAATCACAGCATCAACAACTGTGTTAAGTTCCCTATTCTTTTCATGTGTGTTAGCTTGTGTATTATTTATTTAAATGTTTTATATTCTCTCACTATAAATGTATAAAATATGGTGAATTGGTTCTGGTGATGGGAACAGAGCCTTTGCCTATCTTATATTTTTCCAATGATAGCTCCTGAATATACCGTGTTTAAAGTAGCTCAATAAATATCTATTAAATGAGTAAGTGAGGCTACCAATATGGCAAGGTAATGTACCAATATTTTCATTTGCATTTTTCTTACTAGTATAGCTGCTGCTGCTGCTAAGTCACTTCAGTCGTGTCCGACTCTGTGCGACCCCATAGATGTCAGCCCCCCAGGCTCCGCCGTCCCTGGGATTCTCCAGGCAAGAACACTGGAGTGGGTTGTCATTTCCTTCTCCAATGTATGAAAGTGAAAAAGTGAAAGTGTAGTCACTCAGTCATGTCTGACTCTTAGCGACCCCATGGACTGCAGCCCACCAGGCTCCTCCATCCATGGGATTTTCCAGGCAAGAGCACTGGAGTGGGGTGCCATTGCCTTCTCCGTGTATAGCTACTGATACCTATCTATCTATCTCTAGCTCTATCTGTGTGTATCTATGTATGGCATATCTGGATATAGATAGATAGATAAGGTTGTGTTGATCATTTGGGTTTTTCTCTCCTCTTGTAAAAAGACCTGTAATTTTTTCAACTGTGTCTGGCCTCTTCAGTCTAGAAGAATGTTTTGTGTTGTAGAGATTGTATTTTAATATGACAAAATAACACTTCAACCCAGATATTTATTTCAAGAATATACTGACAGAATAAATGTTTCTGGTGATATGCCTGGGAAGGGTAGCTTTGCTCCAGATTTAAAAAGGGTTACTTGGGAGCAGCAACAGTGGCAGACTCTGTGAATGAAGTGAACACTGGGGCCTGCATCTATAGAGATAGAACCTCTGCAGCTTTTGCAGTGGACCCTTCGAGGTTGGAGAGTAATAGCAGATACTCTTTGACAATGTGGTGGTGTTAGTGGTAAAGAACTCACATGCCAATGCTGGAGATGTAAGACATGGGTTCAATCCCAGGGTTGGGAAGATCCCCTGGAGGAGGGCATGGCAACCCACTTCAGTATTCTTGCCCAGAGAACCCCATGAACAGAGGAGCCTGATGAGCTACAGTCCATAGTGTCTCAAAGAGTCAGACATGACTGAAGCGATTTAGCACACATGCATGCACAGTGTGAAGGAACTAGAATTGCCTACTCAAATGACCATACATTCTTGGGATAAAATTCTAGTAACTACCACTCTTGGGCTATAGACCAAAAGACTGTTCTCTATTTTCCAGGTATCTCAGAAATTACCATATCCTCAGAATTTTTGTATAACCTGAGGCAGCAGGAAGGACCACCCCCACTCCACATGATGCAGAAGCACTTTCCCACCCTCTCTTGTGGGGTGAAGCTGACTCAACATTTATCAACTTTAGAGTCGATAGAATAAGTAAAGCTTCTTAAATCTAAGTGCTATTTAGCATACTCTCACTATTACACAAAAATCTGCCTGACACCCTGCCATTAGAGCAAGATTAGGAGACCATATTTGAGCTGTCATCATAGAGCAGTGATGATCTATATCTTAACAGCTGAAGTGTAGGCTTGATTGATCATTTTCATGTGCATTCATTAGAAAGGATTGCAAAGCCTGCCTTAGCATCCATTAGTGTCTATTTTACTTCTAAAAATCATTATTTTTTTTCTAGGTGATGAATCTCAGAACAGATTCTTTCTATAATTAAGATCCAATGTGAAGAGGAAAGTTACTTACATACAAAGACATATGTAGTCAAATAAGAAAAATATTCTTTATGATATTTATAAATTATCCTTTCTTAGAACATAAATACTAAGCATATAAATATAAAATTTACATTTATTAAAGAAAATAAATAATCATATAAGACACTATAAGTCAAATTAGTGTAGGGACAATCCTTTGAAAAGTTAAGGTGATTGCCTGCCTTGTGTTTCTAATCTAAATACTTAGATCTCCATTCATTCATGCATTTTTTTTTTAAGCTATTGATCATGAGTTTTCCCTTTGACAGGCACTTTCTCCTTCAGTTGAATGGCTGCTTAATTTCTCTTAGTAGAGAAATTCAAGATTCATTTATGTGATGATAAATTGTTTGAATGAAGATAAAAGAAAGAAAAATGCCGAGATTATCTAATTTTTTGAGGCATTTTGAACAACTTACACTGGTATTAGTCCTTTAGTTTCTATCTTACTTTATTCACTTACATTTGGATTGTGGCACAGAATGCTTCCTGGTGAAGACTGAGTCAAATGATGTGAAGAACCAGGTGAGTCTGCAACAACTTGGTCTGATAGATCAGAAATAAGTGAGCCTTTCTGGCTGCAGAATGGCCTTTGGGACTTGGGGAGCAACAGAAAGACTGTCATGCTTCCTTTTAGGATGCGGCTTTGGGGCGGGAAACTGGCAACTTCTCAAAGACTATCAGAGCCCCTGGCATAGGAAGGGCTATTTGAAAAGTAACACAGAAAGTGCCATGTTGACAAAGATGGTGATGGGTGAAAGAGATAGTGTTGGCACATGTAGAGAAGGAACGACAACCACCTTTGTTCTGGCCTCTGACCTAGGAGGCCACCTTAGAAAAACTGGCCCAGTATCTAGCCCAGGACTGAGAGAAAAATTAACTTCCCCATAAAGTACTAGGCAGGTGTAGTTACAATGGCATTTTTGAGGGTGATGCAGTGGCAAGAACACATCAGGGCAGGACAAACAACTCTAGCAGTATGAACCAGTATAGTCAGTGCACTCTGGTGCAGAATCAGAGGTACTACATGGAGTTACAAAAGGTGATGCTACTGGCTGACACCTGGAACCTGGTACAGACAAAATCAAGAAACAGAGAACCGGATTTCAACTGTCAGAAAGACATCACTACATAATGTTTCTTGCCACTTAGAAATTACCCACAGACTCCTTCTTTAGGCTGGTACTTAAAGAAGATCCTGTTACACATGGAACAACCTGCCCCATCCCTCTCCCTTTGAGGCCTTAACTATTATTTATCGTTATCAAGTCCATAGTGGCTTGGAGGATATTATGCATCATTATTAAGGCCATGGTGCTATTAACTTTAAAGTCTTTAATCTTTTACCCTCTGTGTACATATATTAGCCTTTGAGCTGCATTCGTTAGGGACAACCTCTACTTCCTCAAGTGTGACTTCTTATGGGCTTTTACCAGATGTAACAAGTGTGGGGAGTTGTAAAACCTCACCATCTTCGTGGTGTTACAAGTGAAGACATCCTTTTTATCCCACCATTTGAACCAAGCTCTCTGGTCAACCCACTCCTCAAAGTAATCTGTGAGAAGGCCCAGTGTGAGATTCTACACTGTGGTATATAAAGAAGGAAGGGCTGCTTCCATTCCCAAAGCATGTCAGGATGTTTCAAATTTGCCACAAAAACAAGTCATGTGTTTCTTCTTAAAACCACTGACATTTAAAGTATCATCTACTTTTCCCTCAAAAGTAGACATACATATTTTCACAGAACTATCAGAGAGCAGCTGTTTCAAAGGCTTTCATGAGTTGAATAAATTGTTCCTTGCCTTCCTTCCTTCCTAGTCTTTTCAGTGTTTAGAGTTTCTCTGTACTCTCCAACTCGAGGAAGAATCCTGCTTCAACAGTGTGCTTATGACTTGCTACCTGCTACCTCCTTCTGATAGCCATTCTCTAACACACTGGCTCCATTCTTATTCCTATTATCAGTGAAAAATCTTGGAATACTCTTTTATGTCCAATATTCTTTTCTGTTTCTTTCCTGTACTTTTGGACTTACACTACTCCATAAGGCCCACATCTAGTTCATAAGAACAGATTTCTATTTTCACTTGGCTTGAAAACAGCTGAATGCTTTATGGCCTAGCTCAGAATTGGCTTCAGAATATCAGTTCTTATTCACTAAGAAAAAGTAAGAGGACAGGGCACAGCTTTGTCCTCACTTCTCCATTATCCTCTGAGATTTCTGATAATTCCCCTTCCCCCACTGCCTTGGCTTTCATTCTCATGCACCCTGGAGAGAGGCATAGCACATCTCACAGCCTGAGGGAGACCTTGACTATTGTAAAGGCCAGTGCTTTAGTATACAGCCATATTATAAGAATCAAACATCCCCTTATGTCCACATTTTCTGTGTCCTATTTTCCACAGATCTGTTTTCTCTGTGCTCTAAACAGTTCTTTGGAATAAAAGTCTTTACTCATGTTGAGCGCTGTGTATTACCTAAACCAATGCAGAATTTGTTAAAGATGTGTGGGTTTGGTATCTATTTTTTCATATCTCTATTTCCAGCTTATCGTTGCCTATTTCTGTTCACCAAACAGCAGGTGTTTGGATTTTCTGCTGCCATTTAGTTTCAGCACATATTCTGCCCAGATGAGTGGTTTTTCAGCAGGTGCTCCTAAGCATCAGTCAGAGATTTCCTGGGTCAGCTATCAAAACAACAAAGCCAACCATGAGCTCCCCCCCAGAGCCTTTTGTCACTGAGATCTCAGTGTGGTACCTCCAAGGACCCGTTTGTTACATGTCAGGTAGGAGAAAAGCAAGAGATGCACATTGAGACCTCAATTCCCTATTAATCTACCCTATAGGTACTGAATGTTACTCTGTGTCAGTTATTAAACAAAGTGAATTTGAATAGAAATCGGGTTAAAACTGTATCTTTTTATGTGGTTAATCAATCACCTGTCAGCAGGAAAATTCAAAATAAATGTAGCTCCATGTTGGTGAGAAGAAAGAAAAAAAAATGAAGGAATATCTTAAACTAAAAGCTATTGTTTTTGTTTAGTCGCTAAGTTTTGTATGACTCTGAATCCATGGACTGTAGCCCACCAGGTTCATCTGTCATCCACTATCTCCCAGAGTTTGTACAGATTCATGTCCATTGAGATCCCCTTCATGGATCACAGTCTTGCTGTGGCAAAGGGGCTTGCATAACTCAATGAAGCTATGAGCCATGCTGTTCAGGGCCACACAAGACAGATCGGTCATAGTGAAGAGTTCTGACAAAAGATGGTCCACTGGAGAAGGATACTCCAGTATTCTTGCTGGAAAACCCATGGACAGCATGAAAGGGCAAAAATCAAATGTAAATGATATCAAAATAGGGTCCATTTATTAGAGAGTTATTTGGAAAAGAATTCATCATGAATAGAAACATTCCTAAGCAAGATTTTTTTGTAGCAGATGTGTGTATTAGAAAAAGAGGGCAGTGGAAATTAAGAAAAGGGAGGTAAAATGGATAGTATAAAGAAGAAATATTACTCAAATTCAGCCTTAATAACTTGAGTCAAAACAAGAAAGCTGAGTCAAAATCTTGAGAGATTTGTTTTTTTGTCTTTAGCAAAAGAGCTAATGCGAGTTGTAAAATATTTTATTTTTTGCAGATTTAGAATTCCTATGCAGAAATCTTGGTGCTATCAGTTGGGTATACCCGCATTTATTTTAAAAGATTTTAGTCAAAACTTAAAGGATATTGTGGGGGGTGTTATAATCAATGTTCTTAGTCTAATTATAGGGAGCAATACACAACTCAAATTAACTGCACATTTTCCTGAAAAACATAGAATGAATAATTGTGATTCTCCTTGGTATCTCACTTTAGCATTTCTTCTGTTCTCCCTACCTACCTAAATACCATGATGTGTTTTGATTTATTTAAAATGTAACTATTACAATTAACTTGAATACTTTAAAAGCTCTAACACTAGTATAAGCCCATATAAATATTATATAAATTAGTTTTTATCTTTTGATAATTATAAAAATTACATTTTTCAAATTTTGTGTATATAACTTACCTGGATGTTATGGTATTTGAAATCTTTGGTTCATATTTACTGTGTGTGTTGTTATTGAAGTTCTATGTTGAAGTGTTAATTTCCTCTTTTATAAAATGAAGCTTATAAATTTTATATCCCTCCTCCAGCTTTCTTTCCTTCATGTGTTAAGTCAATGTCAGAAGAATTCTTCCTAACCACAAACACCACTCTCCACTCTAAGCAGTCAACTAGGGATGTTATTCTTTCCACCTAAAGTGTTTGGAGGAAACCATCAAATCAAGTACAGCCTATAAATAGATTTAGCTCTACTTCACTAATGCACTAATTTGAATTTTCTAGCAAAAGGGCCAGACATGTGACTATATCCACAGCTATGCTTCTAAATCCACTTATTTGACTAACAGTTATAAAGAAACTTTTAGTATTTAACAGGTGCATCTGCTTCAAGGACGTTTTCTGTCCAAACCCGCCAGATGGCCAAACATCAGAGGTCTCTCTGTACCTGTAAAATGACTATACATTTATGAACACTCTATTTATTATGCAGGTAATTTTAAAACTTTTGATTTATTTATGGTAGTGTTTATTTGGTATCTGAATACTGTGCATACATATTTTATATTGCTGATGTGACTTAACAAGTACTGCCTTTCCATATAGCTTGAAAAATACAATAATCAGGTCAAAAAGCATAGTTTTCATTCTTGCATCAAAGTTTTCTAGTGAATATTTCATTTCATAACTTCTTTGTTTGAAATGATTAAAATTCAATAGGTTTATATTATATTTAACAGGATAGTATAAGTTAAAATTTTTACAAAAAGGTCCAAGACATACATTCTTGGCTTTAGCATGTTTCTCTTTTTGATTACATGAAGTCCTTATAGGTCCATCTTAAACAACAGGGCATAAAGAGAACTTCTGTGTCTCCCAGAAAAAACAATTCAGACTTGAGCCCTATACATTTCTAAGATTCCTGAACAGCTCAAAACAATCCTGAATGAACTTAAGGGGTTTGAATTTCTCTTTCTTAGTAGGCTAAGAATTTGGATCAAAACCAATTCATAGATACAAAATAGGCAAGAAATATTTGCAACATATGTAACTAGGGGTTACTATCTCTAATATCTTGGTAGAAAATAACTGCAAGTAACAAACATAAAATAAATATATTTAAAAACATTATGTTGGGAAATACAATAAAAGATTAATCAGATCCAGTATTGCTGAAAATGTGAGAAAGTACTTCTTGGTATGCGATTGATGATGATAATAAAATTTGTTCTAGTTTCTTTATAGAACAATTACCCAATAACTATCAAACATAAAATAACCTTATGGGCTGAGCTTGTACTATCTTCAAGTATTCTTTATCCAGAAAAAATGTCTATAAGTATATACATCAACATAATATATATGTACATGTATGTTGCACAAATATTAATATGTATGCATACATGTAGATACAAGTCTATTCAACTACTTTAAATGTCTGTTTTCCTACCTATAAAGCAGGAGTATTAATAAATCTAGCATCAAAGAGTTGTGTTTATTAAGTGAGATAATACATGTAAACAATTTATGCAGTGCAGGTCACATAGAAAATAGTTAATTCATTTTTGTTGATATAAAATATGGAAAATACTATTTTATTCTTTTTGGTAACAAAAATTAACCTGAAAAAAACATACCCTAAAAAATATCAAAAGAGTGGGAAGTGGAAAAGGAATGAGGTAGGAAGAGAATTTTCATGTTATATAATATGGACCCACACATTTAATAATTTTCATAGAGTATTTACAGATTTGTAAGTTAAGTAAATATTGTGATACTGATAATGATGATTGGATGATTATTATAATCTAGAAATTTAGGAATTCTTCACTCAGAAATCAGTAAATTTGACCTTTAGATAAAGAAGCTTTTTTTCACTTAAAACTTTAAATTGATGTACAAGAATTAAATCATCATTAATATACACCTTTTCTTGGAATGAGAACTTATTGAAAATGCTTCCCAAAATATTTTGGTTGTGCATAAGCAGTGAAGAATATACCTTAGGGGAAATATGAAAGTTAATCCATTTAGTAAAGATTTATCCCTGAAAGAATTCAACTGACTAGTTCTCTTTTATAAGTTTGGAGGATGTTCAAAGAAAAACTCTTGATGAAAAATCTCTAGTTCTCTTAAACTTGTATCTGTGAGCTATTACCAACAATTCATAATTGATTTTACCTATGCTAGAGGAAAGTACCGATTTTCATGATTCATGCCCTTTATGTTTGAAGTTGAGGCTTATTATGGTGCTACTATTGAATGTGAATGAGCATGAGTAAAAAAAGCTGATGCAATTAGCAGTCTTTACAAGAAAGCCTTCGCATAACGATCTTTCTTTTCATGGGTGTTTGTAATCAGTATTTACCACGCTGCCCCTTAAACTCACAATTATGTTTCTCAAAATGACTCATTTCATTTTGAATTTTACTTGAAAAAGTGTTTTCTATTAGTATCCCTTCAGGGCACTAATTGAGGCTGTCTTTTTTTTTTTTTTGATCTGTCTATAAAACTTTTTATACTCCAGCTCTTCATTGTCCTAGTTCACTTAGTCCCTCGGTCTCCAACGTCTCCAGCTGTCATGCACGAGTTCTGATTGTATAGCCCTGAAGATTTGTGTGGAGCCATCATCACTAGAATATTCATTAGTCTGACCTATCGGGCTGAATCTTACTATTGATCCTGTGTTAACATCATTTAAACTTGCTGTTCGTGTTGTGAAGGAAAGTACACACATTTCCAGCTTCATGGATATTATCATTTAAACAAGCTGGATAGCATTCATTTAAACATCTGGTGAATATAATAAAATGACTTCTACATACCAGGTACCATGATTTTAGGTACCCAGAGACACATGTAAACACAATGGATAAAGTTCGTTGTTGTTCATTCGCTCAGCTCTTTGCGACTTCATGGACTGCAGCATGCCAGGCTTCCCTGTCCTTCACCGTTTCCTGGAGTTTGCTCAAACTCATGCCCATTGAGTTGGTGATGCCATCCAACCATCTCATCCTCTGTCATATCCTTCTCCTGCCTTCAATCTTTCCCAGCATCAGGGTCTTTTCCAAGTGCATTACAATTATTGTACACTTTATTTCTTTTATTATTACATCAGCTCCACCTCAGATCATCAGACATTAGATCCCAGAGGTTAGGGATCCCTGTTAAAGAAGATTAAAGAATGTATTAACTAACTACTATGATATTTGTAAGTTCTCAATCATCTATAGTCTAGTAATACATTTTCTAGGCACTTAAAATCGCTGGAGTGTAAATAGTATTAACTCTGTTAATAAAAAGATAGTATATATATGTTATTGTATTTGCTCTTGACAAGAATTTCATAAATACCCTTGTAAGGAAAGATCTGAAATTACCAATGAATCCCCACTATACTGTATCTATATGTATTATACTGGCAGGAAGATTAATATATTTGTGTATACACATAATTCTAGCAATGTTAGTCTTAAATTCTTGAACAGAAATTTGTCACTTTTCAGAGAAAACATAGGAGGAAAAAAAGAAAGCAGCATCCTAGAGCATAAGTATTCTTTATTACAATATATATGTAAGGCCATCTTTGTTTCCTCTAGAATCAACAACTTTATCTGTACTTCTTGCTTCTCTTTCACTCCACGGTTTTGCATTAAATACCTAATGATCTGTCATGGATTTTATCTGCTACACATGAAGTTTACAGTGGTTTCTATAAGTGTCTGCCATGATCTTTCTCAGTAACCATATGGCTTTGTTCCCATTAAGGTGTCCCTGGTGGCTCAGGTGGTAAAGAATCTACCTGTAATGCAGGTGACCTGGGTTCAACCCCTAAGTCCAGAAGACCCCCCAGGGAAGGGAATGGCTACCCATTCCAGTATTCTTAGGGCTTCCCTGGTGCTCAGGTGGTAAAGAACCTGCCTGTAATGTAGGAGACCTAGGTTTGATCCCTGTGTTGGGAAGATCCCTGGGTCAAGAAGATCCCTAAATTGGGAAGATCCATGGAGAAGGGAATAGCTATACGCTCCAGTATTCTTGCTTGGAGAACTCCATGAATTGAGGAGCCTGGCAGGCTATAGTCCATGGGGTCTCAAAGAGTCAGACAGGATTGAGTGACTAATACTTTTACTTTTCACTTTTGTTTCCATTGGTGATCATCTAAGATAAACTGAATGCAGGGCAACTGGGAAACAGAAGATGTCAGGCAAACCACATTTTAGAGAATTCTTACAGGAAGATATGAAATAGTTGGTTCCTCAATCGTAATTGAGGAAATAAAGAAGACATAATTGGACTTGACTTTCCTGATAGCTCAGCTGTTAAAGAATTAGCATAATCCTGCAATGCAGAAGACCCTTGTTTGATTCCTGGGTCGGGAAGATCCCCTGGAGATGGGAACTCTACCTGCTCCAGTGTTCTTGCTTGGAGAATTCCATGGACAGAGGAGCCTGGTAGGCTACAGTCCGTGGGGTCACAAGAGTTAGACATTACTGAACAACTTTCACTTTTCAGAGTAGAGATAAGGTGGGCTAAACTCAGCTCCTAGAAAAGTGCTCTTCAACTTGTTTTGCTTTTCACTTTCTTTTGCTTGGTCCCTATTATTCTGATCCTATCTACTTATTTTCTACCAGACATCTTCAAATTTCTGATTCCCTGGTACTGTCTTGTCCTGTTGCTAGCAATTGTTAAAGTTTTATTCTTTATTTTCAAGTAGTTTGTCATATTAATGGTATCCTAGAGAGAAAAGAAAATAAATCTCACTTACCTTTTATTGGAAATACCAATAAATCTCATTTAATTTGCTGTCAAAGAAGGCCTTATAATTAATGTAATAGTACAGAAAATAGTGATTGGAAATAAATATTTTATTTTCATATACTAGATCAAAATTCAGATCACAAGGATAACAGTGATTTGGAGGACCAACCAAGCAAACATACCAAAATTATAAGACAAAAGTAACACATTCCCCTCAGAAAATTTCCTCCTTTTATAAGAATGAGAATCAGATAGCATTTCATTTAAAAACTACCTGCATTTGTGTGTAAAATTGCCACGAATTTTTAATTATAGGCTAGATGGAAGAATGTTTCTACTTGGGGTGTGGCAAAACTGTAACAAGAAATGGAAGTCACTCCAGTGTGTTTGTGGAGAGCAGCATTCATACTGATCTAGCCAGTTTTTGTTTTAAAATACTTTAAAGTATATTCATTATGATTACCAATGAACTGACAAACTACAAGGCATGATATTAAAAAGCCTCTATCAATTTATCTAGATATTTCCATAGTTATATAATTTATATATATGTATTCTTTAAAAATATCTGAATATGTAACTCATATGAGTTAAGTCTGTTTACTGCATTATTGTTTTTTCTTTTTTTCTTTTCCTTCTGTTTTACTTTTTTTTTGGTATATATTTCCTTACTACCATAGTAAAATTCTACTGTAACTATCAAACATATCTGATATCATTTGTAAATGATTTGGCTGTAATTAACGTTTCAGCTTTCCTTTTTAAAAGTCTATTTGTCAATATTTTAGTCATACTTTATTTTTTCTTAAGCTATAAAATACTGAGCTATTTTTATTTCTGAAGTCACCTAATGAATGATACCTAATGTTTGACAATTGATTTTAAAATGTTAAATTAAAATATTTAATCAGATTTTAATATTTATATTATCAGTTATATGGACTATATGAGCCAAACTACTAACTTTGATTCATCACTGACATGTATCAAATAATTGCAATAACCTTCATGTATGTCTTTCAACAATGATATAAAATTTCCTAATTTTTCTCTTTTGAGATGGCATGATAAAAGTTAGAGTTCATCTTATAGTTCACTGTATGGAAGGAATACCAAAAACATGAATCTGGGAGCTTGTAATCTGTTTCTCTCTTCCCAGGAGAAGGAGATAAAATATTGCTTCTAAAGTAAACATATTCTCTTTGGGAACAAAAAGAGAAGACCTGGGATCTGGGTTCCTATACTTTAGAATATAAATAATTTTCTCTAGGGGGAAAATCTGCTATTTGTTACAACCCAGGGTTTTATACTCCTTGAAATTTAAATATTAACCCGAAGGAGGGTACATTTCTCTAGAGTTTTCACTATCCAGGTTTGTCTTTTAATTCAAGTCCTAAGTTTCAATAAAATTTGCCAAAGAATATCCAACAGTATAAAATGCTATCTCTATATAACAGAATATAGATATTAAAAAATATCTCAGCTTAATTATAATGTATAAAATCTTTTCAGTCCCACAAAAGTATATGATTTTGTTCTTTTGCATTGGTTTGGTTTGTTTGTTCTTAAGTAACTGGATACTATAACATTTGATGTAAATATCCAATGGAAAGAGATAAACTGGTAATTCATAAGAGCACTGGTTCAGTTGCCAGAATGAATTCCTTGAGGAATCAAGAGTTAACAGACTACAGAACCCAAGTGGAAGAATTGGACTAATTAAAGAAGATAATGTTCTTTCATCCATCACAATAGAAGAAGAGAACATAGATACAAATAATAGCAACTTAGTGAATTCCATGACGAGACAATAAGGAAGTTTCTCTATGATTGCTTATTTATCTTAATGAAATTTATTGCAAGTTTGTCAGTTTGCAGTAAGACTTGCAATGCTGTTAATGGATGTTAGAGGTTTTAGATTAGAGAAAAGATTTGAAATATAATATCTTGGTGATTGGGACCATTACTTTACTGGGGAAATATAGTTGACAAATAATTAAAATAAATTAGTAATTGGATTTTTTTCAGATAAATCATTTTAAAAAGTAACAAAAGAATTTAAGGGTGTCTGATGCTTAATTTTATTTGTCAATCAGCTAGGTTATGGAATCAGTTGTTGTTGTTTTTGTTTTGTCTTGACTTTTTTTTCCTGGTCAAATACCAGTTGGATATTATGGTGAAAGTATTTTGTAGATGCAGTCAACATTTAAAATTGGTTTACTTTAAGTAAGGATTGCCCTCAGTTACCCTCAACTGTGAGGGTAGGCCTCATCAATAAGTAAAGGATCTTAAAACCAAAAACTAAAGTTTACTAGAGAAGAAAGAATTCTGCCTCAAGACTGTAACATTGAAATTTTGTCTTGAGTTTCTGGCCTGCCAGCCTGTCCTACAGATTTCAGGCTTGCTATATCCAACAACTGATTGCATGAGCCAATTCCTGCATATAAAATCTTCATTTGCTTCTGTTTTTCTGTAGAACTTTGACTATTACATGTAAGTTATGTTGAACTTCCATATAAGTTATAGACTCTAAGTTGAGTAAGTGAGCTATGACAAGATGGGGTAGGAACAGATTGTGATAACATGGTAAGATCCATGGATTGCCCTCAACATAACCACTGCAAAAAAGTAGAATGAAAGTTTTGTAAGATTTCCAAAGCATTTGATGATGATAAAATGAGTTTTAAAAGGTGAAATGGAAAGTCTTTTAGACAAAAAGGAAAATTGATTTGGGTTGTGAGATATAAATTGGGAAATAGAAATAATATTCTTTCTAATGCATGAATTAGAAAGCCTGGATTTATGGTATTGATTGAATTAAACAGGCATACGGAGAATAACGGAATTAGAATAGAATCTTAGAATAATGTGGAGTGATCAGCAGTATAGCTGTTTTCCGTTCATTTCTCTGGAAGTTACAGAGACCTAGGCAACTCATGTTCCCTGTGGAATGGGTTTTCCCAGTGAAGTAATAACAACAACAATGATAATAATAACAGTAATAATAATATTTTGGGGGCTCCAAAATCACTGCAGATGGTGACTGCAGCCATGAAATTAAAAGACGCTTACTCCTTGGAAGGAAAGTTATGACCAACCTAGATAGCATATTCAAAAGCAGAGACATTACTTTGCCAACAAAGGTCCATCTAGTCAAGGCTATGGTTTTTCCAGTGGTCATGTATGGATGTGAGAGTTGGACTGTGAAGAAAGTTGAGCACCGAAGAATTGATGCTTTTGAAGTGTGGTGTTGGAGAAGACTCTTGAGAGTCCCTTGGACTGCAAGGAGATCCAACCAGTCCATTCTGAAGGAGATCAGCCCTGGGATTTCTTTGGAAGGAATGATGCTAAAGCTGAAACTCCAGTGCTTTGGCCACCTCATGCCAAGAGTTGACTCATTGGAAAAGACTCTGATGCTGGGAGGGACTGGGGGCAGGAGGAGAAGGGGATGACAGAGGATGTGATGGCTGGATGGCTTCACTAACTCGATGGATGAGAGTCTGAGTGAACTCCGGGAGCTGATGATGGACAGGGAGGCCTGGAGTGCTGCGATTCATGGGGTTGAAGAGTTGGACATGACTGAGTAACTGAACTGAATGACAAGAAGAACAAGAGATGATAAAGAGCAGCTACTGTTCCTATATTTACTATGTCTGAGGCACAGTTCAAAGCCTTGCCATATTTACCCATTTAATCTACTCATTGAAACTATTAGTTAAAATAATTATAGATAACTCTTTCAAGGTGATGCAGATAAGAGGACTTTGAATGGAAATCCCTATTTCTCTGCTTTTATCACTTATATTATGGAGATAAATAAACAGAATGATAGTCTAAACATACTCACCAGAGCTAAAAATGTTCAGAGTAACTAAAGTGACCAGAGTTCATGTCTAGCTGTAGAGAAATAGGAATTATTATGGACAGAAGACCCCTGGAGAAGGAAATGGCATCCAACTCCAGTATTCTTGCCTGGAAAATCCCACAGACAGAGGAGCCTGGCAGGCTGTAGTCCATGGGTTTGCAACGAGTCAGGCCTGACTGAGCACACAGCACATGGACTGAAGAGGATATATATGACATATACTACAGCTAATAAATGGGATCCTATCTAGATGTGCACAAGCTCTACCATGTAACTCACATATATTCCCCTCCTGCATCAGTCAGAGTCCTTGGAGGAAACAGATGACATACATAAATGGGATAACTAAAAACAATTTAATTAAGGAAAAACACGACTATTTACAAAGTTGTTGGCAGAGTTAAGGGAAACAAATGATATAGTGAAGCATTCTTCCAAACAACAGCCGGGAGCTATGAGCACCCCAAGGCCTGAAGATGAAAACTGTGGGAGCAATGGTCAGAATACAGATAGAGTAGCTCTGAGATGGAGCCACCCTGCAGGAGTTGGGCCTTGGTTAGAGGGAAGCAGTGATCCTGTGGCCCAGACCCTTCCCTTCTCCCACCCTGCAGTCTTCCTCCAGAAACTCAAAACCACATTGCAGATGTCTATAAACAAAGCAACTACTAGTAATATCACTTTAAAAAATAAATTATTTGTTTGTTTGTTTTTGGCTGTGCTGGGTCTTCGTTGCTGCATGGGCTTTTCTCTAGTTGCAGTAAGCGGAGGCTACTCTCTAGCTGTGAAGCTTCTTAGTGTGGTGGCTTCTCTTACTGTGGAGCACAGGCTGTAGGGCATGCAGGCTTCAATAGTTGTGACATGGGCTCAGTATTGCAACTCCAGGCTCTGGAGCATAGGCTCAATAGTTGGGGAGCACAAGCTTAAGTTGCTCCGTGGCATGTGGAATCTTCCTGGATCAGGGGTTGAACCTGTGACTCCTGCATTGGCAGGAAGATCCTTTACCACTGAGCCACCAGGGAAGCCCCTGTAAAGTCATTTTTATGTATAAATTTATGTATATCAGAGAAAGACCAGAATATCTTGAAGGATAAAACATTCTTTGACAAAGCAGAAGAAAAACATAACTTTTTTTACTATGAATTTTATCTTCTGCCATAAGAATTTTATCATCTACAAACCACTTTACATAGAAAACATATGAAAACTATGTCTCAGAAAAATTAGAGATACTGGCCCAATGTTTAGTTACAAAATGACTGGGGCAAGCTGCAAGGTCTCTCTTTCTAAAGCTAATGATCCCAAACTCACTAGCTAAGTCTGTGAGTCTGTCTGTTTTGTAAATAAGATCATTTGTACACTTCCTCTTTAGATTCCACATATAAGGGATATTATACTGATATTTCTCTTTCTCTGTCTGACTTACTTCACTCAGTATATGACAATCTGCGGGTCTACCTATGTTGCTGCAAAGGACATAGTTCATTCTTTTTAGTGACTGAATAATATTCTACTGTATATGTGTACCACATCTTTGGGCTTTCCAGTGATAAAGAAGCTGCCTGCAATGCATGAGATATTGGCTCAACCCCTGGGTTGGGAAGATCCCCTGGAGGAGGGCATGGCAACCCACTCCAATATTCTTGCCTGGAGAATCTTATTGACAGAAAAGCCTGGCAGGATATAGTCCATAGGGTCGCAATGAGTTGGACATGACTGAAGCAACTTAGCACACATTTACACACCACATCTTTATCCATTCACCTGTTGATGGACATTTAGGCTGACGTGTACACATTGCTATATTTAAAATGAGTTATCAATAGAGACCTACTGTATAGCACAGGGAAGTCTGCTTAATGTTGTGTGGCAGCCTGGATGGGAGGGGAGTCTGGGGGAGAATGGATGTGTGTCTGTGTATGGTTGAGTTGCTATGCTGTGAACCTGAAATTGTCACAACATTGTTATTTGGCTGTTTGTGCTAAGTTGCTTCTGTTGTGTCTGACTCTGCAACCCCACAAACTGGGACCCACCAGGCTCCTCTATCTGTGGGATTCTCCAGGCAAGAATACTGGAGAGGGTTGCCATTTCCTCCTTCAGGGGGTCTTCCTGACCCAGGGTTCAAACCTGCATCTCTTACATCTCCTGCATTCACAGGTGGGTTCTTTACCACTAGCATCACCTAGGAAACCTTATTCAGCTATATTCCAATATAAAATAAAAAGATTTAAAAAATAAAGGTAATGATCTTTCTATTACAATATAGGTTCCATGAAAATGGGCTCCCCTGGTGGCTCAGATGGTAAAGAATCTCCCTGTAATGCAGGAGACCCAGGTGTCCCCTGAAGAAGGGAATGGCTAACCACTCAAGCATTCTTGCCTGGAGAATCTCATGGACAGAGGAGCCTGGTAGGTTCACGTGGTCGCAAAGAGTTGGACAAAACTGAGCAACTAACACTTTGACTTTCTTTCCCCCAGAATAATTGGTCAGCGACTCCTGTTCCTACCTAAATTTGGCTTCTCACAGTGAGTTAATCTCATCTGAGGCAGTTTTATTTTCATATTTCTACAAAAAATATATTCTAATCTTCTTTTTTCTGTCTTCATTGTTTACTGGTTATATTATTTTTTCCAGCTTTTTTCCTTGTGTCTCTCTCTCGGACTCAATTGAACATCATTTTTCTTTTATTAATAATTTCCTTCTGCAAACAAAAATGCTCAGGTCTTGAGCATTTTAAAAAATTCCTTAACCACCTGAATATTTTAATTGATATTATCACTTTCTAATCTATTACCGCTTCAAGTTTCTACTTTGAGCATTTCACCAACATCATAAACATTATTTTAAAATTAACAACTAAAATTACTTCTATTTCTCTAATCCTTTTCAATCTGAAGAATTCACTCTGAATTCTGACTGCACCATTCTGTTGAAACTGCTTTCTTTAAAATAACCGGATTAGGAAAATTTATTCTCAAACTCTTTTTTTCCTCTGTATTCATTCCCTAAAATGTGTCTACAGAATTTGGTTTGTTATCAAGAGAATCATTCTTGAAATGTTTTCTTCTTTTTCTTTCAGCAATGACATACTCTTCTAGTTCCCTTAATTCTCATTCAATTTAGCTGTCCTCTTTGATGTGTCTATTCCTATTTTCCTTTTAAAAATGTAAGGTATTCATATCTGTTCTGCACTCTCTATTCTAACTGCATATTTTTCTGAATTATCTTCAGCACTCCCAACATTCAGTTCTCATTTGTATAAATGTCATTGTCGTTCTTTCTTCTAATCATAATTCTTCACTTTCAACAACCTAGTGATAATTCTATTTGTGTTTTCTAAAGTATTTTCTTTTGATTATGTATTACAGAAAATATTCTGGAAAAATTTTCTGCAGCCAGGCATTTATTCTCGTCTTGGGTAATCACAGTATATATTGCAGTATTTAAGGTGCAGAGACATTCTTCAAAAGAAATGATTTTCTTTGATCAGATCCACCAGAGTCCCTCTCCCTTGCTGTTGTTTAGTTGCTAAGTCATGTCCAACTCTTTTGTGAACCATGGCTCCTCATCCATGGGGTTTCTAGGCAAGAATATGTGGATTGCCATTTTCTTCTCCAGGGGATCTTCCCAACCCAGGAATTGAACCTGCATCTCCTGAATTGGTAGGTTGATTCTTTACAGTGGAATCACCTGGGAAGCCTCTTTCTTTCTCATGCTGCTGCTGCTAAATCACTTCAATCGTGTCTGACTTTGTGAGACCCCATAGATGGCAGCCCACCAGGCTCCCCTGTCCCTGGGATTCTCCAGGCAAGAACACTGGAGTGGGTTGCCATATCCTTCTCCAATGCATGAAAGTGGAAAGTGAAAATTGAAAGTGAAATCACTCAGTCGTGTCCGACTCTTAGTGACCCCATGGACATCAGCTTACCAGGCTCCTCCATCCATGGGATTTTCCAGGCAAGAGTACTGGAGTGGGTTGCCATTGCCTTCTCCGTTCTTTCTCATAAAATCCTGCTCTTTGCCACCAGAAATTTGGCTTCATAGAAAACACACTGCAGAATGGTATTCCAAGTGAAGTTCCAAATTCCAGACAGAATTTCTCTGGATGGCTCCATTATGTTCCCATTAACTAACCTAGTTTCAAAATATTGGTGTTATCTTTTCTTCTGTTCCCAATAGTCTAAAACTAACCACTCAGTAAAATTGGTTCATTCTATTTTAACAAGTCTCATACACTCTTCTTTCTTCCCATATCCATGAATATTAACCTACACTGCTGACTACGTTTTGTCTCAGAAACAAAATTTCAAAACATAATTTTTATTTAGTTTTCTTATTTTCATAAGTTTAAGCCATGATGTTTTAAATTTCCCAATTAAAATTTTCACTGGTAAAATTAGTAAAAAATAGAAATGATTATATATATATATCATACTGACATTTAAAATAAATCTTCTAAGACATGACTATAATTACTCTAGCAAGAAGGATTGCATTCTTCATGGGAGTATATATTAGATTGCTCTTAGGATGCTTAAATTCATAAAATATTTTGATTATCTTCATTAATTAATTTGTTTATTCAATAAAATTTTGGGGGTGTTCAATATATGCCTGCTACTGCTTAGTCACTTCAGTCGTGTCCGACTCTGTGCAACCCCACAGACGGCAGCCCACCAGGCTCCCCCATCCCTGGGATTCTCCAGGCAAGAATACTGGAGTGGGTTGACATTTCCTTCTCTAATATATGCCTGAGTTCATGGCATGTATAGGAATATATAAAGATAAACATAGCTATGTCAGGCCATTGTGCACACATGTATGTTTGTGTGTTCATTCCAAGTAAAACAACTGATTACTCTGGAAGAAAACTTACCCAGTGAAAGCTACCAAATAAGTGAAAAAAAAAGAAAAAAATACTGTGTAACAAAGTCCTTCTATTAAATAAAGCATGGCATATGTAGGTAACTATGATATAAGCTACACAAGACTGGGTTAAGATATTTATTTATTCAGGACATATATGTTGTGTTTACTATTCCTGGTCTCAGGAATACTTCTCTCACCCCTCATTAACATATGCACAGATTAATTGCCACATTAGGTCTTATTCTTTGTTCAACTACCTTAACTCCCCCTATGTCTGTGTTGGTGAGGTGTTATGTAGAACACAGTGGTTTAGACTTCATGATTTGCAATTGCACAGCATGGATTCAAACTCTTTCCCATTTATTAAGCTTACTTTTAGTAAGAGAAGTTAACAATTTTTCCCACCACAGCAATGGTAGAAAATATTTTTATCCTAAGAGTTGTGAAAATTAGATTAATGTGCCTTGACACATAATAATTCCTCAATCAGTGTTATCAGCTATTAAGTATTTATTATCATATCTCATGCATTTATGTCTCAGATATTGACTTTCTATTAAATTATGTATTTAGTGTGTAGTTCTTTTAGCCCACAAATTTCTGTAAGGTTGTGCATTAATTTTCTATTTCTGCTGTAGCAAATTATCACAAACTTTTTGGCTTAAAATAACTCAATTTAAATTTTTTTTAATAATATAAAATTTTTAAGCTACAAATAGCTGTGAAAAGAAGAGTAGTGAAAAGCAAAGGTGAAAAGGAAAGATATACTCATTTGAATGAAGAGTTGCAAAGAATAGCAAGGACAGATAAGAAAGCCTTCCTCAGCAATCAATGCAAAGAAATAGAGGAAAACAACAGAATGGGAAAGACTAGAGATATCTTCAAGAAAATCAGAGATACCAAGGGAATATTTCATGCAAAGATGGGGTCAATAAAGGACAGAAATGATAGAAACCTAACAGAAGCAGAAGATATTAAGAAGAGGTGGCAAGAATACACAGAAGAACTGTCCAAAAACGATCTTCATGACCCAGATTATCATGATGATGTGATCTCTCACCTAGAACCAGACATTCTGGAATGTGAAGTCAAGTGGGCCTTAGAAAGCATCACTATGAACAAAGCTGGTGGAGGTGATGGAATTCCAGTTGAGCTATTTAAATCCTAAAAGATGATGCTGTGAAAGTGCTGCCCTAAATATGTCAGCAAATTTGGAAAACTCAGCAGTGGCCACGGGACTGGAAAAGGTCAGTTTTCATTCCAATCCCAAAGAAAGGCAATGCCAAAGAATGCTCAAACTAACACACTTATCTCACACTAATTGCACTAATCTCACACTCTAGTAAAGAAATGCTCAAAATTCTCCAAGCCAGGCTTCAGCAATACGTGAATCGTGAACTTCTGGATGTTCAAGCTGGTTTTAGAAAAGACAGGTGAACCAGAGATCAAATTGGCAACATCCACTGGATCATTGAAAAAGCAAGAGAGTTCCAGAAAAATATCTATTTCTGCTTTATTAACTATGCCAAAGCCTTTGACTGTGTGGATCACAATTAACTGTGGAAAATTCTGAAAGAGATGGGAATACAAGACCACCTGACCTGCCTCTTGATAAATCTGTATGCGGGTCAGGAAGCAACAGTTAGAAGTGGATATGGAACAACAGATTGGTTCCGAATAGGAAAAGGAGTATGTCAAGGCTGTATATTGTCACCCTGCTTATTTAACTTATATGCAGAGTACATCGTGAGAAATGCTGGGCCGGAAGAAGCACAAGCTGGAATCAAGATTGCTGGGAGAAATATCATAACTTCAGATATGCAGATGACAAACCACCCTTATGGCAGAAAGTGAAGAAGAACTAAAGAGCCTCTTGATGAAAGTGAAAGAGGTGAGTGAAAAAGCTGGCCTAAAGCTTAACATTCAGAAAACTAAGATCAGGGCATCCTGTACTGTCACTTCATGCCAAATAGATGGGGAAACAGTGGCTGACTTTAATTTTGGGGGCTCCAAAATCACTGCAGATGGTGATTGAAGCCATGAAATTAAAAGACGCTTACTCCTTGGAAGAAAATTTATGACCAACCTAGACAGCATATTAAAAAGCAGATACATTACTTTGTCAACAAAGATCATCTAGGCAAAGCTATGGTTTTTCCAGTAGTCCTCTATGGACGTGAGTGTTGTTTTTGTACTGTCGTGTTGGAGAAGACTCTTGAGAGTCCCTTGGACTGCAAGGAAATCCAACCAGTCCATTCTAAAGGAGATCAGTCCTGGGTGTTCATTGGAAGGACTGTTATTGAAGCTGAAACTCCAATACTTTGTTCACCTGATGTGAAGAACTGATTCATTTAAAAGACCCTGATGCTGGGAAAGATTGAGGGCAGGAGGAGAAGGGGATGACAGGGGATGAGATGGTTGGTTGGCATCACTGACTCAATGCACATGAGTTTGGTAAACTCCGGGAGTTGGTGATGGACAGGGAGGCCTGGTGTACTGTGGTTCATGGGGTTGTAAAGATTCAGACATGACTGAGTGAATGAACTGAACTGAACTGAATAAATATTTCTGAATGTCAGAAGTTCAAAATGGCTCTTACCATACAAGGATGGCCAGGCTGCATTTTTTCTGGGGGCCATAGGAGAGAATCTGCCTTATCTAGACTGCAGAGGCCACCTACATCCTTAGCTCATGGTTCCGTCCTCTTTTATAAGTTTTAGCAGAGTAATATTTTCACATTTCTCTTTCTGATTCTGACCTCTTCTGTAATGACCCTTGTGATTACATTGGGCCAACTTGATAATCCAGGATGATCCTATCTCAAAAACTTTTATTTTAATCACATCTGCAAAGTCCTTTCTACTTTGTAAAATATTCACATGTTTCAGGAATTAGGAAGTGGACATCTTTGGGAGCCACTATTCTTTCTATCATATGCAGGATCAATAACTTTTGTGTTATTTTTAGTTTCTACAGGGCTTAGTGTATATCTTCTGCATCTGAGGGTACAATAAATCTTGAGCAGATAAATCAGTAATGGAAGAATGAATAATGAATAATAGAAAATCTTAGAAATACCTGGATTTCCTTTTCTATTGCTGCTACTGCTACTGCTGCTAAGTCGCTTCAGTCATGTCCGACTCTGTGTGACCCTATAGACGGTAGCCCACCAGGCTCCCCGGTCCCTGGGATTCTCCAGGCAAGAATACTGGAGTGGGTTGCCATTTCCTTCTCTATTGCTGGTACTACTTAATTATTCAAACCAGAGCTTCCTGCACTCTGCTAAAGTAGCAACTAACTCTTGGAAGATTTCAGCTTTTCTGTCTATTTTAAAAAGACTTACCTACATATTATAAATCAGCTTGGGACATAGCTCCAATAAGGACTGTGCTTTCAGGACATACTTCCATCATTTCTTAACCTCTCAACACGTATGTACTGTAATTACAATGGTAAGACCATTTTGAATGAATGACCTGTGTTAGGTGTGTTTCTTTGAGGTGAATGCTGAAGTTTTCATCTTGAGTTGTGACACTGATTAGAACATTCAAAGTTATAATTTTAACTTGAACACCCTTTTTACTTAGCAGAATGTCAAATTTATTTTCTGTATCAACTAAAGAGAGGCACTTAGCTCTAAATTCATGAAGGCTTAGTATAATGTGTTTGATGTATCAGCTTAGATGCCAGCTACTTACATAGATTATATTGCTCATTGTACACCAACATCTTGCTTTAAGCTACAGTAAAAGAGCTTTGCATTTGAATGTTTTTATTTACTAACTGCTCAGAATTGTTATTCAATATTCAGTTTCTACAGTTTCACAAAGCTCAGTGGAAATTTTGCTCATCCATTTAAACTTTAATCATGGCAAAGCAGTACATAGATAATGATTTATTGGTTCAAAATAGAACCATGAAATGACATGAAAAATGATCATATATTGATTGAAATATGAACATTTACAAGGTTATTATATTTAATTCACTTCATGTCAGCAGCACAAATAGTTTTCAGTGTTATGTCCCTGTATTCATTTGCATCACAAACTCTTAGACTGAAGGCTGTTGTCTCAAGCAGTTCAGACAGCTGCAGGCAGAAAACTCTGTATGTGACATTGCTTGTCATTTACATTTTTTTATAGATAAATTTTAAATTTTTATAATCAGCTAGAATTATTTGTTTAAAAGAACACTCCCTATACCATGATATTGACTTAAAACTCTGTAACAGAATTGAATTATGAAAGAAATATCCTCAGTGGAAGTTTTACTAAGTTCAAACCTGTGTATAGGATGCTTTATTTGGAATGTAGACATTTTGGTAAACATGAAATTTATAATCACATATACAAAAATCCTGATAGATGTAGCTACCAAGCAGATTTTGTTTGGTTCTTTAGTTAATGCCAAGGAGAGGACTAATAGAAGTGCCAAGAATATTGTTAAGCATACCCAGAGGCTAATTCTTACTTATATCCCAAAAACAAAAGGGAAAAAAACAAAGCCTGTTGAAAAATTGTGGGAAATTGGACCTGCCTTGGTTGAAAGGAGGTAATCCAGAAGGTAACCTCTGTCTTTCTTTCTTGTTCTTGTTGTTGAGTTGCTCAGTTGTGTTGGACTCTTTGTGACCCTATGGATGGCAGCATGCCAGGCTTCCTTGTCCTTTACTATTTCCCAGAGCTTGCTCAAACTCATGTCCATCAAGTCAGTGATGCCGTCCAAGCATCTCATCCTCTGCGGTCGCCTTCTCCTCCTGCCTTCAATCTTTCCCAGCATCTGTGTCTTTTCTAATGAGTTGGCTCTTCACATCAGGTGGCCAAAGTATTGGAGTTTCAGCTTCAGCATCAGTCCTTTCAATGAATATTCAGGACTGATTTCCTTTAGGATTGACTAGTTTGATCTCCTTGTAATCCAAGGGACTCTCACAAGTCTTCTCCAACACCACAGTTCAAAAGTATCAATTCTTTGGCACTCAGCCTACTTTATGGTCCAACTCTCACATCCATTCACGACTACTGGAAAAACCATAGCTTTGATGAGACAGACCTTTGATGGCAAAGTAATGTCTCTGGTTTTTAATACACTGTCTAGGTTTGTCATAGCTTCTCTTCCAAGGATCAAGCATCTTTTAATTTCATGGCTGTAGTCATCATCTGCAGTGATTTTGGAGCCCAAGAAAATAAAGTCTGTCACTATTTCCCATTGTTTTCTCATCTATTTGCCATGAAGTGATGGGACCAGATGCCATGATTTTTTTGACTGTTGGGTTTTAACCCAACTTTTCACTCTTCTCTTTCATCTTCAACAAGAGACTCTTTAGTTCCTTTTAGCTTTCTGTCATAAGGGTGGTATCGTCTGCATATCTGAGGTTATTGATATTTCTCCCGGCAATCTTGATAGCAGTTTATGCTTCATCCAGCTTGACATTTCAAATGATGTACTCTGCATATAAGTTAAATAAGCAGGTTACACTATACAGCATTGATGTACTCCTTTCCCCCTTTTTAACCAGTCTTTGTTCCATATCTGGGCTACCTGTTGTTTCTTGACCTGTATACAGGTTTCACAGGATGCAGGTAAGGTGGTCTGGCATTTGCATTGTTTTAAGGCTTTTCAGCAGTTTGTTGTGATCCACACAGTCAACTGCTTTAACATTGTCAATGAAGCAGAAGTAGATGTTCTTCTGGAATTCTTTTGCTTTTTCTACGATCCACCAGATGTTGGCAATTTGATTCCCCTGGCTTTTCTAAATGCAGCTTGAACATCCGGAAGTTCTCAGTTCATGTACTGTTGAAGCCTAGCTTGGAGAATTTTGAGCATTACATTTCTGTCTTCCTAATGTTATCTTAAGCACCACTGTGCTATTATATGTTTTGGGGGATGCTTGTAGTCCCATCAGTTGATGCTGTCACTGTGCTGCTGCAGTGTATCATCCTTTCATTTTCTTCCCAGTGTTATAGTTCATTATTTTTCTGGAGATATTTAGAACATTTTGTCTCTGGACACTGAAGTGGGCCCTTTGGCAATATCTTTTGAAAAACCTGAATACCACCATCCCTTGGTTTTCTGAAAAAGTAGCTTACTTTGGAAAACAACTGCAGATGTCAAAAACATGATCCTTACAGTTTTTCAGGGCAACTCTCTCTCTTTACACCAATCACATTTATATCAATTATAGGAGACATGGGGGCAATCCCTGGGTTGGGAAGATTGTCCAAAGGAGGGCATGGCAACCCACTCCAGTATTCATGCCTGAATTCCATGAACAGGCAGGTTCCAGGCCATAGTGTTTCAGAGTCGGACACACTGAAACAACTGAGCACGTGCACATTTATTTAATCCAGAGGGAGCCTAATGGAAACCAAATGTCACAGTTTCCTCCTCACAGTCCCATTTTACCCCACCTCAATATTCTTGCCTGGAAAATTCCATGGACAGAAGAATCTAGTGGGCTATAGTCTATAGGATCTCAAAAAGTTGGACAGAACTGAGTGACTGAACACACACACACACACACCTGATACTCACAAACATTTCCTGATAGGATGATCAATTATATGATCAATAAAACTTAATGACCTAATACTTAAAATCCTAAAAAAAAACCTGCATTGTTGAGAAGAAAATGCTCCCTGAACTAAAAAGATTCCTAGAATTTGTGCAACTTTTACTATCCTATTTGAAAAAGAGTCATGAATTTTGAAGAACAATCTTTGAGAACTGATCTATTTGATGTGTATACTGCTTGGTCTAGTCTGACAGTTTCATTAAATTGGTGTAATTTTCTTTGGCAGAAAGTGATTGTATCTAATTTCAGAGCCAAATCTCTTGAGAATCCTAAGCTAACAATTGCAACATGAGAAGCTTATCAACTATTTAAATTTTATGTTAAGGATTTGTTGCACTTAATGGAATTTAAGATTTCAAAATTTTAGAGAAGAGTGAAATAGGAGACATTTGCTTATAAATTATTATTCTGAGGGAACATTACAAACCCCAACCTGTGTTTGCCTACCATTAATGTTCTCGACTTTATATGTTTATTATCATCTAGTAATATGTAGAATTTTGTAACGAAATGACCTAGCTGAATTAATGGTAATCAAATTAAAACACAAGAATCCACTGGTTTTGTTTGTATCTGCATTATAGTTTAATAGTGCTGTGGACTTGAGGAAAATAGTGATAGAACACATGATTTTTCCACTACAGAAATCATGGCATCAAAACTAACATGACAATCACCATAATTAATAACAGTATCTGTCATTGTCCTGACAGGGAACAGAAGTAAAACTCAAACAGGATATTTTGAAGAGAGATAAAAGAGCAATTTTCTAAAGTTATAAAGGAAGTGCAGTCAGGTATAGAGAAACCACAAGAGATAATTCAACATTGTGGGCTTGTAACAGAAGGGCTGTTATGACCCAGAAACTCCCAGAGAGTGAATCCAGGCAATAATGCATCCTCACTTTTCCAATTTTACTTCTGGTTCTCCGTAATGGCCGAAGTCAACAGAGTTTGAGAAGTCTTACCATACAGACTTCAGTCTCCCAGGGCAGGGAGTAGGGTGGAAACTTATGCAGAGTAGCTCTTTAGGAGAAAATATAGGACATCTAGCAAAAACTCTCATCATCAGGACTGACTTTGAACACTTACTGGATATATATGACAAATAACTTAATCTATACAACAATGTTATAAAATTATGCATTTCCCTCTCATTTTATAGATGAAACTCAAAACTATTTAAATAAATTTTTTAAGGTTGTAACTTTACTAATTAGAAAATTTTTATAAAACCCAAATCTGCTTAAAAACACTAAGCACATTACTTTCCTTGAAGGTTTCATATAGCTGATACAGACTGGTATAACTGGTGAAACTCTCTCTAGTCCTTCAACATGGATTGGAAGTTCTTAACTTGGTAGCTTACAAAAGTTTATTTTCAGTTGGGCAGGGGTTTGCACTGGTGCAGATGGCTTTTAATTGTTGATGCCTGGGTATGTGGATATGTGCTGTCATGTCCCACTCTTTGTGACCCTTTGAACTGTAGCCCACCTGGCTCCTCTGTCCATGGGATTATCCAGGCAAGAATATTGGAGTGTATTGCCATGGCTTCCTCCAGGGGATCTTCCTGACCCAGGATTGGAACCCACATCTTCTGTGTCTCCTGCATTGAAGGAGGATTCTTTACAGCTTAAGCCACTGGGGATGCCTGGGTAAGGGTCTTTAATCCTCAGAAAACATGCCATTTTGTTATTCAAGCTTGAATGTAGCTTTAGGAGTTTTGTCCACAGAGGAGGTTCTCAGCCTTGGCACTATCGACTATTAGGGCTGGACAATTGCTTGTTGAGTGTATGGGGAAATTTCCTGTGCATTGTAGTATCCCACTAGACATCAGTAGTGCCTTCCTTCCAGCTGTGACAATCAAGAATGTCTCCAGATGTTGACAAGTGTCCTGACATTAATTGGGGGAATTCTTGGCCATTATTTCTTCAAATATTTCTTCTGTTCATTTTCTCTTTTTAATATTTTCATTAAATCTATATTTCAACTTGTGTATGTGTCCCACACGTGTTGGATATCTTGTTCCAGGTTTTTAGTCTTTTTTTTTTTTTTCACTTTTGAAAGTTTCTATCAACATATTCTCAAATTCAGAGATTCTTTCCTCAGTTATGTCCAGTCTACTAATGAGCCCACCCAAGGCACTCTTCACTTCTTTTATATTTTTTGTTCTCTAACATTTCTTTTTTATTCCCTCTTAGAATTTCCATCACTCTGTTTATATTATCCTTCTGTTCTTGAATGTGGTGTACTTTTCTTTCTTAGAACTCATAGCATGTTAATCATAGTTGTTTTAAATTCCTGGTCTTATAGTGTCACCATTCCTGCCATATCTGCTTTTGGTTCTGATGGTTACTGTTTTCAAACTGTTTCTTTTCTGTTTAGTATGCCTTGTAATTTTTTAATTGAAATCAGCCATGATATGCTAGGTAAGAGGAACTCTGATAAATAGGATTTTAATGATGTGGTGGTAAAGTGTAGGGGAGGGAACATGTTCTATATTTCAAGATTAGTTCTCAGTCTTTTAGTGAACCTGTGCCTCTGAGCTGTGAACTTTACAAGTGCCTTTAGTTCCCCATTCTCCTTATCTGTCTCTGCCTTCAGTAGAACAAAGATGGCTAGAGAGGGCTGAAATCATATATTTCTTTTCTCCCAGGTCAGTTAGGCCCTGAGGAGCCCCAGTAGATTAGCCTCAGATTTTAAAATGTTTCCTTATGGGTAGGCCTTACTAGACCTTGAGCCTCAGTATATGCTTATTGTGATACATCAGCATATGCTAACTGAGACACCCACAGGTGCCATGACAATTCCATGGCTGACCATAAAAGGTCCTAAAGTAGGTGGTGGCACAATTCCTGGATATCCCCACCTTTACCAAAATAGCTAGAATACTTCTCCCACTCATTAGTCTATGAAATTACCCACAAATATAAAAACTGCAACCCCATACCCTGGTACTTTTTGCCTCCATGATGGCCCACCGTCTATCTTATAAATTGTGTATCTCCCAGAATAAAGCTTCTTTCTTTTCTTGCAGGAAAGAATTCAAGAGATTGCAAAAGCAAGCTGTGGTGACTCTTTGCCACCCCATGGATTGTAGCCTGCCAGAACTGTCCATGGGCATTCTCCAGGCAAGAATACTGGAGTGAGTTGCCATGCTCTACTCCAAGGGAACAAGAAATTTTAAAATACTTGCTGTGAGAAGTATTGGTGGAGGTTCAGGAAGTAAAACTCAAGAAACTGTGGTGACCCCCTGTTATTTGGCCCCACTGAAATTTTTAACGCTCAGTTTTTTTCATGCTGAGCCTCCAACAATCCACAATTACAGTTTAGGTTTTCCTACCTCAGCACTGGTTCCTGAAGAGGTTTCTGCTCATGGGTCTCCTCTAAGTCAGTTGAGATTCTTTTTATCCACTTGTCTGTCTCTCCTATGTTGATGAAAGTGATTTGTCTTTTGACTTCACTTCTCTGACAGATTTAAGAAGAAATGTTGAGTTTTTCAGTTTGTTCAGGTTTTTATTTGTTAGAGTGTATTGATGGCTTCCTTGCATGCTGGAGCAGAAATTGGAAGTCTGGGGACTGCTTTTTTAACCAAGGGTAAATTTCATGACTTTGTGGAGGGTGAGGCTAGACTTTACAAATGGCCTGAGATAAATGGCAAGTATACACAAAGGGCCTTAAGCAAGGCCTGCGGGCCACATCTTGATAGTGAACTCTATTTGGAGTGTGTATGTATGTGTACACGTGCATGTGTGCGCACGTGCGTGAACACTAGCTTCAGCTGATGTGTGGCTGGCAGAGATGGCTTAAATAAAACTAAGGCAAGCATTTAAGCAGGGTTTCATATTGCTGCAGAGTATTAAGGAAGCCCTAACTCTTAGTTTTTAGTGCTAGGCATTCTTGGGCAACTTTAGATAGGTGGCTCTAGTTTAATTCTACACTTATATTTAGAGGTAACTGTGAATCGACTAGAAAACTTTGGGTTCATATGGTTTATCCATAGATTCTTAGGCATCACTCTTTATTCCCTGAAACCAAATTGGTTCTCATTCACCACCCATAAAAAGTGGTTGATTATAAAATAGTGATATACTGTATATTAAAATAATATGCCATTTTTGTGACATGAAGTAGAAAAACAAATTATTGCAAACTAATAAAGCAGTATTAATAGTCTGGGTCTGGAATACTTTGAATCTTTAGAGTCAGATTTGCTTAAAAATGGAGACGAAACTACATGGATTTGAGAAGAGTGCTTCAGTCTTATGATTAGGATGAAAATGGTACAGGAATAAAAACAAAATAAAACAGATCAGGCTGATTAAATTGGAGGAAGAGAGATATTCTTAAGGAAAAAGTTGAGATCTAGTCTATCTAAGAGGACAGCTTGGAAGTACCTAAGAGGAAAACTATATCTTGAAGTTCAGTCTAAACTGATAAGCACTGGCACATAACTACTTTTTAAAAGGCCATTAAAATAAAGAAGCATTTTAAATGCAATTGAGAAATAGTGACTAATGCCCAAAGAAATTTAACAGGGACGAACAAAACATTCCAGAGTAGATGGAAATGACTCCCACAAAGAGCATCAGGGTTCAAGAAACCATTGAGAGACACCCTTGAAAGCTATGACTTAAGGATCCATGCTAAGAACAGCCCATTAAAGATTATTACAAGCATAGCTAGAAGTTAAAAACTCTAGATATATTTGAGAGAGGAAGGTCTGAGGATTAGAATATAGACATTAAAGGTGGAGATGATGAGATCACCTGTATCTTGGGGGAACATGCCCAGGCTGAGAGAAGATACAACAAAGTTATCAATGACAAATAAAGTCTGTGTCTGAAGTAGATGTTGAGCTGAAGCAAGAGTACCTCCCAGCTAGAGTTACGCAACTTAGGAAAGTAGAGGCAAATCACATTTATTAGATATATTTGGCATTGAATAATAATTTCTGAAGCTCTGAAGGAATTGTGCCCATTCCAGTGGGAGACCCCAGGGACAGTGGCTGAATGAATGAATACCTGCTCTCTCCAGATGCTGGGATACCCTCTGAAACATGTGACTTAGAAGGACTTAGAACCTATGCTCTGACTTTTCTCTTCCTCCAATGGTTTCCCCAGAAGCCCACATGGTTTACTCTCCAAGTAGCCTAACTTGAGTCATTTGCTTAAATTGGACCTTTTCAATGAGGCTTAGCCTTACTACTCTATTTAAAACTATCATCTATTGCTCTTATGGTTTTTACTTAGTACATGTATTTTTTTTTCTCAATAGTACATTTGAAAACTTTATATAACTTATTTAATATTATTATTAATTGCTTATTTTGTCACATTATCTAGTATATAAGATTCATGACAGTAGAGATATTTGATATGTTTTATTAACTAGTGTATCCTAAGATTTTAAGAAAGTGCCTGATACATAGGAGTCTCTCAGCAAATATTTGTTTAATGAATACATTTTGTACTTATGACACTTGGAAATAAACTATTACAACTTCTGGGACTCTACTGGCATCATACAATTCCAGAGAGGAATTACTAGCTCCTACCAGGTATAAAAACCCCTTTGACAGAAAATTAACAGATTGAGAGAATTGGATGAATGATTTTAGGATTTAAATTAAGACTTGAAAGCTTTAGTCATTAATTCACAAGAAGAGGATTTTATTTTGAATTTTAATTTATGGCATACTTAACATCATTGCAGTTTAATCTTTGAATTTCTTCCTAAAAAGTACTAGAAAATTTGTATTAAATTATAATGTATCCCTGCATTTTGACAAAGTTTTTGTTGTTAAAAATATTTGGACATCTTTTTACTAAAGGATCTTGATGTTATTTGAGTTTATTGAGTTCATTCTGATATAATATCAATTCTAATTGATATAACATGATGAATAATATGATTGGACTTAATTTGCTTTAAGAATAAATTTTTTACTAACAGTATAGACTGCTCTTGAGATTAGTGTAGTGAATATACTGTTTTGATTCATTTCAGAACATTTGGGTGGCAAAATCTAAACCAAATACTGATATTCTTAGGAAGATAAAGAAAGCAGCATTTGCAGAAGTTTAGTGAAGTGGACTCATGATAGGTAGATGAAATACTATGCAGATAAACTGCTAATTACTTGGGGCGGGTAAATTCTTCAATGTTCTTTAACCCTGAGCTTCCTTGTTCAGTACAATGTGGGAGGGGAGTGGAGGGATACTAGGAAATGATAAAGGAACATTTTACCTTGTATTTTTTTCCCTTAAATGGAGCCCCAGACCTTTCTTCACCTTTACTCACTTCTCCTTAAGGATGTGTTGTAAATTACTCTATGGATAATTTTGAGAAAAATAAATGAATATACTTAGCTCACCTATCTTCTCTCTTGGAGATTAACCAGCACACAGAGAACACAATTCTCTGTTCTTCCCTCTCAGCAGAGGAGTGCCCAGGTCTAACATGATAGTGACTGGTTGGGTAATTTTGGTGATTTAGTTGGGATGTCCCATTTTGTGCTAAACTAAGCTACACCCTCCTCATGAGTCTTCATTAGTATCAAGGATAGTATGTTAGCCTCTACCTTTATTTTTTGTTATTTAGACCTAGGTGGAGAAGAGACTTGTTATTTATTTCTTTTCTCTGGCTCAGATGGGAAAGAACCTGCCTGCAGTGCAGGAGACCTGGGTTTGATTCCTGGGTCTGGAAGATCTCCTGGAGAAGAGAATGGCTACCCACTCCAGTATGCTTGCTTGGAGAATTCCATGAACTGAGGAGCCTGATGGGCCACAGTCCATGGGTCACAAAGAGTTGGACACGACTGAGCGGCTAACACTTTCATTTTTAATGAATCCAAAAAAGTATTTTCTTGCTGTTTACCTGCTTGGGTGAGATGCCCTCATTTTGAGATTTATAATGGTGAGGAGATGACTCCATTTTCTCATTTTTCCTCTATCATGTTCTCCTAGAGCATCTTGGATCTTACTTCTTTTGCCCTCTGGTACATGGCTGAAGCAACTTTAGCATGTACACACACAACCTTTTAAGTCCAACCACTCCATACATGGCTAATTCAGTGGCTTCAAGTCTCTCTCTACAAGGGCCAGTACGAAAGTATGAGACAGGCTGCTTCAGTCCTGCCAGGATTATTTCACTGGCACTGAAAGTATAAGTAAAAGCTTTTTACTTAATGGTTGTGCAAATATGTAGTGAGATTACAATCTGAGAGAAAAGGCTTAAAACTTTGCTTTCTAACTTCATTTCAATATAGTCCTTTGTTAAGTCTTTCTTCCTGAGATTCCTCATGGTCCCCTAAAGAATGGTCTCTTTTCTGTGCATTAAAAGGAATATAAATTTCTGAAACTATTTTCTGCCCGGATGAAATGCTCTGTTTCTGTATCCATTATTCTACAGCATTATTCACTTCTTGGCCTTCATGTAATGTAGTTCATGAGGGGTTTGTGCTTCTCAACTAGAGACCATTTGAAAACACGTGAGAATACTTTGTCAAAATGACTGCTGCTGCTGCTAAGTCACTTCAGTCATGTCCAACTCTGTGCAACCCCATAGACGGCAGCCCACTAGGCTCCTCTGTCCCTGGGATTCTCCAGGCAAGAATACTGGAGTGGGTTGCCATTTCCTTCTCCAATGCATGAAAGTGAAAATTGAAAGGGAAGTCGCTCAGTCGTGTCTGACTCTTAGCGACCCCATGGACTACAGCCTACCAGGCCCCTCCGTCCTTGGGATTCTCCAGGCAAGAGTACTGGAGTGGGGTGCCATTGCCTTCTCCATCAAAATGACCAGTTATAAGTTATTTTAAAAATGACTAGACAATAGTGCTGCTATTTTTGGTGGACTAGAGGATGCTAATAATACCATGATAAGAGGACAATCCCATCCAAATGTCACCTCATTAATTAAAACGAAGAAAGTTGTTTCAAGTTTGGGGTATCATGAATCGTGTTGAGATGATCATTGTTGCACTTGCCTTTCCCTGCACAGTAGTGAAATAGCTGAGATATAGGATACACTTTTGTAAGGTCTAGTACATAATACCAGTCAATTTTCCTGAGTGGTTGTATAAAATTTATATTTCTATGGGCATTGTACGAGTGTTTCAAAAGCTCTATAACCTTGTTTCCACTTAGTGTTTCAATCTCTTTATTTATTCGTCTTTAGGTTTAGCTGTATTACTGGCTGTATAAAGTTATTTTGACTTGAATTTATCTGAGTACTAATGTGGCTGAGAAAATGTTCACATGTTTTGGGGGATTTATCCAAAACTGTTTTGAAATTCTTATTCAAAATTCTTCTCCCACTTTATTTTTTGTTTCCTTTCAGGTTTATTAAAATATAATTGACATATAACACTATATAAATTTAAGGTATTCAGCATAAAGGTTTGACTTAAATACATTATGAAATGGTTACCACATTTAGTTTGCTGATCATCTATCATCTCATATAGATACAAAAAAAAACCCTAAAAAACAAGAAACACTTTTTGTGTGTGTGATGAGAACTCAAGATATACCCTCTTAACTTTCATATATAACATACAGCAGCGTGAACTGTATTTGTCATATAATACTTTATGTCGTGGTACTAATTTATCTTGTAACTGAAAGCTTGTACCTTTGACCACTTTTGTCACCATACAGAAAGATTACACTTTTATTGACTGTGTTCTCCATTGCTGTATATTTCATTTTCATGACTCATTTATTTCTTCTCCCATTTTATGTATTGCCTTTTTACTCTTTAAATTTTATCATTTAATCAATCAATGTTTAATAATTTACCAGTTTTACTTTTTTAAGCAAAAGTATGTATTACTTAGCATTTTTAAATAAATTCAAAATATTTTAATACTTTTGTGATTTCCTCTTTGACTCATGGGTTATTCAGAAGAGTGAGTTATTTAATTTCTATATCATTGGAGAATTTCCATATATCATGCTTCTATTGATTTTTAGATTAATTTTCTTTTTTTTAAGCAGCTTTCATTTTTTTTTCCTTCTTTTATTATTATTATTATTTTTTTTTTACTTTACAATGTTGTATTGGTTTTGCCATACATCAACATGCATTCGCCACGGTTGTACACATGTTCCCCATCCTGAACCTCACTCCCACCTCCCTCCCCATACTATCCCTCTGGGTCATCCCAGTGCACCAGCCCCAAGCTTCCTGTATCCTGCATCAAACCTGGACTGGCTATTCGTTTCTTATATGATATTATACATGTTTCAATGCCATTTTCCCAAATCATTCCCCGCCCCCCCCCACACAGAGTCCAAAAGACTGTTCTATACATCTGTGTCTCTTTTGCTGTCTCACATACAGGGTTGTCGTTACCATCTTTCTAAATTCCATATATATGCGTTAGTATACTGTATTGGTGTTTTTCTTTCTGGCTTACTTCACTCTGTATAATAGGCTCCAGTTTCATCCACCTCATTAGAACTGATTCAAATGTATTCTTTTTAATGGCTGAGTAATACTCCATTGTTTATATGTACCACAGCTTTCTTATCCATTCATCTGCAATATTTTATTTCTTTTTCTTCAGCTTTTTGAGGTGTATGTAATTATGTGCATGTGCTCAGTTGCTCAGTCCTGTCCTACTCATTGCTACCCCATGGACTATAGCCCTCCAGTCTCCTCTGTCCATGGAATTTTCCAGGCAAGAATACTGGAGTGTGTTGCCATTTCCTATTCCAGGGGATTTTCCTGACCCAGGGATCAAACCTGGATCTCTTGTGTCTTCTGCGCTGGCAGGCATATTCTTTACCACTGCAGCCCTTATATACCTCAATTAATTAATAAATAAAAGTTTATATATTCAAAGTGTACAACATAATGACTTGATATATGTATACCCTGTGAAATGATTCCCACAATCAGGTTAATTACCACATTCATCCCCTCATGGAGTTTACTGTTTTTTTTGTGTGTGATAATATTTAAAGTCTACTCTTAGTAAATTTCAAGTGTAAAACAAAGTATTAATAACTATAGTAGCCATGCTGTACATTATCCCTAAGATTTATTCATCTTATAAGCCATTGACTAGTATCTCTCCATTTAACCTACATTCAACTCCTGGTAACCACTGTTCTCTTCCAATGATTTTATTTTTTTTTAGATTCCATGTACAAGTGAGATCATATATTATTTGTCTTTCTTTCTGGCTTAACATAATGTCCTCTGTGTCATCCATGCTGCATGAAGAGACAGATTTCTTTCCTTCTCATCTCTGAATATGTGTCTATGTATCTACTATCATCTATCTATTTATTTAGACTCTGATGCTGGGAAAGATTGAAGGCAGGAGGAGAAGGGGACAACAGAGAATGAGATAGTTGGATGCCTCACCTACTCGATGGACATGAGTTTGAGCAAGCTCCAGGAATTGATGATGGACAGTGAAGCCTGGCATGCTGCAGTCCATTGGGTTGAAAGGAATCAGACATCACTGAGTGACTGAAATGAACTGATCTATTTATCTGTCTATGTTACATCTTCCTTATCCATTTATTCATGGACAGACCCTTAGGTTGTTTCTATATCTCAGCTATTATAACTAATGCTACCATAAACATGAGAATGCAGGTATCTCTTCAAAATAATTATTTTATTTCATTTAGATATAAATGGATATATATGCAGAATGGAATTGCTGAAATGTCTGGTAATTCTATTTTTTTTTTTTTATTTGAGAAACCTCCACAGTTTTCATGGTTGTACCAATGTACATTGCCACCAATAGTTTATAGGAGTCCCTTTTCTCTACATTCTCCATAACATTTGCTGTTATCTTTTCAATAAATGCCTTCCTAACAGGTATAAGATGATAAATAATTGTGGCTTTAATTTGCATTTCCCTGACTGATAGTGGTGCTGAGCAACTTTTCATATGCTTGTTGGTAATTTATATTTCTTCTTTGGAAAATTTCTATTCAGTACATTGCCCATTTTTCATATTATTATTATTATTGCATTATCTGTGTTTCTTATACATTTGAATATCAACCCTTTAAGGTATGTGGTTTGCACATATTTTCTCTCATCCTGTAAGTTGCCTTTTGATTTTGCTGATGATTTCCTTTGTTGTACAGAAGATTTTTAGTTTGATATAGATCCACCTATTTATTTTTCCTTCTGTTGCCTCTGCTTTTGGTGTTATATCCAAAAAGTCATTACCAAGACCAATGTCAAAGATTTTTTTCCCCTTTGTTTTCATGTAGGTGTTTTATGGCTTCAGGTCTTACACTTAAGTGTATAATCCATTTTAAGTTGTTTTAAGTTAGTTTTTGTGACTGGCATAAGATAAAGGTCTTGTTTCATGCTTTTGCATGTGGATATCCAGTTTCACTGACACACCTTATTTAAGGGACTATCCTTTTCCCATTGCATATTCTGGACACCCTTGTCAAAGATTAGCTGTGTATATATGGATTTATTTCTGTTCCATTGGTCTATGTGTTTTGTTTTGTTTTGTTTTGCCAGTACCATATTGTTTGGATTACTTTACACTATAGGTTGAAATCAGGAAGAATGGAAGATTTCTCTGGCTATTTGGAGTCTTTTGTGGTTTCATATAGATTTTACGAATTTTTTCTATTTCTGTGAAAGATGCCATTGGCATTCAATGGGGATTACATTGAATCAGTATATTGCTTAGGGTAGTATAGACATTTTAACTATTAATGTAACTATTGTTAATTTAACAAGTAACAATATTAATTCTTACAATTCATGATCATGCAATCTTATCTTTTCATTTATTTGTGAATTCTTAAGTTTCTTTGATCAGTTTCTCACAGTTTTAAGTGTAAAGATCTTTTGCCTCCTTGGTTCAATTTATTCCTATATATGCTATTGTGTAGTGGCAATTATAAGTGGTTTCCTTAATTTATATTTTATAGTTATTTATTACTGTATAGAAATGCAACTGGTGTTTGTCATTGATTTTGCATCCTGAAAGTTTACTGAATCTGTGTATTTGTTCTAAAAAGTTTTGGTGGGGTCTTTAGGGTTTTTTATAGATAAGATCATGTCATCTGCAAACAACACAGTTTTGCTTCTTTTCCAATTTGAATGCCTTTCATTTCTATTTTGTGCCTAATTGCTCTGGTTAGGACTTCCAGTATTTAACAGATATGGTGAGAATAGGAATCCTTATCTTGTTCCTCATCTTTAGATAAATATTTTCAGCTTTTCCCCATTGAATATAATGTTAGTTGTGTGTATAAGTTATATAAGCCTTTCCTTTTGTGATGTACATTCCTTCTATATCAGTTTTTAAATTTATTTATTTTTTAAATGAAGGATAATTGCTGAGATTCATGGGGTCGCAAAGAGTCAGACACGACTGAGCGACTGAACTGAACTGAACTGAATTGCTTTACAGAATTTTGTTGTTCTATCAAAGCTCAACATGAATCAGCCATCGGTATAAGAATTTTTACCATGAACATAGGATCAATTTTGTCATTCTATTGAGAAGATCATATGATTTTTATCCATACCATTCTGTAAACATGGCATATCAATAAATTCTACATGATTGTGCTGGTATATGATTCTTTTAATGTGCTGTCGAATTCTGTTAGTATTTTGATGAGACTATTTAAATCTATATTCATTAGGGATACGGATCTGTAATTTTCTCTTTTTTTTTGTAATTTTCTTTTCTTATATTCTTTTCTGACTTTGGTATCACGGTAATGGTGGCCTTGTAAAATAAGTTTGGAAGTGTTTCTTGCTTTTCAGTTTTTTGGAAGAGTTTGAGAATGATTAACATTATTTCTTTAAATATTTAGTAGAATTTACCAAGAAAACTCTGTCACCCTGGACTTTTCTTTGCTGAGGCTTTTTGATCACTGATTTAACCTCCTTACTGATTTTTGCAGTTTTCATTTCATTTACTGTATTCTTCAGGCTTCCCTGGTGACTCTGTGGTAAAGAACCTGCCTGCCAATGAAAGAGACATGGATTTGATCTCTGGGTTGGGAAGATTCCTTGGAGAAAAAAATGGCAACCCACTCATGTATCATTGCATTGGAAATCCCATGGACAGAGGAGCCTGGTGGGCTATAGTCCTTGGGGTTGCAAAAGAGTTGGACACATCTTAGTGAGTAAACAACATTGTATTCTTCAGCTCCAGGATTTCTGTGTGGTTGTAGTTAATAATTTTTTCTCTCTGTGTGCAATGTCCAGACAAGTTGAGAAGTTTAACTTCTCAACTTTTCTGTGTGCTATTTCTTCTGATTTAGCTTTATTGTCTTTCTGTGTTGTACTCTTGGAGAAGGCAATGGCACCCCACTCCAGCACTCTTGCCTGGAAAATCCCATGGATGGAGGAGCCTGGTGGGCCGCAGTCCATGGGGTCACTAAGAGTCGGACAAGACTCAGCGACTTTACTTTCACTTTTCACTTTCATGCACTGGAGAAGGCAATGGCAACCCACTCCAGTGTTCTTGCCTGGTGAATCCCAGGGACGGGGAGCCTCGTGGGCTGCCGCCTATGGGGTCACACAGAGTCGGACACGACTGAAGCGACTTAGCAGCAGCAGCAGCAGTGTTGTACTCTATAGGCTTCCCCTGTGGTTCAGTGATAAAGGACCCTTTGTGTGTTTTCTTGTTATTTGTTATATTTCCTTAAAGCAATTATTTTTAATTCTTAATCAGACAATATGTATTTTTATTTCTTTTTGGTCAGTTGCTGGAAAATTGTGTTCTATAGTGATTTGTTTTCTTGATTTTGTGTGTACGTGTTCCTTTACATCTTCTTCTGTTGCTGTCTTTGCACTTAAGGAAGCAATAACTTTCTCCAGTCTTTACTGAGTGGCTTCTAAAGAGAGATATTATCACCTGTCAGCCCTGCTAGAGATTCTGAGGCTTCCTCAGACATTTTGTATGAATTTACTATCCCATACTGCTTGTTCTTTCCTGGGGAAGGATGATAGTTCTTAAAATTGTATGCCTTCTATTAATCTTACAAAGCTGGGCTTAGTACTGACAGCCCCTCATTTGCTTTCTCTGCTGCTGCTGCTGCTAAGTCGCTTCAGTCGTGTCCGACTCTGTACGACCACATAGATGACAGCCCACCAGGCTTCCCCGTCCCTGGGATTCTCCAGGCAAGAACACTGGAGTGGGTTGCCATTTCCTTCTCCAATGCATGAAAGTGAAAAGTGAAAGTGAAGTCACTCAGTCATGTCCAACTCTAGCGACCCCACGGACTGCAGCCTACCAGGCTCCTCTGTCCATGGGATTTTCCAGGCAAAAGTACTGGAGTGGGGTGCCATTGCTTTCTCTGAGGTAATTGTAAATGTTCAAGTTTGTGTGATTTCTCTCAGTCTTTGTGGTTCAGTCAGCTTTCTGCACATGCTAACTAGCTGTATTCAAAAGTTTTCACTTTCTGCTCATGGGGCACACTCAAGAGTTATGAGTGTGTAGGCGGGGTACATGGAACATTAGGGATGCCTATGGGGTCATCAGGGGGATGCATAGAAGGAATTTTCAGGATTCTCTGGACGGGCTTCTAGATGGAATCCATGAAGCAGTTGATGGGATCCACATCTTTTTGATGAACTCTGAGCCCTGGCTGCTGTGTTCCTAATCTCTCTCTGCCCCACAGTTGTGCAGACAGTCTCAGTACTCTTGATGGTATGGCAAAGAAGTGGGCCTCTTAGGTAGCATCCCAGACAGCTGGGGAAGAAGGCTCACTTTCCCTTGTGAGAGACATCACAGGCTAAGAAAGGCTCTTGGTATTAAGCTGTGCTATGTTGGGAGTGGGTAATATAGGCAAAAAATTAAAACTGTTTCTCTTATCCTCCTCAATACATCCACTCAGATTTTTTTGTTCCAGTAGTGCACTAGACTTCCAAACTTCCACAAAGTTATTCTTTCTTGTTCATGGGCAATAGACAAGTTGATGTTCTTTGAGGGGAAAATAAGAGAAAGCTTCTACCACCTTGCTGACATCAATTTGCGCTATTTTAAAATCTTGTTTATGGTTAGTTTTTTCTCTATTGTGCTTAAGAATTAGTTGTTTGCCAGCCATGAGATCACTAGGTAATGTTCCTATATGGTATTATACCATAATATAGATATTTTATATAACATTTATATATATGTGAATTTTTAGAATCTCTAATCTGTCCTGTTTCACTGATGTATTTATTAATCTTTATACTGTCTTAACTATGGTAAACTTCATATTAAATTTTAATATATGACAACAGAATTACAGTTCTTAGGGCAATTAAATTTATAATAGTTGTATTTTTTATTTTGAATTTTAATATTAATATTGGAATCAGAATTTTCATCTAGTGAGATGAAACACTGCTAACCTTTTACACAGCATTACATTGAAATTCCCAGGTTGTTCTAGTGGTAAAGAACCCATCTGCCAGTGCAGGAGTTGTAAGAGATGTGGGTTCGATCTCTGGGTTGGGAATATACCCTGGGGGAGTGGACAAGCCACTCTAGTATTCTTGCCTGGGGAATCCCATGGACAGAGGAGCCTGGTGGATTACAGCTCATGGGGTCACAAAGAGTCAGACAAGACTGAAGCAACATCAGGCAGGCACATTGAAACTATTGAATGATTTAGAAGGAATTTATAGCTTTACAATATTTAAATTCCTAATTCATGAACATTTACACCTACCTTAATTGTTCCCCATAATATTTATATAAAGACTTTCATTTGTTTCTTCTTTAACTCTTATCTGTTGTAGTAGGCAGTGTAGTGAAAATGAAGTGAAGTCGCTCAGTCGTGTCCAACTCTTTGCGACCCCATGGACTGTAGCCTATCAGGTTCCTCCATCCATGGGGTTTTCCAGGCAAGAGTGCTGGAGTGGATTGCCATTTCCTTCTCCAGGGGATCTTCCCAACCCAGGAATCAAACATGGGTCTCCTGCATTGCAGGCAGATGCTTTACCGTCTGAGCCACCATGGAAGCCCAGTAGGCAGTGTAACAACCAAGCAAAAAGACCATAATCTAACCTCTGGAAACCTGTTAATATATTATGTTACATAGCACAAAGGGGCTTCCCTGGTGGCTCAGAGGTTAAAGTGTCTGCCTGCATTGTGGGAGACCTGGGTATATGTATATGCTGAGTCAGTCATGTCTGACTCTGCAGCCCCATGGACTGTAGCTCCTCTGTCCATGCCAGGTTCCTCTGTCCATGGGGATTCCTCAGGCAAGAATACTGGAGTGGATTGCCATGCCCTCCTCTGGGGGATCTTGCCAACCCAGGAATTGAACCCAGGTTTCCCGCATTGCAAACTGATTCTCTACCATCTGAGCCAACAGGGAAACCCATATATATATACATATACAGGGACCTTCATCCTTATGTTCTTTATATCTACCAGGTTGCTATTAATTTCTGCTACTACTCTATGGAAGCAATGTGTATGCGTGTGTATGTGTCAGTGCTGGAGGGAGTTATGTATTTGTATTTTTATTTACTAACATATCCGGATGTGGCAGATGTGTAAATTTAGAGAAATCACATACTAATTATATATAAACAAGGAACCTTAATTGAGCAATAAATTTTCATTAAGACACATAAAATAGCAATAAAAAAAGAAACATTAGCCAAGTGATACATGTTATAAATTGTATTGCCAGAAGCATAAAGAAAAAAATTTAGACTTCCCTTTTATTTTCAAAGAAAATGATCATTAGAGTAGGAAAGTATAAAAAAAATGATATAAAAAAGTAAAATACAGTTTTGGTAAGATTGTGGGAAAACAACTGTTTCAGATCAGTATCTGAGCACGAGCTTTCTCCTTGCTCCTTCAGGCTATTAACATATGTTTATTAAATGCCTACCAATTCTATAGTATTTTATATTTATTCCCCTTACACTTGTTTATAACCCTTTGAAGTTTAATTCCTAGGATTTTAAAACTTGAGATAGAAAATTGCAATAAGATAAATAAGCAGCAGAACCAAGGAGCCAACCTAGGGTTCAGACCCCTAATTTCCTAGTTCTTGACTTTCTACCAACCATCACTGAAAACTGATGAATCACCTTGAGGATAACATAGTGCTTCTTAATATATGATGGACTATTTTAACACATCAGATAAAATCAGATCAGTCGCTCAGGCGTGTCCGACTCTTTGCGACCCCATGAATCGCAGCACGCCAGGCCTCCCTGTCCATCACCAACTCCCGGAGTTCACTCAGACTCACATCCATCGAGTCAGTGATGTCATCCAGCCATCTCATCCTCTGTCATCCCCTTCTCTTCTTGCCCCCAATCCCTCCCAGCATCAGAGTCTTTTCCAATGAGTCAACTCTTCGCATGAGGTGGCCAAAGTACTGGAGTTTCAGCTTTAGCATCATTCCTTCCAAAGAAATCCCAGGGCTGATCTCCTTCAGAATGGACTGGTTGGATCTCCTTGCAGTCCAAGGGACTCTCAAGAGTCTTCTCCAACACCACACTTCAAAAGCATCAATTCTTCGGTGCTCAGCCTTCCTCACAGTCCAACTCTCACATCCATACATGACCACGGGAAAAACCATAGCCTTGACTAGATGAACCTTTGTTGGCAAAGTAATGTCTCTGCTTTTGAATATGCTATCTAGGTTGGTCATAACTTTCCTTCCAAGGAGTAAGCGTCTTTTAATTTCATGACTGCAATCACCATCTGCAGTGATTTTGGAGCCCAGAAAAATAAAGTCTGACACTGTTTCCACTGTTTCCCCATCTATTTCCCATGAAGTGGTGGGACCAGATGCCATGATCTTCGTTTTCTGAATGTTGAGCTTTAAGCCAACTTTTTCACTCTCCACTTTCACTTTCATCAAGAGGCTTTTGAGTTCCTCTTCATTTCTGCCATAAGGGTGGTGTCATCTGCATATCTGAGGTTATTGATATTTCTCCCGGCAATCTTGATTCCAGCTTGTGTTTCTTCCAGTCCAGCGTTTCTCATGATGTACTCTGCATATAAGTTAAATAAACAGGATGACAATATACAGCCTTGACGAACTCCTTTTCCTATTTGGAACCAGTCTGTTGTTCCATGTCCAGTTGTAACTGTTGCTTCCTGACCTGCATACAAATATCTCAAGAGGCAGATCAGGTGGTCTGGTATTCCCATCTCTTTCAGAATTTTCCATACACACAAAATTTTAACACATACTCTACCACTTATCCGTAATATTTATCTCTTTAGAAGCTCTAAAAGATTAGAAATACTCAAAGACATTTTTTTTGTCATATGGAGTTAAATATGTCAGACAAAGAGAAATATCATATGATATTGCTTATATGCAGAATCTAAAAAATTCTACAAATGGACTTACTTACAAAAACGGAAATGAACTCATAGACTTAGAGAATGAATTTATGGTTACTTGGTGAAGAGTTGAATCATTGGAAAAGACTCTGATGCTGGGAGGGATTGGGGGCAGGAGGAGAAGGGGACGACAGAGGATGAGATGGCTGGATGGCACCACTGACTCGATGGACGTGGGTCTGAGTGAACTCCGGGTGTTGGTGATAAACAGGGAGGCCTGGTGTGCTGCGATTCATGGGGTCGCAAAGCATTGGACACTACTGAGCAACTGAACTGAACTGAACTGGGGAAGAATGGTGGGGAAGGATAATTAGAGATTTTGGGATTGACATGTACATGCTGCTGTGTTTAAAATTGATAACCAACAAGGACCTACTGTATAGCAAAGGGAACTCTGCTCAATATTCTGTAACAACTTAATTGGGAAAGCAATTTGAAAAAGAATTGATACATTAAATATATAGCTGAATCACTTATACATCTGAAACTAACACAACATTGTTAATCAACCGTACTTCATTATAAAATTAAAAATGTTTTTTTAAAAGGCATGATTTTGTTAAAAGTAAACGAGGTGATTCTAAATGTCAGAACCATGAGCAAGTGAATTGTGGACTAATGTCAAGAAAATTTTGATAAAAATTTCAAACCAATGATTTATAAACATTTAGAAAAACAATTAATCACCCAAGAAAACCAATGAGAATATTCAAAAATCCTCATTTAATTAAAGTTATTTTTTGATAGGAGTAGAGGAAAAGGGTTTATTCCTCCATTCTGTCATTCAGACTTTTATTCAGCAATTAGTTTTTGAGTTCAAGGCATTCTCCAAAGGACAGGGTATAGGCTGGTGAATAAAGGACAAAAGGACCAACTGTCTTGGTGAGAAATGAAAGTATAAAAATATAATTGCTTAATATAAGTTTACATCTATATCTATAAATATATATATATATATATATATATATATATATACATACATACATATACACATACAGAGAAGGCAACGGCACCCCACTCTAGTACTCTTGCCTGGAAAATCCCATGGACAGAGGAGCCTGGTGGGCTACAGTCCATGGGGTCGCTAAGAGTCGGACATGACTGAGCGACTTCACTTCCACTTTTCACTTTCATGGATTGGAGACAGAAATGGCAACCCACTCCAGTGTTCTTGCCTGGAAAATCCCAGAGGCGGGGGAGCCTCTTGAGCTGCCATCAGTGGGGTCACACAGAGTCGGACACGACTGAAGTGACTTAGCAGCAGCAGCAGTATATACACATATGCCTTTATCTATCATCTATCTGTATATAAATTATTGATTATCTCTCTATTTGTCCATATATATGTTATACAAAACCTGGCAGGCTATAGTCCGTGGGGTCACAAATAGTCAGACATGATCGAGCAACTAACACACACACACACACACACACACATATAATATGCCATGTCAAGTAATGGCAAATACTATGAAAAAAATCATAAAACAGTATAGGGAGATGAAAAAGTGATGTTAATAGAAGGGGCATGTTATTTGAAACAGGATAATTAAAGAAGGCATCTACTAGGATATTGGAGAAGGAAATGGCAACCCACTCCAACATTCTTGCCTGGGAAGTCCCAGGGACAGAGAAGCCTGGTGGGCCACAGTCCAGGCGGTTGCAAAGAGTTGGACACAACTGAGTGACTAAACACACTACTAAGATATATTTGAGTAGAGCTTGTACACTGAGAAGAAAGCCATGCTCCTATGTAAAGGAAGGACATTTCATGCAAGAAAATCAGCAGTTACAAAATTTCTTTAAAAAGGTAATGTTTTACAAGACTGGTTGGAGGTAACTAGAGGTCAGATCATGTGGGGACTTATAGTAATGACATTGATGCATTACGATCAGAGCTGTAACTTAACCATAATTGAAAGATTGTTTTGGATCTGGAGCAGCAAACAGTCAGAAGGAGGACAGAGAAGCACAGACCAGATATGAAATGCTAAAGATATTTTAGCATTTTAAAAGAGTAAAATAATTTTAGCGTAGTTATTAATATTTTTTCATGCTTTGATAAATTGACAGATAATTTTGAACTTCCTAATAATATGGTTAGCTACATTTAATAACTTCTCAGTGAGAATCCCAAAAGAATGTTGATTAGTGACTCAATATCGACTGGACTGAACTAAGGCACAAGACCTGGTTCTTCATCTTACCCTGTTGAGCATTTTTATCTATAATTTAGCTGAGTACATGGAAAACACGCCAATGGAATTCACATATCACCTGAAGCTGGTGGAGAGCCAATGAAGTACGTAGACAGGCTATAAAATTACCACAAGAGACTGGGATATAGTCACATTTTCCAGAGAAACTACTTTGCTTCAGAGAGACAAATATAGGAGAAATATTCCAGACAAAGCCAAGATCATCAACCCTACAAACCTCCAAGTCCCATGGAAAGTTTAAGCAACATAATAGAGATAAGTCTATAGCCACAATAGCAGAGAAAAACTAGAAAGAATGTTATCAATATGTCAAAAATTTTCAGAAATTTCTGTCAGCAAAGAAGAACACTTCAGTTTCAGATTCTACAGAGAAACCACAGGTCAAATCAATAACAAAAAATACATTGTTGATGCAGTAGGAGTATTTCAAGGGATATATAAACCAAACAACAGAATAGTATTGAACTCTATGACATTCACTGGAGTTATTAACTGGGAAGTTGTAGTATAAGTTGTTGGCTAGTCACTGTTAGCACTGAAGAACGAGTGAGAGGCTTTTGGGAAGTTATAAAGTCTATATAATCCTGCGCCATCCATATACTCATCAGAATTATATACATACAACCAACACTGGTGAACAAGAATTAGACATTAAGAACAAAGAAATACAATCAGAAAAAAAGAGCTAATTCCATGAGGGAAAGTCAACAAGCTATAAAAATTAACATTAAATAAATCTAATAGTATACCATTTAGAAGTTTTTAGAAAAAACTTTTATGTAAATAATTGTTGTTGTTTGTTGTTTAGTCATGCGTGCTCAATTGCTCAGTCATAAGGCTCCTCTGTCCATGGAATTTCCAAGGCAAGAATACTGGAGTGGGTTACCATTTCCTTCTCCTCCTCTTCCCTACCCAGGAATTAATTGAACCCAATCTCCTGCCTCTCCTGTGTCTCCCGCATTGGCAAGCAGATTCTTTACCACCTCACCACCCATTCTAATCTTGGCTTTCCTTATCTAGAGGAGGAAATGGCAACCCACTCCAGTATTCTTGCTTGGGAAATTCCATGGACAGAGGATCCTGGCAGGCTAGTCCACGGGGTCACAAAGATTCAGACATGACTGAGCAGGTCCAAATGTTGTTTAGTTGCTAAGCAGTGTCCAACTCTTTTGTGACCCTATCAACTGTAGCCTGCCATGCTCCTCTGTTCATGGGATTTCCCAGGCAGGAATAATGGAGTGGGTTGCCATTTCCTTCTCCAGAGGATCTTCTCGACCCAGGGATCAAACCAGTGTCTCCTGCATTGGCAGGCAGATTATGACTGAGCCACCTGGGAAGCACTAACAAATATCCAATGACCCTGACGGGCGTCTAGTCAGAAAAGGAATTCATATGGTATTGGAACATCATGGTGCCTTCAAATATCCTCAAATTCATTAAATTATAAAGCAATGCATGTTCTTATATCTAGGAAATAATCTTTGAGCATTTATCGAGGAAACTATCATATCTAGGCCACAAATAAATCCCTAAAAATAATGAAAGAATTTAGAAAACTATAGCATAAAACATAATTTATAGGGGACTTTGTGTTCAATCTCTAATTGGGGCAAATTAATTTTTAAAATTAAATTGAGGTAAAGAAAGTAAACTATATATAATGATAATTCACCTGACAAAACCAAGTTATAGGAATAGGGATAAAAGGTGGGAAGAAATATAAATATCCTAAATCTCTCACTTTTCATAACTGAGAGGTAAAAGGTACACTCAATAATATAAATATGTTGGAAATTATTCTAATTATTTTCCCATAATTTATCAGTTAAATATCATCATCTGTAAATTAATATTTTACATGAATATAGTGATTGTTTTCAGTATAGCAAAATGTCTTCACATAAAAACATCTGGAATATGAGAGCTTATGAAAGGATGCATCCATTAAAATTACATCTGCATAAGAAGATATCTCAACAACAATTGAGAAACTACCTATATGAATGTGTTTTAGTTACCCACAAAGGTTTATTTCTCATTCAAATGTCTGGAGATTTGTCATTCAAGTTGGGGTTATTGTTCCTTCAAGTTAATAACTAGTTGCCTTCCCTATTTCCAGTGAAATCTTCCTAGAATAATGTCCTTATACTTACACTCAGGATGTTTACATAAGCTCCATATATTTATAACCAAATTTCAAGCACATTTTAAAGAAATCAATGAAAGGAGGAAGTTAGAGGAAGGCAGAGAGGGACACATCTCTTTTTAAAGATACTTCTGAATTTAGCACAGACTGCATCCTTCTGTATTCAATTTACTAGCACTTGGTCCATTATCTGTATTCAGCTGCATTGGAGAGAAGAATGTAGTCTTTCTTCTGGACCACCACAATAAAATGATATGAAAAATGTTATGACAAAAATAAACTTTTAGCCCCCAAAATTGAGTGGACATGAAACTTTTACTAATGTGTTCAGCATCTGACACATAGTAGAATGATGACAATAATTTTTGTGATCCTAGAGAGATAAACTGATATCCATGTTTATAAACTTTTGAAAGGGAGGTGGAAGAATAAACCATAGAGAACATAAACCCTTGCACATTTGTCTGAAAATAGAATTGGGTATTCTCTGTGTTCTGTGAAAACACAGAACATTAGTGATTTTCAAGCAGAGTTAGCAGTGTGAAGTGCTAGTGCTAAGTTGTTTCAGCGACCCTATGGACTACAGCCTGCCAGGCTCTTCTGTCCATGGGATTATCCAGGCAAGGATACTAGAGTGTTGCTGTGCTCTTCTCCAGGGGATCTTCCCAACCCAGGGATTGAACCCACGTTTCTTTCATCTTCTGCATGGGCAGGTGGGTCCCTTACCACGAGCACCCCCTGGGAAGCAGTGTGGTGTAGCGAATTGACTAATCTTTACAATCCATTTCAGATTTGTCCCATATTGATAAAATAGAAAAATGTTTTATTAATAAAACTTCAAATAGCAAAATTATAGATTGAACATGTAAGAGTTATAAAAATCTGTTATTTTTGTTGTTATCCTTTGCTTTTGTAAGAGACAAAAATATAGCAGTTTCTTTCTTGTGCTGGTTAAACTCTTCCATTTTAATAAACAAACATTTTTAAGATAAATGTACGTCTAGAAGTGAACATGGGAATATCACAGGAAGATAAAAAAGGAATAACCAAAATTAAAGAGGAAAACACATGAAGTAATTTTCCATAAGTTCAAATCTCATGAGTAATGGATTTTAAATCCTAGTATCTCACAGATCAGTTAACAATAAAATTTTTTAGGCTCATATTTATTTTCTTAGGATTCTTTTACAGGTCTTCTCTACTAATAAGAATGTTCCAAATTCATTTATTAACATACTACCTTTATCTATTCAGACTTATATTTTATTCTGATTTAGACAGCTCATATAATTTTTATTATAAATCACTGAGGTAACAGTACTAATGATTAGAAGCATGTTACTCTTTACTCTTTTTTTCCATGGTGTAAGCTCTTCATCATGATTTTGATTCCTTCAAGTAAAAGTAGAACTTATCTCCTTAACTACAAACCTGGCAAGAAAATTTCAGTAACTGGAGAGGTCCAAGGAGAAACTCTTAACAATCAATGTGTCAACAGAAATTTAGAGGCTATGTATCTATTCTTTACTAATAAACTAAGATATTTAGGAAAAAAACAAAACAAAACAGATTCTAATAGAAAAATGTGCTTGATTTTGAATACTTTTTGAAATCCTCATCCCAATATTCTGCTTTAAAGCTATTGTCCAGATGTTATACATGTAGTGTTTTGCATGAGCAAGTATTTGCATGGCCTTAGAATGGCAGAAAGAGAATTTGGTTGGCATTGTTGAGGCTGTAATTTATCCCTGATACAGTGCTGCTGCTGCTGCTAAGTCGCTTCAGTTGTGTCCGCCTCTGTGCGACGCCATAGACAGCAGCCCACAAGGCTCTGCCATCCCTGGGATTCTCCAGGCAAGAACATTGGAGTGGTTTGCCATTGCCTTCTCCGTGACACAGTATATACCTAATCTCTGAAACTGCATCTCTACTTAAATTTAAAGTTCATTTAAATATTCTAATTTGTTGTAACACTTTGCAGATTGTGGGCTTCCCTGGTGGCTCAACTGGTAAAGAATCCACCTGCAATGTGGGAGACCTGGATTTTATCCCTGGGTTGGGAAGATCCCCTGGAGAAGGGAAAGGCTACCCATTCCAGTTTTCTGGCCTAGAGAATTCCATGGACTATATAGTCCATGGGGTCTCATAGAGTCAGACATGACTGAGCAACTTTCACTTTCTTCACTTTTGTAGATTGTCCCTTTTAATTTTATATTGCCTTCATGATTAAACTTTATTGTTTTCCCCTTTAATTTCATGTTGCACTACATTGTAAAAACAATACAGGATAATGTGTGGGCATTAAGTAAATTAATTTTGGTGTGAACAATTCCATGTATCATTTAAAGTAATCATGTAATTCTTAGATTTTTGAGGAAGTGAGACTAATTCATTGAGTTAGTGACTGTCAGTTTTTTCCTTTGTCTGTGGCCATACCATCCATACAGTGGATCTCATCTGATCTCAGAAGCTAAGCAGGGTTAGGCCTAGTTAGTACTTGGATTCATTGAGTTACTGACTTTTGATTATTTCCTTTAAATACTATTTTTAATAGTATTTATCTCTATCTTGGGCTTCCCTGACTGTTGATTATTTCCTTTAAACACTATTTTTAATAGTATTTATCTCTATCTTGGCTTCCCTGGTGACTCAGCTGGTAAAGAATCTGTCTGCAATGCAAAAGGCCTGGGTTCAATCCCTGGGTTAGGAAGATGCCCTGGAGAAGGGAAAGGCTACCCACTCCAGTATTCTGGCCTGGAAAATTCCATGTACTGTATTGTCCGTGAGGTCACAAAGAGTCAGACACAACTGAGCAACTTTCACTCACTCAGTCATCTTTATCTTAGATTTTTGAGGAAGTGAGACTAATTCATTCAGTTAATGACTGTCAATTATTTCCTTTAAATGCTATTTTTAATAATATTTATCTTTATCTTTAAACATCATCATTTTTATTAAATATTAACATGAAACTAGCAGAGACTGCTAATTATTTTCAATACCTATTCACTCCTAAAGAAAGTTAAATATTTAACTGGTCATATAGTCACCTCTACTAAAGACCACATTGCCATCCTCCTTTGCATTTTGGAGGAGTTTTGAGATTACAGTCAACTGCTGCTAGTCACTTTAGTCGTGTCTGACTCTGTGTGACCCCATGGACAACAGCCCAACAGGCTCCCCTGTCCCTGGGATTCTCCAGGCAAGAACACTGGAGTGGGTTGCCAACAGTCAACTAGTGGGACATAAATGGGATTTGTATGTGGCAGCTATGGAGAATCTTCCTAAAGAGATACCAAATAACACCTCAATCCTGTTATTTTTGATGCTTTCTTCCATCTTATTACCTTAAGCACAGATGTTACTCTGGAACATGAGAATAAGTTCCAGACTCTGGACAAGGCTGAATAATAAACTGAATTTCTGGAGATAATTTTTGCCATTATGCCAGTGTAAATTTTGATGATTTTTCAACTGCTTGTGAACAATCTGTATCTAGGCTTCCCTAGTAGCTCAGAGGGTAAAGAATCTGCCTGTAATATAGGAGACCCAGATTCCATCCCTGGATCAGGAAGATCCCATGGAGAAGGGAAAGGCTATCCACTCCAACATTCTTAATTAGAGACTTCCATGAATGTAGGAGCTTTGTGGTTACAGTCCATGGAGTTGCAAAGAGTTGGACCCAACTGAATGACTAACACTTTCACTTTCAGGTCTATATCTAAATTACATATATCGTATTCCTTTAGATAAAGTTTATTTCTAGACTTGAACTATTCTTTCTTACTGTAGATGTACTAGCAAGAGCGAAGCCTTATTTTATATATGGTCAATTTATTATTAGCCAAGTCAGTAAGAAAACTGATATTATTCAGGAATGATGAGATTAACTTTACTAGGAACCAAAGTGTCAATATTCAAGTATGAAGAATCTACTTTCATTTCAGAAATTGGTACTGCAATCCTTTGTCTCTTCTTCCAAGGTACTTTCCACAGTGGTCTTATTCAACATGATGTACTAATGTAATAATATTGATATGCTAATGAGACTCAGAGTTATGGATTCAGTACCTTCCTCCCCTGAACTTCAAACATGTATATCTATACTTTTCTACTTCATGTATCCACTTAGGTTTCCAATAATTATTGCAAATGCTGCATAGAAAAAAGAATACTTGATTTCTATACCTAAATTCAATCTTCTGCTTAAGAATTTTGTTTTTCTTCTTTTCCTCACCCTTTTATTTCCAAAGTATTAGCAAATTTCAATGACTTTATTTAAAGTACACATCAAAGTTTCACTCTCTCCACTACTTCCCTGTATATAAACCCAACCATTAGATCCCCAGGATTAACAGAGTAGTATTTTATCCTGACTCCCTTCAAAATTTACAGCTTTTCAATTTATTCTCCATATATCAGTTTCTTCATTTCCTATACATCAACCAGAATGATCTTTCCATAGATACTCAGATCCTGAAGATACCCTGTTTAAACCTTCCATGGATTCCCATTACTCTAAGAATAAAATCCAAACTTCATATGCTATTCTAAAAAGTTTGACATTAACTGAGTCCCTATTGGTTGATTTCATTTCCTGAAATCTGACATCCTCACTGAAGTCCAATCACACTGGCCTATTTTCTGGTTCTGCAGGTACCAAATTTTATTCTTCGAGGGCTTTATAAGACCTGTTTCCTCTTTCTGGTCTATTTGTATCGCAGCTTTTGTCATGTCTGGCTATTTCTTGTCATTTAAGTGTGATACTGAATATCACTAGGGTAACACTTTTCTTGGAAATTTACCTGAATGTACCTATCTATTTTTAAAAAATATTTATTAACCTATTTTCTTTTTATCATGCAATTTATCACTACTGATCAATCTCATTATATTTTTGCTTGTTTGTTTCTCTCCTTTTTTCAGAGTGTAAGATTTATGAACTAGTAATCTTGTCTTCTTCTTTATCTGAATTCTCCTGAACAGTACTTGGCATGCAGTGAGTCAATGAATATTTAAAGTAAATTAAGGAGTATATTACTTGGAAACTTATTGCCCTGAAGTCTAGAGTGTTGACTGAGGGTATTGCCTTTATTCCACATTGCTAATTTTTGCCTTTAGATTAGTTATAAGTAATGAAATAGATTTTTTAGATTTCATGTTGCTCTTGATTGATGCAAATAAATACAGAAAATATTCTTATCTGCAGACATTGTCATTGGTTGATGAACTAGCCAATGACAGGTGTTTGGTTCAGTTCAGTCACTCAGTCATGTCTGACTCTTTGCGTCCCCATGGACTGCCACATGCCAGGCCTTTCTGTCCATCACCAACTCCTGGAGTTTACTCAAACTCATGTCCATTAAGTCAGTGATGCCATCCAACCATCTCATCCTCTGTCATCCTCTTCTCTTCCAACCTTCAATCTTCCCCAGCATCAGGGTCTTTTCCAATGAGTCAGTTCTTCACATCAGGTGGCCAAAGCATTGGAGTTTCAGCTTCAGCACCAGTTCTTCCAATGAATATTCAGGACTGATTTCCTTTAGGATGGACTGGTTGGATCTCCTAGCTGTCCAAGGGACTCTCAAGACAGGCATACACCCTCTTAATTGTTTAAAAGCAGAACTTCTTTTGCTTTGAGCTGCTGGGGGTGAGGATTCAAATAAAAATAGCAGGTTTTGGTGGCTGCACTCCCATTTACTAAGCCTGTCTTTTGCCCACTCATTTCTGATGTACTCCAGACCCAATGATTAGCTTTGTTCTTAACTTCATAAAATAACTGGCATCTATGAGTAAATAGCTCCTTTTGTAGATAAGAGTGTGTTCCAGGACTCAAAGCCTGGTCTTCAGTTCTCCACTATACTTTTTTGAGGTTAATTTATTCCAGGATACCTACCATCAATCAGAATTTTAAACTATCTTTAATGATGTTCCTCTAGTTGGTTAAAATTGATATCAGCATACTAAAAGCATAATAACAATTTGTTAATTTTTATTGAATGTAGAGTAAGAATTAAATAATGTACTCAAACATTATTTTCCCTACACTCTATTCTTTGAAGTGATTATTATTTTTATTTTGTAAATGAGAAAACTGAGACTCTAAGATTTAGGAAACTCAAACTCAAATGCACATTATTTGATTTCAAATATCTCACATATATCCACCATGTTATGAAGGAACAATATTTTTATCAGGAAAATAATTTACTGAGATTTCTTTGGGTTCCATGAGATCAAAAAATAATACCACTCCTCTTCAATTTAGGCCATCAAAATTAACATGTTTCTCTTAGGTTATCCTTGTGAAAAAGTGAAAGTGAAAGTCACTCAATCATGTCTGACTCTTTGCGACTTCATAATATACTACATCAAACCATGATAAAATTTAATTATAGACTTTATCTATTTCAGTTGAAAATAAAGATACATTTCAGTCAAATTTTATATAGTCACTATTTGGTCTGTTTTGGAGCTGACCCACTGTACTTTTAAGTGCTGAACAGCAGTATGTAATTGGTAAAGCTTATCTGGTACTTAGAACATAGCAAAATACAAGAAGTTTCAGAAAGCAGGAGTAGCCTCTTCTTTTATAATATAGTTTCTTGAAAAAGAAGCAAGTCAATTTAGCTTACTGAGAGTTTTATCTCTTTAGATCTCAAACTTCATTTTTTCCCAGCAATAGAGCTTATAAAGAAATAGATTAAATTAATGTTACAGTGTTTCACTTAAATGGATGATTATTAACAAAATCATTCAAATTAGTCATCACCAGTTTGAAAGCCAATAAAAGTAGAGCTACATAGGTCAAGTTCCTACTTTCCACTTGTTTTATCCTCTGTAACACTTGGATGGTTCTAATGTGTGTGCACACACAAGTACCACACACACAATTAAAGGGTAAACCTAAAAACTGAGCAAGAGAATTGTTTCATTTAAAAATAAATATTTAAGCATCTTAAAAAGGTGAAAAAATATGAAACTGTGGGAAACAAAATATAGGCATGAAGGCTAACTTTGTAATTATATATATTATGTTTTTATAAGAGAAGACTCTTGAGAGTACCTTGGGGGACTGCAAGGAGATCAAGCCAGTCAATCCTAAAGGAGATCAACCATAAATATTCATTTTAAGGACTGAGGCTGAAGCTCCAATACTTTGGCCACCTGATGCAAAGGAGGTGGCAGAGAATAAGATGATTAGTTAGCATCACTGGCTCAATGGACATGAATTTAAGCAAACTCCAGGAGACAATGGAGGACAGAGGAGCCTGGAGTGTTGCAGTCCATGGGGTTGCAAAGAGTTGCGCATGACTTAGCAACTGAACATCAACAATAACAACCATTGTTTGGTTACTGGTCCTTATTGGCAAGACTGGTCATTTGAAATATGCTGGTCATTTGAAACTAGGTCATCCAAGTTCTATTCAGAAAATTTATATAACTGACTAATTCAAAATATTGTCTAATTTGCACAAAATATTATAAATGGTTGTTTTCTTTTAATTCACTGTATTTTAGTTATTTAGAACAAGAGACTTGAATTTAATTATTATTTTAGAAATAAAATTTTTGGTTTGATAGTAAAAGTGGAATCATAACCTTATTCTCTAGGCTGTGAGTACCACTTACAGTGTGGTTTGCAGCAGTGGTTTAATTCCATTTAAAGAGCACAGAAAGGACATCCAGAACACTGAGAAATGACTTCTAATTATCTGCTGTCTCAAATACATCATGGTGTGGTTCCATTCACAGGCTATTGGACCATAATTCAGCTTTGAAGTTAAGTCTGTGCTTCATTTATGGCGCAAAATCTTGGAGAAGCTGGTTATGACTATGAAATGCAGAGGGAAATCTGGCTCAGCATCAAGTATTTATTATATCCCCTTCTTTAAATAAAGAATCCTCTTTGTTAGGAAGAAAAACTATTGGACATTAAGAAATATTTATTTTTGTACTTCTCTTAGATAATTGTATAGATTTCATTACAGAGTTAACTATAACTTTCATCTAACCAGTACCAAATAAAATTAAATAAATTTCCCATATATTATACACTCAAGTGCTACAAGGTTGACATTTTATTAAAAAGTTATTAATTCTTTCAAAATGGTATAGAAAAACACAAACTCTGGTGAAATATTCTACCTTAGAATGGGCTGCCTGCATAGCACTATAAAACTATTAAGTTAAGAAATATTGTTTTGTTTAATTAAAGAATAATAATTTAATATTGACCCTGGGATTGCATATAATCCACAAGCTATGACTCTGGACTTGAGGCAGTCATATTGAGTCTGAATTTTATGCCTATAGTACTCTGAGATCTATGACGTTGAGGCTGATTTTTTACATATTTGTAAAATGGGACCAAATCATTGTCTACCTTATATGCTAGTTGTGAGACTTCTATGAATAGCTCACCTCTGAAAACTGAGAAAAAAAGCTGTCTTTCTTGACTGTCTCCCTCTTTCTCTTCACTTTCCTAGTTAGGCGAAGTACCATATATAAAAGGTAGAACTGGGCTCCTTCACAAGGGCAGAGGTTCTGAATATTACATTCTGTAAGTGTAGGGGAGTTTGTTTACCATGACTGGAAACTTAACCAAAAAGAAATGTCAGACAGGAAGTAGCCAGACATATAAATTCCCTTGTAATCCTTCAAGTCTTCCATCTGAGTAAACACAACTGCTGAAAAATCTGCTGAGTATTTTTTTAGACATCACTGAGGCAGGTGCCAACAGGGTGAAAATCATGTTGCTTCAAATCTTTCCTTGTCTCATTTCCCTTTTCCCTCCCCCATTATTATCCTAAACTTGTACCTTCCAAATATGCTTTCTAGAGGACAGAGCTTAAAACATAGAATATCCAGCAAGTCGATTATTTGTACACTTTAGGAATTTTGAGGCTTCCCTGGTGGCTCAGCTGATAAAGAATCCACCTGCAATGTGGGAGACCTGGGTTCGATCCCTGGGTTGGGGAGATCCCCTGGAGAAGGGAACAGCTACCCACTCCAGTAATCTGGCCTGGAGAATTCCACTGACTGTACAGTCCATGGGGTCATAGAGAGTTGGACATGACTGAGTGACTTTCACTTCAATTCACTTAGGAATTATTATTATTTGATTTATTGAGATTATAGAATGGTAGTAAAAAGTTGTGAATTATGCAACATTTCCCCTTATTACAAAATTGGCATCACGAAAAATTAGTGTATTATTGAGGTGAAGGCTTAGAAATTACTGTGACATATGGGATAGCTAAACACTACTTTGAATTTTTTTCTTTTTTTAAAATTTTGACAGTGAGGCAATAAAATTCAATGTGAGATACTGTTTAGAAGTAGCGTGAAGAAATGGATACAGTTTATTTAACTAGTTCTCTTTTTGCTTTTTGTTTTTTCACTTGTGTTGAGGATAATTTTTTACTGTAAATCCTGGGCAGCAATTTCCTTATGGAATAAATTATAGAATGCACAACTGGTTGTGGGAAGAGAGACAGCCATGCATAGATTCTGGGTTTTTTAAAAGATATTTTAAGCCTGAATTTTTATTTCTATGTTCTGAGTTCCATTTTATTTATCTATTCTTTTTAGTGGACATCTGTATGTTGAGCCCTCTCATCTGAAGAAAAAAAATGACAGAAGAAAACAAAAATTGCAGTAGGTAATAAAAATCACTAGAAATGGTAAACAGCCAGAAAAATCTACATGAATATTGACTATTTAAGACAGTAAATGTAATACCTGTATAGTTTAAAATATACACAGAATTAAAATGAATGTAAGCAATAACAATAAAATCTGAAATGAGAAATGGCCTCTAACAACACTGGGAAAGATTGAAGGTAGGAGGAGAAGGGGACAATAGAGGGTGAGATGGTTGGATGGCATCACCAACTCAGAGGACCTGAGTTTGAACAAATTCCAGGAGATGGTGAAGGACAGGCAAGCCTGGTGTGCTGCAGTCCATGGGGTCACAAAGTTTGACACAGCTTAGCGACTGAACAACAATACTGCAGGAAGTGGTGAAAACTTATATCCAATATAATATAAAAAATAATGGTGGTGATATCTAGTATAACCACTAAAAGAACAGCAGAAGAATTTAATAAGCTAATTATAGAAAACACAAAATGAATCCTTTGTGAATTCTAAGAAAGAAGTGAAAGTGTTAATCATTCAGTCATATCCTACTCTTTGCGACCCCAGGGACTGTAGGCCACTATGCTTCTCTGTCTGTAGAATTATCTAGGCAAGAATACTGGAATGGGTAGCCATTCCCTTCTCCAGGAGATCTTCCCGATGTGGGGATCGAAGCTGGGTCTCTACATTGCAGGCAGATTCTTTACCATCTGAGCCACCAGGGAAGCCCTCAAAGATACACAGAAGGAATTAAAACTAAGGATAACAAAACTAAACAAGAAACAAGTGAGCCTAATTAAAAACAGTTAGATAACATATTAAAACCTGTTTCAGTAATTATTATAAATGCAAATAGACTGAACAGTTTGTTGTAACTAAGATAGCCAGATTCAATTTAAAAAATCTACATGCTGTTTTTGTGACACACTTAAAACAGAAAATTGAATGATAGAAAAAAACATAACCTGAAAATATCACAATAAACCAAAAAACTGATGTAGCTATGCTAATATAAAACATTAACTTTAAGGAGAGCATTTTTAGTGATAAAGAGAGATAATTTTTAAAAATAAAGGGGTAAATCTAACAGGAAATTGTCACAAATAAAAATTTGACCAATGTGGCTATGGAGAACTGTGTTTTCAAAGATGAAAAAGTGCATATATTTTGGTATATATGTAACAATTTTTGTTACATGTATTTTTTAACATATTTTGTATACATGTAACAATTACCATAATTGGAAAATCCAGAGCCATACAGAAAGCCTCAATAAATAAATTTTACAATTATTCTGCATCTAATCTTATACTAGTCTGAATTTGTTAGAAATTATTAATAAAAAGATAACTGGAAAAAATACAAGTACCTAGAAAAATTTTAAATATACTTCAAAAATAATTGAAATAGGAAAGACAAAGTTTAAAGTATAGGCTGAGATTAGTAGTACATTATATTTTTAAACGATTAATAATGAGAATAAGGAAAGGCACACTTTGGGGCTATAATTAAAGAAACACTCCAAGAGATATTTATAACTTTAACAAGTGTATTACAAAATAACAAGATGTGAAATTAACTGACCTAAGCACTTCCATTTCAGAAAGCTAGAAAACAAAGGGCAAATTCTCTCCCTGAGGGGCAAAAAAAAAAAAAAAACCCACAGATATTAGGCAGAAACCAAAGATCAGAAGAGAAATAAATGAAATCAATAAACTACAGAGAACATTAGCAAAGTTGATCTTTTATTAAAAAAAATAATGTATTTTTGTAAATAATGAGGAAAACACAGTTAACCAAAACTAGGGATGATGAAGTGAACATTACTAGGAGTTCTACTACAAAAAATTAATAAGATGATACTGTGAATAACTGTATGCCAAGGAATTTCATAACTTAAAGGCATAAATTATTTGGAAAAACAATTATATTATGTGATAAAACAATAAATAAAAATTTTGGTTAGTCTAGTATTTAGTAAAGAAATTGAATATGTTGTTAAAAATCCTTCCTATAAAAGAACCTTGTCTAGTTTTAGATTCACCAGTTAATGCTCCCAGGGCAACAGCAATGAACATTTATCTTGAATAAAGTTTTCCAAGGAATACAAAAAAAAGCAATATTTCTTAACAATTGTTGTAAGAATAACATAATCTTGATGCCAAAAGATGGAAAGCATATCATAATGAAACAAAATAATAAATCAATCTTTTACATATACATAAATTACAGATACTTCATATATTAGTACACCACACCCAGATATACAGTGTTGCTTAATCAAAGATTGACTTCTATTTATTTCTACTGGTTTAAATTACATTTTCTGTTTAAATTGTTTCCCTTGTAATTGAAAAGGAGTACTTTTTATACATTACCAATAAGTATATGTTGAGATATATATATATATATATATATATATACACACACACATATATATATATATTTTTTTTTAACAGTAGGTAGGTGCTTATTGGTTATCTGTTTTAAACATAGCAGTATGTATGTGCCACTCCCAAACTACTGGTCCATTCTCTCTCCTTGCCCCTCCTTCCTTTAACCATAAACTCATTCTCTAAGTCTATGGGTATTTTTCTATTTTGTAAGTAAGTTCATTTGTATCATTTTAAAAAGATTTTGCATATAAGCAGTATCATATGATATTTGCCTTTCTCTGTCTTCTCTTAATATTATCCCTGGGTTGATCCACATTGCTGCAGATTGTGTTATTCGATTCTTTTTAATGGATGTGTAATATTCCATTGTGTACATATGTACCACTTCTTTACCCATTCATCTGTCAATGGACATTTAGATTGCTTTCATGTCCTGGCTATTGTAAGTAGTGCTGCGATGGCCATTGGGGTGCATGTGTCCCTTCCAACCATGTTTTTCCCTGGATATAGGCCCAGGTTTGGAATAATTCACTTCAGTTCAGTTGCTCAGTCGTGTCTGACTCTTTGTGACCCCATGGACTGTAGCACGCCAGGCCTCCCTGTCCATCACCAACTCCTGGAGTTTACCCAAACTCATCTCCATTGAGTCGGTGATGCTATCCAACTATCTCATCCTCTGTTGTCCCCTTCTCCTCCCACCTTCAATCTTTCCCAAGATCAGGGTCTTTTCCAATGAGTCAGTTCTTCACATCAGGTGGCCAAAGTATTGGAGTTTCAGCTTCAACATCAGTCCTTCCAATGAACACTCAGGACTGATCTCCTTTCAGAGGGACTGGTTGGATCTCCTTGCAGTCCAAGAGACTCTCAAGAGTCTTCTGCAACACCACAGTTCAAAACCATCAATTCTTTGGTGCTCAGCTTTCTTTATAGTCCAACTCTCACATCCATATATGACTACTGGAAAAACCATAGCTTTGACTAAACGAAACTTTGTTGGCAAGGTAACGTCTCTGCTTTTTAATATGCTATCTATGTTGGTCATAACTTTTCTTCCAAGGAGTGTTAGTTCATATGATAACTCTATTTTTAGATTTCTGAAGAACCTCCATTCTATTCTTCATAGTGGTTCTACCAAGTCACATCCCTAAAATAGTGTAGGAGGGTTCCTTTTTCTTCACACCCTCTATAGCATTTATTGTCTATAGGCTTTTTGATGATGGCCATTCTGAGGGGTGGGATATGATATCTCATTTTAGGTTTGATTTTCATTTCTCTAATAATTAGCAACGTTGAGCATCTTTTCATGTGCTTCTTGTCCATCTGTATGCCTTCTTTGGAGAAATGTCTATTTAGATCTCTGCCCATTTTTAAGTTGAGCTTTTTTTTTTTTTTTTTTTAATACTAAGGTCATGAGCTCTTTGTAAATTTTGGAGAATAATCCCTTGGTTGCATCACTGGAACTATTTTCTTCTATTCTGTGGGTTGTCTTTTCATTTTGCTTGTGTTTTCTTTGCTGTACAAAAGCTTTAGAGTTTAACTAGGCCCCATTTATTTATTTTTGCTTTTATTTCCATTATTCTGGGAGACAGATCAAAAAAGATTTGCTGCAATTAATATCAAAGAGGATTCTCCTTATATTTTCCTCTAAGAGTTCTATAGCATCTGGTCTTACATTTAGGTCTTTAATCCATTTTGAGTTTATTTCGTTTTTCTAAGTGTTCAGTCACCCAGTCATGTCTGACTCTTTGTGACCTCATGGACTATAGCTCACAAGGTTCCTCTGTCTATAGGATTTTCCAGGCAAGAATACTGGAGTGGGTATCCATTTCCTTTTCCAGGGGATCATCCCAATCCAGGGAGTGAACCCATGTCTTTTGTGTCTACTGCTTTGGCAGGTGGATTCTTTACTACTGAGCAACCTGGGAAGTATTTTTCTATGTTCAACTGTCCAATTTTCCCAGAACCATTTATGAAATATTTATCTTATTAATTATATTTTTTAGGCTAGTTCTTCTCCTAAATAAGTTCTCCTAAAATAAGCTGTTACTTATTTTTTCCAATTGAAGTGTTTTGGATTTAGATAAATAAGTTAAATTCTTATTTTGGGTGAGTTTTGCCTGACTATCATTTTCTTCATTCCTTGAGTTTCTGTTTTAGAAATTTTGTTGCTGTGTTGTTTAATGGCTAGATATTTGGAGCTCTTATGAACCATTGTGAATTCCAAACTTTAATACTATAGATCTATCTTATTTAATGATTGGAGGTTAAATTCTGCTTTGCTCAATAAACCTGTTTACTTTTTTTAACATTTGGCATATGTTTTGTTGGTCACTTTATTTTAGCCTTTTTAATTCAAATTAGGTTTATCTGTGGCATAAAGTATATAAATCTAATACAGAGAAAAAAAGTGTATATAAAGTTAATATTGAAAACAACAACAACAAAAGAAAATTAAAACCTTTCAGAAGATTAAAACATTTCTCCCCAAAAAGTTCAAAGTGGAGACGATTGACTATAATACTCATAACTACAAAATAAAAATATAATTGAGAAATTGTTTACAAGAAGGAAAGCAAGAAATTCAAAACCAGACACGAGTGAAAAAAAAATCAAGGAAATGTTAGATTTGAGCTTACTGAAATCAGAAAAGAAATTGAAGTAGCAATACAATTTGTAAATAAATACTAACCACAAGATTTCTAAAATATATGTCACAAAAATCACGTAAGGAACATAGAATAGAAATGAAAGGAACTAACGAAAAAATTGTGATCTACACAGGCAAAAGACAAATATATTTCAAAATATTAAAACTCAAAACTTTTAAGGAGAAAAACAGTATAATGCAGTAAAATAGCAATTGAAATCTGTAATTGAACAAGGCATCCTAACTGAACATATTGAAAGGGCACTAGTAAAGTTGACCCAGGATGGTCAGGCCTGTCTAGAAGCTAAAAAAAAAAGTCTCTGTGTAGAGGGAAAAAAAGGAAATTTGTCAAGAAAAGAATAGTTTCAGATGTGTCATCTTTTTTACTGAATCTGTAAGATACATATATGTTGATTTTCTCACATGAAACTTTATATATATATATATATATCATATAAATATATATAAAATGCATATATATGTACTATAATATTCATATACAAATATATGTGACTATATATATATTCATATGTATGGATGCTGACCCATGAGCAATATTAATTTGAACTTCATGGTTCCACTTATACATGGATTGTTTTCAATAGTAAATACTACAGTATTACATGATATATGATTAGTTGAATTTGTGGATGCTGACCTATAGATGTGAACCATGGATACGGATGAGCTGCATATACTGAGGGCTAATTATAAGTTATATGTATATTTTCAGGTGTGTGGAGAGTTGGCAAACCTAACCCCTGGGTTGTTCAAGGGTCAACTGCTTATTTATAAACATATATGAATATATAGTTGTATGGATGCATATGAATATTTATGCACATATATAGTCTTTCTTTCTATATATATATATACATGCATACATACATTTCAACATACTAAAATTAATCAATTAGTAAAAATATAACTGGATATTATGGGTATGTATATTTGTAAATCACCTAAATTACTATTCAAAGGTAGAAACAGTCAAGTCATATTGTTCAATCAAAGTTCCTTTGACAATTTAACCTATAATGATAGATATTGAGCATTAGTATATTTTAATTAAAATGAGGTATGAAATTCTGTTCTATGTTCTAGGCATTGAGTTAATATTGGGATTGAAGATGAATAAAGTTCCCTGAAAACCACTAGGATTTAATTCACTTAAAAGCACCAAGTTAATTCTTTCTTTTTTATTGTATTCATTTGCTAATGTTACTCATAACTATTAAATAATTTCATCTATTTTAACCCCAATATAATTTCTTGTTTTAGTAACACATATTTATATAATTGTTTTTAGGAAAAAGTGAATAAACTGAATAATAATTCACATATTAATAAAATATTGACCATTTATATTAAAACCAAGTTTTAGGGAAAATTTGAAAAGTTCTATTGCTCATCTGAAATGGCAGATGTTTTAAGTCTCCTTTGAGAAGGAACACAACAAAAACACTTAAAATTCTGGAGAAATATGGGTGGTAGGGAGAAAATAATATAAAGCATTTGTTTCTAAGGGAAAAAGAAATACATTTGTGACTTTTGAGAAAACTTTTCTAATTATTTCTCAGGAAATTAATGGCAAGTATTATTCTACTGACAAATATGGTTTGTTCCAACTTTGGAAATGAGATTTAAGCATTTGAAATGTAAATAAATATGAAGACAGAAAGAAACACCACTTAGCTTGTAGTTCAACTTCCCAATATGTTCCAAATACTTATTCATAGTAAGAGCACTGAGGAAAGTTTGTTTCAGGGAAACAGAGAGAAAATAAGGGAGAAAATCTTTCGATTATTTTTTTATAATGCTTCCATTTTAATAAGCCCCAAGTATATTTGTATTTGTTTCTTTTCAGGGTAATCTTATCATTAGCATCCCACAAAGGTGGGGCTCTTGAAGTAATCTATGAACACTCTTGCAATTTTTATTATGGTAGAAAAACTACATATTTTGAAATATAGATACATAGATACATAGATGTATGGAATATCTATGCTGCTGAGTAATGTGAGTTTACGGATAAGCTAGTTGTTTATTGTAAATGATGACATTTAGTCAGCCATCTGTTCCTTAAATATTAGGACTTAGGCAGAGTTTCAACATCTGTGCATGCACATATAATTTTCTACAGTGCTGGTAAAATGCTGACAGAAGTGGAAAAAAAAAGATATATCAATGAAACTTCAAAGGACTTCGCTTTTTAAAATTTATGTAGATTTATCTCCTGCTTCTTAAGTATATCTGTTGTTATTTTTATTGAAGTTCTAAAACTAATCAAAACACTTTTGAGAACAAGATGCATTTGAATGCTTTATAAATGCATAAATTTATTTGTAAATATACCCAGGTGAACTAGATTTTGAGTATCAGTAAGATAATTTGCCATAAGCAGTACAAAGTCATCCAGTTACTTAAAAAAAAAAATCATCATTAATTAACCTTAAAGCTTTTAGGTACCTAGTCAAGGCTATGGTTTTTCCTGTGGTCATGTATGGATGTGAGAGGTGGACTGTGAAGAAGGCTGAGCGCCGAAGATTTGATGCTTTTGAAGTGTGGTGTTGGAGAAGACTCTTGAGAGTCCCTTGGACTGCAAGGAGATCCAACCAGTCCATTCTGAAGGAGATCAGCCCTGGGATTTCTTTGGAAGGAATGATGCTAAAGCTGAAACTCCAGTACTTTGGCCACCTCATACGAAGAGTTGACTCATTGGAAAAGACTCTGATGCTGGGAGGGATTGGGAGCAGAAGGAGAAGGGGACGACAGAGGATGAGATGGCTGAATGGCATCACTGACTTGATGGACATAGGTCTGAGTGAACTCCGGGAGTTGGTGATGGACAGGGAGGCCTGGCGTGCTGCGATTCATGGGGTCGCAAAGAGTCAGACAGGACTGAGCAACTGAACTGAACTGAACTGAACTGAACTTACTGTGACTGACTACATTTCTTCTAATCAGGAAAAAATTACACACAACATCAATCAGACAAAGGAGAAATATAATTTCTGAGCTCAATATTTCTGAAGAGCCTACCAAAAACATAAATATGTCTCCACAAAGAAACAGATGGAAAAGATAAAGAAAAAGGAAGAAAGGAAAATGGAAAGAAGGAAGGAAAGAAAGAAGAGAGTGAGTTGGAGAGAATGAAAAGGGACAAAGTAAAAGCAAAGAAGGGTTATAGAGAATTTGGGAGTGGGAGAGAAGGAAAAGAACAGAAAGAAAAATAATTCACAAGGATGAAATGATTAAGTATTCATATCACAGAAAAGTATTTAGGATTTTAGAAAGTTAGCATTAGAAGTAAAAATGCATATGCCTTCAATTCAGTTCAGTCGCTCAGTCATGTCTCTTTGCAACCCCATGAATCGCAGCACGCCAGGCCTCCCTGTCCATCACCAATTCCCGGAGTTGACTCAGACCCATGTCCATTGAGTTGGTGATGCCATCCAGCCATCTAACTCTCTGTCGTCCCCTTTTCCTCCTACCCCCAATCCCTCCTAGCATCAGAGTCTTTTCCAATAAGTCAACTCTTTGCATGAGGTGGCCAAAGTATTGGAGTTTCCGCTTTAGCATCATTCCTTCCAAAGAAATCCCAGGGCTGATCTCCTTCAGAATGGACTTGTTGGATCTCCTTGCAGTCCAAGGGACTCTGAAGAATCTCCAGCACCACAGTTCAAAAGCATCAATTCTTCAGTGCTCAGCTTTCCTCACAGTCCAACTCTCACATCCATACATGACCACTGGAAAAACCATAGCCTTGACTAGACTCATATTTCTTGGCAAAGTAATGTCTGTGCTTTTGAATATGCTATCTAGGTTGGTCATAACTTTCCTTCCAAGGAGTAAACGTCTTTTAATTTCATGGCTGCAGTCACCATCTGCAGTGATTTTGGAGCCCAAAAAGATAACGTCTGGCATTGTTTCCACTGTTTCCCCATCTATTTCCCATGAAGTGATATGCCTTAAACAATCTCAGAAATGGATTTATGGTCTTATTTTTTTATGTATGGACACAAGTTTTACCTTAAAGTATAATGGGAAAATCTTTTGAGAGAATTGTCACCTTTAAGCCATATGGAGAACAGATGAATGTTATTTAAATCCTAGGCAGGTTCAATTATCATATGGCCAATAGAGCATAACAAAATAGATGCAGTGAGATTTGAATATGCTTTCAAATCACACGTATATATACATATACATAGAGAGAGAGAGATTTTTTTACCTGATATTATTATCATCATTATTTTATTTTCAGTTGAGTTTGTAATATATAGCTTCATGAAAATCTCAAGTATTTTGAGAAATTTTCTGCATACTGTGAATATTCATCCCATGATTGTGGATAATTATGGTATTATCTAAGGGACCGTCAAGGTGGGCAGTTGCACTGCATATTTTAAATAGCAGTTGATCAGTAGTCTTAGTCTGAAATATGCAAAATCCTTTTTGAGTGTTGGATGTCCAAGCTAGTTCTTGGTCATTCTTTGTAAGCAAACCACCATGCTATACTTTTGGAAAGTTTCTTGTTGATCAACAAATTCCATATAATTGTACAGAGTTAGCTGTGATTTTAACAGCATGACATTACTGTAATAGTGTACGCACCTTTTGTGAATTGTGTTGGGGAAGGGGAAACTTTATACTTCTTGAATTCTGTGGCTGGACTAATAATGAAATTGATACAAAACAGATAAGTAGCGAAAAATAAAAACAAATTTTAATTCATGGACTTGGAGGTCTCATAGAAAAAAAGCCTGAGAATTGGCCAAAGCGGGATGCTTTTATACTTCTTAGACAAACAACAATCTATGTGTGAGAAATCGATAGGATAAAGAATCATAAGTTTTGGGTCCTTAATTAGTGAAGAATCTAAACAGAGTTTGGCTTGGGGATAGTAAATTAAAGTAGCCTATATAGCATTTATTTATATAGGCTGCTGCTGCTGCATTTATTTATACAGGCTACTTGTCCTAAATTTACTACTTCTGGAGATAAGTGTGTTAAACTTCCAGTCACTGGGAGTACATCTTTCACATGGGAGATTTATTTCCTACTTTCAGGGATACAGAGAGAAGGGTCAGAGTGTCCCTCTTGCATTCAGTACTTTTTAGGTAACTTTAATTCAAAGCAATTAATATGCCATTGAGATATATTTTGGAATGACTGACCCTGGGCACCAACACTAGCTAAAATCATCAAGGGATTCCAGAGGTCTTGGAAAATTTTTCTCAGGATTTAGGGAAAGTTGATTTACTTCTAGAGAATCAGAGATGTTCTCAAATAGGGACTCTCAGCATCATCAAAAGCCTGAATTTCTTTGGCTGGTTGTTGTTGTTCACTTGCTAAGTCCTGTCCATCACACTGTGACCCAGTGGACTGCAGCATGCCAGGCTTCCCCGTCCTTCACTATTTCCCAGAGTTTGTTCAAATTCATGTCCATTGAGCCAATGATGCCATCCAACCCTCTCAACCTCTGTCACACCATTCTCCTGCCTTCAATCTTTCCAAGCATCAGGGTCTTTTCCAGTGGGTCAGCTCTTCCCATCAGGTGGCCAAAGTGTAGGAGTTTCAGCTTCAGCATCAGTCCTTCCAATGAATACTCAGGACTGATCTCCTTTCAGAAGGACTGGTTGGATCTCCTTGCAGTCCAAGGGACTCTCAAGAGTCTTCTCCAACACCACAGTTCAAAACCATCAATTCTTTGGCACTCAGCTTTCTTTATATTCCAACTCTCACGTCCATACATGACTACTCGAAAAACCATAGCTTTCTAGACGGACCTTTGTTGGCAATAATGTCTTTGCTTTTTCATGTGTTGTCTAGGTTTGTCATAGCTTTTCTTCCATGGAGCAAGCCTCTTTTGACTGCAGTCACCATCTACAGAGATTTTGGAGCCCAAGAAAATTAAATCTGTCACTGTTTCCATTGTTTTCCCATCTATTTGCCACAAAGTGATGGGACTGGATGCCAAGATCTTAGTTTTTTGCATGTTGAGTTTTAAACCAGCTTTTTCACTCTCCTCTTTCACTTTCATCAAGAAGCTCTTTAGTTCCTCTTTGCTTTCTGCCACAAGGGTGGTGTCATCTGCGTATCTGAGGTTATTGATATTTCTCCTGGCAATCTTGATTCCAGTGTGAGCTTTATCCAGCCTTCCCTTGTGCATGATGTACTCTGCATATAAGTTAAATAAGCAGGGTGACAATAGTCAGGCTTGATGTTCTCCTTTTCAAATTTTTAACCAGTCTGTTGTTCCATGTGTGATTCTAACTGTTGCTTCTTCACCTGCATATAGGTTTCTCAGGACACAGGTAAGGTGGTCTGGTATTCTCATCTCTTAATAATTTTCCATAGTTTGTTGTGATCCACACAGTCAAAGGCTTTAGCATAATCAATGAAGAAAAAGTAAATGTTTCTTTCTGGAATTCCTTTACTTTTTCTATGATCCAATGCATGTTGGCAATTTGATACCTGATTTCTCTGCCTTTTCTAAATCCAAATTGTACATCTGAAATTTCTCTGTTCATATACTATTGAAGCCTATCTTGAAGGATTTTGAGTAGTACCTTGCTTCCATGTGAAAAGAGCCCAATTGTGCAGTAGTTTGAATATTCTTTTGCATTAGTATACTCAGTTTAAAAAAACAAAAGTGCAGCAACTCTCCTGGAGGTTTTGGAAATGTATTTATTTCTTGCAGGGCTCAGTAAGAGCGCATCCACAGGGGAAGATATAGGAGATCTTCTTTCATCCAGTTTCACAAGACTCAACTTTAGGATTCTAAAAAGAGAGCCAGATAATGTTTTTCCCATTTCAATGCTAACTCTGTTTTATTCTTAGAATCAACTAGTAAGTCATTTCTTAGTTTATTCTAATATTCTGTGGTTGTCAGCCTTTCATATATATAGCAGTGTAACATGAGATATTACAATAAAAATTGAAAATTAGTTACAATATCCCCATATAAACTTTGAAGTGCCTTTGATTATCCTTTCTAATACTGAGGCTGCTTAGATGAAGGGACCTGGAGATGTTTTCTAGTTTTTAATTATTCCTCAAATCCAACCTCTCTGTCTACTACCCTTTCCTAAATTGTGAGTGGGAAATGCTTTCTTTGTAAATACTTCTTGTTTTTCCTGGGCACCTCAAGTTGGTTGCTGTTTGATTTGAGACCTAATTTTTATAAGCAATCTATAAAAAAAGTACAGCTTCTGCTTTCTGTTATCTTTCCCCCATGTTTTTGTTAGTAATCATAGAGAACATGACTCATTAGCACAAGTGAATTTTTTTCTTTTCAAATAAAAGTTTGACTTGTTTTCATACAATTCTAAGGCTATAAATATCCATTAACTCCCATCAGTGTATGAGAAATAAACTAATCAGAGCTTAAAATGAAATAGAATGTCTGAGATAAAAGTGATATCAATTGACAAAAGTATCTTTAGTATCACTGTAACATAATGAAGCCCTGAAGAAGGCTTTCCTTTCAAGTCTAAATACCATTATTGCTTTATCATAACTTATGTACTCTTTAAAAAAAGATTTGCGTGACTATATTTCAATAACAACAAAAAGATTGCAAATTAAAATCTCAACACATAATTGCATACTTAAGCTTTTGAGATATTTAAAATCAATTGGCTTTTTACAGTATTTTTTTTTTCAGAGAATAGATTAAAGGGATTCCCATCTTTAAAAAGTAATTTATTTATATTTGTCCTGTAACTTCTTTACAACTGTTGCAACTGATACCTTTTAAAGTAATTACTACATCTTTATATGAATGAGGAATCTTTACAGCTTTTCAGATACTTAATGAATTTCAGAAGTAATAACTATTTTAGAATTTAGGCAACTGATCTAATCTCTGAAATGGGCACTAGAGGATTTTCAACAATACCAAGAAATTAAGCAAATAGATAAAAATATGGAGCATATGCATAAAACAAAATTTGGTGCTGAGCAGATAACATGCTATACAAATGCTTCATAATAGTAAAATATTAGCAAATAATATAAAAGACTTTAAAAAAAATCTGTATCACTTTTATCAACTTGACAAGAATGATGATAATGATTTGTCTGATTTTATGTGAACTCAACCTGCTTGAATACATTTGATTACAGACATTCCAATCCTGGGAATTCATAGATAAATGAAAACCAGAAGCTCACACAAAAGCAATATGAGAGATTAAGAGAGTGAATAAACAGACTAATGAGAAAGGATTTAAATAACTCAAATTTTATGAGCTAGAGTGAACAAAGTCTACCTGGGAACATTAAATCTACCTGTAAATATCAAGTACTTGTAAACATGGATTAAGGACATACTTTTTCACTCGAGTAAAGATAGGAACACTGATAAAAAAGTAAAGACAGATAAAATATACTGGGTATTTGAGAAACAATGACATTGCTTCAGAAAGATGATGTGGACATAACTTTTTGATTCTTTTGGCTTCCTTGGTGGCTCAGATGGTAAAGCGTCTGCCTGCAGTGCAGGAGACCCGGGTTTGATCCCTGGGTTGGGAAGATCCCCTGGAGAGGGAAATGGCTACCCACTGCAGTACTCTTGCCTGGTAAATTCTATGGACTGAGGAGCCTGGTAGGCTACAGTCCATGGGATCGCAAAGAGTCGGACACGAGTGAGCAATTTCACTTTCACTTTTCTTAGAAAACTCGGTGGTAAAGAGGCTACATAGTTGCCTAGCTTAATTCCATGTGATTTTGTGAACTGCATTGTAAGTAGAGTACTTAGATTTTAGTTTTTCCATGATAGAAAAATGGAGGAATTTAATGGCAACATAAACTGAATAGAATTAATCTGTAATGTCCACATTTAAAAGTATAATAACCCTGTATCAATTTGTGGACTCTGTTCACAACTATCAGCCTGCAAAGAGTATTGAGATCAACCATTTATTTAAGATAATTCTACATTTCCTGAAATGGACATCTTGCCCTAATTCCCTATTAGATGATTATGGGTTTTAAGTATTACATCCCAAGCTCTTTTCTTCCCTCAGTTTTATGGCTCTTATAAACCTGATTTTGGTGATTGGAGCCTTCATTTTGCATTTTTATCACACTAGATTCTAATGTAATCCAAAATTTAAAATATTTACACATATTCTACCAGCAGTCATTCAATACTGTCCAACTCTTACAACCCATGGATTGCAACCCACCAGGCTCCTCTGCCCATGGAATTCTTTAGGCAAGAATACTGGAGTGGATATCTCCCAACCCAAGTATTGAACCCAGGTCTCCTGAATTACAGGTGGATTTTCCACCATCTGAGCCACAAGGGAAGCCCTAGTGTTTCAATCAGACAGTGGCAACCGATGCTACATTTTTCAGATGTGTCAATTGCCTCTATCTTCTTTTAACACTAAAAGACTTTTGTTGCAAACAAACAAACAAAAAGCAGGCACAGTCATGTATAACATGGATATAGTAGAAGAAAGTACCAATTCTTATACCAGGAATGAGGCGGTGCTAATCCTATTATGTGAGATTCAAAAGCCCTTGTTCATATAGATTCTGTAGGACTCTTATCTGGGCGAATTTTGTTTTCTACATTACCAGCTCTATCACAAACACATATATGTCTTATTCCTTAATTTACCTGTGACTTGGATATTTCAAAGATATCTTAAACATGAAATTTCCACTACAGAACTTATTGTTTTATATCTAGTTGTGCTCCCTCTTTGTAATTGTAGCCCTGAGCATATTGCATGACAATACTATTGATTTCAATAAATGTGAACTAAATAAATGAATGAAGAAAATGAATAGTGTCCAGTTTTCTCACCATTGCAGTGAGAGAGTTGACTTGAATTACTGATTTTCAATTTCAGATTCTATGTAAATTTTATGTGGAAGGATTATTATTTTAGCAAGTACACATAATGACCTGGTAGACTTGGGATGGATCATAGTAAATTTGTTTCTCAACTGAGTTCAAGTAGGAGGATCCAAGTAGTTTATTTTCTAGGAAGAAGATGAAATTTAGCTCACAGATGATACAAACTAATATCCAAGGAATGGTTTATAGTGAAATGTATAATTACAATATAGAAAAAAAAAGCATTGAATTCCAATATGCTGGAGAAATGAGGATAAAGAGCAGATAGGACTAGAAGAAAAAAAGAATGTCTTATTTCTGAAACTCTAGATAAAGCATAAAGATAATTAAAAATTTTGGATTAAAGAATAGACAACTTAGGCATTGGGTAATTGGAAGAGTTGCACGGCTGCCCATTCATCTCCCTTGATTCTACCTATGCACAATCCAATTTAATTGTGTTTGAATCAATGACAGATGGATCTAAATTTGGATGTGAGCATAGTTTTGATACTCTGAAGTTACTTCCAAAATCTTTAGTTATACTATATTAGTAAAAGTTCTTTATAGCTACGATAATCAAGATAGTTTGGTAGTGGTGAAAAAGTAGACATTGTACATGGAGGGAGAAAAAAAGGAGTCCAGAAATACACACACATTATATTGTCAGTTCATTTTGACAAAGCTGACCAGATGTTTCAAAGAAGAAACTGTATTCAAATATAGACCCTTACCTCATATTATAATCATAAAATTAACTCAAAATGGATCATAGGCTTAAGTATAAAAGCTGAAAGTGTAAAACTTTCAAACAAAAGTAGGAGATCATTTTTTTCTATGTTGGAGTAGACATTACTTTCCTAGATTTGAAACAAAAGGCATGAGGCATTATTAAAATTTGATGCATCAAATTTCATGATAAATATTATTTTAGAGTTTGATGTTTAGAATACATCATTTAAAAAATGAAAGAGCCAGTCACATTAGCAGAATTAATGGCCACACATATTAGACAATGAATTTGTGATCAGAATAAAGATTCTAATACTTCACTAATGAGGAAAACAGTTCAATAAAAAAGGGTAAAAGTGAACAGAAACCTTATAAGAGAAGAGATATGTATGATCAATAAGCATAGATTCAGTGTCATTAGTTATCAAGAAAAGCAAATAAAATCATTATATGACTAAGCAAACATTAGAGGCTAAACTAATAGTAATAGTGTTAATAAAAATAAAACAAAATAACAAAGCAAAAACTGAATATGCCAAGTATTGGTGAGGATGAAGAGCAACTAGTACTCTTCTACATTGCTTGTAGGATTGTAAAATATTACAATTACTTTGAAAAACAATTTGGCAGTTTCTTGAACAGTTAAATATCCATCTATATGTGACCTAACTTTCTACTGCTAGCTAACTACCTAAAAGAAATGAAAGTGAATATCCATACAAAGACTTGTACAAAAACTTCCATACATTTTTATTTTCAATAGAAGAAATCTGAAATCAAACCAAATGTTCATAAAAAGTGAATGGGTAAATTGTGGTATATCCATTAAATGTTAGACTGCTCAATATTAGAAAGGGAACAACTAATGATACAAGCAAGTACATGAATGAAGCAAAAGTAGAGAGTATTTTTCTGAATCCATATGTTGGGTGAAAAGTGAAAGTAGCTCATTCCTGTCCCTCTTTGCCGCCCATGGACTCTACAGACTGTGGACTGTATGGAGTTCTCCAGGCCAGAATACTGGAGTGGGTAGGCATTCTCTTCTCCAGGGGATCTTCCCAACCCAGGGATCAAACCCAGGTCTCCCGCATTGCAGGTGGATTCCTTACAAGTTGAGCTACCAGGGAAGCCCTAAAATATGCACTTTAATCTGTAATAAAGGAAAGCAAAACAATGATTGTTTATGAATGATGTTGAGGGGGAAAACGGGTTACAAAGAGGTACTAGGAAATTTGGGGTGTGAAGGAAATGTTCATTTTCTTGGTGTGCTGAAGTTTTCTCAAATCTATTAATTTGTCAAAAGTCATAATGTACTCAAAATATGTTCATTTTTTTTGCATATCCTTTTCACCTCAAGAAAGTGTTTTTTAAAAAATGCCTCAAAGCACTCACTAATCCCAATTTAATTCCTCTGACAGAAGGAATAGAGATGTAATTGGCTTCATGTTTAAATCCTCTTCTTCCCACATTGAGTTCAGTTTTTTTTTTTTAAGCGATAACATTAAAATATTAAAAGTTACTCACTCATCTGCGGGGAGCGAGCTCCGCCTCTGGCAAAGGTCATGAGGAAGGAGGCTTGGCATACGCAAAGGCGGGATCAAGCCTCAGGAGTCTCCCTGGAAATTCTCGAGCAATCTACCCCCAAAACCAGAGTCTGCCTACTTTCTGCTTTGTGCTTTCACCTACACCTCTGACTTTACGGGGGGCTGTCCCCCACTACCTCTCTCTGAAAAAAGAGTTAGCTTACAGCTCCAGTTAATAATTCCTGGGTGTGACAGTGTTTAACCTACAAACTCCTTTGGAAATCCTCTAGCCTGCCTGAATAGGTTTTTCCGGCCACATGTGATTGTTCAGAGCCTCCCAACTGTGAGAGGCAGGAGATGTTCTAAACTGTCTAAACACAGATTCTTTTGAGTAGTTAAAAGATTGATTAGAAATTGTATTGGTGAAGGGATTTTTACTTGTTGGGCCAATGTTTGCTGCTAAGTTTCCATATCCCTTACCTGCTGTGTCCCTGGCAGTGTATTGATTAATATAATTGGTGTAAGTAGTAGCTTTAATGTTTGTAACCTGGGACCCTTGAGTTAATTCTTTTTCTTGTTATAGCCCACCACACCTTTGCGCTGTAGGAATGCAACTTTATCTAATGCTTTTGGAGGGTGGCTCCTGACCAATCACCTTTAGAGAAAAATAAGTTTTCTGAAGAAAGGGTCTTAAAATGTTAACAGGCCTCCAGGCCAGAAGATGATGCAAATCACCTAACTTTTGCATATGATAAGTTTGCAGGAAGAAAGCCTGGCTTGCTGCCTGACTCTACCCCTTCCCCCATTATCCTCTATGCATAACTTAAGGTATAAAAACTACTTTGGAAAATAAAGTGCGGGCCTTGTTCACCGAAACTTGGTCTCACCATGTCGTTCTTTCTCTTACCTTCTGGCTGAATTATTCAGCCTCTTTTCTCCACTGAATTTCCTCACTGAGCTATCCTTATTTCAGCCTCTTTTCTTCACTGAATTTTCCTACTGAGCTATCCTCATTCTATTACTCTTTATATCCTTAATTAACATTTAATTAAGCAATTGTTTCCTGATCTTCGCCTACGCCATCTCTCCTTCGAATACCCTGGATCAGCCGGGGCTGGTCCCCGGCACTCATCCTCTAGAGAAATTAGATTATGATTATAATCTAAGATGTCATTAACCAGGGGATTTTAAAAACGGGCAGTGTAGAAAAACTTCTTGCTCAAATGTTTTATTATTAACTGACAATATTCCATCTATTAAGTTCTAAAAATAGCCCCAAATGTGACAACAAATAGAAATCATCTAATTATTCTGTTTAAAAACATAAAAAATAGGAAACAAGTAAAACGGTTTATTTAATTACTTTCCCTTAGGCCTTAGCCTTTCAAAGACTTATTAGAACTAAAAAGAAAAAACTTACCTACAGAGCATAAAAATAATCAAAAGTTATCATCACAACTTAAATCCATATATTCAACATGATATTGAGGCCAACTTCAGACAAAATCAAAAGGCAAATTATATAATGATGTTTAGGGTAAGAAAATCTCTGTGTATGGGCAGAAGTAATATTTATATGTGAGTAAATGAGTAGCAGTCATATCCACCTATAAATAATCCAAACTGTACAATTAAAGATAATTAAGGATTCTTCAGCACATTGTTTGATGTTATGTCTTCTTAATTTTTCTCTCACTTTTAAATCTCTTTTAGACTTCTAAATGTTGAAATCTCTGGGGATTAGGCCTCAGATCCGTTTTTCCTCTTTTATACTTACTTTTCACGTGGCCTTTTTCTTTTTAAACAGCACCTATATGATAATGACTGTATGACTCATTTTAATTCCAGTTGGGTATATTCTAGTACATGATTAACATATCCACTAGCATGTCTTAAATCTGTCTTAAAATTAACTTGCCTAGATATAGATTCTTAACATTTTTCTGAAATCAGTTCCTTCCCTTCCACAGTGTTCTTCACTTTAGTAAATGGATAAGAAAAGAATGAGGGTATGGCTGTGATGCTCTGGGATTTTTTTTTTTTTTCTTTTTTTGCTTGTTTGTTTTTTTCTTATTTCATTAAAAAAATTAAAACATTTTCTTAGAGGTTTTAGGTATCCTAGTTTTATAATTACCCTTGAATATGGAGAGAAATCAATCAATTAATTTTATAATTACCCTGTTTGAAATCTTTTTGAAATCACTTCTTGGTCTTTTTACTGTGGCACAACTCTTTTATTTCTTAATGTTTTACAATAACCCAAGGACTGTGAACTTTGATTGGGTTTCCAAATGCAGGCCATTGTTGATTTATACTGTATGGTATTATTTCTATCTCTTTAAGAAATGAATATGTAAAGCTTCATGTTGTGCAGTCAATATTTCAGTCCCTAGTGACTAGAAATACTTTACCTATGTATAATATACACACACATATGTATATATGGCAAGGTTCATATATAGGTGTATGTATAAATCTATATACATATCTGTTCAGTTTTATTCACATTTAATTAATGTAGTACAGGAAGACAAGAATTTTGCTTGCATGTTTTTCGTGTACTGCTGTTGTGCTGTCTGCATGCTCAGTCTTGTCTGACTCTTTGTGACCCCATGGACTGTAGCCCACCAGGCTCCTCTGTCCTTGGAATTTTTTGGGCAAGAATACTAGAGTGGATTACCATTCCTTTCATGGAGGGATTCAGCCCTAGTAACTTTCATTCACATTGTAAGATCAAGCATTGGGTTTGGTTCATTCACATTAGAGACTTTTCTCAAAGGGTGGAAAAATGCATGTCCTCTGTCTATAATTCATTTTATAATTGATTTGTTATGATTTGGAGGAAATGCTATCCCATATGTGAATAATTAGAACTTTATTTGTTTCTTATTTATATTTGGCCTAAATAAGAAATCAAGACTGCAGATAAAAATCAAACAGCATATAAAATTATTAATAAGAAAAAAGCTTCTAGAATGTGTATTTTGTTTGTTATTTTTCTAACAAATCAAAGTAAGCATGCATTTTACTCATATTTCAAACATTTTCCTGAATATATGACTTTAGTGTTTGCATCTATTGTTGTTTTTGTTCAGTTACCCAGTCATGTCCAACTCTTTGCGACCCCGTGACTACAGTTCACCTGGCCTCTCTGTCCCTCACCATCTCCCGAAGTTTGCCCAAATTTATGTCCATTGCATTTATATCTATTATTGAACTCAAAAGTTTTCCTCCTTTGTTCTCTTGTGTCATTATTTTATGCAATCTTAATGTTCACATAGAACCCTAGTATCTTTTTATATATTTTAATTATCCCTTTGATAATGTCTTAGTCTTTAGTCTTCCCCTTGTTTTTATGTCTCAAATTTTATTTAGAAAATCTTTTATTCTTAACTTTGTATTACTCTTTGATTTGTTTCTTAATATTTTTACCTTCAACAATTAAAAGAAATCTCCCTGGTATTTTTAAACTTCTTTCACCAATAACTCTTTTAACTTTTTTATCCTTTTAGATATGACTTTTCCTCCCCCTACCTTTAAATAATGGTTCTTACTGTATTATCTCTCTGTGTGAGGTTTTGTTTTATTTTTTTCAAAAACTTTTGTCAATATTATGACAAAATGGAAAGTGACTGAGGAAAGAAGATAAAGAGGATGAAGTTAGTCATATGATTTTCAGTCGGTAGTAGAAAAAAATTGCTGCCTCCCTCTCTTTTAAAAACATCTGAGTATTTTCTGAACTTTTTGTTTTATTTTGAAACCAAGCTGGGGGAGGGATGATGTTTACTGTAGGACTACAAGAGTATTGTTAAGCAGTTTGCCTAAGGAGAAGAATCACATTCATCATTTTAGCTGAACTCAAGATTATATCCTTACTCTGAATACAATGGGCTTCCCTGGTGGCTCAGTGGTAAAGAATTCACCTGCCAAGGCAGGAGACTCAGTTTTGATCCCTGGGTCAGAAAGATCCCCTGGAGAAGGAAATGGCAACCCACTCGAGTATTCTTGACTGGAGAATTCCGTGTATAGAGGGGCTTGGTGGACTACAGTCCATGGGGTCACAAGACTTAGACATGATTTAGCGACTACACCACCACCACCTCTGAATTCAATGGTACTTGGGGATTTAGAATAAAGGACACAACAGAATGCTTTCTTATCACATTCACAGGAGGAGAATATGTGTCATTTAATATCATTTTCCATATCCCAAATCATTGTTTTATTATAAAAACTTTGCTATTGACAATGTATTACCGGAATCCTTGTTGGGAAGAAGTGAAAAGCTGGGGAAGAAAAGAATAAAGAGAAGATCCTCTAGCTATTTTAAAGAGTAAAGGAGTTTAGTGGAAGAAAGTCAGGGGTTACAGAATTGAGTGTAAGTGTAATTCACATCACATGAATTCAGTGATGTCAACTGTCTAATGTACAGGCTCTCGAGTTCCCTTTGGCAGAATAAGCAGGACACACACAGTTTCTTCTACAAAATATTACTAGACCAGGAGCTTATGCAAGAATAGTAGTAGAATATCTGGAAAGTCACTTTAAAATTAGTTTATTAGTGGAATTTAAGTAATAACAATTCTTTTTTTTTTCTATAAATTTTCATAGCACTCATTAATTGTGGGTTTTAATAATGAATAAGTCTATATAAATAAACTCTCTAGTATTTGCCACTGCAATAGTTTTTTGTTTTTTTTTAAATTGAGATATAATGGACACATTAGTTTCAGGTATATAACATAATGATTTGATATTTGTATATACTGAGAATCGATCACCATGGTAAATTTAGTTAACATGCCATCACCCCATTAAGTTATATATTTTTTCTTATGATGAGAACTTTAAAGATATAATCTCTTAGAAACTTTCAAATATATAATACAGTGTTATGACTATAGTCACCATGCTGTACATTACATCTCCAGGGCATATTTATTTTATTTTACACCTGGAAGTTTATACCTATTGTCTACTTTTTTCTACATTCACTCATTTCCCCCCCACCCACATTCTCACTTCTGGGGATCACCAATCTGTTCTCTGTATCTCTGAGTTTTGTTGGGTTGTTTTTGAGATTCCACATCATTGGAGTTCCCTGGTGGCTTATATGGTTAAGAATCTGCTTGCAGTGTGGGAGATCTGGGTTCAATCCCTGGGTTGGGAAGATTCCCTGGAGAAGGAAATGGCTACCCACTCTAGTATTCTTGCCTGGAGAATTACCATGAACAGAGGAGCCTGGTGGGCTACAGTCCACAGGGTCACAAAGAGTTAGACACAATTGAGTGACTAACATGTAAGTGAGATCATATAGTATTTGTCTTTCTCAATCTGACTTATTTCACTTAGAGCTCTTATTTTCAATACATATAATCTGGTTATCACTTCCTTTGGCTCTTCCATAATATTTCATGGTATAAATATCTGAGGGACTATTTTGGAATTGTAATCTCCACACATGTTGCCTGCTTGATACAAACCAAATGTTTTAATTGCTCTTAGTTTCTTCTTCTGTAAAATGTAGATAATAATTGTACTTATGTCACAGGTCATTTTCTAGAAGTAAATATATTAATACATTTAAGTAACTTAGCATTGTTCCTGCCATTTAGTTGGTGATCATAGTTATACACCATGGCTTCTATTTAGATTATGAATAAAATGGACTTTCCTGTTGGCTCAAACTGTAAAGAATCTGCCTATGAAGCAGGTGACACAGGAGACACAGATTCAATCCCTGGGTCAGGAAGATCCTCTGGAGTAGGAAATGGGAACCCATTCTGGTGTTTTTGCCTGGAAAATTCCGTGGGCAGAGGAGCACGGTGGGCTACAGTCTGTGGGGTCACAAAGAGTCAAACAGAACTGAGTGACTAACACTTTCACTTTAGTCACTAAGTTGTGTCCGAATCTTTGTGACCCTGCAGACTGTAGCCTGCCAAGCTCCTCTCTCCATGGAATTTTTCAGGCAAGAATACCGGAGTGGGTTGCCATTTTCTTTTTTCCTTCTCCCCCTCTCCTGGATCTTCCCAATTCAAGGATCTAATCTGCTTCTCCTATATTACCTGTGGTCTCCTGCATTGCAGACTGATTCTTTACTGCTGAGCCAGCAGTGTTAGCTATATATATAAATATATTTCCCATATACAGATATTTTTCCCAGGTGTATTTTAACAATTTTTGTGTAATTTCCTTCCCCAGGTGATACGGAGATTATATCCGTGTATGTATCAGTTCAGTTCAGTTCACTCAGTCATGTCTGATTCTTTGTGACCCCATGGACTATAGCAGGCCAGGCCTCCCTGTATCTCCCATCAATAATAAAGGTCAATTCTTATTCTTCACATTCATGGCACTACTTGATATTACTAATCAAATAGCTTTACTAATAAAATAGTAAAATCTTAAATTGATTTTACTTTAATTTTTATTTTCCTAATAGCAGTTTTACTATATATTATTTCATATACTAGGGGTTCCCTCAGAGAAGGCAATGGCAACCCACTCCAGTACTCTTGCCTGGAAAATCCCACGGACGAGGAGCCTGGTGGGCTGCAGTCCATGGGGTCGCTAAGAGTCGGACACGACTGAGCTACTTCACTTTCATGCATTGGAGAAGGAAATGGCAACCCACTCCAGTGTTCTTGCCTGGAGAACCCCAGGGACAGGGGAGCCTGGTGGGCTGCTATCTCTGGGGTTGCACAGAATCAGACATGACTGAAGTGACTTAGCAGCAGCAGGGCTTACCTGGTGGCTCAGCTGGTAAAGAATCTGCCTGCAATGCAGGAGACGTGCATTCAATCCTTGGGTTAGAAAGATCTCCTGAAGATGGGAATAGCTACCCACTCCAGTATTTTGGCCTAGAGAATTCCATGGACTGTATAGTCCATGGGGTTGCAAAGAGTTGGACACGACTGAGTGACTTTCACTTTCATTTCATGTACTTATGAGCAACTGCATACCTACTTTTATGAATTGTTTCCTTATCTTATTAACAAATGTTTCTGCTGGATTAATTGGTTAAAATATGTTTTAGAGTGGTCAATGAACTGTTCCATAATTCTGTTCAATTTTTATTTATATTCTGTGTGAAAAATACAGGATACACTCTTTTAAGTAAGAAGATTACTTACTTAATCTTCTCTGGGACAGGGATGGGAAAAAAGTACTTAAAATTGCTTTTGTTTTGTTTTTGATGCTTTTTGTAAAGGTTGACTTATACAAGGCCTGTTATTTCTCAAAGACAACAAAATATGCTGAGATGTATTTTAGAAACTGTTAATTGTTGGGAAAATATACCACCAATGCGATGGGTTATATTTTCAAAACTTGTAAAGATTTTTATTTGGTATTCTACTTTTTATAAAACAATTATTTTGTTTAATTTCTAGAAAGTATTTTTAAAGGAAATATAGTTATACTTTTACTTTTTGTAAATATTTTAATTATCAATATTTCACATAATTTTATCTTTCTTAAAATCAAATTTCATTAAAAATGTGCATTTGGTGGGAAACCAAGACCTAGGCTTATGGAAGGCTATTATTGCTATTTGAACCTAAGCTCTGTTGATTCTAGGGATGTGTTTTTCAACCCATGAATTAAACACCGTAGTACAGAATAAACATTGTTTTATTAAATTTGATATGTTTATAAAATTTACTATGTCGTAACCAAGAGAGCCAAATACTAGCATTGGATATAATGTTAAGCTGAGTTTGGCATGCTCTATGGTGTATGGCAGCGTAAAACCAATAGTATGCATGAGGCACAGGGTAAAAATAAGTCTATGGCAAAGTTAATTATATGCTCTCTGAAATATTAAAAGAACTTTGCTTCACAATTTTAAAAGAGAATACATCAGGTTGACAAACTGGCTTGTTTAATTATACATGTTTAAGGAATGAACAAAAAATATAATAATAGTGATGTAAATTTTCAAGTCACCTTCAAAAATTCTAGTATTCAGTAGCATTTCAACAATACAAAAAGTGAGTTAATAGTCTTTGAGAGATTTAGAAATAGCTGATTGAATGATTAAAGAAGCACAGATATGTATTAACTTGGCATTGGTATTAAATGGAATTGGCGTTGTAATAGAAACAAAAGAATATTTTTTCACAACCTCTTTCCAAAGTAGGAAAAGAAATGGCTCATAATAACACACTATTACAAACAGAGAAAGTAATTCTGAACATGTTTTTCTTTTATTATTCTCTGGAACAAGCTGTGAGAGATTTATGAATTTATACAAGTAAATAAGTGTAAAATAATATAGAAATTTTTCTACTTTCTTTTGTTGCTTATTGAGTAAAAAGAGTGTTTCCACACTGTACCTTTGCAAAATTTAACTGATATAAGTAATATCATGATATATGAGGCACATTTACCTTCACTTTTAACCTTAAGTCACCAAGTTACAGATAACTGGAGATTTGTAACTATTATGTAGAAAACTGAGGCATTTCCAGATACAATAAGTAAAAGATAATCTATCAGTCTCCACAGCCTGATAACTAGTATTTTTAAAATACATTTACAGACATTTCTAAAATTTCTGTCTCCATTTAAATAATCATTGAATTATTCTGTCTCTGTTTAAATAATCATGAATGTTTCAAAATCATGTAATGTGGCTATGCAGTCAGTGTCATTTTATTTCATCATTATGCCTACAAAAACCAAAATTCAGATTATCTTGAAATGTGATAACTTTTCTAGATTTGTAGATTTATTACTAAATTAGCAGTCAGGCAAAAAACAATGTGAAATGTTTCCCTTGGCTCAGTTAAAGATGAAATTTCTTAGTTTGATTAAACTGATTAGTTCATTTAGCTTATTTAACTTATGTGTTATGTGTATGTAAATTTATGTAAGTCAGTGACCTCATCCTTATTGGTAGCAGGATTTCAAACTTTAAGCATTAAACATAAGACAAATAATTGAATTATAACTCAATTGCCTACATTACATGTTAAGTTACAACACTTGAGGGATTTGAATCTTAATAAAGACAGTATATTCCAACATAAATTTCAAGCTAATGCTGTTGTTGAGAAGTAGAACCCATAGCCAAAGTATTTTTTGTTTGTTTGTTTGCTTGAGGAGTTCTACGAAGCCTTTAAATTCTAAGCATTAAATCATTAGTTTAATCATTAAGAAAGTGTACAATTACCACAGTTCTACAATGATAGATTTCTTTGTTTTCATTATTGCTGGATTTTCTTATATAAAGATTTTGCCCATATTCTTCTGTTTCTCAAGCTTAAAAAATAATTCTATTAAAGGGAATGTTTTCACTTCAATCAGTTCTTTTTTCAGAATTTCAGAAATAAAACAGAAATATGATTGCAGAAAAATTAATAAATGCTTTTATTACTTAAATAATAAAATTAGATACAAATGGAAATCACATTAAATTTTAGTATGTGTGCATGCAGGCTAAGTCCCTTCAGTCATGCTACAGATTGTAGCCCACCCAGGCCTCTCTGTCCATGAGATTCTCCAGGCAAGAAAACTGGAGCGGGTTGCCATGCCCTCTTCCAGGAAATTTTAGTATATTAAAAAATAACACAAAAATGTTATTGTGCAAAATATCTATTATTTGTAAAATACTAACAAAGCTGGGGAATTTAATTTATTTTTGGCATTATTTATGTTTAAATATGCTTTGTTGACAAACTATATGGAAAATATCTTGTAAATTTAATGTTTTAACAAGACAGAGAAATCATATAAACTGTGAAATATAGTATTTTTGTTTTATAATTACATTTAAATATTTTTTAAATTACAAAATGATGGAGTCATTAAGGAAAAATTGCAATGTACAGAAAAAAAATTAATAGCCAAATTATACCATGAAGTAATACTCACTTTAAAAATTTTATTTGTTATTTATTGCTAATCTACATCTTGATGAAGGTGATGGTTGTGTGAAAGTGAATATTTTTTAAAAACCCATCAAATTTGAATTTTCACTTCCAGATGTGATGGAATAACCTGTATGTCCATTTGCCTTTAACAAATAATAATTGAGACAAAATATAGAAGCATACTTGAACCAAATATAGCATAAACTTATGATTATTGAGTAGACAAAATAAATAAGCACAGGAAAACAAATAGAGTCTGGAAGCCTTCCTAAGTTGATAATATGGAATTTTTAAGATTTGGGGTAGTGCAGACATTATGATTCATCAGGCCTAGCACAGGAGAGAAGTGATATACATAAAGAGAGAGATCTGGATACCTACAGAATATTTCCTTTGAATCTTCACTTGGATAATGAACAATGTTGGACATAGGAAAATCAACCAAGCCCAGAAAAGAATCATGAAAAAGAGAGCAGGTGGTAAAATCACTGGAGACACTAGAAGGCCGACTATAGTTTATGTTCTCATTAGTCAGAGTGGCAATGCCTCCTCAATTTATGGAGTAACAAGGAGATATAGATTAAAGGCCCACTCTGGTCCTGTATAACAAAACTTAAGCTCAATTCTGAGAAATAGCTAATTGTTCCTGAGTTATTAAATAAATCCCAGATCCAGGCCTAAACATATTTAAAGTGATGTAACAACAAAAAAAAACAAAATCAGGCTCCAAAATAAAAATTGCAAATATAATGACTAGCATCCAATCAAAAATTTCCAAACCTGCTGATAAGCAGGAAAAAAAAAAATGACTGTAATAAGGAGAAAACCAATCAGTAGTTATAAATCCAGAAATGATAGAAATAAGGGAATTAGTAGATAAAAGAACAAGTACAAATATATTCCGTGTGCCAAAGAATTGATGCTTTTGAACTATGGTGATGGAGAAGACTCTTCAGAGTCTCTTGGACTGCAAGGAGATCCAGTCAATCCTAAAGGAAATCAGTTCTGAATATTCTTTGGAAGGACTGATGCTGAAGCTGAAACTTCAATACTTTGGCCACCTGATGCAAAGAAATGACTCATTTGAAAAGACCCTGAAGCTGGGAAAGATTGAAGGCAGAAGGAGAAGGGGACGACAGAGGATGAGATGGTTGGATTGCATCTCTCACTCAATAGACATGAGTTTGAGTAGACTCGGGGAGTTGGTGATGGACAAGGAGGCCTGGCATGCTGCAGTCTGCGGGGTTGCAAGGAGTTGGATAAGACTGAGCAACTAAACTGAACAAATATATTCCATAAATTTACAAAATTATGGTAGAGTGAAGCATGAGCCTAATAGAACTATAGACAATATTAAAACACCCAAATCAAACTTCTAAAGATAAAAATACAATGCCTCAGAAGAAAACTACACTGGATGACATTAATACAGGATTAATAAGTACTATGGAAGAAAATGTTAGTGAATTTGGAACTATAGTAGAAATACTAGAATATATAAAAATACATTTTAACCTACTTCTAAGGTTTTATATATTCAGCTATTAAATTTAAGTCTATGTTCTATTGTTGTTGTTATTCAGATGCTCAGTTGTGTCTGACTCTTTGCAACCCCATGGACTGTAACACATTGGCTTCCCCGTACTTCACTTTTCCCCAGAATTTGCTCAAACTTCAGGCCATTGAGTCAATGATGCCATCCAACCATCTCATATTCTGTCAGCTCCTTCTCCTCATGTCCTCAGTGTTTCTTAGCATCAGGGTCTTTTCCAACGAGTTGGCTCTTGGCATCAGGTGACCAAAGTATTAGAGCTTCAGCTTCAGCAATGGTCCTCCCAATTACTATTCAGGGTTGATTTCCTTTAGGATTGACTGGTTTGATCTCCTTGTAGTCCAGGGGACTCTCAAGACTCTTTTCCAGCACCATAGTTATAAAGCATTAATTCTTTGGCACTCAGCTTTCTTTATGGTCCAACTCTTGCATCTGCCATGATTACTGGAAAAACCAAAGCTTTGACTCTATGGACCTTTGTTGGCAAAGCACGTCTAGATTTGTCATAGCTTTTCTTCCAAGGAGCAAGCGTCTTTTAATTTCATGACTGTGGTCACCATCTGCAGTGATTTTCGGGCCCAAGAAAGTAAAGTCTATTGCTGCTTCTATTTTTTCCCCATCTATTTGCTATGAAGTGATAGGACCAGACACGATAATCTTAGCTTTTTTGAATGTTGAGTTTTAAGCCAGCTCTTTCACTCTCCACATTAACCTTCATCCGTAAGCTCACTTATTCTTCACTTTCTGTATTATGGTGGTGTCATCTGAATATCTGAGGTTATTGATATTTCTGTGGGAAATCTTAATTTCAGGTTTTGCTTCATCCAGCCCAGCATTTTACATGATGCACTCTGTATATAAAAGTTAAATAAGCAGGGTGACAATATACAGTTTGATGTACTCCTTTCCCAATTTTGAACCTGTCCATTGTTCCATGTCCAGTTCTGTTTCTTCTTGACCTGCAGACAGGTTTCTCAGGAGGCAGGTAAGGTGGTCTGGTATTTGCATCTGTTGAAGAATTTTCCACAGTTTGCTAGGATCCACACAGTCAAAGGCTTTAGTGTAGTCAATGAAGTAGAAGTAGATGTTTTTCTGGAATTTCCTTGCTTTCTCCATGATCAAACAAATGTTGGCAATTTGATCTCTAGGGTTTCTCTGCCTTTTGTAAATTCGGCTTGTGTATCTGGAATTTCTCAGTTCATGTTCTCCTGAAGCCTAACTTCAAGGATTTTGAGGATTACCTTGCTAGTTACCTTTTGCACATCACTTGCTAGCATGTGAAATGAGGGCGATTGTGTTTGAACACAATCAAACACAATAAACATTGTGTTTGAACATTCTTTGGCATTGACCTTTCTTTGGGATTGGAATGAAAAATGAACTTGTCCAGTCCTGTAGCCACTGTAGAGTTTTCCAAATTTGCTGGCATATTGAGCACAGCACTTTCACAGCATCATCTTTTAGAATTTTAACTAGCTCAGCTGGAATTCCATCACCTCCACTAACTTTGTTCATTGACTTTACACTCCGTGGTGTCTGACTTTAGGTAAGTGACCACACCATCATGGATATCCAGGTCATTAAGATCTTTTGTCATACAGTTCTTCTGTACAGTTCTGCTTGCCACCTCTTCTTCATTTCTTCTGCTTCTGTTAGGTCCATACCATCTGTCTATTATTGTGCCCATATTTGCATGAAATGTTCCTTTGTTATCTCTAATTTTCTTGCCTACATCTCTAGTCTTTCCCATTCTATTGTTTTCCTCTATTTCTTTGCATTGTTCACTTAAGAAGGCTTTCTTATATCTCCTTGCTATTATTTGGAACTCTGCATCCAATTGGGTATATCTTTTACTTTCTTTTTGCTTGTACCTTCTTTTCTTTTCTCAGCTGTTTGTACAGCCTTCTCAGAAAAACATTTTGCTGTCCTGCATTTCTTTTTCTTTGAGATACTATTGGTCACCACCTCTTGTACAATGTTATGAGCCTCTGTCCATAGTTTTTCAGGTACTCTGTCTCTCAGATCTAGTGTGTCTATCTGTCTATGATCTATGTTGTGATATTTATACTTTTGGAGTTAGGAAAGGAACAAGATTCATTTTGCCTTGGGATATTTGTCTGTTCCAGCACAATTTGTTGATAAAATCATTAATTTACAATTGTATTATCTTTGCAATCTTATTAAGATTTGATTGACCATGTAAGATGGATCTATTTCTGTCCCCTCCTTTCTTTCAATTAATCTATATGCCTGTATTTTCTTTTTTTTGCCAAGGTATCTTGTTTACTGTAGTTTTAGAATAAGCCTTGAAATCAGAAAACATATGTGCTTCAGCTTTATTTCTTTCTTTCAAAATTTAGCCCTTCTGTATTCTTTGTGTTCCCAAATACATTCAAGAATATATTTGTATGTGTCTAAAAAAATATTGTTTGGTAAGATTGCATTAAATCCATACATGAATTTGGGAGAGAAATAACTGATATCACAAAAATACTGAGTTTTCTACTTCATTAATATTGTACCTCTCACCATTTATTTAGTCTTATTTTATTTTCTTCAGAAATATCCCATAGTTTTCAGGATATATGTCTCCCAAATAATCTGTTAAATTAACCCAGGTGTTGCTGGCTATTGATACTAGAGTAAACTGCTTTACTTATGTTTAAAATTTTTTATAAATGTTATTTTTTTTAATTTAGAGCTGTTTTACATTTACAAAGTTATTGCAAAGATTATACAATGAATTCCTATATACCCCTGATTCCATTTTCTTAATTTAACATATTCCATTACTATAGTACAATAGTCACAATTAATGAGCCACAATTGCTGATACATTATTACATTAAATTATTATTAACAACTACTTTAAAAGTATATACCTTATTCTGATTGTCCTAGTTTTTTCCCAAAATCTCTTTTTTCTCCAGAATCACACACATGATACCACCTTAAAGTTAGTAGTACAGCTGACCCTTGAACAACATGAATTTGAGGTCTGGGGGCCAACATATACAGATTTCTTTCACTAACTATATACTACAGTACTACATGATCCTGTCGGGTTAAATCTAAGGATGTATAACCATGGATATGGAAGAATGGTGTGTATGGAGGGCTGATAATAAATTATATGAGCATTTTTAAAGTGAGTGGCAGGAGAGCATCTCTAACCCCCTTGTTCAAGGGTCAACTATAATGTCTTCTTTGGTTGCTTTGATTGTTAAAGTTTGACTTTCCTCATTTTTTATGAACTTAAAAGTTTTGAGAAAGACTGCTAAGGGATCTTATAGAATGTTCCTGAGTTGGAATTTGTCTCATGGCTTTCAGAATGTGTCTCAGAGAGGAAACCACAGACATAAAGTGCGATGGTCTTCACATTATATTGGAGTATATATTATCAGTATGCCTCAGTATGTCACATACTCTTTATGTTAACCTTGATCTTCTGGCTAGAAGTAGTGTTTGTCAGTCTTCACTGAAAGTTACTCTTTTTTTCTCCCTCTTATTTCATAGTATTGTTAGATAGTCAATATTTAGAGCCATGGTTAAGGAAGGAGAAATAATACTCTGTCTCCTTAAGAGCAGAGTAAGTAAATAAATTATTTGAAATTATTCTGAACAGGAAGTATATTTACTCTCTTATATTTACTTATCAATCATTTTAAATATCAATATGAACACATGGATATTTTGTAGTTTGTGTTATATTCTAATACTACTTTATTAATTACGTTGGTCAAATTTTTCCAGCCTTGGACCACTTTCAGTTGGCCCATCTGTCCTTTTGAAATATCTCTATTATTGTGGATAGGGATTTGTTTGCTTTTCAGATATTTTCTTATTTTCTGACACTGCAAGGTGCTGCAGAATCATCTTGTATATTTCCTACCCCATCTTAGAATGAACCATTTCTCCAAGGAGCACTGCTGCTGCTGTTGCTGAGTCGCTTCAGTTGTGTCCAACTCTGTGTGACCCCACAGACAGCAGCCCACCAGGCTCCCCCATCCCTGGGATTCTCAAGGCAAGAACACTAGAGTGGGTTGCCATTTCCTTCTCCAATGCATGAAAGGGAAAAGTGAAAGTGAAGTCGCTCAGTCGTGTCTGACTCCTAGCGACCCCATGGACTGCGGCCCTCCAGGATCCTCCATCCATGGGATTTTCCAGGCAAGAGTACTGGAGTGGGGTGCCATTGCCTTAAGGGGCATTAGAAACCAAGATCTGAATCCTTAGGGTACTAATTACCCCAAGTTATCATTACTTCCATTTATTCTCAGCTGAAAAAGCATAGTGATATGTATGAATATACTAAGTTGTGTGTACATATATGTTTATAAACATTTCTATGTTTAATAATCTGTATTTATATGAAGGTAAATATAAGTCCCATACTGATGTTTCCAACTCTAATCCATTACCACATTTATTATTCTATCTTCTTCCCCTTGTATATATGTAACTCTGCACTCAACAATAAGAAACCTGGTTCCCACCATTCACTATCCATTTACTTTGCTCAACTCTAGTAGACATGTATAGTTTCAGAATTGTTAACCCGTATATCCATGGGGAAAATACTTTATCAACTAGAGAACAAATTCATGTACAGTTCCCTTTGCCTTTAGTCTTACAAACTCCACTCATTTCCAGAGGTGCTTAGGTCAGCATCTCAACCCCCCAGCTCTTTCAATGAGCTTGTGTCTACAGTGGTAATACATTTTATTCCAGTCTAAGTTTCATCCTGAGATCACTTAACCTCCTGAATGATTTTTCAAAATTTGCATATAATAAGGATAAGGTTTATTTTTTGCACTGTGAAGTTCAAGAGATTTTGACAAATGCTTACCACCTTGTATTCAATAATACAGCATCATACAGGACATCACCATTTCTCTACCCTAGAGACAATCCCCTGGGAATCTGCTATTCAACTCATATATCAAGTGTTTGTCCAGTGAATTTGCTACACTTACTTATTAGTTATTGAAGTTTTTTTGTCCATTCTTTGCGAATTTTTACATAATCTTGTCATGTGCAAATAGAGACAATTTTATTTCTTCATTTCTAATCCATACCATTTTTATTTCCTTTTCTTTTCTTAATTCATTAGCAAGGACTTCCAGAAAGCTGTTGAACTGCGGTGTTGGGAGAGGACACACTTATCCTGATCCTTGGGTAGCCTTTCTAATAATTTTTTCCTCAAGTTTTGAGGTAAAGTGCCCACTTTCTTACTGTTATGTATGATGCTACTTGAAGGCTTTGGGATGAATGTTTCCTATCATATTGAAGAATTTCTTTTGTATTACTGCTTTTCTGAGATGTTTTATTTTTAAATCATGAGTGGATATTAGATACTGCCCATTTTTTCTGTGCCAAATCTGTAGTCTAATAATTTTTCTTCCCTAACCTATCAGTTGGAGAAGGAAATGGCAACCCACTCCAGAATTCTTGCCTGGAGAATCCCATGGACAGAGGTGCTCAGCAGGGTACAGTTCATAGGAATGCAAAGAGTCAGACACGACTGAGCAACAAAACCACTACCAAAAACAACCTTTCAGTGTGGTAGATTACATTGTTTGATTTTGATTATGAAAGCTGAGGCAGCCATGCAGGCCTGAAATGTTTTGTTTTCAAAGACTTAAGATAAATTTTATTTATTTTTTTAAAAAATTCTATTAAAGTATAGTTGATTTACAGTGTTGTGTTAATTTCTGCTGTACAGTAAAGTGATTCAGCTATACATATATAATGTATATATTTTTATATGTATTTAATATTCTTTTAAATTGTGGTTTAACACTGGATATTAAACATAGTTTCCTGTGCTATATAGTAGGATCTTGCTGTTTTGCTGTTGTTGTTCAATCACTAAGTAATGTCCGACTCTGTGACCCCATGGACTGCGGCATGCCAGGCTTCTCTGTCCTTCACTGTCTCCCAGAGTTTGCTCAGATTCATGTCCTTTGAGTCAGTGATGCCATCCAACCATCTCATCCTCTGCAGCCCTCTTCCTTTTGTCTTTGCTCTTTCCCAGCATCAGGATCTTTTCCTTTCTTGTTATTTATCCATTCTATATACTATGGACGGAGGTTCATGACATTGTACAGGAGGGGGGATCAAGACCATCCCCATGGAAAAGAAATGCAAAAAAGCAAAATGGCTGTTGGAGAAGGCCTTACAAATAGCTGTGAAAAGAAGAGAAGCAAAAAGCAGGAGAAAAGGAAAGATATAAGCATCTGAATGCAGAGTTCCAAAGAATAGCAAGGATGGATAAGAAAACCTTCCTCAGTGATCAATGCAAAGAAATAGAGGAAAACAACAGAATGGGAAAGACTAGAGATCTCTTCAAGAAAATTAGAGATACCAAGGGAACATTTCATGCAAAGTTGGGCTCAAAAAAGGACAGAAATGGTATGGACCTAACAAAGGCAGAAGATATTAAGAAGAGATGGCAAGAATACACAGAAGAATGTACAAAAAAGATCTTCATGACCCAGATAATCACGATGGTGTGATCACTCACCTAGAGCCAGACATCCTGGAATGTGAAGTCAAGTGGACCTTAGAAACCATCACTAACCATCACTATGAAAAAAGCTAGTGGAGGTGATGGAATTCAAGATGAGCTATTTCAGATCCTGAAAGATGATGCTGTGAAAGTGCTGCACTCAATATACCAGCAAATTTGGAAAACTCAGCAGTGGCCACAGGACTGGAAAAGGTCAGTTTTCATTCCAATCCCAAAGAAAGGCAATGCCAAAGAATGCTCAAACTACTGCACAATTGCACTCATCTCACATGCTAGTAAAGTAATGCTCAAAATTCTTGAAGCCAGGCTTCCAGATGTTCAAGCTGGTTTTAGAAAAGGCAGAGGAACCAGAGGTCAAATAGCCAACATCCTCTGGATCATGGAAAAAGTAAGAGAGTTCCAGAAAAAACATCTATTTCTGCTTTATTGACTATGCCAAAACCTTTGACTGTGTGGATCACAATAAACCGAGGAAAATTCTGAAAGAGATGGGAATACCAGACCACTTGACCTACCTCTTGAGAAACCTATATGCAGGTCAGGAAGCATCAGTTAGAACTGGACATGGGACAACAGACTGGTTCCAAATAGGAAAAGGAGTACGTCAAGGCTGTGTATTGTCACCCTGCTTATTTAACTTATATGCAGAGTACATCATGACAAATGCTGGGCTGGATGAAGCACAAGCTGGAATCAAGATTGCTGGGAAACATATCAATAACCACAGATATGCAGATGACACCACCCTTATGACAGAAAGTGAAGAGGAACTAAAATGCCTCTTGGTGAAAGTGAAAGAGGAGAGTGAAAAAGTTGGCTTAAAGCTCAACAATCAGAAAACGAAGATCATGGCATCTGGTCCCATCACTTCATGGGAAATAGATGGGGAAACAGTAGAAACAGTGTCAGACTTTATTTTTTGGGGCTCCAAAATCACTGCAGATTGTGATTACAGCCATGAAATTAAAAGACTCTTACTCCCTAGAAGGAAAATTATGACCAACCTAGATAGTGTATTGAAAAGCAGAGATATTACTTTGCCAACAAAGGTCCATCTAGTCAAGGCTATGGTTTTTCCAGTGGTCATGTATGGATATGAGAGTTGGACTGTGAAGAAAGCTGAGCGCTGAAGAATTGATGCTTTTGAACTGTGGTGTTGGAGAAGACTCTTGAGAGTCCCTTGGACTGCAAGGAGATCCAACCAGTCCATCCTAAAGGAGATCAGTCCTTTGTGTTCATTGGAAGGACTGATGCTGAAGCTGAAACTCCAATACTTTGGCCACCTCATGCAAAGAGTTGACTTATTAGAAAGACCCTGATGCTGGTAGGGATTGCGGGCAGGAGGAGGAGAGGACGACAGAGGATGAGATGGCTGGATGGCATCACCAGCTCAATGGACACGAGTTTGAGTGAACTCCAGGAGTTGGTGATGGGCAGGGAGGCCTGGTATGCTGTGATTCATGGGATTGCAAAGAGTCGGACAGGACTGAGCGACTGAAATGAACTGAACTGAACTGATATAATAGTTTGCATCTACTAATCCCAAACTCTCCAAACTTCCCCTCAACTCTCCCTCCTGCTTGGCAATCACAAATCTGTTCTAAGAATAGTTTTAGGTCCACAGAAAAATTAAGAGGAAACTATAGAGATTTCCCATTATACCTCCTGATGCCACACATGCATAGCTTCCCCCATTATCGACATCTACTACCAGTTATACATTGATTATAATGATTAATTTTATATTTAAAAATGTCTCACTGTTTATATTTAATTTATTTAATTATTAATTTAATTTAATGTCTCACTGTATATATTTAATATATATAAATATAAATTATTATGCATGCAGTTCTTACTGTACATGGTAGTATGGGACCATAATCATGAGTGTTCTAACCAGAACATTACAAATGAATCTTAATATCAATAGTGAAAACTAAATATGTTAGATGCTCACAAAGAACATATTATTCCTATACCAGAAATGGCTTTGGAAATACAGCAAATGGGTTCATTTAGGTCACCCTGAGGCTGGGGCACATATCTCTTAGGTTAAAGTTAAGCTACCTGAAAGGACGGAGATCATGGTCAGTTGGACCACCTTGGACACAGGAAACACATGCTCTGGGCACAAAGAGGTCACAGGTGGTATTAGTGATCATATTCCTGATCACCAGATCCACTGAGAGTCAAGAATCTAGGCCATAGAAAATTCTAGTTGTCTAGGTGATGTATTGTTTGCCTACAAGCCCCAACCTACCATGAATCGAAGCAGTATCCAGGAGAAGGTAGATCACTCAGGAATCTTTGCTATGTGCATTCAACTTGAAATGAGAGACTGGAACAAAAACTGCCGGTAACCAGTAATTAGGTACATTTTTATTGTTGTTTACAAGGATACAAACCTCTGGTAATCCAGTCCACTGGATCCTCTCTCATTCTTTAGAAGCGTTTAGGTTAAAGAGAGATAGCAAAAGATAAAAAGCCCATTATCCTTTAATGAGGGTGCTAAAGTATCCTAATATTGTAGAGAACACCAGGATCTTTTGGGAAATTTTCAGGGCAAAAAATATGGAACAGTATCTAGTGTGCTTGCACGCTACGTTCCTTCAGTCATGTCTGACTCTGTGTGGCCTTCTGGGCTATAGCCCACCAGGCTCCTCTGTCCATGGGATTCTTCAGGCAAGAATACTGGAGTAGGCTGCCATGTCCTCCTCCAGGGGATCTTCCCAACCCAGGGATTGAACTCACATCTCTTGGGTTTCCTGCATTGGCAGGTAGGTTCTTTACCACTAGCACCACCTGGGAACAGTACCTAGGAAGATAACTAATCCCCCTCAAAAGTAAGAGCATCCAACCCTAGAGGAATTGCTTGAAATTTAAATGTTGATTTCAAATTGTGAATGCAAGCAGACAGTAAAGTGTGGTTTACATAGGAGCCTCACTTCTAACTCAGGTGATAGACTGACCCATCAGAAGGAAAAAATACATGCTGAATTCAGGGAGCAAAAGATATTTCCTTAGACTCTGATTCCATTTGGGTCCTATTATACCAGAAAAGTTCTCCTCCTGAATTGCAAGCAGGCTTCCCAAGTGGTGCTAGCAGTAAAGAATCCACCTGCCAATGCAGGAGAGCTAAGAGATGCAGGTTAGATCTCTGAGTCAGGAAGATCCCCTGGAGGAGGGCATGACAACCCACTCCTGTATTCTTGCCTTGAGAACCCCATGGACAGAGGGGCCTGTTGGACTACAGTCCATAGGGTTGCAAAGAGTCTTCATGACCGAAATGACTTGGCATGCATGAACTAAGAAATGAATGTCTGCTGGCTCTGGGCCAAGGTCCTGAGCAGTTTGCTTCAAGTGAAGCTCCATGGCTGATACAGAAAACAGACTCTGAAAGAATTGACAGGTAGGAAAAAATTGTCAGGAGTGGACAAACTGGGATAACAATAGGAAGCTAAAACAATTCTAGGGGATGAAACATCTGGAAGATAAAGGGGGAGGGGAAAATGTTATTCATAAGACGTTATATATGAGGGAAGCCTACCATCCTTTACATATCTGGGCTATTCATTCTCACCCCCACAACACTCAGCCTCAGGTTCTGAAACACACAGTGAAGGAGAATTGCCTGTCTTACCTCAAAATTACTTAAAACAACAACAAAGCCCTATCCTCTATTTTGATTGCCACCCTGCCCCTGAGTTTTTCTGAATCTACTCAGTCAAGAGGAGAACAAAGCTTGAAGGGCAACAGTGCCTCTCTACACAATTGCTTGCTGAAAGGGTATATTGCTAAGTCAAGGGGATGCCGAAGCCCTGGAAACTGAATTTTGGCTCACTTGATGGAACTGCCATTCCTTCAGCTTCAGCCGAATAAAGCTAGCACCATTCAGCTTGCTCACTAACATTGGCTGACGGTTTTCATAGTGATGGATGGATCAAATCAGTTTGTTGCGGGGTGGAATGCTGATGGGAAACGTGTATCTACACAATGATCATAGCTTTTAACAGAATCTCAAGACTTTCAGGAAGAAAAAAGTATAGAAATGGGAAGTGACAATGAACTTCTTCCCTTTTGCTACTTCAACTTCAGCAGATAAATAGACATTTACACCTGGATGAAACAATTTGAGACTCTGTGGAAAGATAATAGTTGTGTAACAGCCTATCTATTTCATTCCTGAGGGGAAATGACCAACCACAGCTGACTTGATGTAGCTATAATATGCTCCAAAAAGCAAATGACTACGTGGGGTCATGTAGAATGACAACCACTCTTTTTATTCCTATCTTAGAAATATGGTATGAGCCCCTGAATTAGGGGGCTAAGCCAAAGTACAATGAGCAGAATTGTCTTAGAGGGCTTCTGAGGACTCAGAAAATTTCTAAGGCAATGGCACTCCACTCGAGTACTCTTGCCTGGAAAATCCCATGGACGGAGGAGCCTGGAAGGCTGCAGTCCATGGGGTCGCTGAGGGTCGGACACGACTGAGCGACTTCACTTTCACTTTTCACTTTCCTGCATTGGAGAAGGAAATGGCAACCCACTCCAGTGTTCTTGCCTGGAGAATCCGAGGGACGGGGGAGCCTGGTGGGCTGCTGTCTCTGGGGTCACACAGAGTCAGACACAACTGAAACGACTTAGCAGCAGCAGCAGAAGCTACTGGTTTAACAAGTGGTTTCTAAATTTGTTTTGAGAAAAGTATTCAAAACTTCTGTTTTATATGGATGAGAGTCCACATTTGTCCCAGATTAATGATGCTACTTTCACTCATAATTGAGTCCACAGAAATGTTAGCACTGACATTTCATAGAACATTGTGCTATATTAATGGTATTATCCTGGTTGAACTTGATGAACATAAGTAAGTACTCTCAGCCTTAGTAAGATGTATGCATACCAAAGTGAGGGAGATAAACTTCAGAAAGTTTTCAGGGGCCTGAAATATTCCTGAATAATTTAGTAACCAGTGGTACAGGCATGCTGAGATATCATCTTTAAAGTCAAGGCCAGGCCATTGCACATTCCATGTCACACTATTAAGGGAACAACTTGAATTGTTTCAAAAAGCAACTTGGTGAGATTCTGTGGATTTGAGACTCTGAGAAGCCCCAGTAGGAAAGTGGGGCAGGTATTAATAAAATGCTAAGATAAACTCAGTGGCCCTCATCCTTGTATAAACTTCTCCCTTTGAGTGGGGATTGAACCTGGGAATTTGATGAGCTATCATCCCAATGATTATGTCACATGTCAAAAGATATTTTACTGAAGTGATTTTACTCTAAAAGCAGTTTAAGAAATTGTCCTTGGTGAGCCTGACCTAATCAGGTGAGTCCTTAAGAGGAATGACATTCTTCCTAGTGAGAGACTTTCCTTCAAAATGTGAAATGATTTGATATTATGGAGATTTTTATAGCTGGATTTCATAAAAGAGAGTACCAGGTGGCAAGGAATGCAGGCATATTCCAGGAGCTGAAAGTGGCCCTTGGCAAGCAGTCATCAAGGAGTGAGGATCTCAATATTATAAAAAAAAAAGAACTGGATTCTCCCAGAAATCTGAATATACTTGGAAACAGATTCTTCTTTGGGTTATCCAGACAGAAACTCAGTCTGACTGATACTTTAATTTCAAAGTTAGATCTTTATCAGAGAACTCAGGTAAACAATGCTTGGATAAGTGACCTGTAGAAGTGTGAGATAATAAATGTGTGTTGTTTTCAGTTCAGTTCAGTTCAGTTGCTCAGGCATGTCTGACTCTTTGTGACCCTATGCACTGCAGCATGCCAGGCTTCCCTGTCCATAACCAACTCCCACAGCTTGCACAAACTCATGTGCATTGAGCTGGTCATTCCATCCACCATCTCATCCTCTCTAGTGCCCTTCTCCTCCTGCCTTCAATTTTTCCCAGCATTAGGGTCTTTTCAAATGAGTCAGCACTTCGCATAAGGTGACCAAAGAACTGGAGCTTCAGCTTCAGCATCAATCCTTCCAATAAATATTCAGGACTGATTTCCTTTAGGATTGACTAGTTGGGTCCCCATGCAGTGTGAGGGACTCTCAAATGTCTTCTTCAACACCACAGTTCAAAAGCATCAGTTCTTCAGCACTCAGCTTTCTTTATGATCCAACTCTCACATCCATACATGACTACTTGAAAAACATAGCTTTGACTAGATAGACTTTTGTTGGCAAACTAATGTCTCTGCTTTTTAATACACTGTCTAGGTTGGTCATAGCATTTCTTCCAAGGAGCAAGCATTTTTAAATTTCATGGCTGCAGTCAGCATCTGCAGTGATTTTGGAGCCCAAGAAAAGAAAGTCTGTCACTGTTTCCATTGTTTCCCCACCTATTTGCCATGGAGGGATGGGACCGGGTGCCATGATCTTAGTTTTTTGAATATTGAACCTTAAGCCAGCCTTTTCACGCTCTCCCTTCACTTTCATCAAGAGGCTCTTTAGTTCCCCTTCGCCTTCTGCCATAAGGGTGGTTTAATATGCATATCTGAGGTTATTGATATTTCTCCCGGCAATCTTGATTCCAGCTTGTGCTTCATCCAGTCTGACATTTCGCATGATATACTCTGCATATAAGTTAAATAAGCACAGTGACAATATACAACCTTGACATACTCTTTTCCCAGCTGAAATCAGTCCATTGTTCCATGTCTGGTTCTAACTATTGTTTCTTGAGCTGCATACAGATTTCTCAGGAGGCGGGTAAGTCGGTCTGGTATTCCCATCTCTTTAAGAATTTTCCAAAGCTTGTTGTCATCCACACAGTTGTTTTAAGTTGCTAAATTGTGGTAAATTATTATAGCATCAGTAGAAGAACTAGTATCAGAGAGCAAAGCAGATTCCTAGAATTCTGGAACAAAGCCTTGCCTTTTGCAGCAGGGCATAATTTGCCATTTGAAATATACTCTAATGAGTGATTGGATCCTAGAGTAAACTAAATGGTTCGCTCTGAGCTATCAAGTGACTTAACAGTCACCAAATCTACAGATCTTGCCTTTGAAATTACCAGATACAGTGAATCACAAGTGCAGAAAGTACAACAGCAATCTCTTTAGGATAAAAATGGTGTATTACAGCTTGGGCTCAGGTAAATTGAATGAGCAGACACTGTGTTGCCTATCTCTGTTGTACAGAAAGCTTTGCTTTAATTCATACCTTTGGATTATGTTGGTGCTTTTGCAAACAAATGACAGTGAGTGAACAAACTCAGAGTTAGTTTAATGATTTATTAGCATAGTATGTTGATGCAAACCAAAAGGAGAAGGTTTTGCACACTAGCCCTCCTTTGGTATACCTTAATGAATGCATTAAGAAATTATCTTAGAGACATAGCTATGAGCACTAAACATAGTTATTCACATTTTATGTTAAAAATGGTGTAATATATGATTAAAAACATATTTCCGGACATTGGAAAACAGCCTGCATGATTGGGGAAGAAACAAAGTTGAAATTTCAAGGAACAGAATAAAGATACTTTGATGTGGCACAAACTGTTAGATATTTGGGTTTCAGTAATTCCCAGAAGAACTGTACAAAGAAGATCTTCATGATCCAGTTAATCACCATGGTGTGATCACTCACCTAGAGCCAGACATCCTGGAATGTAAAGTCAAGTGTGCCTTAGGAAGCATCACTAAGAACAAAGCTAATGGAGGTGATAGAATCCCAGTTGAGCTATTTCAAATCCTAAAAGATGATGCTGTGAAAGTGCTGCATTCAATGGGCCAGCAAATTTGGAAAACTCAGCAGTGGTGACAGGGCTGGAAAAGGTCAGTTTTCATTCCAATCCCAAAGAAAGGCAATGCCAAAGAATGCTCAAACTACCTCACAATTGCATGCATCTCACACGCTAGTAAAGTAATGCTCAAAATTCTCCAAGCCAGGCTTTAACAATACATGAACTGTGAACTTCCAGATGTTCAAGCTGGATTTAGAAAAGGCAGAGGAATCAGAGATCAAATTGCCAACATCCACTGGATCATGGAAAAAGAAAAAGAGTTGAAGAAAAACGTCTATTTCTGCTTTATTGACTATGCCAAAGCCCTTGACTGTGTGGATCACAATGAACAGTGGAAAATTCTTTAAGAGATGGGAATACCAGGCCACCTGACTTGCCTCTTGAGAAACCTACTTCCTGTGCAGGCAGGAAGCAATAGTTAGAACTGGACATGGAACAACAGACTGGTTCCAAATAGGAAAAGGAATACGTCAAGGCTGTATACTGTCACTCTGCTTATTTAACTTATATACAGAGTACATCATGAGAAATGCTGGGCTGGATGAAGCACAAGCTAGAATCAAGATTGCCAGGAAAAATATCAATAACATCATATATGCAGATGACACCACCTTTATGGCAGAAAGTGAAGAAGAACTAAAGAGCCTCTTGATGAAAGTTAAAGAGGAGAATGAAAAAGTTGGTTTAAAGCTCAACGTTCAGAAAACTAAGATCATGGCATTCAGTCCCATCATTTCATGGCAAATAGATGTGGAAACAATGGAAACAATGGTTGACTATCTTTTTGGGCTCCAAGATCACTGTAGATGGTGATTGCATCCATGAAATTAAAAGACGCTTACTCCTTGGAAGGAAAGTTATGATCAACCTAGACAGCATAATAAAAAGCAGAGACATTACTTTGCCAACAAAGGTCTGTCTAGTCAAGGCTATGGTTTTTCCAGTAGTCATGTATGGATGTAAGAGTTGGACTCTAAAGAAAGCTGAGTGCCAAAGAATTGACGCTTTTGAACTGTGGTGTTGGAGAAGACTCTTGAGAGTCCCTGGGACTGCAAGGAGATCCAATCAGTCCATCCTTAAGAAGAGCAGTCCTGGGTGTTCTTTGGAAAGACTGATGTTGAAGCTGAAACTCCAATACTTTGTCCACTGATGCAAAGAGCTGATTCATTTGAAAAGACCTTGATGCTGGAAAAGATTGAGGGCAGGAGGGGAAGGGGACGACAGAGGATAAGATGGTTGAATGGCTTCACCGACTGAATGGAGATGAGTTTTGGTAGGCTCCGGGAGTTGGTGATGGACAGGGAGGCCTGACGTGATACAGTTCATTGAGTTGCAAAGAGTCGGACACTACTGAGAGACTGAATTGAACTAAACTGAATTCACAACAGAGAGCATCCTCCAAAGAGGAACCACTCTGCATTCTTGTAGGTAGTTGCATTCATTCTAAGGATGTTAGTCAGGTTCTTCTCATCTATCCCAGCACTTACACAAATGGTTCATGAATGGAGTGGCCATGGGAGCAGATATCTACACTTTACAGCAGAAATCTACACTCTACGCTCTAGCTCCTTCTCATTAAAACTCATCTTGTTACTACCTTTGCTGAATGCCATTCTTGCCAAATCAGAGACTAATATTTAGCCTCTAATATGGTATTAGTTTTAGAAGAAATCCAGTAACATAATAAAATATTAACTGTGTTGAATCACTCAAACCTTACCAGGGGCAATAATTATTCCTTATCAGTCTTGACATCAAGGTTTGCTTTTCCTAACTGCAGTTTCTTTTCCAGCAGAACCCCACATAGGATCCATTATATTATTAACTCGGAACAAAGGGCCCATTTTATACTTAAAAAAGGTCGGATAATGAACGTCTAACTACATGATTCTCTGTCCCACCATTTACTGCTTGATATGGAATTGTAAAGGAATGTTGGAATGGTCTTTCAGAGTATCAATTTTAGAAGAACACTGCAAGATCATGAAACTGTCCTACAACATGGAGCACATATGCCAGGTAAATAGCTTGGTTGGTGTTTTCTCAAAACCTAGAACGCTGGTCCAGGAATCAAGAGGTAGATGTAGAATTAGCCAGTTGCAATGTTACATCCTGCAACCCGTTTGCCAAATTTTTACTCCGTGTCTTATCATGTTTAAGCTTGGCAAGAGTGAAAGTTCTGATGTGGAGTGACGTGATGGAGGTTTCTACCAGGGAATCCAGAACTTGGGAATCAGATCTAGAAGCTATGACTCTTACATGGTCCTATTGGGCTTATCATTTTGTGGTTCATCTGATAGTGAAAGGAGTTGATATATTGATGAAGATTGCTAGACTTTTGGCAACACAATAAGTCAGAAAGGACTATATGTGAAGTTCAGGAGATTTACTCGGGCAACTCTTGATGATCCAGACACAGTGATAACTCTATGTGCACATAGGCAACAACCTTAATCTGAGAAGTGCAGCTACTGAAGGCTCTAAATATTCAGGGATCAAGTCTGAGTCTTCTCATCAGTCAAGAAACTGAAACCAGCTAAAGCACTGGTGAACATGCTGCTGCTAAGTCGCTTCAGTCGTGTCCGACTCTGTGTGACCCCAGAGACGGCAGCCTACAAGGCTTTTCCATCCATGGGATTTTCCAGGCAAGAACACTGGAGTGGGTTGCCATTTCCTTCTCCAATGCATGAAAGTGAAAAGTGAAAGGGAAGTTGCTCAGTTGTGTCCGACTCCTAGTGACCCCATGGACTGCAGCCTACCAGGCTCTTCCGTCCATTGGATTTTCCAGGCAAGAGTACTGGAGTGGGGTGCCATTGCATAGGGACCAGTTAAATTCTGGGTATTTAACTTATTCAATTAACACTTTTTAAGTTTTCTGTAGTGCTTGAGGCTGGCTACTACAGGTGTAGTGTACTGGACTTAACATAGGGCATAGGAGGTCTTGAGTGGTGCAAGGAGAAGGGTCTCTGTCAAATAGTTCTATATTTACCTCAAAAACTGTACCATAGGTTTTTTGCTCTAGCATGACAGCACCTTGATGTAGATGTACAACACATCTCTTGCTTTCAGAATGGTAGTTCTCTGCTACAGCTACATTGGAAGACTGTTGAAGCCAATTAGACAGGACGATGCATGCATAAGGACTTCCCAGGTGGCACAGTGGTAAAGAATCCTCCTCCCAATACAAGAGACGCAAGAGACATAAGTTTGATCCCTGGGTCAGGAAGATTCCCCTGGCATAGGAAATGGCAACCTACTCCAGTATTCTTGCCTGGAAAATTCCATTGACAGGGAAGCCTGGCAGGCTACAATCCATGGGGTCACAAAGAGTCATATGACAGAGCGACTGAGCACAGCACAGCATGCATGCATACACATGTAACTGTGGGGCAAACTAGGTAAACATGTACCCCCTTCATGTCTCTGGCTGATATGCATTTTATAGGACTCCTGAGAGAGTCCCTAGTGGGTTGAGTCCCAAAGGACCATAGTGGAAACAGGTCAACAATGCTCCCTATGCCAACTTTCCCTCTTTCTTTGTTTCAATTTTTCTACTCCCTCCATTTGGGTGCCTTAAGGTCATTTCTAAAAATAAACACCTACATAATAGTCCTTGTCTCAAACTCTGCTTGAGAGAAAACAAATGAAGGCAGCAGGGTGCATGAAGTATCCTGTATACAAGGTATTTAATGAATGAAATATCCCTGTCTTTACTATGGGCTGTTTGCCCAAGTTTCTACCCTGGTTATTCATCTCAGGAAACCTCTAGTCTTATCAGCAGAAATCAGAAAGAAAAAAAAAAAAAAAAGGAAAGCCTGAAGGAAATCTTTTAAAACCTAAAGCTATGATATTTTCCTTGAAGCCTAATAGGTTTCAGGGTCAATATAAGTGTTTAGCTAACTTACAAAACCTTTTGCTATCATACTCAAGAAGTTCATAGTCCTTTCAATATGTTACTTTCTAGTTCAGAGTGTAATTAATAATACCACATGTGTGAAATGTATCTGATGTATACATTTGACTTTCTTTCTCTGGATGCCAGGCTATTAGAGTCAGAACACTAGACAGTTTTATTGACATCAGAATTCTAGATAAACTCTATTATTTTTTAGCATAAAATATAAACTTGGTAGAGAAGATACAGCCTGACCAATTTCCCCATTTTCTCAATTGTCTATTTTTCTGGACTTTCAAGGAGAAAACGTTTTGAAAAGAAGCAGCTCAGAGACTCCAGTGGCCACTCTATTAACAGCTTCTTGCTCCCTTTGGAGAAAAAAAAAAGTAATAGGGATATTTTAGGATGTCAAAACCATTTGGGTAAAATCTAACTATATGAGACTCATGGGTACACACCAGCTATCACAACAATACATTTGCAATGACTTTTAATGGTTGTTAATGCTTCAGAATATATGGCAACTAATACATTTTGAGGTTTGTAAAATAAGTTTGTGGTGCTCTACCAATTTCTTTCCAGACAGAAATGAAGAATAAGAATTAAAGCATGATGAACATACATTTTAGAGGAAACTAGGTGTTACTCTCGGAGAAGGCAATGGCACCCCACTCCAGTACTTTTGCCTGGAAAATCCCATGGACGGAGGAGCCTGGTAGGCTGCAGTCCATGTAGTCGCTGGAGTCAGACACAACTGAGCGACTTCATTTTCACTTTTCACTTTGCTGCATTGGAGAAGGAAATGACAACCCACTCCAGTGTTTTGCCTAGAGAATCCCAGGGACGGTGAAGCCTGGTGGGCTGCCGTCTATGGGGTCGCACAGAGTCGGACACGACTGAAGCGACTTAGCAGTAGCAGCAGCAGCAGCAGCAGCAGCAGGTGTTACTCTCAGTGATAGCCTCAAAGCAATCCCAAATACCTTGATATCAGTGTAGTAATAACCATCCATAATCTTTTGAATATGAAATCCATCAAAGAATTTAGGTCAAGGTAGTAGCTCATCATGTATAACTTTCCCCTATTTTATAGTTTAATATGAGTTTTCTGTAGATGTTTATGCTGGTTATTTCCTTTTATAGGGCTTTTACTTAATTCTCTACTTTATCTTACATTTAGGACATTTGTTAGAATGAATAGGAATATTTATATAATTATAATCCAAATCTCACTACCACAGCATGTTTTTTATGGGTAAAATCTATATTAATATTTTGGTGTAATATCCCATTAGACATTTGGATAGAAGTCATTTTAGGTGTACTTCATGATATTCAGTGGTGTGTAATTTTTGTGGAAAATCCTGTAAGCATATTTCATCCTCAGAAAGTTAATTAATACTTTAGAAGCCTTGCCACCAATTTAACTGATCATGTGTAAAAGGATATGGACATCACTTAAAAATAATGTGGAACAACTTCATAATTTCCTCATATCTCAAATTTTCTTTAATAACCCAATTAATTCATAATTTTGTGTATTTTATAAAATCTATAAGGTGAATACAAAGAATTAAATTTAAAACTACATTTTGATTTTTTTCTCTAAAATAATATATTGTGTCTATTTGATCACATATTCAAACATAAAAGTTATTCACATTCTTAACTATGGTCTTTATAATAAAAATTTTATATACACATATTTATGTATTGAAAAAGAAAAGTACTTGAAATAGAAATAAATTAGAAGTCATTAATTCACTGATCACTGGTATGAAAAAGTGGCCATCTGGCATACTTTCTAAGAGTCATGAAACGGAAGTCCTTTTTTCAAAGTTGTGCCTAGTTGTGTTGGAGGAGGACATGGAGGGGACATGATCACTGTTCTCGCATAAGCTGTAACTTACTCGCCTTCCATGTTTTTGAAATGTACATTCTGCCATCCCTTTTCTTACTAATTGCTACTTCAGGGATACAATCTTGAAAGAGAAAGTGTTACTGAGACCTTCTGGACTGTATATGTGTCTGAATTTAAGGCTTCTATGTAAATTCTTAAGATTCCGGTGGGCAGGTGTGGAAATCTACTCATCTCACTGGTATTCAAGCCCCCTCTGTAAAATTCACTTGATCCTCAAGGCAGCCACCTAATGATCTGGAATGGTCTTTTTTCCTTCAGTCCTTCCTTGCCCTCTGCATAAAGGGGGCCAGTTTCAAATTTCTCCTTGGGAACCCCCAAGGAACTAGGGTTCGAATCAGCAAGTCCTCAAGCACTCTACATTTAACAGAAGAGAGAAGCGAGAGGATTCCTTTCTAAAACGGTAAGTTCCTTCTCTTTCTTTCACCATTTGCACAGTGAAAGACACACACAAGAAACTGGGCATGTCTCCTACTTCAAAATTAAGTAAAAGATTCAGCATTTTATTTTCTTTCAGTTTTTCATATTATTTCCTGGAGATCAAGTTTGGCACTGTCAAGATTTGAATCAAATACACATTATTATATTAAGCCACATTCGGTAGAAAATGTTTTAACATATATGTAAAAGAGATGGTATTTTTAAAATACAGTTGGCCCTTGAATAACATAGGTTTGAACTGTGCGGGTCCACATACAGGCACCTTTTTGTTTTTTGTTTTTCTTTCATAGGAAAAAAAAGAGACATAAGAAATTCTTCTTCAGCAATCAATGCAAAGAAATAGAGGAAAACAATAGAATGGGAAAGACTAGAGATCTCTTCAAGAAAGCTAGAGATACCAAGGGAACATTTCATGCAAAGATGGGCACAATAAATGACAGAAATGGTATGGACCTAACAGAAGCAGAAAATATTAAGAAGAGGTGGCAAGAATACACAGAAGAACTATAGAAAAAAGATCTTCACGACCCATATAATCACAATGGTGTGATCACTCACCTAGAGCCAGACATCCTGGAATGTGAAGTCAAGTGGGCCTTAGGAAGCATCACTACAAACAAAGCTAGTGGGGGTGATGGAATTCCAGTTGAGCTATTTCAAATTCTAAAAGATGATGCTGTGAAAGTGCTGCACTAAATATGCCAGTAAATCTGGAAAACTCAGCAGTGGCCACAGGACTGGAAAAGGTCAATTTTCATTCCAATCCCAAAGAAAAGCAACGCCAAAGAATGTTTAAACTACCACACAATTGCACTCATCTCACACACTAGCAAAGTAATGCTCAAAATTCTTCAAGCCAGGCTTAAACAGTATGTGAACTGTGAACTTCCAGATGTTCAAACTGGATTTAGAAAAGGCAGAAGAACAAGAGATCATATTGCAACATCCACTGTATCATCAAACAAGAAAGAGAGTTCCAGAAAAACATCTACTTTTTCTACATTGACTAGGCCAAAGCCTTTGTGTAGATCACTACAAACTGTGGAAAATTCTTCAAGAGACGCGAATAACAGACCACCTGACCTGCCTCTTGAGAAATCTGTATGCAGTTCAAGAAGCAACAGTTAGAACTGGACATGGAACAACAGACTGGTTCCAAATCGGAAAGGAGTACATCAATGCTGTATATTGTCACCCTGATTATTTAACTTATATGCAGAGTACATCATGAGAAATGCTGGGCTGGAAGAAGTGCAACTGGAATCAAGATTGCTGGGAGAAATATCAATAACCTCAGATATGCAGATGATACCACCCTTATGGCAGAAAATGAAGAGGAACTAAAGGGCCTCTTGATGAAAGTGAAAGAGGAAAGTGAAAAAAGCTGGCTTAAAACTCAACATTAAAAAAACGAAGATCATGGCATCTGGTCCCATCACTTCATGGGAAATAGATGGGGAAACAATGGAAATAGTGATAGATTTTCTTTTCTTGGGCTCCAAAATCACTGCAGATGGTGACTGCATCCATGAAATTAAAAGATGCTTGCTCCTTGGAAGAAAAGCTCTGACCAACCTAGAAAGCATATTAAAAAGCAGAGACATTACTTTCCCAGCAAAGGTCCGTCTAGCCAAGGCTATGGTTTTTCCAGTAGTCATGTATGGATATGAGAGTTGGACTACAAAGAAAGCTGAGTGCCAAAGAATTGATGCTTTTGAACTGTGGTTTTGGAGAAGACTTTGAGAGTCCCTTGGACTGCAAGGAGATCCAAGAGTCTTTCCTAAAGGAGATCAGTTCTGAATATTCATTAGAAGGACTGATGCCGAAGCTGAAACTCCAGTACTTTGGCCACCTGATGAGAAGAACTGACTCATTGGAAAAGACCCTGATGCTGGGAAAGATCGAAGGCTGGAGGAGAAGGGGACGACAGAGGATGAGATGGTTGGATGGCATCACTGACACGATGGACATGAGTTTGAGTAGCCTCTGGGAGTTGGTGATGGACAGGAAGGCCTAGCGTGCTGTAGTCCATGGGGTCACAAGTGGTCAGAGACGACTGAGCAACTAAACTGCTACTGACCGAGGTTGGTTGAACAGGAGAATGCAGAAAATAGGGATACAGAGAAACCAAGGATAGGGAGGCCCAACTGTAAGTTATCTACAGATGTAGGGGTTAGCATCCCTAACCCCAACATTGCTCTAGGATCAACTCTAACACATTTATTTTTAAATATATTTAATTTTCAATCATGTTTCCAATTAAAAGAGCTAAAATTAATTTTTTATTTAGTACACTGCTATCGAATTAGGTATGAGGCCCCCTTTTTGGGAGCTAGCTAAACTGCAGGCCCCCTGGCTTCATCAGGGAGCTCTTCTCCACTCAGGTTCTCATGGCCAATAATGAAACTAATTTTGGTGCAAGCAAAGTTAGGCTTTTCTTCAATGGCCAGAGAATGGAGAAGGGAGCTCAAGCTCTAAAACCTCCTCCCAAAGGGATGGGAGTAAAGGAATTTAAAGGTCAGAAGAGAGGCAGGATTTGGGGGCCTCTAGAAGCAATGGCACCCCACTCTAGTACTCTTGCCTGGAAAATGCCATGAATGGAGGAGCCTGGTGGGCTGCAGTCCATGGGGTCGCTAAGAGTCGGACACGACTGAACGACTTCACTTTCACTTTTCACTTTCATGCATTGGAGAAGGAAATGGCAACCCACTCCAGTGTTCTTGCCTGGAGAATCGCAGGGACGGGGGAGCCTGGTGGGCTGCCGTCTATGGGGTCGCACAGAGTTGGACACGACTGAAGCGACTTAGCAGCAGCAGAAGCAACTTAGCAGCAGCAGCAGGAAAGGAATGGAGATACCCAGGAGTCACTGGGGCTTGCCTAATTTTCCATGCTCCTTTATCTTCCTTGAGTGGAGCTTGGAGTGTTTAGTCACTCAATTGTGTCTGGCTCTTTTCCATTTCATGGACTACAACTCTCCAAGCTTCTCTGTCCATGGAATTTTCTAGGCAAGAATACTGGAGTGGGTTGCCATTTCCCACTCCAGGGGATCTTCCTGACCCAGGGATCGAACCCAAGTCTCTTACATCTCCTGCATTGCAGGTGGGTTCTTTACTACTGCGTGACTTGAGAAGCCCATTTTGTATTCCAAGCAGAGTACAAATCCCTCCTTTGGGTGGAGATCTTAGTACGGTAATGAAACAAAAGTAACTCTTAGATTCCTGTAGGTGTCCTATGCTCCTGCTCATGTGGGTTCCTGTAGTCAAGTTCAAGCTGGTTCCAGGTGGTTAGCCACTGTATATCTCTCAAAGCATATAATGTATCCAAGTACAACTGCAAAGCATCTCTGGCATACACCAGGTACTTTTGAAACAAATCCAGAGATAAAGCAGAGCAAGTCTCCTTCAGCTCTCAGCGGAGAAAAATGATTGGGAGGAGAGCCATGACCTTTAGCCAGCTTTGCCTGTTCCTTGAATCTAGCCAATTTAGTCTGATTTTGCCTTGGGCATTTTGTGGCATCCTGTTGATAAAACACTACTAGCCTCTGTGGTTAAAAAAAGGTTTCTGTTCCTGGGGGCTGGGCAGTATTACATAATAACAATATTATTAATTTCTTTTAAATAATTATCATAGTAATTAGTTTAATAAATTTTACTCACTGCACTACCAACTATTAAGACTTCTACTTACTTACCATATTTAGCCTATATTTCGACTTCTCTGGTGGCTCACATGGTAAAGCGTCTGCCTACAATGTGGAAGACCTGCATTTGATCCCCGAATCTGGAAGATCCTCTGGAAAAGGAAATGGCAATCCACTCCAGTACGCTTGCCTGGAAAATCCCATGGACAGAGGAGCCTGGTAGGCTACAGTCCATGGGGTCACAAAGAGTTGGACACGACTGAGAGACTAAACTTAACATTTAAACTTAATCTATTTACTATATTTAGCCAAAAGTTCTGAAAGACCTCTGAAAAATGTCAGTTTGTCACCTGAGAAGTAATGGTTATAACCATTAATATATGGTCTCACCTAGATGGAAGAGTATAATGGTTAAGGTCTGTAGCTTAAATCACACATCTAGTGGTTGGTTAAGTATAAGGTGCTCCTATATGAGTTCTAATCTTTTCGGCTATAAAATGAAAATAAAATTACTAATGCCTGATTCAGAAATTACCAGTAAGATTAAATTACTCAATGTGAAGCACTTCATAATATGTCTGGCTCATATTCAGTTCAGTTCAGTTTAGTCCTTCAGTCCTGTCCGACTCTTTGAGACCCCATGAATGACAGCTCGCCAGGCCTCCCTGTCCATCACCAACTCCAGTTCACTCAAACTCACATCCATCTAGTTGGTGATGCCATCCAGCCATCTTATCCTCTGTCATCCCCTTCTCCTCCTGCCCCCAATCCCTCCCAGCATCACAGTCTTTTCCAATGAGTCAACTCTTCGCATGAGGTGGCCAAAGTACTATAGCATCATTCCTTCCAAAGAACACCCAGGACTGATCTCCTTTAGAATGGACTGGTTGGATCTCCTTGTAGTCCAAGGGACTCTCAAGAGTCTTCTCCAACACCACAGTTCAAAAGCATCAATTCTTTGGCACTCAGCTTTCTTCACAGTCCAACTCTCACATCCATACATGACTACTGGATAAACCATAGGCTTGACTAGATGGACCTTTGTTGGCAAAGTAACGTCTTTGCTTTTGAATATGCTATCTAGGTTGGTCATAACTTTCCTTCCAAGAAGCAAGCATCTTTTAATTTCATGGCTGCAATCACCATCTGCAGTGATTTTGGAGCCCCCCAAAATAAAGTCTGACACTGTTCCACTGTTTCTCCATCTATTTCCCATGAAGTGATGGGACCAGATGCCACGATCTTCGTTTTCTGAATGTTGAGCTTTAAGCCAACTTTTTCACTCTCCTCTTTCACTTTCATCAAGAGGCTCTGTAGTTCTTCTTCACTTTCTGCCATAAGGGTGGTGTCATCTGCATATCTAAGCATTATTTTACTAGCCTGTGAGATGACTGCAATTGTGTGGTACTTTGATCATTCTTTGGCATTGCTTTTCTTTGGGATTGGAATGAAAACTGACATTTTCCAGTCCTGTGGCCACTGCTGAGCTTTCCAAATTTGCTGGCATATTGAGTGCAGCACTTTCATAGCATCATCTTTCTGGATTTGAAATTGCTCAACTGGAATTCCATCACCTCCACTAGCTTTGTTTGTAGTGATGCTTCCTAAGGCCCACTTGACTTCACATTCCAGGATGTCTGGCTCTAGGTGAGTGATCACACCATCGTGATTATTTTGGTCGTGAAGATCTTTTTTGTACAGTTCTTCTGTGTATTCTTGCCATCTCTTCTTAATATCTTCTGCTTCTGTTAGGTTCATGCCATTTCTTTCCTTTATCGAGCCCAACTTTGCATGAAATGTTCCCTTGGTATCTCTAATATTAAATGTCAGTAGATATTATTTTTATTATTGTTACCTCTAAAGATCTTTTTGGTGAGTGCAGGATAATGTTTATAAAATCAACTTGTATATTTTTAACATCTGTTTAATATTAGTTATCATATTATTAGTATCCAGACTGAAAAAAAGTCTCTGTATTAAGTTTGGGGTAGGTAATCTCTAAGTATTATATCAGATAAAAATAATATGGCAAGATCATGTGGATCAAGAAAAAATTTCTCTTCTAATGTTTTAATGTGGGGGAAAACTATCAGATAATTGTATCAGATCAGATCAGTCGCTCAGTCATGTCTGACTCTTTTCGACCCCATGAATCGCAGCACGCTAGGCCTCCCTGTCCATCACCAACTCCTGGAGTTCACGCAGACTCACATCCATCGAGTCGGTGATGCCATCCAGTCATCTCATCCTCTGTCGTCCCCTTCTCCTCCTGCCCCCAATCCCTCCCAGCATCAGAGTCTTTTCCAATGAGTCAACTCTTCACATGAGGTGGCCAAAGTACTGGAGTTTCAGCTTTAGCATCATTCCTTCCAAAGAAATCCCAGGGCTGATCTTCTTCAGAATGGACTGGTTGGATCTCCCGCAGTCCAAGGGACTCTCAAGAGTCTTCTCCAACACCACAGTTCAAAAGCATCAATTCTTCGGCGCTCAGCCTTCCTCACAGTCCAACTCTCACATCCATACGTGACCACAGGAAAACCATAGCCTTGACTAGATGGACCTTTGTTGGCAAAGTAATGTCTCTGCTTTTGAATACGCTATCTAGGTTGGTCATAACTTTCCTTCCAAGGAGTAAGCATATTTATTTATGAATGAATGACATGTTGAATATCCTAGCTATCTTCTGCTCTGGCTCTAAATCTTAAGAGTGGATGCACAATAGGATTTTCTTGCTGGAACTGAGAGTAACTAAGTTAGGCCTGTTGGAAGAGTCTACAATTTGGAATGAAGAAGGCAATGGCACCCCACTCCAGTACTCTTGCCTGGAAAATCCCATGGGCGGAGGAGCCTGGTGGGCTGCAGTCCATGGGGTCGCTACGAGTCGGACACGACTGAGCTACTTCCCTTTCACTTTTCACTTTCATGCATTGGAGAAGGAAATGGCAACCCACTCCAGCGTTCTTGCCTGGAGAATCCCAGGGTCAGGGGAGCCTGGTTGGCTGCCGTCTATGGGATCGCACAGAGTCGGACACGACTGAAGTGACTTAGCAGCGGCACAATTTGGAATAAAATAGACAATGAAGAATAGAGTAAGGTATTTGCAAAGGTAGAGAATCTTAACTCCAGCACAAAAATTTCAACTAAGAGAACCTTACCAAGTTAGATGGCCAGATGTGGTAGACATGGACAGGAACTGCCCAATTTCTGTTTCAAGGAAGTGCTTGATGTCTACTAGCAGGGAGGGCAGGCAGCACATGGCCTCCGGTTGGCAGCTTCTTCATGCCAGCCTCAGCTACAGAGAGTCAGCTCCCTCAAAGTCAAATGGAGATGGTATAAAAGTCAAGTGGAGATACAAATGTCAGATGGAGATATAAAAGTCCAGCCATTTCATCAGGCAACACCTAAGAGCTCCCTACCATATTGGCTGAGGCTTTGTCAATCCTGACTTGCAGTTTGATTTCTTTTGCCAATCCGGCTTCCTCCATTCACAGGTGCTGATTTCCAATAAAGAACTTGCATTTTAAATTTGATCTCAGTGTCTGCTTCTGGAAAGATTATTTGTACACTAGAAAGATCTTTTACTGGCTTATGATTGGGATAGCAAATCAATGTAAAGTTTCTTTTCCCTCAAGTCATTATGAAATATGAGGATATGTATAATGATTAAAACAATTTGTTTTTGTGATACTTTCTGGTAACAAAACCAAAGTAAATGAAATGAAATACAAATAAGTATGACTCAATTATTTTCTTGAGAAAATTTAGAGCGTGTTAGTATAGGAGTCGTAAATGTCAATATTATGGCACATCATAGAATATTATCCAGTCAGTATTTATCATGCAATGATGTTTATTAAGTAGTAGTTTTAATGTCAAAAATGTTTTCAACATTTTAGGAAATAAATGAAATTAAAACATCCAATGTAATGTTATTTATGCTAAAGGTATTATGCACAGGATATAAATATACAATGTGATTTTATTTATGTTAAAAGCATTGGGCATAGAGGGAGTTTTGCCAAAATTTAAAAATGTATACTTTTATTTCTTAATGGTAGTAATTTTTGTTTTCTTCATGTTATAGCTTTGAGTTTGTCTTTCAAAAAATGAGCATATACACATTAGGAGTTTACTATTAAGTGATTGGATATCTGCTCTTACAGTGTTTGTTTTCCAATCAAGGAGAAAGGGAGTGTAGTAAATTAATGCTATTGTCTCACGAGTTACACTAGGTGTTCTATTTCTAGTAATCCATGTAATTTCAGATCTCATTCATTATTTTGGGTGCTACATTATTTCACATTAATTAAAAAGCCAATTTAAAGTTTATTACTACAAAGCCACAGTTCCTCTATAGACAATTTATTCAATGAGGTATTTGAAACTAAGGACAGAATGTGTCATGTCTTCCTAATTTAGATTCACCACCAGTTTTCAGCCTGTTAAAATCTGTTTATATCTAGATTCTATCTTCCTTTCTTCAAGATATATGTCATCTGAAAATTAAATCATTTTCTATCAATACCCACTCTAAACTTTTGTCAAAAATGTTTTACTGAATAAGACTCAGAAATTGCCATAAATTTACCTCAGGTTTACAGAGGCCAATTAGTTAGTACTTTCTGAATTAGGTTCTTCAACATGTTAGCTGTCTGTTCAAATGCAAAACTTTCCATTTTATAGTTCTTAAACTTGTTCCCTAAATATAGTGAGAGACTAAATAGAACAAAAAAGGGGAAAAGTTTATTGTGTGATGGAACAGTCTGTCAAGGGATTTAGACAGGATGAATGACAATGTTGTACCTTGAAGTATGATATATGAGAGATTTATCAGTGTTTTCAGTATCTACATTGTCACATAAACCATGGACCATAAACAATGTGTGAATATGAATAAATGAATGAACCTTGTATTTAGGTTGATTAATTGATTCATGACAAATAAATGTAAATGTACCAAAACAAACAAAAAAGAATATTTAACCAGAAGGCTTTTCCTCCACTTTTTCACTTTTGGATTTTGAGTAAGGTTTTTAGGGTAAGAAAATAAATCTTTTACATTTATCTGTGCCCAACATTTCTTGTCTCCTTTTTTATTATTTCAATTTTTTATTTGAAATGCTTCCATGCTTTCTAGTCTTTAAATTTATGATTACTAAGATCACTTAAGTACTGTCCTTCCTGAATTTAGAGGCATGGCCAAATTATTGTTATTCTATGAGATCTCCTAACAATATCTGATTCATTTTAGAGGTAAATGCTTTCTTATTTTCTGACTTACTTGTACATATTATGCATGCATAAGCACCAAAGCAACATTATTTTATTGCTCTTATTTGAATTCCTTTTATTTTCCCCTGCCTCCCAGGGCTCCGCGTGGTCTCTGCTTTTAACATAATCACAGAAGACAGTAGATCTCTTTTATCTATTGTCTAAAATAGTCTTCCCACTGTTCCATACTTATTGATTCTTGTACTTTTAAAATCTCTTTTAGAAATCAATGTTTTGACCTTGGCATAGTCTTGAGTCTTACTTCTATTTCTTAATTTAACCCTTCTATTTCATTTTATTTGACTTACTTTGGTTTATTGAACTAAATTTATGAAAAGAAAAAGTAAAACATTTTCTCTGAGACATTTTTCTTGAAGAGTTTGCGTTATTCTATTCAAATCATGGCAAAAAGTTTTCAATAAAACCTGAACTTTATGTTACCTAGTGTTTAATCTATTTGGGATTAGAAGTACATCATCTAAAACTCTCAAATTTGTTGGTGTATATTCTTTTTTTTTTTTTTGTCTTTCTGCCCCACCATTCCCAGTATAGGAGTTCTTGGTTGGTTCTCTTTCCAAGCATGACATCTTATCTTTGAAATGTCTTCTCCTCTACTTTGCCCACTCTCTTTCTTTCATTGACTTTAAATATTGTTTCAAATCTCTCTTCCACTGATACATTTACTATGGTTAGTGTCTCTTTCTAACATCTTATGTGTATTTACACCTAATTCCCAGTAGTGTGATTTGAATATATTCACTTGCTTCATTTGCTTTCACAATTTTTTGTTTTACTCTGCTTGTAATAAAAATCCCCTCTTCTCTGATAAAATATGAAATGTTCTCTCTTACAAGAAGTTTTCCTATTTCCACCAGGCACAATTAATTGTTTGATCTTTAGTACCACTAAATGACAATTTTATATATTTTCTGTATAATAGGAAGCGTTCTAAATGCTGTTTAATATTAAATAATTGCTAGTTTCTTGGTAAGAGATAAGTATATGTGTAAGTAATCACTGAAATTACAGCCTTTGCTTCACCATTCTTTTACTATGGACCTTTGGACAAGAAAGTGGCTGAAATTGTTATTCACTTAAAATATGAACTGTAGTCATCTTGAGATGCTTTAACTTCCAAAGACTAGCAAATTATCCACCAAATAACAGTGCTCAATAAATATTGTTGAATTAAGTCTGTCAAATAAAATTTAAATATCATTGCTCACCTGAGACTAGTTATATAAAAATAAATTTTAAGAAGCAGGTAAAATACATGAGCACATTCTATGTGTTCTGGTGATCCTAAGAAAATTATAAAATTGAAATGGAGTTAAACAATTTACTTAAACAAAAGAAAACATGTTAATCTGCCGTAATATTACTTATTTTCTGTTTTATTTGTGTACTGTTTTTCTTTTATTCCACTATTTCCTCTTTCTTCATTTCCTGTGAGTTATTTGAACATCATATAGTAGCCATTTTGATTAATCTATATTTTTCAAATTTTATTTTATCTTCGCCATAGCACTTAACATGAGATATTTCCTCTTAACAAAATTAAGTGCACAATGTACTATTGTTGACTATAGAGATAAAGGTATATGTCCAGATCTCTGGAGCTCTAGTAATTTGGCTACTTTTGGTACCTTAAATGGGTAGTATCATGCAGTGTTGGTCTTTTGGTAACTGATTTATTTCACTTAGAATAATTTTCTCCAGGCTCATTCATTTTGCCACATATGGCAGAAATCCTTCTTTTCAAGTCTGAGTAGTGTTCCACAGTATGTATATTCCATATTTTCTTAATTCATTTATACATAGACAGACATGTAAGTTGTTTCCACATCTTGGCTGTTGTGAAAATTGCTGCAGTAAACATTGGAATTCTAATATCCCTCTGAGATCCTGATTTTAATACTTTAGAATATATACCCAGAAATGGGAATGCTGGATCATATCCTAGTTCTATTTTTAATTTTTTAAAGAACTCCCTTGCTTTTTCCATTGTGGCTGTACCACTCTACACTCACTCCTACTTTGTGCAAGAGGTCTGATTTCTCTCTGTCCTTGCCAACACATGTCTTTTCTTGTTGTTGTTATTGTCAATAGCCTTCCTGACTGGTTTGAGGTTATATCTCATTGTAGTTTTAATTTGCATTTCTTTGATGACTAGTAATGTCGAGCATCTTTTCATTTACCTATAGGCCATTTGTATATCTTCTTAGGAGAAATGCTTTTTCGTGTACTTAGCTCACTTTATTTTGGTTATTAGGGTTTTTTTGCAATTAAGTTGTTTAACTTCCTTATATATTTTGGAGATTAACCTTTCTTTGAATTTTGGTTTAGAGACAGTTTCTCCCATTCTGTGGGCTGTGTCACTCAGTTGACTGTTTCCTTTGCTGACGAGAGCTTTTTAGTTTGATGTATTCTTACTTATTTATTTTTGTTTTTATTGCTTGTGTTATTCAGTTTTCATAAGATTTTAATGGTTGCTTTAGTAATGGTATATTTTCTGTAAAGGATCTGATATTAAATAATACAAGCTTTGTGAGATATATGGTCACTGTTGCACCTAGTCTATTCTGCAAGTCTAGCAAAAAATGGTATAAACAATACATAATAAATGGACACTGGTTTGCTTCAATCAAACTTTATGTAAAACGGATGGAGGATGGTCAGATTATAGTGAAAGAGCAATAGTTTGCCAACCACTGACACTTTGGGGATCACAATCTATGTATGTAGCTTATTACCATTCTCTAGTATCAACATTGACCAATTTTAAAGGAAAGTATGTATGTTAATACATTTTTGTCCTTTTATATTCTCTATTTTATGATAGGAAAGTGAAAGTGTTAGTCACTCAGTAGTGTCTGACTCTTTGTGTCTGACTCCCACAGACTGTAGCCTGCCAGACTCCTGTGTCCATGGGATTTTCCAGGCAAGAATACTGGGCTAGATTGGTATTTCTTTCTCCAGGGTATCTTCCCAACCCAGGGATTGAACCCGGGGTTCCTGCATTACAGGCAGAGTCTTTACTGTCTGAACCACCAGGGAAGCCCACATTTTTTTTTTAATGATATAGTTGTAGTAATTATTATGCTACTATTTGGAGATTTTGGAGAACTGGAGAATTTGGAGACTGATTTCAGGCAATTTTTGCTTTCAACCATAAAACATAATTTTAAAAACACAAGAGATATTGAGTACTAAAAGAGATTTAAAAAATAATGATAATCAATAACCATGGAAATAGGGAAAGAGTATGTTAGAAAATAGATAAAGATCTACTATCTTTGATGATTATGTTCAAAACAAAGAAAAAGAAGAGTCGTAGCAGGGGAAAACAAGGAATTCAAATAAAATCAATAAAATAGAGTTTCTTTTGTTATTATCCTAAGATTGGCACTGAGGCTATTTATTTCTTTACTGTTTCTCAGACATGGTAAAATCCATTGATCTGTTTTTAAGTTCCCTAGTTATTTCCTCTCTCAGCTCCCTTCTGCTACTGAGTTTATCCAATGAGTTTTCAAATTTTCGTTGTTCTATTTTTCAGTTTTAAATTTGTATTGGTTCCTTCTTTTTAAATTCAAATTTATTTATCCATTTATTTATTTTTATTGGAATATAGTTGCTTTAAAATGTTGTGTTAGTTTTTGCTGTACAGCATATTGAATCAATATATCTACTCTGGTTAAGATTTCATTTCCATTTAGGTCACTAGAGAACTTTAAATAGAATTCCCTCTGCTATATAGTAGGTTCTCATTAGTTATCTATTTTAAACAAGTGCTTAGTTGTGTCCCACTCTTTGTGACCCCAAGGACTGTAGCCCACCAGGCTCCTCTGTCCATGAGGATTCTCCAGGCAAGAATGCTGGAGTGGGTTGCCATGCCCTCCTCCAGAGGATCTTCTAGACCCAGGGATCGAACCCGCTTTTATATATATATATATATATACACATATATATATATATATATACATACATATATATACACACATACATATACAGGCTTCCCTGGTGGCCTCAGACTGTAAAGAATCTGCCTGCAATGTGGGAGACCTGGGTTCGATCCCTTGGTTGGGAAGATCTCCTGGAGAAGAGAACGGCTACCCACTCCAGTATTCTGTCCTGGAGAATTCTGTGGACTGCATAGTCCATGGGGTTGCAAAGAGTGGGACACAGCTGAACAACTTTCAGTTCAGTATATTTATGTCAATCCCAATCTCCCAATTCTTCCCACCTCCTTTCCCCGCTTGGTACCATGTTTGTTTTCTACATATGTGACTATGTTTCTACATTGCCAATAAGTTCATCTGTGTTATTTCTCTTGATTCCACATATAATTGATATAAAATGTGGTGTTTGAGAAGACTCTTGAGAGTCCCTTGGACTGCAAGGAAATCCAACCAGTCCATCCTAAAGGAGATCAGTCCTGGGTATTCATTGGAAGGACTGATGTTGAAGCTGAAACTCCAATTCTTTGGCTACCTGATGCGAAGAGTTGACTCATTGGGAAAGACCTTGATGCTGGGAAAGATTGAGGGCAGGAGGAGAAGGAGACGACAGAGGATGAGATGGTTGGATGGCATCATTGACTTAACGGACATGGGTTTGGGTGGATTCCAGGAGTTGGTGATGGACAGGGAGGCCTGGCATGCTGCAGTTCATGGGGTTGCAGAGTCAGACATGACTGAGTGACTGAAGTGAACTGACACAATATTTGTTTTTCTCTTTTTGATTTGTTTCACTTAGTATGACAGTCTCTAGGTCTATCCTCGGCTCTGCAAATGACATTATTTTGTTACTTTTTATGACTGAGTAATATTCCATTGTATAAGTGTACCATATCTTCTTTATCCATTCCTCTGCTAGTAGAAATTTAGGTTTATTCTATGTCCTGGCTATTGTATAAGTGCTGTAATGAACATCAGGGTGCATGAATACTTTCAAATTATGGTTTTCTTTAATTATATGCCTAGGATTGGGAATTCTGGGTCATATGGTAGCTCTATTTTTAGATTTTTAAAGTAACTTCATGCTGTTATTCATAGTGGTTGTACCAATCTACATTCTCACCAGCAGTATAGAAGGGTTCCCTTTTTTGTCCATGGTCTTCTGCCCATTTTTAAATTGGGTTGTAGATGGTAAAGCCTCTGCCTACAATGTGGGAGACCCAGATTCAATCCCTGGGTCGGAAAAATCTCCTGTAGAAGGAAATGACAATCCACTCCAGTAAGTATTCTTGCCTGAGAAATCCCATGGACAGAGAAGCCTGATAGGCTACAGCCCATGGGATTGCAAAGAGTCATACACGACTGAATGACTTCACTTTCACTTTTCTGGTATTGAGCTGCATAAGCAATTTGTATATTTTGGAGATTGAGCTCTTGTCAGTTGCTTCATTTGCAAATATTTTCTCTCATTCTGAAGGTTGTCTTTTCATTTTTTTTTTTATGGTTTCCTTTGGTTTGCAAAAGCTTTTAATTAGGTCCCATTTATTTATTTATTTTTTACTATAAGCAGTGGATTGAAAAATATCTTGCTGTGATTTATGTCAGAGTGTTTTGCCTACATTTTCTTCTAAGAGTTTTATAGCATCTGGCCTTACATTTAGGTTTAATCCATTTTGAGTTTATGTATAATGTTAGCAAGTGTTTTAATTAAATTCTTTTACATGTAGCTCTCCAATTTTTCCAACACCAATTATTGAAGAAACTCTCTTTTCTCCATTATGTATTCTTGCTTCCTTTGTCAAAGATTGGGTGGACATGGGTGCATGGGTTTCTCTCTGGACTTTATCATGTTCAATTGATCTACATTTCTGTTTTTGTAACAGTACCATACTATTTTGACTATTATTGTTTTGCACTATAGTCTGAATTCAGAGAGCCTGATCCTCCAGCTCCATTCTTCTTTCTCAAGATTACTTTGCTATTTAGTGTCTTTTGTGTTTCCATACAAAATGTATTATTTTTTTGTTGTTGTTCTGTGAAAAATGCTTTGATAATTTGACAGGAATTGCACTGAATCTGTAGAGTGCTTTGGGTAGCAGAGTCATTTTCACAATACTGATTCTTCTAATCCAAGAACATGGTGTATCTCTTCATCTATTTGTGTTGTCTTTTATTTCTTTCATCAGGACCCTCCAGTTTTCTGAGTACAGGTATGTTGCCTCCTTAGGTAGGTTTATTCCTAGGTATTTTATTCTTTTTTTGTTGTGATGTTAAATAGAATTGTTTTCTTAATCATTTTGCCTGATATTTTATTGTTAGTATATAGAGATTGCAAGATATTTCTGTGTATTAATTTTGTATCCTGCAACTCTACCAAATTCATTGATGAGTTTTAGCAGTTCTCTGGTAGCATTTTTAGGATTTTCTGTGAATCCTATGTCATCTGCAAACAGTGACAGTTTTACTTCTTCTTTTTCAATCTGGATCCCTTTTATTTCTTTATCGTCTCATTGCTGTGGCTAGGACTTCCAAAACTATGTTGAATAAGAATGGTGAGAGTGAACTTCCTTGTCTTGCTCCTGATCTTAGAGGAAATGTTTTCAGTTTTTACCATAGAGTATGATGTTAGCTGTAGGTTTGTGGTATATGGTCTTTATTTTGATGAAGCAAGTTTCCTAAAGGCCCACTTTCTGGAGAGTCTTTATCATAAATGTGTGTTGAACTTCATCAAAAACTCTTTCTAAATCTATTGAGATGATCATACAGTTTTTATTCTTCAATTTGTTAATGTAGTATATAACATTGATTGACTTGCATATATTGAATCATCATGTCCCTGGTTCTTTCATCTTCTATTTAACTCCTGAAATATTAAATGTTTTTTTCATTTATTTCAGGGGTGTTTATAATCATTTTGGGAACATTTTTATGATTGATGCTTTGACATTTTGTTGAATAATCCCAGCATCTGTGTCACCTCAGTATTGACATCTATTAATTACATTTCTTTCATGATTTAGATTTTATTGATTCTTGGAGTAATGGGTAATTTGGGGTTGTATCTTGGACATTTTGAGTGTTATGTCATTAACAAAAGAGTATTATTCACATTTGGATCTCTTTTTTTCTCTGATATTCAGCATGTTAAAGTTCAAAACATACCACCTAACCTAGTTAGTGGGATGTGGTTGAAATGTCAACTTAGTTTTCAAGACCTTTGAAGTACTGTTCTGATCTCTTCCACATGTGTGCTACCTAGAGGCTGATCTAGAACCCAAGTGGGATGCCTTTCGTTCAGTTATCAAATGTTTTGCTCTTTTGTTTCAGTTTGCTTTCATGTGTGGATTAATCTGAGGGTATGCCCAGAACTTGACCAAAAGACTTAAAATATCCTTGTCTTTAATTTCATTTCCCCTGGAATTTTCCCACTCCTCTATTTTTTGTTGGGGAAACAAGTGCAGAGCCTCATTTTTTCAGGGAAAGAAAGGTGAACAGAGCTCTGCCTACCACCTCTGTATCTGCAGTGACTGATGGGGGAAAGGACACAGCTGACTCATTACTGTAGGATATGAGTAGATGACTGGTCTCTTCTCCCAGTCTTTATGGTATTAGGAGTGGTGTTCCCACCTTATTGCAGGGCAGAGATGAAAGGCAAGTCTTTATCTATAGTTACTGTGATCAGGGTAGTCACATCAATTTGTTGTTACAGGGCAGGGATAGAAGACAGGGCTTTGTTCAAATGGCTCTGCACTCAGTAAGGGGGGAGAGTCTTGCAACTTTCCAGTACAGTGTTCACCTGAGATAAGTTCAAAATATTTCTGTTCTCCTAGACCACCATTTACCTTGTCATGTACAAAAAAAAGGTCTAATGACCTGGAGAACCATGATGGTGTGATCACTTACCTAGCGCCAGACATCCTGGAGTGTGAAGTGGGACTTAGGAAGCATTAGTAAGAACAAAGCTAATGGAGGTGATGGAATTCCAGCTGAATTATTTCAAATCCTAAAAGATGATGCTGTGAAAGTGCTGCACTCAATATGCCAGCAAATTTAAAAGACAAAGCACTGTCAAAGGACTGGAAAAGGTCAGCTTTCATTCCAACCCAAAGAAGGGCAATGCCAAAAAATGTTCCAAATATCATATAATTGTGCTCATTTCACATACTAGTAAGATTATGCTCAAAATCCTTCAAGCTAAGCTTCATCAGTCTGTGAACCAAGAACTTCCAGATATTCAATCTGGATTTAGAGAAACCAGAGAAACCCCAGAAATCGCCAACATTCATTGGATTGTGGAGAAAGCAAGGGAATTCCAGAGAAACATCTATTTCTGCTTCACTGACTATGCTAAAGCCTTTGACTGTGTGGATCACAATAAACTGTGGAAAATTCTTGAAGAGATAAGAATAACAGGCCACCTTACCTGTCTTCTGAGAAACCTGTATGCAAGTCAAGAAGCAACAGTTAGAACTGGACATGGAGCAATAGACTGGTTCCAAATTGGGAATGGAGTATGACAAGGCTGTATATTGTCACCCTGCTTTTTGAACTTACATGCAGAGTACATCATGTGAAATGTCAGGGTAAAAGCTGGAATTAAAATTGCCAGGACAAATATCAACAACCTCATATACGCAGATAGTACCACTCTAATGGAAGAAAGTGAAGAGGGACTAAAAAGTCTCTTGATGAGAGTGAAAAGCTGGCTTATAACTGAGCATTCAAAAAATGAAGATCATGGCATCCAGTCCCATCACTTCATGGCAAATAGATGTGGAAAAACTGGAAATAGTAACAGACTTTAGTTCTTGGGCTCAAAAATCACTGTGGAGGGTGACTGCAGCCATGAAATTAAAAGATGCTTTCTCCTTGGAAGAAAAGCTGTGGCACACCTAGACAGCATATTTAAAAGCAGAGACATCCCTCTGCTGACAAACATGCATATAGTTAAAATTATGGTTTTTCCAGTAGTCACGTATGGATTGAGAGTTGGACCATGAACAAAGCTGAGCACCAAAGAATGATGCTTTTGAATTGTAGTTCTGGAGAAGACTCTTGAGAATCCCTTGGACTGCAGGGAGATCAAACCAGTCAATCCTAAAGGAAATGAACCCTAAATATTCATGGGAAGAATTGATGCTGAATCTGAAGCTCCAATACTTTAGCCGCCGATGCAAAGAGTTGACTCATTGAAAAAAACCCTAATTCTGGGAAAGATTGAAGACAGGAGGAGAAGGGGTAGTGGAGAATGAAGAGGTTAGATAGCATTAGTGACTTCAGTTCAGTTCAGTTCAATCGCTCAGTAATGTCCGATTCTTTGCGACCCCATGAATCGCAGCACGCCAGGTCCCTCTGTGCATCACCAACTCCCGGAGTTCACTCAGACTCACTTCCATCAAGTCAGTGATGCCATCCAGCCATCTCATCCTCTGTCGTCCCCTTCTCCTCCTGCCTCCAATCTCTCCCAGCATCAGAGTCTTTTCCAATGAGTCAGCTCTTCACATGAGGTGGCCAAAGTACTGGAGCTTCAGGTTTAGCATCATTCCTTCCAAAGAAATCCCAGGGCTGATCTCCTTCAGAATGGACTGGTTGGATCTCCTTTCAATCCAAGGGATACCCATGAGTCTTCTCCAACACCACAGTTCAAAAGCACCAATTCTTCAGTTCTCAGCCTTCTTCACAGTCCAACTCTCACATCCATACATGACCACAGGAAAAACCATAGCCTTGACTAGACGGACCTTTGTTGTCAAAGTAATGTCTCTGCTTTTGAATATGCTATCTAGGTTGGTCATAACTTTCCTTCCAAGGAGTAAGCGTCTTTTAATTTCATGGCTGCAATCCCCATCTGCAGTGATTTTGGAGCCCCAAAAAATAAAGTCTGACACTGTTTCCCCATCTATTTCCCATGAAGTGATGGGACCGGATGCCATGATCTTGGTTTTCTGAAGGTTGAGCTTTAAGCCAACATTTTCACTCTCCTCTTTCACTTTCATCAAAAGGCTTTTTAGTTCCTCTTCACTTTCTGCCATAAGGGTGGTGTCATCTGCATATCTGAGGTTATTGATATTTCTCCCGGCAATCTTGATTCCAGCTTGTGTTTCTTCCAGTCCAGTGTTTCTCATGATGTACTCTGCATATAAGTTAAATAAGTAGGGTGACAATATACAGCCTTGACATACTCCTTTTCCTAATTGGAACCAGTCTGTTGTTCCATGTCCAGTTCTAACTGTTGCTTCCTGACCTGCATACAGATTTCTCAAGAGGCAGGTCAGGCGGTCTTGTATTCCCATCTCTTTCAGAATTTTCCACAGTTGATTGTGATCCACACAGTCAAAGCCTTTGGCATAGTCAATAAAGCAGAAATAGATGTTTTTCTGGAACTCTCTTGCTTTTTCCATGATCCAGCAGATGTTGGCAATTTGATCTCTGGTTCCTCTGCCTTTTCTAAAACCAGCTTGAACATCAGGAAGTTCACGGTTCAGGTATTGCTGAAGCCTGGCTTGGAGAATTTTGAGCATTAATGACTTACTGGAGATGAATTTGAGCAAACCCTGAAAGATAGTGAAGGGCAGTGGTGTCTGGTGTGCTATGGTCACGGGGATTGCAGAGTCAGACATGACTTAGCAACTGAATGGTAACAATCAACTAAAGAGACCAGTCTTTACTTGTTTGTTGGTTTATTAATTTTGTTTGTGTCCATTGATGATTCTGGGTTGTGGACTTCTCCAGCACACAAGATGGAACATATCTGAAGAAGAAGGAAATTTTAGGAAATTATTGCTGAGTCATTACTCGAGATTTACAGTTCATAGTAACAATATCTTTTGTTTATCTTTAGGAATTGTTTATCGATTGCTCTATGAATTACTCTAGCAACTCTTAGTAAATGGGATGGAATGTGCTTACTCTGTTATTTCCAGGACTAAAACCAGGAGGTTATTTTTTATATTTGCAAGAATTATTTTGGCTTGTTTGTCAAGGTATAAGCCAGAGGGAAAAATAGATTGATGTGAGAGAGGGAAATGAGGGAAAAGAGTAGGTAAACATGGCCACATTTGAGAAATTTTGCCTTTATGAGAGGCAGAGACAAGATGGTAGTAGAGGAATGCATAAGTTCATGGTAGGATTTTTTATCCCCAGAGGAGTCAACCAGAACATTTAATAATGATGAGAATTAGGCAAAATAAATAAGAAGTAGAACCCAGAAAAAAAAGGAGTTTAAGACAGGAAAAGGGCCACATTTCCTATTTTAACTGGAGTGCATAGAAACTATAACTCTCTTTGAAATTAATTGTATTTGGTTATAAAAAATTAAAATCTATAGCCTTCTCAGGCTAAGGGAAGTAAATTTGAATATTTTAAATACAGAAAGGCCTTTCAATATCTTATAAAGAGAAGTGGAGAACTATACAGAACTGACTAGGGAAATAAAAGCTGAGTAAATTTGGAGATGTTTTCAAAAGTTTTGTTGATGTATTAGCATGTGGAATCTCAGGAAAATTGAAAAGGAAGTGACTGACAAGAGAGAATGACCAATATATGAAGTTAGATAAATAGAAGGATGCAAACATTAGAGGTCTCCATGTCATTGAAAAACAGGTATAGTTAATGTATGAAGGTCAGGAAGCAACAGTCAGAACTGGACATGGAGCAACAGACTGGTTCCAAATAGGAAAAGGAGTATGTCAAACTGTTTATTATCACCCTGCTTATCTAATTTATATGCAGAGTACATCATGAGATGCACTGGACTGGAGGAAGCACAAGCTGGAATCAAGATTGCTGGGAGAAATATCAATAACCTCAGATATGCAGATGACACCACCCTTATGGCAGAAAGTGAAGAGGAACTGAAGAGCCTCTTGATGAAAGTGAAAGAGGAGAGTGAAAAAGTTGGCTTAAAGCTCGATATTCAGAAAACTAAGATCATGGCATCTGGTCCCATCACTTCATGGCAAATAAATGGGGAAACAGTGGAAACAGTGGCTGACTTTATTTTTGGGGGCTCCAAAATCACTGCAGATGGTGACTGCAGCCATGAAATTAAAAGACACTTACTCCTTGGAAGGAAAGTTATGACCAACCTATATAGCATATTAAAAAGCAGAGACATTACTTTCCCAGCAAAGGTCCGTCTGGTCAAGGCTATGGTTTTTCCAGTAGTCATGTATGGATGTGAGAGTTGGACTATAAAGAAAGCTGAAGGCCAAAGAATTGATGCTTTTGAACTGTGGTGTTGGAGAAGACTTCTCGAGAGTGCCTTGGACTGCAAGGTGATCTAGCCAGTCCATCCTAAAGGATATCAGTCCTGGTTGTTCATTGGAAGGACTGATGTTGAAGCTGAAACTCCAATACTTTGGCCACCTGATGCAAAGAGCTGACTCATTTGAAAAGACCCTGATTCTGGGAAAGATTGAGGGCAGGAGGAGAAGGGGACGACAGAGGATGAGATGGTTGGATGACATCATTGACTCGATGGACGTGGGTTTGGGTGGACTCCAGGAGTTGGTGATGGACAAGGAGGCCTGGCATGCTGCGGTTCATGGGGTCGCAAAGAGTCAAACATGACTGAGTGACTGAACTGAACTGAATGATATAGTCCGTTGGACAGCAAAAATATCAAACCATTCAGTCTTAAAGGACATCCACCCTGAATACACATTGGAAGGACTGGTGTTGAAGCTGAAGCTCTGCCGGGGTCCAGCCCCAGCTGATCCAGGGTATTCGAAGGAGAGACGGTGTAGGTGACCTATTTATTTAAATATTTATCAAAGATATAAAGAGTAATAGAATGAGGATAGCTCAGTAGGAAAATTCAGTGGAGAAAAGAGGCTAAGTAGCTTGGTTTAGGCGGGAGACCAATAAAACTTCAAGACAAGAAGTTTGCACCACTTACGTAGGCCGCAGGCGTCCTTCCGTTCTCCCGAAGGAGAGGAGACACTGAGGCCTCCCCGGTCAGATCTTAGAAGCCCAGGCATAATTAGCAAGCATGGGGGGTTCCGCGCTCCAGGTGGAGACTCAGCCAGAATTTGAGAGAGCGACATGGGGAGACCAAGTTTCGGTGAACAAGGCCAGCACTTTATTTTCCAAAGTAGTTTTTATACCTTAAGTTATGCATAGAGGATAATGGGGGAAGGGGTGGAGTCATGCAAGGACAGCAGTTCCTGGTTCTAATCGAAGCCAGGCTTTCAAACATCATATGCAAAAGTTCAGGTGATTTACATCATCTTCTGGCCAGGAGGCCTGTTAACATTTTAATAAACTTATTTTTCTCTAAAGGTGATTATTCCAAAGTCAGGCACCAGCCTCCAAAAAAGCATCGGACAAAGCTGCATTCCTATAGGGCAAAGGTGAGGTGGGCTGAATCAAGAAAAGAATTAACTCAAGGATCCAAGGTTACAAACATTGAGGCTACTACTTACATTTCTATACACCCATTATATCAATCAATACACTGCCAAGGACACAGTAGGTAAGGAGTATGGAGACTTAGCAGCAAACATTGGCCCAATAAGTGAAAAACCTTTCACCAATACAATTTCTAATCAATCTTTTAACTACTCAAAGGAATTTGTGTTTAAACAGTTTAGAACATCTCCTGCCTCTCACAGTTGGGAGGCTCTGAACAATCACATGTGGCCGGAAAAACCTATTCAGGCAGGCTAGAGGATTTCCAAAGGAGTTTGTAGGTTGAAACACTGTCACACCCAGGAATTATTAACTGGAGCTGTAAGCTAACTCTTTTTTTCAGAGAGAGGTAGTGGGGGACAGCCCCCCATAAAGTCAGAGGTGTAGGTGAAAGCACAAAGCAGAAAGTAGGCAGACTCTGGTTTGGGGGTAGATGCTCGAGAATTTCCAGGGGGACTCCTGAGGCTTGATCCTGCCTTTGCGTATGCCAAGCCTCCTTCCTCATGACCTTTGTCATGGGTGGAGCTCCTCACAGTGGCTCCCAGCAGTGACAGAATTCCAGTTGAGCTATTCCAGATCCTGAAAGATGATGCTGTGGAAAGTGCTGCAGTCAATATTCAATATGCACTCAATATTCAATATGCCGGCTCCCGGCATCGCTCCAGTATTTTTTCACCTGAAGTGAATAGCTGACTCATTGGAATAGTGCCTGATGCTGGGATAGATTTAGGGCAAGTGGAGAAGGCAGTGGCAGAAGATGAGATGGCTGATGGCATCGATGCAATGGACATGAACTTGAGCAAACTCTGGGAAATGCTGAGTGACAGGAAGGTCTGGTGCACTGCAGTCCATGGGGTTGCAAAGAGTTGGAAATGACTGGGTGACTGAACAGCAACGACAATGATATAGGGAAATTTATAGATCTTCCCTGTAGCTCAGATGGTAAAGAATCTGCCTGCAATGCAGGAGACCTGGGTTTGATCCCTGGGTCAGGAATATCCTCTGGAGAAGGGAATGGCAATCCATTCCAGTATTCTTGCCTGGAGAATCCCATGGATAGAGGAGCCTTATTGGCTACTGGTTGGGGGGCTGCAGAGTTGGACATGACTGAGCAACTAACCCACACACACACTACATGGTGAACTTGCTAATGTTTTGGGCTTCCCTCGTATCTCAGTTGGTAAAGAATCTGCCTGCAATGCAGGAGACCTGGGTTTGATCCCTGGGTCGGGAAGATCCCCTGGAGAAGGAAATGGCAACCCATTCCAGTATTCTTGCCTTGAGAATCCCATGGACAGAGGAGTCTGGCAGGCTATAGTCCATGGGGTCATAAGAGTTGGACACGATTTAGTGACTAAACCACCACCAGCATGAATTTGTGGGTTGCCTCTCAATGGCAACAAGATATATAGTTTGATATGTACACACACACACACACACACACACACACACACACACATATGTGTGTGTGTGAGAGAGAGAGAGAGAGAGAGAGAGAGAGAGAGAGAGAGAAGTAAGTGACCAAATTGGGATGGAGTGAAATCATGAGGCAGACACCTATGACCACGAGCCTAAGATGTTGTTTAGCAAATGATAAGGTCCCTCGTTTAAAGTGATTTGGGGCCTTAAGAAAATAACTAGCTTCAATGAATGTCCAGAAAAGTGCTACTCTTCAAAGACATATCTGAAGATGAAGAATGTTTGTTATATACAGGTTGTTAAAACAGTGGCTTAAGAAGTTCAAGCAGAGCCTTGGGAGCCAGAGAGCTTGGACTTAAACTTGGCTAACTGCATGACCATGAGAAAGCTAAATAACTTCATGATTTCTAGCTTATACATCTTCAAAATAAGGGTGCGTTAGTGTCCATGCTAGACAATTAAACTAATACAAGTGTGTCCTTTATTAAGCAATTGTCTCTCAGCTTTAAAGCCATCCTTCTTTGCTTTACAACAGCAGTTGGTTTAAGTACCAGTTACTGATTTTTGTTTGCAGATTTTTTGGTATATCTATAATAATCAGTCTCATGGGACCCATCAGAGATACCAGCACCAACTGGCTAGGGCCCCTTTCTTAGAAGTATGATGTCTATATCTATGTGATCATCTCCAATATTCAGAGGAAACACTCCCAGTTAGGCAGCAAACTCCAGAAATATGGGTTTCTGCTTTGCTGGTTCCCACCTCTAAACTCTAAAGTCTAATAGTCCTAAATTTTGCTTTGTTTCCCTAAATCTTGGGTTCAAACTGCATTCTGCAATATCGTTGAATTGCCTTTCAGAATTCTAATTTCTTCAAACTGTGCAAAGAATTATTAATCATCAATTATTTCTGTTGGCAGTGTGGTTTGTGTTCTCCTGACTTCATGTTTATAGATACAACATAAAGATAGTTAGCAAGAAACTTCTTAAAAATGTGAATTATTATTTTGCTTTTATTATAGCAGAAAGAGTTCAGAATCACGGAATACATGGGTGGCTGGGTTAAAAAGGAGAAGGACAGATTAGCAGGAGAATGTGTGCATAGAAGGAAATATGTGACCAGGGATATGTACCTTTTGTGTGTGTGTACTCAGTCATGTCCAACATTTTGCAACCCCATGGACTGTAGCCTGCCAGGCTCCTCTGTCCATGGGATTAAGATTACTGGAATGGGTTGCCATTTCCTCCTCCAGGGGATCTTCCCAACCCAGGGGTTGAATCTGTGTCTCCTGTGTCTCCTGCATTGGCAGGATTCTTTACTGCTGAGCCACCAGAGAAGCCCCTTTTAACTCTTATATGTTTCCTCTAAGAAAAATATCAGGGATAGAATTTCTATGAGCCTAAAATCACTTAATAATTTAGTCCCCCTACAAATTTAGCTTGACTTCTGAATATTAAAGAGTGTTCAGGAGGAGGGTCTAGTTGATAGGGACCTGGTATTTTGGTGTTGAGAACCTCTCCAGCTTTGCCCTTAAGTAGTTAGTGGCTTTCCTTTAATTTTTTAAGAAAGAACTACAAATGAAATATAAAGTGGTGTTTTTGACCAGTAAAATTTGATGCTCCAAAATGATTATATTCAATGGCAGCAAAGTTGTAGCACATTCCCTACATTTGAAGTAAACATGTAAACTGATATAGTCTTTCCAGAAAGCGGCATGAAAATGTGTATCAATAATTTAAAATATAAATGTTTAATAATAATTCTAGAAGTTACTAGTTTTATCTAAATGTAACTAGAGTTGTAGTCAAAATTTTGCATAAAATTGTGTTTAAATGACAATAATATCTGTATATGGCTTCCCTGATAGGAGACCGGTTCAATTCCTGGGTTAAGAAGATCCACTGGAGAAGGGATAGGCCACTCACTCCAGTATTCTTGGGCTTCCCCTGTGGCTTATCTGGTAAAAAATCCACCTGCAACGCGGGTGACTGTGTCAGGGAAGATTTGCAAATCTACATTCTGCCTATTAAAAAAGATATAAATAAATTATAAGGTACCTGTGTGGTGATGGAACGCTATTCAGCTATAAAAATGATGGTAGAGAAGATCATTAACATTTTTTTCATGAGAAAAAGTTTAATTTCATCATAAGAGCACTTGGAGGTAGATATATGTCTTTATCAGACACACACACATTCCAGCATGTAAAAAAAAAGGGAAGTTAAAAATAGTCATCTATGGACCTTGAGTATATGGAATTAAAGATTTTTTCCATTTTATTGGTTTCTTTATTTTGTAAATGTTATATATTGAGCCATTATTACTTTTATGATCCCCAAAACAAAAATGAATAAAAATTACATGTACATATGCAAGACTCACTACTCTTAGGAAAAAACAATGAGAATTCTAGCTACAAATAATCTAACTTGTGGAAATATTGTAGGCTTCCTATAAAGTAGTATAATACACTATATACTATAATATACTATTATAGTAGTAGTATAATACACTAATGCTGAATTTCTCAGTTTTCTCTAGTATATAGACATGATCAAATGAATTAAAAAATTTTATATATGATTTACACGAGTAAAGAGAGAACCAAAGTCTATTTAGTTTTGTTATTTTTCATCTTATCATTTATATTATAAAATTTATAGATGGTACTTAACCAAAATATGAGCAGTCATGATTATGGCAACAATAGGAAAATGAATAAAAATGGAGAATATATGATATTCCACTACTTATAAAATTTCTTACTTACACTGAAGTAAGTATATAACCTGAGATTTATTGTGTCTTTCATTGCATAGGGTAAAGAATCTATAAAACACTAGTACGTCTCTTCTTGTTTGGTCTAGTCAATATGCTTTTAGCTATGTCTGGATGGATTCTTTTCTTTTACAGATAGAATATCAGTCCAACGAATTTGAAAACAATTTCTTCCCTTGCAACACTGTCAGATACAGTTTTTGCATGTCTTATATCTTGTGATTAATTTTCTGTTGCTTGAATCCTTTTTCTTGCTTGTTCTTGAATACATTCCAAAAAATTAGTGTATCACTTTGTGTTTGTTTTCTTAGCTTTTTTAAAAAATAAGAAATGAACTTTGGTTATTGTATAATAATTCCAAGGCCATAGATAGGATAAGGAATGAATTATTAAAACTATGATGAAGATATAAAACAGTTGTATAGATATGTATATTTTTATTTGTATGTTTATGTTTTTTCTCATAAAGAATTTCAGGGAAATTAAAGGGATAAATACAATAATATGCAGAAGCATGATTAGAAGTGGAAAACTATCTCAAACATTGGCACAAATAGATAGATATATCTGAATCTTTGTGGGTTGAAACTTTTAACTAGAATTCAGTAACATACATTATTCCAAAGGAAAGAATTTACAGAGAGGCAATGCAAGAGTTTAAGATATAAAGATGTCTATATCTTGAGATGATAAATATAAAAAAAGAGTTAAAATGGTGGAAATATTACTGTATTATCAGATCAGATTAGTCACTCAGTAGTGTCTGACTCTTTGCGATCCCATGAATTGCAGCACGCCAGGCCTCCCTGTCCATCACCAACTCCCGGAGTTCACTCAGACTCACGTCCATCAAGTCAGTGATGCCATCCAGCCATCTCATCCTCTGTCGTCCCCTTCTCCTCTTGCCCCCAATCCCTCCCAGCATCAGAGTCTTTTCCAATGAGTCAACTCTTCGCATGAGGTGGCCAAAGTACTGGAGTTTTAGCTTTAGCATCATTCCTTCCAAAGAAATCCCAGGGCTGATCTCCTTCAGAATGGACTGGTTGGATCTCCTTGCAGTCCAAGGGATACCCATGAGTCTTCTCCAACACCACAGTTCAAAAGCATCAATTCTTTGGTGCTCAGCCTTAATCACAGTCCAACTCTCACATCCATACATGACCACAGGAAAAACCATTGCCTTGACTAGACGGACCTTTGTTGGCAAAGTAATGTCTCTGCTTTTGAATATGCTATCTAGGTTGGTCATAACTTTCCTTCCAAGGAGTAAGCGTCTTTTAATTTCATGGCTGCAGTCACCATCTGCAGTGATTTTGGAGCCCAGAAAAATAAAGTCTGACCTTGTTTCCACTGTCTCCCCATCTATTTCCCATGAAATGATGGGACCGGATGCCATGATCTTCGTTTTCTGAATGTTGAGCTTTAAGCCAACTTTTTCACTCTCCACTTTCACTTTCATCAAGAGGCTTTTGAGTTCCTCTTCACTTTCTGCCATAAGGGTGGTGTCATCTGCATATCTGAGGTTATTGATATTTCTCCCGGCAATCGTGATTCCAGCTTGTGTTTCTTCCAGTCCAGCGTTTCTCATGATGTACTCTGCATATAAGTTAAATAAACAGGGTTCCACTATACAGCCTTGACGTACTTCTTTTCCTATCTGGAACCAGTCTGTTGTACCATGTCCAGTTCTAACTGTTGCTTCCTGACCTGCATACAAATTTCTCAAGAGGCAGATCAGGTTGTCTGGTATTCCCATCTCTTTCAGAATTTTCCACAGTTTATTGTGATCCACACAGTCAAACTTTGGCATATTCAATAAAGCAGAAATAGATGTGTTTCTGGGACTCTCTTGCTTTTTCCATGTATTATATATGTATTATATATACTGTATTATATATGTTATCAAATGTCCAACTCAGAGACATGAAAGAATTACCACCATCAAAATGCAGACTGTGACAATGTTAGGGTCAAATGTATTAGTTACAAAATTCCAGACTTAATTGGATGTCTGTTCTGTACTTCATGGGAATAAGAATACATTGTATATATTTGCTTTATATATCATTTTGGTGAAGGTCAGGGCAGTCAGAAATAGAAAACAAATTTTTACCTAATTCTTACAAATAGATCTTGCTTCATGAAGTAAAATAATGGGGAACTTAATTTCATCATGAAAGATTTTTAAAACAGGGTAAGGGATAAGCCCAACATGATGGGAAAAGCAGATTGTGCAAAGACACGTTTTCAAATTCTAAAGAGTGAAGTATTAGTGTTGCTCAGGATGTGTTTTTGAATAAGAAATAAACATTCAAACTCACACAATAAGTTGTGAAACCTTAAAGAACATCTAAGAGAGACTCCTGTGATGAAACTGAGGACCTCTTGACTATTACAAATTTCAAAAAGTCATTTACAAAGAGGAATAAATGTCAGAGATTTTATCAGGAAGAATATAATAGAGTCACAGGGATACACATAAGCAGCATCAAGAGAGCTAAAGCTAAAAGGCAATTAAGGCTTGCCATTTTTTTCCTCAAGGGAACTCAAGGTTCTTTAAACAACATTTTGGTAAAGAAAAAAAATTTAGCCATAACAAATTAGGAATTTATTAATAGCATAAGATGTGTGGGGAAATGTATTATTTCTCCTCTTTTGGAAGATGATTAAGAAAATTTTAGATGCCTCCTTGATGTGATGTGATTTACACTGCCTTCCTGTGAAAGGAATACATTTCTCAGTGACAGCAGGGCAGAGTGTGTCATTTCTTTGACCAATGAACCACAATCAGAAGTGACACAGTACAGTGACTCTGAGCGGAAATTTTCAGAGCCGTCACTTTTTTTTACTCAGCTCTCTTTCTATGTTTCCTCCACTGTAAGAAGAATTTGTTACATGTATAGAGTTCTCTTTCAGTTTGGATCCTGGAATGAAGACAGTAGAGGAGAGACAGACAAACAGCTAAGGCTGACAAACAATATGATGAAGGTAGAATCCCTGTTTTCATAAACTTGACTTGTGTGGCTGTTATTCAATAATATTATATTCATATAAAACTATATTATTATAAAGCATATTAACCTTTTATTATTATGTTTTATGTATATATATATATGTATATATATACACACGTATATACAAATAATAGAAATAAAGGGAAGTGAAAGTAGCTCCAGTCGTGTCTGACTCTTTGCAACCCCATAGAATATACGGTCCATGGAATTCTCCAGGCCAGAATACTGGAGTGGGCAGATGTTCCCTTCTCCAGGGGATTTTCCCAACCCAGGGATTGAACCCAGGTCTCCCTCATTGTAGGCAGATTCTTTACCAGCTGAGCCACCAGGGAAGCCCCAATAGAAATAAAAGAATCCATAAAATGTAATATTGTGTCTATCTTTATATTTTTACCACCATAATTGTTTGACTGAGAAAAAATAGATTATATATCCATATAAGAACAAAGAGACACTTGGTAAGTGAGGAGCTATTAAGAGAACGTGTAGTTATTACCATTTCCTACCTTAGACAGGAGATAGCTATTTTAAGTTCTTTTGGTGAAAGAGAGAAAGAGTAATGAAACCTAAAAGCTAGCTTAAAAGTATCTAGTTTGAATTTGTTTTTCAAAGGAAGTCTGGGTTATCTTTTAATTAAATACTGTGTAAAAAATTCTACACAAGTTCGTCATGGATGTCTGTGACTATTTCATAAAGAAATATGTAACAATAAAAAAGAGAGACCTAATAAATTCATAGAGAATTGTTAAGCCAGACTGAGGACAATTCTGTTAAGATGGAGCCATACCATTTGTGAACTAAAAAAAGAAAAAGCAAAAATCTGAAAAGTTTCTGAATTTCAATAAAGCAAATGGCCAAATTTTTATATGTGTAAATATATTTAAGTATAAAATAACCTAAATCAAATAACTTAAGTATAAATTATTTAGTGACTTCCTAACCACTTAATAACCACACTCAAAGGCTGAGAGGTAAATATGTATATTGTTATTTAGATCTTAGCATAGCACTCACCTTCTTAGAAACGCCTTCCGTAACCACCTTATCTAAAATTTCCTTCCTCATTAATTGACACATCACACTATCTACATATTTATTTATTTATCTTTTTAAAATCAGTTTACTGAGTTGTAACGCATATGCTGTACAACTGATTCATATATGCTCTAAAAATCAATGCTTTTTAGTATATTTACATATATGTGCTACCACCATCATAGCCAAATTTTGGAATATTTCATTATCTGTTAAAGAAACCCTGTGTTCTTCAGTTTTAACTCCCCTATCCCCATCATCTTGGGGATAAAGAGATAGTTTTACTTCTTCCTTTCCCATCTGGATGCCTTTTTTATTTTTCTTGCCAAATTTTCCTAGCTGTAGCATTTAGTACAATATTCATAAAAGTGGCAAGAGCAGACATCCTTATCCTTTACTTATTTTAGGAAAAATGGATCTGTTTTTTCACCATTGAGTTAGATCTTATCTATGAGTTTTTCATACATGCTCTTTCTCAAGTTAAGGACGTTCTTTTCTATTCTTAGTTTTGTTTAGTGTTTTTTTTCATAAAAGGATTTTGGTTTATGTCAAATGCTTTTTCAGTGTCTATTGAGACAATCATGCATTTTTTCTTTTTAATTAAATTGATGCTTTTCAGCTATTAAACCAAGCTAACATTCCTGGGACCAAGCACTTGGTAATGATATATAATTCTTTTTGTATGTTCATAAATTTACTTTGCTAGAATTTGGTTGTTGATTATTGTGTTCATATTCATAAAATATATTGTTTCCTGATTTTCTTTCTTTTTAAAATGTGGTAAGAATGTTTAACAGAGATTTACTTCTTAATGTAATTTTAAGTGCACAGTACTTTATTATTAACCAAAAACATAATGTTGTACAATATATCTTTAAGACTCATCTTGCATAACAAACCTTATACTCATTGAACAGCAACCCATCATGTACCCTTTCCCTAGCCCTTGACAACTACTGTTCTACTATCTGTTTCTATGAATTTGGAACTTTAGATACACCATATATGAAATCATAGAACATTTGCCCTTCTATAACTGGCTTATTTTGTTAGCATAATGTCCTCCACACATTCATGCTGTCATATATGACAGTATTTACTTCTTTTTTTAAGACTGGAAAATATGCCATTGCATATGTGTGTGTGTATATATATATATATATATATATATATATATATATATAAATTTATATTCACATTTTATTATTCATTCATCTGTTGATGTGCATTTAGGTTGTTTCCATATCTTGGCTATTGTGAATAGTATTGCACTTAATACAGGAGTGCAGATGTCTCTTCCTAATCCTAATTTCAATTTTTAGAATAAACACCCCAAATGGGATTGTTTGATCATATGGTAGTTACATTATTTAACTTTTTGGTGGAAATTCCAGGTTGTTTTCCCTGGGAGCTGCCCATTCCTCCTCCTGTTTTCAGGGCTAGCATTGTTGTTCTGTCATCCAGTTGTGTCCAAGTCTTTGCGACTCCATGGACTGCAGCACGCTAGGCCTCTCTGTCCCTCACCATCTCTCAAGGTTTGCCCAAGTTCATCTCCATTGTACTGGTGATGCCATCCAGCCGTCTGATCCTCGGATGCCTTACCACTTGTCTACTTTTTATTTTAATTTGTGATAAATATCCTGACAAGTATGAGGTGTATCTTAATGTGGCTTTAATTTTCATTCCATTATGATTAGTGATGTGGAACATCTCTTTATATACCTGTTGACAATTTGCAACAGGTGAAATGTCTACTAAAGCCTTTAGCCCATTTTAAAATTGAGTTTTATATATATATATATTTAAGTTTTTTGCATTCCTTACACACTTTGGATATTAACCCCTTATCAAAAATTATTTTTGCAAATTTTTTCTCCCATTCTACAGATTGTCTTTTCATCATTTTGATTTTGCTGTGTAGAAGCTTTTTAGTTTGATGTAGTATTAAATGGTTATTTTTGCTTTTGCTGTTTCTACTTTCAGTGTCATTTTCAAGAAATCACTGACAAGATAAATGTCCTTAAATTTTCCCTATCTTTTCTTCTAGGATTTCTGCAATTTCAGGTTTTCTGCAATTTCAGGTCTTACAATTAAGTTTTTACTCTGTTTTTAAGTTGCCTTTGTGTATGGTGTAAGATAAGGGTCAAATTTCAATCTTTTCCATGTGGCTATTCAGTTTTCCCTGAACTGTGTTCTGAGAGAGTACCCTTTCCCAATTGTGTATTCTTACTTCTCTTGCTGAAGATCAAGTGACTGCATATGTTTGAATATAGTTCTGAGTTTTGAACTTGAGTTTAATATTATTCTGAATATAATAAATATAATTTTGATTCTGTTGTATTAGTCTATGTGTCTATTTTTATGCCAGTACTATAGCATTTCTTTTTATTACTGTACTTTTGTAATATATTTTGAAATTTAAAAAAGAGTGATGTTTCTTGCTTTGTTGTTTTCTAAGATTACTTTGGTTACTTGAGGTTTTCTGTGACTTTCAGGATTATTTCCTCTATTTCAGCATGCTTGTGTATTTATTCTGGCCTTTTTCTCTATGTAGTTCGCTACAATATTTAGTGATTTTGCTCATCTTGTTTAACATTGTGTCCTTAGTATCAAGTACAGTGCTAGGAAAATAGTGGGTTTCTCAAAAATACTTAGTGAATGGTATTGAATAGAAGGAAGGGAAAACAAGAAAGGGAAGAAGGAAGGAAGGCAGGGAGAGAGAGAGGATCAATATATAGAAAGTCTTTGTTTAGCTTTGCTGGTAAAGATGAATATGATGATGAAGATGATAAAGATGAAATGGTGACAAAGGCAACAAACAGTGGTGATTAAATCTTAAAAAGAGCTAGATATGATCATAAATTCTAGAACGCCAATGCTATATAACAAGTGATATTCTGATTCATTTGTATTGTTGGTTTAATTAATGCTTACTGAACACAGTGTGGGGTTCCCTGGTGGCTCAGTGATAAAGAATCTACTTGCCAATGCAGGAGATGCAGGTTTGATCCCTGGGTCAGGGAGATGCCCTGGAAAAGGAAATAGCAACCCACTCCAGTATTCTTGCCTGGAAAATCCAATGGACAGAGGAGTCTCATAGGTTACAGTCCATGGGTTTGCAAGAGTCAGATATGATTAGTGACTATCCCACTCTTTTTCTTTAAAAGTAGCATTTAGTAAATTTGTCACTAGGCTAATTAGCCCATGTTTCTGAATTACTCAGTGTACTGCATGTGTGGTTTACTAGGCCTGATAGCATAAATTGTTTTAGTTATGACTATGTTAATTTTTTTGACTGGCATATGATACTAAAGTTAAACATATTTTACAATATTTAAATTTGTTCTAAAACATCAAATGTTTAGCTAATTTTCTTATTTAAAACATCCCATTATGCTCTAATAGTAAAATGTGTGTTTTACATGTAATACTTAATTTTAACATGTTTTTACTTTGATTCAAAATATATGAAAAATTCCTGAGATCATTCCTCTAGCATAATAAAAATTTCAGTTCAGTTCAGTTGCTCAGTCGGGTGGGACTCTTTGCAACCCCATGAATTGCAGGACGCCAGGCCTCCCTGTCTATCACCAACTCCTGGAGCCTACCCAAACTCATGTACATTGAGTTGGTGATGCCATCCGACCATCTCATCCTCTGTCGTCCCCTTCTCCTCCTGCCCTCAATCTTTCCCAGCATCAGGATCTTTTCAAATGAGTCAGCTCTTCGCATCAGGTGGACAAAGTATTGGAGTTTCAGCTTCAACATCAGTCCTTCCAATGAACAGCCAGGACTGATCTCCTTTAAAATGGACTGGTTGGATCTCCTTGCAGTCCAAGGGACTCTCAAGAGTCTTCTCCAACACACAGTTCAAAAGCGTCAATTCTTTGGCACTCAGCTTTCTTTATAGTCCAAATCTCATATCCATACATGACTACTGGAGAAACCATAGCTTTGACTAGACGGACCTTTGTTGGTAAAGTAATGTCTCTGCTTTTTAATAGGCTGCCTAGGTTGGTCAATAAAAATTTAGGCATTCCTTTATTTCAAATAATGAATGTTTTATATAAGGCAAAACAACTTCAGAGCTTGTTGATTATATTTTAGAGCCATATCTAAATGGAATAACAAACGCATGCAAAAAAAATGTTCACAGTGAGTTATAAACATAACCTCTTTAGAACAAATAGTTCAGTCTAAGACATAGATGTTTTATCAATGGCTGTAATTGGAAGAAAGGTTTGCAACCACTCAAAATAAAATATAATGGCTTGTGTCAGAGAGTTATGAAATATATTCTTTTTAAGAGCAGAGGGGGGAAAAGAATGAAAAATATGATGGACCTTGAATAACAGCTCAACAGTAATGCTGTATAATTGCTTTTCATCCTTTCTATCGGCAGTGGAGCTTTAAAACATTGATCAAAGATGATGACTATCACAAAGTGCTTAAAGTGCAGCACATTGTTAAATTTCCTCAGCTTCAGAAATAATTATAGCATGAGCAAGCATAAAAATGGTTCCCCCACCTTCACCCACCTTCCTCAAATGATTTTCCAGCCAAGGTAGATGGGATTAAAAGAAATCTGACATGAATGAGCTACATTAGAACATCAATGTCAAAAGATGTATCAGAGGCACTTTGCCTCAAAAGGATAAAAATACCGTGAACGTTTCACATTAGTGCACACCAGAATTCAGTCACCGTCCTTACTGACAAACACAGTGTTGAAATAAAGGACACAAGACATACCCTATGCATAAGAAAGTGCAACACAGAATGAGAAGTGTTCATTGATGAGATAAGGATAGCTCTTGTCTGCTAAGACTTTCCAGCTAAAGAAATGATGGACAAAGAATCTTTTAACCCATTTATGAGAGTAATAGATAAAGGACTTCTTTCCAAAAATTTAGTAGTTTAGTAATTTAGATTAACATCTTAAAATTATGCTTTCATTAGAATTTAACTATATTAATTTATTCATTTGAAAGTGTAAAATTGTTAGTCACTCAGTCATGTCCCACTCTTTGCAACCCCATGGTCTGTAGGCCGCCAGGCTCCTCTGTCCATGGGATTTCCCAGACAAGATTACTGGAATGGGTAGACATTCCCTTACCCAGGGGAGCTTCCCGACCCAGGGATCAAACCTGGGCCTCCTGCACTGCAGGCAGATTCTTTGCCAGCTGAGCTAATTCATTTAATACATTTAAAACTAATGATTGAAATCATAGTAAGTGCCAGGCATCGTGCAGAAAGCATAGGTGTGGTGCTGTTAGAATAGCTGTACACAGGGCTCCTTGCCACACTCTTTCAACTCATCTGATTTCAGCACAGGCATTTGGGCTCGATAGTCACACCTCTCTGCCAGCTTCTTACACAAAGTGCTCACTAGGATGTCTCCACTACAGGATGTCATTCAGTTACAATGAGAGAAATTAGGAATTAAGAGGAATGAAGTGCCCTTCAAGGGAGTCTTAACCAGAGGTATGAGGGATAGATGTTACATATCCCATGTTATCTGGAAGGAAAAATAAAGATCCATTCAGCAAAGTTTCTCAAATGATTCCCTGGGAGTGATTTAGCTCTTGTTCACAACACTAACCAGATCATTAAGTGTTCAAGAACTGGCTTTCTTTTTTACCTGCCCAATTTCCCCATTCTCTTCATTTTGTTACTCCATTCCCCCCACCCCTGACCCAATCCTACACGTTTCCAAGTGCTTGTTTCAGGACCTGCTCTCAGGAAGGAACCTAAACCAAAGCAGTTGACTCTCCAAGTAGCAGTAGGAAATAGTCCCTTTAGATGAGATTCTGAAATTGGTTCCCTCATAGTTCCCATGGCAATAAGAACCTTATTGATGGTGATAAATGATAAATGAAATGCCAAAAACTCCTTGCTTTCTTGCTTGTTTTACCACTACATCTTAGAGACTCAGTTGCAGAGAGCTGAATGAGAATCAGGTGGAGGGAAGCACACAGGTGTATGTAGTAGAGCTAACACCCGAATGCGAAGAGGGCAAGCCCTTTAAGAGGTTTGTGAAGGCAGCTTACACTTCTCAGTTGTTCCAGAAGAGTTGAGGTAGGAGAGTGGTGGGCTCTGTTCAGCCTGTTATCAGCTCAGAACATGCTAGAAAATTAAGAAGACTTCTTGCACTATTCATTACCTACAACTAGAGGACAGATAACACTGAAAAAACAGATTCAAAATTTAATTACATCTGTTGAACAATTGCAAAATACACGGACCACTGAGCTTCTGGGGATTTCCTGACGTGAGCATTGTGATAGTGAAAAAGCAAGGCCCTGAGGATTCAGATGACTGGGAAAAATTGACCAGAGAATTTCCACCTCCAGACTTTCCTAATATCTCTGGACTTTAAGAGCAGTGTCTTCTGTTGACTGCGAACAGTGCAAATAAGTTACCTGAGGTGAGTGCCTTGAAATATGTGTTTTTTTTTCACCTTAGGGTCATCTGTATTTTCAATATTTGACTCAAATCTGTAATTATTATCAACTTTCAGTGTAGTCCAAGAAAGAAAATATAGTCTCTGCTACTAGTAAGATATCAGGCAAGTTTCAAGACTATGCTAATAGTTTAATACACACTAACAGAAACTCAGAAATATATCTAGGAGTAGATATTATAATATTTTATTGGATAATATATAATATATATATATTATATAGAATAATATATCCATAATATAAGGCAGGAGAAGTATGGCTTTATTTAGCTGAAGGCATATTTTAGTGACATAAAAATACATTTATTTAGTAACATAAAATACATTCTATGTGAACATTTGGAGCTGGTTTTAATATGATGCTGGAAGCAGTATTTAAAGCTTGAATGCAGTAGTGGTTTACAGTAAATGATGTGGTGATGTCAGAATTGCTTTAGCAAAGTTCTAAGGAAGAGGTCAAAGTAGTGGGCCTAAGAAAGCAGGTTTATTACCTGAGACTGGAATTCTCTTAGCCTTTGTCCTTTAGAAGGCCCAGAGAACACCAAAGTGATATGCAGTGCAACAGAGAGGTATTGGAGAAAGTTAATGGCTGTTTTCTTTGGGCCAGAACTAACAGTGAGTGACGCTTCTGTATTTCTTGTCGTGATAGAATCCCTGCCGAATAGAACACAGGTGATGACACTTAAAGGCAAGACACACATAATAGTAATGATGAAAATAAAGCATTATGGTGGGGTATCTTTACTCAAAGCAATCTGTGGCTATGGCTATAAGACAATAGTGGTCCAAGATGGAAGAGAGATAGACAATAGAACAAGCCATCGCTAGTCTTATTTAACCAGAATAAGTTGATATTGGTTGTCTCTATGGAAATTTGTGATCACTTGCTCAGTTTCCAGAGTTGAACCACTTAGACCCAGGTTCACTGATAAAAGGTAAGTCTAGACACTTGTGAGGAGGGATCCTGAAATGGTATTATTAATACATGTATATGATGTTAGTATTTCCCCAGTACTTCTCTAAAGGGCTTGTGACTGTTTAAAAGAGTAATGGCTCCTTGGGGAAAGGAGAATTCCTTTGGATTGTTAAATATAGGATCTGATCGAACACTGATATCAGTGGCACCTAAATGCAATCACCATATCTGTTTAAAGTTGGGTCTTATAAAGACCGGTTACTCTCTAGAGTTCTAATCCAAGTCCATAAAATACACAGACCCAATCTGTGGTTTTTATTGATTCTTAAGTATATTTGTGTTGGACATACTTAGCAGCTGGCATTACTTTAAACACTGATTACCTGGACTTAGAACCATGATAGAAGAGGCCTTGAAATTACCTATTCCTGGCTGAACAGGAAAATCAGAGGCAATAAAAGACCTTGAGTAGAACTGCGGGTATTAATGCTGTTCTCAAAAACAGAAAGAAGATATAGTAGACTTTATCCCATTTCACTTTATCCCTTTGACCCCTTCAAAACTCAGATGAATTGAAGCTAATGACACTGGACTATGTAATCTTAGCAAGTGGTCGCCTCCATCACAGTCATTGTGCTTAATGTGGCAAATTTACCAGAAGGAATCAATATATGGCCTCTGGCATGCCGTATGCTTTATTGATTTAGAAAATATGTAAGTAAGAGAATCAAATGTAGTTAGCTGTTACATGAGAAGAACAGCAGTAGCCTAGAGATGTCTACCACTATAGGAGAATTGAAGTGTGGGATGCTAAATTTGGGGAATTTGTGAATGCCATATGGAAATCCAATCTCACCATTTCTATGTGACATAACATTATATTGGAGACCCTATTCAGCACAAATTGGAAAGAAAGTAGTTAAACAGCCTTTATTCAAAGAAAATAAAATCATATACGTGGAAGATCTAAGGAATCTACAGAAAGATCTGTAGGAAGCAGATTTATCAAAGTCAATGGATACAGTAATATTTAGAAATCATTTGTGTTTTTATATATTAGAAATACACAATTGAGTAATGAAATAAAAAAGCAATACCAGTGGATAAACAGCAAAATATTGAATATATAAGAATACATTTAGCAAAACATGTGAAGGACCAATACAAGGAACATTATAAAACTTGGCAAAGAGAAGTTAAAGAGAAAGTAGAGAGTGGAGTTATGCATGTGAATTGGGTAACACAATAATTTTAAGTTATTTTCTGCAATTAATCTTTACAGTTCAAAATTTCAATTAAAATAGGATTTTTTCATAAAAATTGACAAGTTGGTACAAAATTTATACAACCATGCTTTGGACCTAGAATAGCCAAAATGTTAGAAAAAATAACAAACTTTGTACTTACACTACCTTAATTTATGTTCCAACTCAAATGTTTGTCAACACCTGAACTGATAAACATTTAGGTGTATCGGTTAAAAAAAAAAAAGTTAATGAAGAACAACAAATACTGATACACCTGACAACGGAGATAAATCTCAAAAATATCCTTACATAAAGAAGTCAAATGTAAATTTGCGCATACTGTATTCATTTAAATTAAGTGGTTGATATTTAAAATCTTGGAAAAAATAGAATATAAGGATAGAAAGGAAAAGAGTGGTTTCCTGGTGACTGACTAAAATGAGATGCAAGAAATATTTGGAGGAATGGAAATGCGTACATGAGTATATATTTGTGATAATTTCTTAAGCTATATACTGAAATCACTATTAGTCTATGTAAGTCATACCTCAAAGTTTATGTATAATAAATAGCTTAACAATTGAAATTTCACAAAACTCAAGTAGGAAACAGAATCATTCATTAATTGGGTTTTTTGAAATAATGGAAAAAGTTGACAAATGGGTATTATGAAAGTTACTTATGATACTTGAAATCCATTTGAAATATTAACTATTGTTAACTTTCATCTGAAAATGTGATTTAGCACTTTCAATTTCCTTTTCCTACTATTGAAATCCCAAACCATCCAATTATGTTTTGTATAAAGACACATTCTCCCTTTTCCAGTGAATAATGTTTTATAAAAATAGAAATAAATACAGTCAAGTAGAATAAAGAATGCCTCAACTTTTAGTTATATATATTCTCAAATTTGTTAGACAACTTAATGGCCTATTTAAGTTACAACTTATGTAACTTAAAAATGATTAATTAAAATAACTTATTTTAATTTATTCTTATACAAAGTATGAAGTTAATCATTAGATGGTGCAAACCAGAGTGTAGGAAAATATGTGTCACAGTATGAAAACTTAACAAAATTCTAAAGCTTGCAAATTGAATGAGATATTATTAAAGTGTACCTATAAAGATGAAACACAATACATTATATTGTACCTTGCGTAAAGAAAAGTTGTTGAAATCATAGCATAGGATTGTCAGATTGCAATACAGAACAAGCATTGACAATCAGATTATATCCTCCAGCATAACATGAAACTAGTTAGAGCTCACTTTTATCTATTCCACAACAATCAGGTGGACCAGGAAAATCATTTGATGGATTGCTTATTGCCATGCCTTTAGAGTTTGTCTGGAACTTGCTTGTTTCCTAAATGTTAGTTCGGTTTGGTGTTCTGCCAATAAGTCCTTTTTTTGGCTTAAACGGGTTAAATTAGCTTTCTGGCAGGTGCACTTGCACATCTCTTTACTAGATTACAGAATATTTAGGAAGCAGAAAACACAATTATATTAGCTTATTCCTGATGATACAGTATAGGCTTAGTGATTAATGCATGGCTTAAACTCGGTAAATGTTTGATGGATATACATATAAATGAATATAAGGACAGTATACATTGTATATTTTTGTGAAACGGTAAATTGTACTGTGTGGTTGTATTGTGAATACATTAAAAGGAATAATGAGATATAAAAATTGGAATTGTTGGTAATAATCACTGCATAGACAGATTTAAAAAGCCAGATTGAGTTTGTGTTTGATTTGTTGGCAATGTAATAGTAATGAATTAATTACTGTTTTAAAATAAATACATGAGAAGTAGTATATAGTATAAGTTTGAGATATATTTTTATGGGGAAAATGATAGTTTTGGTTTGGTTACTGTTTTTCAATCAGTTGTCTCAATGCACTGGTGAGGATGATACATTTGTTAAAAAGATAAAGAGGCAAGAGTTGAACTAACACACTTGAAAATATATAGTCAAAATCAAGTTTATTGTTTGGAATAAGCAACAAGGAAATCATAGAATATTTATGGGTTTTCCATTGTCTATATATAACAAGGAAAAAAATCTATTGCTTTTGATGAGAAGTAAAAAGAAACAGAACTAGAATAAGTGTCATTCTGAATTAGGTGTTTGGTCATATCACTCCTTCAATACATAGTATTTAGTGTTTTACCAACAAATGCATAATTAAATTCAATTGTCATGACATTGCAAACTCATTTCCTTGAATTCTCACATACTCACCTATTTCCCAGTCCTACAAAACCCATGAGCTTCTAGCAATCAGCTTTTTCAGATTTCTTAAACTGTTTTGATAGATGGGACTCTTCAGACTCATTATTTCATGAGTTTCCTGTTCAATTTCATCTAGAATGTTCAGTGTATGGGGATAGATTTGTTCACAGTATTTCCTTGCTGTTCTTTAATGGCTGTGGGACCAGTAGTGATGTTCCCTTTTTTGTTTCTGAATTCCCCCTGACTTGTGAATTATTTAGGGATTGTTGACACTTAGGCATTTTACAACTTTGTTAGTGATTTCTAGTTTAAATCTATTTAGTCTGAGAACATACTTTGTGTGATTTCTATTTTTTTTTTTTCCCATTTCTTGGATTTTATTTCCTGCTTGAATTGAGCATAGATTTCAGTCAAAAGTGGTCTGTTCTGCTCATGCCCTTCCTTGGCCACGTGTATGACTTTCTGAAGTCCTGAGTATATATGGACACGCACTGTTGGATGCCTTAATGCCATAAAGAAACTCTCCTAAGCTCTTCCTCCCAGGCTTCAGGCTCTCTCTTGTGCGTCACAACTGTCGTCTTTCTCCCCAGGTAACCTTGGGCATTTTGCTTGCCTAACAATGTTTTTGAAAAATTTTGCTACTTTTCTACCCTGGTGAGTTCCAAATTAGGAAAGTCAGAGATGTGTTTCTTGTCTCATTCTTGAGGCTATTTCCCAGACAATTTAGAGGAGACAAACCCAATAATCTATAAAAAGGACTGCTCTGCTCCCTCTAGAACCAGTTACTAGGGTCACACAGTTACTAGGCAACACAAACTGTTTAAGAGTGCTGCCAAACCATGTAGAGGTAAGGAACATGGAAAAGTTAAAAATACCACAAAATGTTCCTACCATTTTTAAGTTCCTATTTTTTTTGAATCGTCATGTGCATGATTACTGTAAAGCTTTGACTGTTTTCCAGAGTTTTGAATACATTGGTTCATTTAAAGTGACTACTGATATGTTTGGAATAGAATCTACAATTTCTTTAGTTGTTTTATATTTCATTTGTTCTTTAGCATATATATCAGAGATATGATGCCTCCATCTAATCTAATTCTCTATACTTTATAATTCAATTTTAATTCTGTTTTGAAAAACTCTTAAGTTTTAGTGCTTGTCTTAAAGTTAGTAGTATGCAACTCAAAATATTCTAATTATATTTACAAAATGCTGTGTCATTTCATGTGTAGTGTAAGGACTTTCTAATGTACTTTCCCAATTCCTTTCTCTTATTCCTGTTACCATTATTATTATACATTTCATTTCTAAATGTTATAAAAACAGTGCACTGTTACTATCTTATGATTTAAACAACTGTATTTGGATAATTTAAGAAAAAGGCTTTATTTTTCACTATTTCTAACTTTGTAGATCTGAGTTTCTAATCTATGTCCTATTCCTTCCTGATCATTTATTGTATCAACTGGAAATCAATTTTTAATTTTTGTCTGAGAAAGTATTTGTTCTTTCTTTTGTTAAGTATATTTTCTTCTGAAATGCGTTATAATTGAGTTACACTAAACTGCACACATTTAAAGTGTGCAATTGGATTAAGTTTTATATATGTTGGTACTTACGAAAACATCACCACATTCTTAAGTTTCTTAATTTTATAGTTTTCATTTCTCTTTTGCATTTTACTTGCACTTTATTTGTAGAAGAAATCAAGTTGTTTACTATGCAGTTTCTCACATTTTGTCTTTTGCTGACTACAGGTGCTATTGTGGTAGTTAACATATTGCTTTTGTTTTTTGTATTCCCTTAAATTGGTACTTGAAACAAGATGTTCTGTTGGATTCAGTCTTAACTTTTTTGAGGAAGTGGACAAGGCTACTATATAGATGGATTGTCCTCTTCTAATTGTAGTTTATGTAGTGACGTTTCGCCAAGAGTTGACATTCTCAATATCTGATGAATGTTTATTCTAAGTATGTATTTCTGGAAGAATAATATTTTTATTTCAGATGAATAAAATTATTATTTCAGAATTTTTTTAGTTGTCACCCCATTTTCTACTGGTTTGCTTAGTTTTTGCTGAGGGGGTCTGTTGTAATTTTGGCCATTTTTTTCTCTATAGGAAATGTGTCCATTTTCCTCTTTTGATTTTCAAGATTTTTCTCTTTGTGCTTTTCAGTAGTTGAAATATAAGACATCTGTGCATTCTCATTGCCCCATTTTATATAAGGGACTTGAACGTTTGAAGATTTTGGTATCCAGGGGCATGCTGTAACCATACCTTGTGGACAGTGAGGGGTGACTGTATACAGAGATGCATTTTTAGTTTTGCTTGGCTGTGTGCATGTATTTTATAATATTAGGATCTGTGTTTTTTGTACCTGTAACAAATTTTGAAAAAATTCACATTCTTCTACAAATATGTATTTTGCCCTATTGTCCTTCTTCAATTAAATGTGTACTTGATATTTTCATGTTATTCCACAACTGTTAGATGCTCTGTAATGCTTTTATGTTTTTCACTTTTCCTCTCAGTTTGTGTAATATCTACTGACTTCAAGTTCTCTGATTTTTTTCCTTATCTGTATCATCTACTGATTCTTCATCTCATCTTTGTTACTGTGTTTTCTTTAATTCTAGCATCTCCATTTGATTTTTTCTCATACCTTTTCTTTCTCTGCTGAAACTACCTATCTTATCATTCATGTTATCCACTATTTTTTCCCCACTAAAAGTTTTACTATGTCAAACATATTTACATAAAATTTACTGTCTAATAGTTGCACTTCCCAGGTGGCACAGTGGTAAATAATCTACCTGCTAATACAGGAGACACAAGAGATGCAGGTTTGATCCCTGGGTGAGGAAGATCCCCTGGAATCAGTTCAGTTCAGTTCAGGTGCTCAGTCGTGTCCGACTCTTTGCGACCCCATGAATCGCAGCACGCCAGGCCTCCCTGTCCATCACCAACTCCCAGAGTTCACTCAGACTCACGTCCATCGAGTCAGTGATGCCATCCAGCCATCTCATCCTCTGTCGTCCCCTTCTCCTCTTGCCCCCAATCCCTCCCAGCCTCAGAGTCTTTTCCAATGACTCAACTCTTCAAATGAGGTGGCCAAAGTACTGGAGTTTCAGCTTTAGCATCATTCCTTCCAAAGAAATCCCAGGGCTGATCTCCTTCAGAATGGACTGGTTGGATCTCCTTGCAATCCAAGGGACTCTCAAGAGCCTTCTCCAACACCACAGTTCAAAAGCATCAATTCTTTGGCACTTAGCCTTCTTCACAGTCCAACTCTCACATCCGTACGTGACTACTGGAAAAACCATAGCCTTGACTAGACAAACCTTTGTTGGCAAAGTAATGTCTCTGCTTTTGAATATGCTATCTAGGTTGGTCATAACTTTCCTTCCAAGGAGTAAGCGTCTTTTAATTTTATGGCTGCAGTCACCATCTGCAGTGATTTTGGAGCCCCCAAAAATAAAGTCTGACACTCTTTCCACTGTTTCCCCATCTATTTCCCATGAAGTGATGGTACCGGGTGCCATGATCTTCATTTTCTGAATGTTGAGCTTTAAGCCAACTTTTTCACTCTCCTCTTTCACTTTCATCAAGAGGCTTTTTATTCCCCTGGAATAGGAAATGGCAAAACCCACTCCAGTATTCTTGCCTGGAAAATTCCACAGACAGAGGATCCTGACAGGGTACAGTCCATGGGGTCTCAAAGAGTTGGACATGACTGAACAACGTGCATATCTAATAGTTACAACATCTTTATAATAGTTGAAGCTAGCTACAGTGATTACTTTGTCCCTTGAGACCGTTAAATCTTTTTGCATCCCTGTTGAAAATTGGGCGTGTTGTGTAAGATGCTAGATACTGAGATAAATGATTTTTAAAAGTTATCTCTCAAAGTCTTCATTGTGTGGGTTTATGTTAATGTAGTCAGGTGCTGGGCTGATTTTTAACTTCTCGCTTCTAAAGTGCACCAAAGACTTCAAGTGATAAGTTTTCTAGTGGCAACTTGTGTTTAAGGAGTAGTCTAAATTTGCTAGAGAATTTTTCTGAGGTCTGATGTTGTTTGGCTTTAGGTCTGTCAATCTGCTTGATTTAGAGTCTTTTGTGAACCTTAGGGAAATGCCTGTCTTTTGTATTCCCAGTTGTGCTATACTATTATTTGTACTTGATTCTTTTAGCACGACAGAAGGAGACACAATGGGGTGTTATTTGATTGGACTGACTAAGCCTCCATCTTAGGCAGGCACTGTGAACTTGATTCTTGGAAATGTGGTGTTTACAGATATTGCCACCTCTGTCTAAATGTAACGTTAAGCCTAGCATGTATTCCTGTCCATTCCTGATGTGTAGTTTTCTTTTTGTCTTTTATTTCCACTTTTCAAGAAGCAGTTTTTAACTCCTCTTGCAGGCTAAGGGTTTTGTAACAAAGGGAAGATAAGAAGATGAGTCTGGGTAAGGGGTCAGCAGTGTCTGCTGCTGCGGAAACTGTCAGGATTTATTTATTATTATTATTTTTTAATTTGACCTTGTTGGAGTCTGCTAGGGTTCCAGAAGGAAAAGCCCACAAAAGGGCATCATCTTAATATGTCTTCATCACATATGGGCTATACCATCTCAAGCTAGCCCACACTTGAGCCTTAGCAATGGCAATGGCAATCCACTCCAGTACTCTTGCCTGGAAAATCCCATGGACAGAGGAGCCTGGTGGGCTGCAGTCCATGGGGTCGCAAAGAGTCAGACACGACTGAGCGACTTCACTTTCACTTTTTACTTTCATGCATTGGAGAAGGAAATGGCAACCCACTCCAGCATTCTTGCCTGGAAAATCCCAAGGACAGAGGAGGCTGCCATCTACGGGGTCACACAGAGTCAGACACGACTGAAGCGACTTAGCAAGCTGACTCATCTTACTGGTTTATATGGCATTTGGCAACTTTTGTTCCAGGTAAGCAAAAGCATAAATCCAGTTTCTGTCTTCTGTTACCTGTTTCTCTTTAGATTTGGAGTTAGTTGTTTGCCTTGCAATTTCAATTTCCTAATGTAAATTAGTTGTAGACTTCAGTTGTTATTCCTAAGAGTGTAGAAATGCTATTCTCCAGCTCTCAATATCTCTGAAACTAAAATTATCCTATGGAACTATTTTGAACATAAATTTTATAGGAAGCTCTGTATAGAGTGGAAAATGCTTATATTTTAGAATCCACATAGTTGATTCATGTACCAACTCTTCACTTTACATGTACTGGTATCTCTGTATAGATAATGACCTCTGATCAACACCAAGAACAAACTGATACTAACCTTGTAGAGCTATTATGAGACTTAAATGACTATTAGGAATATGAAAAGTCTAGGGCAAATAAAGCATTTATTAATTTTTGTTATTTTTTTAATTATTAAGTTTAATTGGAGTGTAGTTGACTTGAAATATTGTGTTAGTTTCAGGTGTACAGAATAGTAATTCAATTATACATAAACATATATCCATTCTTTTCAGATTCTTTTCCCACATAAAGAATATTGAGTAGAATTCCATGTGTTACAGAGTAGGTCATTGTTGTATATCTATTTTATGTATAGTAGTGTGTATATCAATCACAAACTCCCAATTTATCACCCCCCCCCCACCACCACACACACACACACACATTTCTCCTTTGGTAACAAGTTTGTTTTAGAAATCTGTAAGTCGATTTTCTATTTTGTAAATACGTTTACTAATACCATTTAAAAAATTAGATTCCATTTGTAAGTAATATCATACAGTATTAGTCTTTGTCTGACTTACTTCACTGAGTATGATAATTTCTAGGGCCATCAATGTTGCTGCAGATAACATTTCATTCTTTTTTTTATGGTGAATAGTATTCTATTGTATATATGTACCACATCTTCTTTATCCATTCCTTCCAGGTTCCTTCTGTGTCTTGGTTGTTGTAAATAGTGCTGAGGTGAACATTGGGGTGCATGTGTCTTTTCAAATTATGGTTTTTTCTGGGTGTGTACCCAGAGTGTTACTGCTAGATCATATAGTAGTACTATTAGTTTCTTTCTTTTGCTGTGTCAAAATTTTAACTTTTAATTATTTGTTTCTGTGTGACCTAATGAAATACTGAATTCTCTGAGAGTAAGATGCTTGTTTATTTAGGCACATCAACTCCTTACTTAGAGCTTGGAACATAATTTTTTGCTGAAAAAAAAAAAAGGTTCTATTTATCCAGATTTGTCTAAAGGTAAGTAGTCCTGGTGCTTAGAAAAAGGTTTACCAGATGTATCTTAGGTATTAAAAGCTTCTACAAAAGGACTATAACATTAAATGGTCAGGAAAATCATGCCCAGAGGGGTGAACCATCTCTCAGAAGCAGTGCTTCCTAACTGCAGACTTATTGTAGACAACACAGGTTTTGCTGTAAGATAACCATGATTTTGATCTTGATCTCTCTAAGCTGTATGAATGGATCCTTATTAGTTAGCCTCTCTATGGTTTTGATTTCTCTTGTCCATAGCTCACAGAATTTTGAGAATTGGAAATAACTTATGGAAAGTTTTTGGCACATAGTAATGCTTAATAAATATGTCATTCTTCATTTGTACTTGAAATCTCATTCTGAGGGAATCATATTCTTTAAGTAAGAAAGGATTTTTCATGATTTTTTTAAGTGCTCTATGTATAAAAGAAACTCTATTTTCAGAATGTAGGAAAAGATACATGTATTGACCCATAGAAATTTGGTTCTGTGTAGAATGTGAATTGTTTTAAAATCATGTTTCCTATGCTGGGCTTCCCTTGTGGCTCAGCTGGTAAAGAATCCTCCTGCAATACCGGAAACCTGGGTTCAGTCCCTGGGTTGAGAAGATCCCCTGGAGAAGGGAAAGGCTAAGCACTCCAGTATTCTGGTCTGGAGAATTCCATGGACTGTGTAGTCCATGGGGTCACAAAGAGTGGGACATGACTGAGCGACTTTCACTCACACTTCCTATGCTGATAGTCAGGATGCTAAAACAGTTATGCTGAAAAATGTGTAACTGTCAATTTTGAAGACATAAATATGTCCATGTCCTATCTGTAAATTTCAAATAAAAATAAATGTTAGACTTAATATACAATAGCTGAAAGTCTATACCAAATGGTCTCTCCAGGTCCACTATCTAAAGGTTTGATGTTTAATAGATGTGAAAAAATTTCAAAAGATGCACTTTTTAAAAATGGGAGGGGAATAGGAAAGAAGAAATTTTCTGATATTGTGGAATATTTATAGCCACAGACTATAAAGGGACCCCAGAGAATATTATGCTGTTTACTCCATGCCATCAGAAAGAAAAAATATTAGCATTTCTTAGGCAAATGTATTTCTATTATGTAATAAAAGATACTAATTTTTCCAATGTCAGTTAAGATATTATTAAAATTTTTGTTGTTTTAGGTTGATAATACACTTCTTTTTGGATCTTTCACAGTGTTTTCTCATCATTAAAATATTTCTTTAGATATATCATAAATTCCAAAATTTTATTTTGGTGTTATATTCAAAATAATTTATTAAAACTTCTTTTAAAAAAACAACTTGTTAGTCATGCTTTTTGAACTTCTAGTTCCTTAACAGTTTTTTTGTGTGTGTGTATGGTGAACCATTTACATTTGAAAAATAAATAAAAACATTTATCTATCTAGACAAGAAGAAAATTTATAGTGAATGTTAATTGCTTAAATATTTATAGTTGGCAGATTGCTTTCTCTTTTACTCTAGGTAATTCTTACAACATTTCTGAAGGTAGAAAAATAACTTACAAGATTACATGATTGAAAAATGAAAGAACCATAACTCATTCTGGGGGTGGATTCAGATCAAAAATTACACACTAAATATATCTGTTATACTTCCCATAACCCCTTCCATTTTTTTTGTGTCATTTTAAAGTTTGCAATTTAATCAAACCTGCATAGATGACAAATATTTTACTATTGACTCAACTTTGATATTCAAAATTTTGGTCACTACAGTTTTTCTTTGCTGCTAACATTGCTACATATTCTTGCATATTATTATTTTATTCCCAAATCATCAAGGTATTACAAATAAAAAATCTGATCTCTGAAATATTTGAACAAAATTTTGTTGATAAAGCTTTTGGTTTTTATTAAACACTGATTCATATAAACATGAATCATTATGTTATCAACTTTAACAGGGAATTCTAGCTATATAAAATCCTTTAGCTAGTTTTGTATACAAAATTTGTATTTTGTAATTTGCAGCCCATAAATCTGGACCTTCCTTCCCACTTTACCTCAGTTTCTTCCCTCCCTTCATCTTTTTACTTTTGTGTCAAACAACACAATTTTCATGATTTTATGAAATATAACTTGTCAGAAGAGGAACCTCATGCATAAATCACATATCACATCAGTAGAGGATATGGAGTTTTACCTGTAATGAGAAATAAATTCTGTGAGAAGAAAATTGTAGTGTGTAAGTGAAAAATTTTACATCTTATATAAATACTCCTTTTGAAAGGTATTTTTCCATTTACTATAACCATTGCTGAAATTAAAATTCAATTAGTTTCTGACTTCCTTGGAAAATAATGAAGTAGGGCTGACTTGATTTCTTTCACAAACCTTCAAACATGGACACTTATGACAGTTAAAGAACCAGTATAGAATGCAACCACACCACAGTGCCTCTTACATAACCCCATCTCCTTCCCTATTCTTTCTTTTTATAGGATTACAAGAACATATGTGGTTTTATTTTAATTGATAGTAAGGATACCATACATTTTGTTAGGTTTCTAGAAGATCTGTAATTTTACTTTGTATTATTATGTGTAACTCTATCATAGGTTTATCTTAAAAGATATCTGTCATAGTCTTAGGGCCTTATTTGGAAATTGAATGGCCTTCTCTAATTTTACTCATGAGTGCATTGTTCTTTTTTTTTTTTTTTTTTTTAATTTTATTTTATTTTTAAACTTTACATAATTGTATTAGTTTTGCCAAATATCAAAATGAATCTTATTCTCAGAAATGAATCTTTAAAAGAAACATATGTTCAACATTTCTTTTAGTAAAGAATGACAGTTAAATATCCAAAGGCGGAAAAAGTGGATCACAGTAGAGAGGAAATAGAGATGGATGTATGTACTTACTTGTTGTATAAGAGGTTCAGCCATGAAATTTTCTGGAAAGCTCTCAAGGATAGAAAGTCTAAAGAGGAGTTAATTAAAATAAATGTAGGCTTCACTGCCTAATTGTGATCATTTTCCTCCTGTACCTACTTGATCTTCCGTTAATCCTCACAGTCTAAATATGAAATAATGGCTAGCTTTAGCAATTACTTTGCCAAAGGTAATCCATCAATGACATTTAGAGAAACCAAGGGATCAAGAAGGATTTTGTTTTTGTAAAATAGAGATTGCTCTTTTACTTTTTAACCTTAAGCATAAACTGAACATTGACCCAACTTATTTTCTAGTTGGGAGATGAGTTTTCATATCCCTTTGGTGTTATGCTTGGTACATTTGAACACCTGAATAATTGCTCCATGTGCATTATATCTGGCCACATGTGAGGCAAATCAAAGAAAATCTAACCACAAAAGATTGTGATGAAACAAAGATTGTAAAATAATACTTTGAACAAATTACTCTGAAAAACCGCCTTTCTCCAGTATCAGTTCATTTCAGTCACTCAGTCATGTCTGGGATTCTTTGCAACTCCATGGACTGCAGCATGCCAAGCCTCCCTGCCCATCACCAACTCCTGGAGTGTACTCAAACTCATGTCCATTGAGTCGATGATGCCATCCAATCTTTCCTATCATCAGGGTCTTTTCCAATGAGTTCTTTGCATCAAGTGGCCAAAGTATTGGAGTTTCAGCTTCAGGATCAGCCCTTCTAATGAATGTTCAAGACTGATTTCCTTTAGGAAGGACTGGTTGGATCTCCTTGCAGTCCAGGGGATTCTCAAAGTCTTCTCCAACACCACAGTTCAAAAGCATAAAGTCTTCGGCACTCAGCTTTCTTTATAGTCCAACTTCCACATCCATACATGACTACTGGAAAAACCATAGTTTTGACTAGATGGACCTTTGTTGGCAAAGTAATGTCTCTGCTTTATTTTTTCCTCTCCAGTATAATTTTTGAAATCAATCAGTTTTGCCCCAAATAGAGTTAACTGATTTATTGCTTCTACTTTGTAAATTAATCCTATTATCAGAACACTATGGCTAATTTTTATGACTTTTTGCTGTTGTTGACTATGATGAGGATGTGGAGGATAAAAATTTCTTCTAATTTATATAATAAAATCAATAGTCACTTTTAATGAAGGTTTTTGCATAAGATTTTCTTGTATAATCAACCGAGTGAAGTAAATCCTAACAATTTTCTAATTACAAAAGTAAGTCATGTCAGAAATAGTCATTGTATAAAATGGTTTATTTGTTTTTCTAACCTATTTGATCTCCAGAATTAATTTCAGTAAATAATACTGTGATTAAATTAGTGTCTTGCTATTAACATCTTGAAGGTGGAGTCTTAGTTGAACTTTCATAAGTGTGTTCCATTTCTTCATTGAGCTAGTGGTTACTGACTGCGTGGGAAGTAATGGAATAAAGGGATGTCATAATCATGTGCTCATTGATGCTCATCTTCTGTTTGGTTCCATGTAAAGTAATGAGGGAATTTATGTTAGTGGATCACTATATAAATCTTTAGATAGTGATGCTGGCTAAGGTCCTATAAGAAGGAAAGGCAAAATCCATACTTAGAATAGGCATCAGTTCTAGTCATAATGAAAAAAGCCCACTGCTGAAAGGAGTGAACCTTGTAATCACCTTGCCACCAAGTCTCTTACCAATATCTTTTAGGGATGATCCATAACAGATTTATGTGTTGGATTCTGTTGGATATTCAGAGGCATCAGCACTTATATAGGCCTTGATAAGTGGGTGCTGTCATCATGGTCCCATTGTACTGGTACTGGCATTGCTGACGACAGGTTGATTGAGCTGAATCTGTGGAATCAGAGCTTTACTAATAGGGAGATTTTGCCTCACTGTAGGCTTTAAGGGTCATACCTGAGTGTGGCTGTAGCAGAGAAGGAGAGTGTCTTCAGTTTCCATTTATATATGAGCTGAACCACATACAAACCAAGCTCATTCTTATTCTTTCTCCAACATCTGTATTAAGTGCTCCATCACTGCCAACACCCAGACACCCATATGAGTGACCTGAAGGAGAGGTAGGGGACAACACCAGAGGACGTGGGAGTCTAGATCACTTGCTTGTGATGCTCAATTCTGCTCTCTGGACCTACCTGTATCTTACACTTCCTAGAAAGCTTATATCTTGTGGTGAATTTCTGCTGGGCCGCCCCAGTCTTTTGACTTGGTAACATGGTAGGTCCAACAGAAACCATTCATAATGGGCATTCTTTTTAAAATTGAATTATAATTGACAACATTACTTTAATTTCAGGCTACAGTGAAATTATGTGACGTTTATATAGGACTTCCCTGTAACTCAGAAGGTGAGGTATCTACCTGCAGTGCAGTAGAGCCAGGTTCAAGCCCTGTGTTGGGAAGATCCTCTGGAGAACTGGAGAAGGGAATGGCAATCCACACCAGTATTCTTGCCTGGAGAATCTCATGGTCAGAGGACCATGGCAGGCTACAGTCCATGGGGTTGCAAAGAGTCAGACATGACTGAGCAACTAAAACTACTAACTACTATTATACATTGCAAAGGAGCTTCCCTGGTGGCTCAGCAGTAAAGAATCCATCTGAAATGCATGAGATGTGGATTTGATCCCTAAGTTGGGAAGATCCTGGAGAAGGAAATTACAACCCACTCCTACTGGAGTGGGTTTCTTGCCTTGGAAATCTGAAGGACAGTGGAGCCTGGCAGCCTGCAGTCCATGGGGTCACAAGAGTTGGACACAAATTATTTAATACACCACCACCATACATTGCAAAATTACCACCACAATAAGTGTAGTTACTATCCATCACCATACAAAGTTAAAATACATTTTCTAGTGATGAACATTGTTAAAACTTGCTTTTTTAGAAATGTTTAAATTTGTAATACAATATTATTGATTATTTGCAATACAATATTATTGACTATATTCATCATGCTGTACATTACATCCCTGTGACTTATCTTTAAAACTGGAGATATACCTGTTGATCCCCTTCACCCATTTTGCTCACCCATAATGGGCATTCTTAATTGAAAGTTACTTTAAGTGTTAATCTAATGTTCCATCTTTACAACTGCACAGTAGAAAGCCAGGTGGTGGCGTCACATGACAGTGTGACCTTGCTATAGAAAATTAAAGCTTTACAAGATGGTGTATCCTCTGACATGAGCTTGTCATACATTCTGAGGGTTATTGTTCCTTCAGAGTCATATGCCCCATGTAGAAGGGGCTGAGTAGAAGAATCGAAAGCTATGTATGGTGCTGATTCCTTTTCTGGCTCTGGGTCCCACCAAAAGCTGTCAGCCTTCCAAATCACCTGGCAGATGAGTCAAAACAGTAATACCCAGTATGAAATATGCTACATCTGGAGTATAAAATGTTTCCCAGGTTATGTGCTTCCTTTGTAATTGTGAGTAGTGCACGAAGCAGTCTATTATTCTTTACTTTCGAGGAAAGCATACTCCAGTGTATTGAACAACTAAAAACCTCACTGGTACAATGCATCCCATAGCTTAATGTTTTCTTGCTCACCCTCTGGGACACATGGATCTTACAAATCCTCAAACATACTGGCTCTTTTGGCTCAGTTGATGTGATTATCATGCCATTGATAGTGGACCAACCTGATCGTCTGCCGAATATATCAATATTAACAGTCTAGAATCCTTGAGAGTATTTTATGAGAGAGAGGGAGAGAGTTAACATAGTCCTGTGGCATCACATGGAAACTGATCCTGATTCTTTTCACTGTAAGGCTTGAGAAGAATACACTGATCGATCACTACACACCTTGTACCCAAGGTCATGTTACTAAGCTGTTGAAGAAATAACTTTTCCCTCTTGTACAACAGCAGTCTGAATATAGCTCACTTAAATTTGGGCAATTGACTGTCATTCTCCATCATGCATCTTGCCATTGTAAGAGCTGACATGAAGAATAACTGAGGATATAACAGAGACCACAATCCTGGACTTCTTTCAGTACTTAAAGGTAGCACACTGACCTTTCCTATTTCCTCTGGCATGTGATATCATTTTAATAACTTGCCTGGTGTGGGGGGATGGGTAATTTTTAAGGCCTCACCTGCAGAAAGTTCTAACTACACGAGGGAAGGAGCTAATTTGGGGACTGGTTTACTGAGAAGAGTATTCAGTTAAACTTACACTTAGGGATTGGGAAGAGAAGGACTAGGTGATAACCTGTGAAGTTTGTGAAACCTGATATAAGCCAGTCTGTTAATTCTTTCATTCTGTTACTCTAGCAAGAGTTATGATGCTGTAAGTACCATATATCAGTGTCAACTGGGACTCTGTCAGTCAGTCTTCCAAATATTTATATTTTCACAGTCCCTCATATATGATTTCCAGAGTAGACGGTCCTGGATCTTTTTGGGAAGAGGCGAGATGAATTATTAGTATTTGCACATAATATTGCTTTTCAGTGCTCCCTTCTGGGAACTTGGATCTTCCTTCAAGCAAATAGTTTGGGGCCTGAAACCTGGTCCAGGATCAGAAAGTTGTCCATCATGAATATTTGACTGACTGTCCTGAGTTTCCTGATCATGCATCCTTAACTCACCTTGATTTATAAGACTGTTATACAAACTGAGCTATCCATCTTGCTCTACATATCTTTCTCCCAAGGGTGCCATATCCGGTTAAAAGTCTCTGTGTCCTTCACCCCATTTTTACTATGACATGGTTGTTTATTACAATAATTGTAATTACTGTATTTTGACAGCTAGTAGCTATCATATGACCTTTCTTTGGAAAAATTCTCATTACCATTCTAGTTGCTATCAGGGAACAGTTCTGTAACAGCTTTCCCAGCTGTCAGACCTGAACTACCATCTTACAGAGAAACTACTGCTCAGTTTCTCGCCAGTGCATGCCTTATTGACTGGGTAAATGGAGTGTCTTTTAGGCCTCCCTTGAAATATAGTTGACTCACAGTTTCCAGCCTTACATAATAGATCCCCATTTCAATGTTTCATTTTGCTGATTCTCAATTCCTTTTTACACTGCCTGCTATCATACTTATGGCTTTTATTTTTTACTTAGTGGGAGACATTTCCTTCTCTGGGCTTTATACTCCATTCTTGCAGGTTAAAACTATCTTTTGTATCTTTGACAGAGTTTTAAATAGAGTTTCATAGGAGATTGTTCCCAGTTGTATAAGATGTCTCTTATCTAACTTTATGTCATGATACCCTTGACATCAGACTTATTGCATTCAGTTCCTTACATAAGCCCTGACTCCTGTTCCTACATTTGGCAAGGCTGCGTGTAACCACTGCAGTTAAAGTCCTTTCACTCCCTTAGTAGATCAAGTGTCATCAAATCTGAGTTATGTTGTCACTTAATACTAGTTATTACGCTCATGCACAAAACTGGAGGAGAGGCAGACATTCTGTGGGGAACATAGTTATCTCTTAAAGCATCAACTAGCAGATTTACTTCAAACAAGGTGCATGCAAGATTTTAACATGGAAGTATCCTGGAGGATTCTGGGGAGTACTAAGATTTAGGGGATGGTAATTCAGGAGATTTCTGCAGTCTGAAGATGTTTAGGGGCATACAGAGATTTCAGTTGTTCATGTGGATTGTCACATATATCTCCATCTAAGTATATGAATCTCATGCATGCTCAGTCACGTCTGACTCTTTGAGACCCTGCGGACTGTAGCTGTCCATAGCATTTTTCCAGGCAAGAATACCAGAGTACGTTCCCATTGCCCCCTCCTCCAGGGGATCTTCCTGACCCAGGTATCAAACCCTTGTCTCCTGCAGGGGATTCTTTACCAGTGAGCCACCTGGGAAACCCTCACTCCTTCCCAACTAGGGCCCCATCGTTGTGTAATGGAATTGCTAGATATGAGGGTTCAGTCTTCTCTGGAGTTGCATTACCATTACAACTAAGAGATGACCTTAAGCCTCAGCTTTCTGCTTTTCAACTACAGGACACAGAAGTTTCCATCTCTGTTGCCAAGGAGGTACTATGGTTTTTAAACACCTGGGCTTAAATTGGTGATGAATTATCACAGGGTTTTTTTTTTTTTTAATTTTATTTTATTTTTAAACTGTACAATATTGTATTAGTTTTGCCAAATATTGAAATGAATCTGCCACAGGTATACATGTGTTCCCCATACTGAACTCTCCTCCCTCCCCATACCATCCCTCTGGGTCGTCCCAGTGCACCAGCCCCAAGCATCCAGTATCGTGCATCGAACCTGGACTGGCAACTCGTTTCATACATGATATTATACATGTTTCGATGCCATTCTCCCAAATCTTCCCCCCGCCTCCCTCTCCAACAGAGTCCATAAGACTGTTCTATCACAGGTTTTGCTTTCTTTCTCCAGTACATTGATCACCCTTAGCAACGCCTCCGGCAATTATGTTTCTTATAATTACTATTTCCCCTGAACCTAAGATGTTACTTAAAATGTTGATGCTTCAGTGTTTTGTTTCCCTGTAGACTCCAGGTCACCACCACTGGTGAGAGTATTAACAGTTACCCAGCTATCGCATACCAGAGGCTATTAGCACTTCACCTATCTCAGCAATGGGGTTCTCATCGCTGATAAATTGGCCAATGAATATCCATCTTCAAAATCTCATTTTAATAAACTGCCTCTTCCTAACATCATCTTTTATTAGCCTGTTCTTCACTAAACTGAGTTTTAGGAATATTGGCAAATACCTTAGGAACAATACCTTTTCAGACGTTGAAAGAAACGGGATTGGGCAGAAGGAAAAATTGACCTGCAATGCAGTAGCATAAAAATCCTCACCCAGCCCACTGGACAGGTCTTCAGAGATATCCTGTATTACACCTGAGGACTAGAAGCGAGGATGAGGCATTATTCCCTTACATCAAACAGTCATTGGAAGCACTCCACCCCTGGGGAGGAAGAAATGTGGGGCAGGCAACTCCCTTTGCCTAAGAATAACTTCTGCAGGAATTCACCTGAGACCCCTTAACAGGTAACACTTTCAGTCCTGGAGGGTGTATCCCAGGAGGCGCCGTAGTCTTGAGTGCAGAACCATGGTGAAATAATTTAACTATAACTCTGTCCCACAGACCCAGATCTATAGTGTTTCATTTTGTTTTTTCTGCCCCTCTCCCATACATAAATCCCTTTCCAAATAACATCTGCCCTGGAAATTTTCCACATAGAACACCAGAACTTTTGAATTCTCAAGTTAGGGGATTCAAAAGATGAGAAAATGTAGTGAGAGTTTCATTAAGATTTCTTAATTGCCTCATTGTAGCTCCCCAATCATATAGGTCACACTTTTCTCATGAAGGGAGGGGACTGTGTTATTAGTGAGTAGTTAAAAATAGTGAAAATAGACTGAGAGAAATTAGGGAAGGAGAAGAGAATTTCATTTTGCAGTTTCTAGTTTTTCTCTTTAGTTTTTTCCTTTTTAAAAAATTAACTCAGTGGTTCTCAAATGTAGTAGCATATTAAAAATCCTCTCAAGTGTACTTTAACATATACCAGTACCTGGGTCTGCTACTGACCAATTAAATCAGAATCTCTGAGATTGGTTCTCAGAGACCTTTAGGTTATAAGTGCTTACTAAGTAATTGCAAAGTTCAGTCAGTATTGCTTACTATATTTGGCTTTTCAGTTAAGTTACAATCAACCACTCTTATAGCTGTGGTCCTGAGATGAGGCCAGCAGTCTGAAATCCATATTTATGATTCGACTCTGCCGTTATCAACCATTGCTTCTTTGTGTATCTTTCTGGAAAAACCAGAATGTAGTTTTTTATTTTGTCCTTGGTAAGCCGTGACACAGAATGAGGATATACCATTGCCTAAGCAGCAAATGTACTCTCTGTTCTGTCTAGTATCTTGAAGGAGTCCTGAATAGAAGTCATACAAATGGCCATACCAATATTTAAAGATTACCATTATTAAAGAATAATGAAATCACTGAATCCTCTAAAAATTTTGAGATCCCTCGGAGAAATTAGAGTTCAAGAAATAAAATATTGTCTTTTTGTAAGTTAAAGAAATAAAACTTTGCACATGTTAAACAAGCATTTAAATGAATTAAGATCTTAATTTTTATCCTGTTAAATTTCAGCCAAAAGAATTGCACTGAGATGCTTGGGGAGAATTGGAGTTTCTGTAGTCTCTGTCTGTAATAAATATAACCTTGTGAAAACTCTAATAATGGTCTTATCTTCACATCTCTAATGTGTAATTTTAACCCTAAAGGATTTATTAGATAATTTAGTGTTTCTATACACTAGCCTTGAGACTACAAGTCTTGCAAATAGAAAGACCTGACTCCTTAACACAGCTAATAATCTTTCCAGGCTCACTTTATCTTTCTGGTCAAAGAAATATAAATTAGCTATCTCAGATGGAATGAGATAGACAATTCTTGATTTCAGCTTTGTCTGGATGGGTACAACTGTACAAGAGGTTCAGAATCCACAATTCATAAATTTAAGGGAGTTACATATCAAGACGTTAATTTAAGCATTATACATAAAATCTAAAGAGGAAAATGTTTTTTCAAACTTCTTTGCTCTTCCAGTGAATGAGACTTACACATATTTTTTCTTACACAATGAAGAAAAACATTCTCTAGTGATGCATATCTATTTAGGATATCATTTTTTCCCATATAGGGTATTTGGGATACTCGGTGGCTCATTTGTTAAAGAATTGGCCTACAATACGGGAGACCAGTGTTCAATCCCTGTGTTGGGAAGATCCCCTGGAGAAGGGAATGACAACCCACTCCAGTATTCTTGCCTGGGGAATTCCATGGACAGAGAAGCCTGGTGGGCTATAGTCCATGGGGTCCAAAGATTCAGACACAACTGAATGACTAACACCTTCTTTCATAGGATATTCAATATTTTTTAATTAAATGCAATTTTGATACAGGAAGTCTGGGTTAAGGTCTAAGATGATTATATCTAACAAGCGCTTAGGTGAAGGTGTCAGTTTGAGGGTAATTTGCTGCTATGTCACTTCAGTCGTGTCCGACTCTGTGTGACCCCATAGATGGCAGCCCACCAGGCTCCTGTCCCTGGGATTCTCCAGGCAAGAATACTGGAGTGGGTTGCCATTTCCTTCTTCAGTGGATGAAAGTGAAAAGTGAAAGTAAAGTCGCTCAGTCGTGTCCGACTCTTCGCCTCCCCATGGACTGTAGCCTACCAGGCTCCTCCGTCCATGGGATTTCCCAGGCAAGAGTACTGGAGTGGGGTGTTATTGCCTTCTCTGAGGGTAACTTGACTAACCAGGATTTAGGAAGGACTGATGCTGAAGCTGAAGTTCTCATACTTTGGCTGCCTGATGTGAAGGGATGACTCACTGGAAAAGACCTTGATGCTGGGAAAGATAGAAGGCAAAGGATGAATAGGGTGTCAGAGGATGAGATAGATAGTATCATGGACTCACTGGACGTGAATCTGAGCAAACGCCTGTAGACAGGGTGGGACAGGGAAGCCTGGTATGCTGCAGTCCATGGGGTTGCAAAGAGTTGGACATGACTTAGCAACTGAACAACAACAAAAGTGGTGAATTTTTCCTAAACTGCAATCTTTGGACCAGCAGCATGAACAATACCTGGGAGTTTGTTAGAAATCCAAATTCTCAGACCCCATGCCAGACATTTTGTAACAGATTATTTGAGGATTGGGTACCAGTAATTTTGTGATAAGTTCTTTGATGATCCTGTTTGATATTAATTTAAAAATTACTACTTTAAAGTATTAGTTTCCTTTCTTCTTTGTAACAGCTCTATTGAGGTATAGTTAGTACAAAATAGGCTACAGATATTTAAGAAAATTTGATAGTTTTTAAAACTATCAATAAAATGAAGAAAATGAATATACTCTCTACCCCTCAAAATTTCCTACTTTGCCTCTGTAATTCCTTTTTCTTCCTCTCCCCAAACTTCACTCACTCTTCCCCAAAATAAAACCGGTCCCACTTTTGGTAACTGTATATATTACTTTGCATATACAGAGTTTCATATAAATGGGACCACAGAAATTATGCACCTTTGTCCTAATTGTTTCCACTTTACAATTATTTTGAGATTTTTTATATGATAATATGTATATTCTATTTTTTTTTAATTGGAGGATAATTGCTTTACAATGTTGTGCTGGTTTCTGCCGTACAGCAATGTGAATCGGCTATAAGTATACATATATCCCCTCCCTCTAGAGCCTCCCTCCCATCGTACCTGCATCCCACTCCTCTAGATTGTCACAGAGTAAATACTTTATTTTTAAAAGATTGTCCTATGGAGCATTCATCTACTAAATATTTGGGTTTTCAGGTTTTGGTTATTACAAATCGAGCTACTATAACGTGTACTATCAGTCTTTTTGTGGATATAAGCTTTTCTTTAGGGCAGAAAACTGTTCATGAAATGGGTAGGTCATATGGCAGTTGTATGCTTAGGTTTTCTCAAAATGGCCTTATCATTTTATATTCCCACTGGCAATTCCTCATCCTCTTCATCACTGTATATAGTCATTCCTTTCTGTTGCAGCTTTATTGAGGTATGATTTACAAATAAAAATTAGGTGTATTTAAGATATATAATGTGATATTTTGATATATGTACACATTGTAATACGATTACTACAACCAAAAATAATAGCATATTCATCACCTCATATAATTACCTTTACCCCTTTAGTGATGAAGACATTTAAGATCTCCTTTCTTATTAAATTTCAATTATACAAAACAGTACTATTAACTGTAGTTACCAATTGCAGATGAATTCTCCAGAACTTACTGATCTTACAACTGAAAGTTTGCATCTTTTGACCAACATCTCCCCATTTCTCCCATCCCCCTCACCTCAGGTAGCCAGCATTCTACTCTGTTTCTATGAATCTAGCTTTGATTCCACATATAAATGAGATCATCCAGTGTTTGTCTTTATGTGTCTGACTTAATTCACTTAGCATAATGTCCACAATGTTCATCTATGTTGTTGCAAATGACAGAATTTCCTTCTTTTATTATGGTTGAATTATATTCTCAGGTATGTGTTTTATGTATGTGACATTTTCTTTATTCTTCTGTTGATGAACACTTACTTGGCTATCATGCAAAATGCTGCAATGAATGTAAGAGTGCTGTGAGATAGTGAGTTTATTTCCCTTGGATGTATATCCAAAAATGGGATTGCTGGATCATATATTTTACTGTTTTCCCTAATGACTGTACCAATTTACTTTCTCACTAACATTGCACAAACTTTCCCTTTTCTCCAGATCCTTTCCAACTTTTAACTTTTTGTTAAATAGTTAATAGTCCCTGGGTCAGGAAGATTCCCCTGGAGAAGGAAATGGCAACCCACTCCAGTATTCTTGTCTGGGAAATCCAATGGACAGAGAAGCCTGGCAGACTACAGTTCATGGAGTCACATAAGAGTTGGATACAACTTAGCAACTAAAACAACAACAACTAATAAGTTTTGAACATATTCATAAGCTTATTTTTATCCATAAATAGATATTTTTGAATTTGTTCATGTACTTGTTGAGTTGTATGCATACTTATAATTGAGGTTTGAGTTTTATACAAGTTCTCTATCAGCTATAGACTTACAATTATTTTTCTGCAGGCTATAGTCACTTTTATTTTTTCTAATTCCTAATTTTTTGTATGAATAGGGACAGTTTTAAATTTTGATGCAATCCAATTGACCTGTTTTTTGCAGATTACGAATTATAAGGATAAAAAATTACATACCCAAGTCTTTCAAAAATAAAGGCAAAATTTATATACATGCCATTGTATTGCATACATATTATAAGAATAATGACACAAAAGAAATATAGGTAAGAAAAAGATTCTGGATAAAATGTAATTAAAAAGTGGAGAATAATTCTAGAAGTGTAAGGTTTAAAATTTTTTTCAAAATTCATTATTGTAAATTACCACTTTAGGATTGTATGATAATTAAAGAGGAAAACTTTATAGTAATGTCAATCCATCTTTGAAAATTAGGAACCGTAGAGAACTTTCTTCACTCATCCTAGTATTTATTTTAAAAAAGCATCAAATATTACACAGACTGATTCATAGCACTACTTATATTTGTTGTTGCAGTAGAACCCCTAGAATTGCAAAAAGAAAAATGAAATAAAATAGAGCTTATATATATTTAGGGCTTCCCAGGTGGGGCCAGTGGTAAAGAACTTGCCTGCCAATGCAGGAGACCTAAGAGATGCAAGTTTGATTTCTGGGTCAGGAAGATCCCCTGGAGGAGGCCATGGCAACCTACTCCAGTATTCTTGCCTGTCGAATTCCATGGACAGAGAGGCCTTGTGCGCAATAGTCCATAGGATCTCAGAGTCGGACACAACTCAAGTGACTTAGCAAGCACACACGCATGTAGATTTAAAAGAGAAATTAAACTTTAATTATTCATGGACATTAAAATTGTGTGCATTCACGCCAGTGTTATTTGTTTGCAGTGTCCCTCCCTCCCCACAGCGCGGCTGAACAAGTGAGCCTAAAAAAAAAAAAACAGTGTCCTCCACTGTCCCCTTTGTGTCAGGGCGGAAACCAGACACTGAAGAGACCAGCAAACAGAAGAAGCTATAACAGAGGGAACTGCCTTGGAAGCTACAGGCAATAGATTAAAACCTGGTGGTTAGTACCGACTACATAGGAAGGGGCCTATAGATCTTAAGAAATATAAGTCGGACCAAGGAACTAGCCGAAAATGAACTGAACCCACAATACCCCCAGCAAAACCAGAGAAAGTCCTAGATATATTTTTACTATTTTTACGATCATTCTTTCTTTCTTTTTTTATAAATTTTTAAAGAATTTTAAGTCCTCTATTATTCCTTTAATTTTCACTTTTATAACCTATTATTACTTTGCAAAAAAAAAAAAGACCCTATTTTTTTTTAAAGCAAACTTCATATATATATATTTTTATAATTTTTTTGACCTTGTTTTTTTTTTTTCTTCTTCTTCTTTTCTTTAACATTGTATTTTTGACATTCCAAACTCTACTCTAGATTTTTAATTTTAGCTTTTTGGTACTTGTTATCAATTTTGTACCTATATATTTTTTTTTATAATTTTTGTGACTTGCTTTTTTCTCTCTTTCTTTCTCTTCTTCTTTTATATAACATTGTATATCTGAAATTCCAAACTCTACTCTAGATTTTTAACTTATGCTTTTCGGTATTTGTTATCAATTTTGTACCTGTATTTTCTTTATAATTCTTGCAACTTTGTTTTTGTTTGTTTTTTTTCTCTTTCTTTTCCTTCTTCTTTTCTTTAACATTGTATTTTTGAAATTACAAACTCTACTCTAGATTTGTACTTTTTGCTTTTATGTATTTGTTACCAATTTTGTACCTTTAAGAACCCAATCTTCAGTACCCATTTTTCACTAGGGAGCGAGATTACTGGCTTGACTGCACTCTCTCCCTTTGGACTCTCCTTTTTTTCCACCAGGTCGCCTGTGTCTCCTCCCTAATCCGTCTCTACTCTACCCAACTCTGTGAATTTCTGTGTGTTCCAGACAGTGGAGAACACTTAGGGAACTGATTACTGGCTGGATCTGTCTCCCTCCTTTTCATTCCCCCCTTTTATCCTCCTGGCCACCTCTGTCTCCTTCCTCCTCCTTCTCTTCTCTGTATAGCTCTGTGAACATCTCTGAGTGGTCCAGTTGTGGAGTGCACATAAGGAAGTGATTACTGGCTAGCCCACTCTCTCCTCTATTGATTCCACCTCATCTCATTCGGGTCAACTGTAACTCCCTCCTCCCTCTTCTCTTCTCCATGTAACGCTGTGAACCTCTCTGGGTGACCCTCAAGGTGGAGAAACTTTTCATCTTTAATGTAGATATTTTATCAATGGTGCTATATAGAAGGAGAAGTTTTGAAACTACTGTAAAAATAAGACCGATAACTGGAAGCAGGAGGCTTAAGTCCAAACCCTGACTTCAGGGAACTCCTGACTCCAGGGAACATTAATTGACAGGAGCTCATCAAACGCCTCCATACCAACACTGAAACCAAGCACCACACAAGGGCCAACAAGTTCCAGGGCAAGACATATCAAACAAATTCTCCAGCAACAAAGGAACACAGCCCTGAGCTCCAAGATACAGGCTGCCCAAAGTCACCCCAAAACCATAGACATCTCATAACTCATTACTGGACACTTCATTTCACTCCAGAGAGAAGAAATACAGCTCCACCCACCAGAACACCAACACAAGCTTCCCTAACCAAGAAACCTTGACAAGCCACCTGTACAAACCCACACACAGTGAGGAAATGCCACAATAAAGAGAACTCCACAAACTGCCAGAATACAGAAAGGACACCCCAAACTCAGCAATTTAAACAAGATGAAGAGACAGAGGACTACCCAGCAGATAAAGGAACAGGATAAATGCCCACCAAACCAAACCAAAGAGGAAGAGATAGGGAATCTACCTGATAAAGAATTCCGAATAATGATAGTGAAATTGATCCAAAATCTTGAAATCAAAATGGAATCACAGATAAATAGCCTGGAGACAAGGATTGAGAAAATGCAAGAAAGGTTTAACAAGAACCTAGAAGAAATAAAAAAGAGTCAATATATAATGAATAATGCAATAAATGAATCTAAAAACACTCTGGAAGCAACAAATAGTAGAATAACAGAGGCAGACGATAGGATTAGTGAATTAGAAGATAGAATGGTAGAAATAAGTGAATCAGAGAGGAAAAAAGAAAAACGAATTAAAATAAATGAGGACAATCTCAGAGACCTCCAGGACAATATTAAATGCTACAACATTCGAATCATAGGGGTCCCAGAAGAAGAAGACAAAAAGAAAGACCATGAGAAAATACTTGAGGAGATAATAGTTGATAACTTCCCTAAAATGGGGAAGGAAATAATCACTCAAGTCCAAGAAACCCAGAGAGTCCCAAATAGGATAAACCCAAAGCAAAACACCCCAAGACACACATTAGTCAAATTAACAAAGAACAAATATTAAAAGCAGCAAGGGAAAAACAACAAATAACACACAAGGGAATTCCCATAAGGATAACAGCTGATCTTTCAATAGAAACTCTTCAAGCCAGGAGGGAATGGCAAGACACACTTAAAGTGATGAAAGAAAATAACCTACCTACAGCCCAGATTATTGTACCCAGCAAGGATCTCATTCAAATATGAAGGAGAAATCAAAAGCTTTACAGACAAGCAAAAGCTGAGAGAATTCAGCACCACCAAACCAGCTCACCAACAAATATTAAAGGATATTCTCTAGACAGGAAACACAAAAACGGTGTATAAATTCAAACCCAAAAGAATAAAGTAAATGGCAATGGGATCATACTTATCAGTAATTACCTTAAATGTAAATGGGTTGAATGCCCCAAACAAAAGACAAAGACTGGCTGAATGGATACAAAAACAAGACCCCTACATATGTTGTCTGCAAGAGACCCACCTCAAAACAGGCGACACATACGGACTGAAAGTGAAGGGCTGGAAAAAGATTTTCCATGCAAATAGGGGCCAAAAGAAAGCAGGAGTAGCAATACTCATATCAGATAAAATAGACTTTACAACAAAGGCTGTGAGAAGAGACAAAGAAGGTCACTACATAATGATCAAAGGATCAATCCAAGAAGATATAACAATTATAAATATATATGCACCCAACATAGGAGCACTGCAATATGTAAGACAAATGCTAATAAGTATGAAAGGAGAAATTAACAATAACACAATAATAGTGGGAGACTTTAATACCCCACTCACACCTATGGATAGATCAATTAAACAGAAAATTAACAAGGAAACACAGACTTTAAACAATACAATAGACCAGTTAGACCTAATTGATATGTATAGGACATTTCATCCCAAAACAATGAATTTCACCTTTTTCTCAAGCACATACGGAACCTTCTCCAGGATAGATCACATCCTGGGCCATAAATCTAGCCTTGGTAAATTCAAAAAACAGAAATCATTCCAAGCATCTTCTCTGACCACAATGCAGTAAAATTAGATCTCAATTACAGAAGAAAAACTGTTAAAAATTCCAACATATGGAGGCTGAACAACACGCTGCTGAATAACCAACAAATCAGAGAAGAAATTTAAAAAGAAATCAAAATTTGCATAGAAATGAATGAAAATGAAAACACAACAACCCAAAATCTGTGGGACACTGTAAAAGCAGTCCTAAGGGGAAAGTTCATAGCAATACAGGCATACCTCAAGAAACAAGAAAAAAGTCAAATAAATAACCTAAGTCTACACCTAAAGCAACTAGAAAAGGAAGAAATGAAGAACCTCAGGGTTAGTAGAAGGAAAGAAATCTTAAAAATTAGGGCAGAAATAAATGCAAAAGAAACAAAAGAGACCATAGCAAAAATCAACAAAGCCAAAAGCTGGTTCTTTGAAAGGATAAATAAAATTGACAAATCATTAGCCAGACTCATCAAGAAACAAAGGGAGAAAAATCAAATCAATAAAATTAGAAATGAAAATGGAGAGATCACAACAGACAACACAGAAATACAAAGGATCATAAGAGACTACTATCAGCAATTATATGCCAATAAAATGGACAACGTGGAAGAAATGGACAAATTCTTAGAAAAGTACAACTTTCCAAAACTCAACCAGGAAGAAATAGAAAATCTTAACAGACCCATCACAAACACGGAAATTGAAACTTAATCAAAAATCTTCCAGCAAACAAAAGCCCAGGTCCAGATGGCTTCACAGCTGAACTCTACCAAAAATTTAGAGAAGAGCTAACACCTATCCTACTCAAACTCTTCCAGAAAATTGCAGAGGAAGGCAAACTTCCAAACTCATTCTATGAGGCCACCATCACCTGACAAAGATGCCACAAAAAAAAAAAAAGAAAACTACAGGCCAATATCACTGATGAACATAGATGCAAAAATCCTTAACAAAATTCTAGCAATCAGAATCCAACAACACATTAGAAAGATCATACACCATGACCAATTGGGCTTTATCCCAGGGATGCAAGGATTCTTCAATATTCTCAAATCAATCAATGTAATACACCACATTAACAAATTGAAAAATAAAAACCATATGATTATCTCCATAGATGCAGAGAAAGCCTTTGACAAAATTCAACATCCATTTATAATAAAAACTCTCCAGAAAGCAGGAATAGAAGGAACACACCTCAACATAATAAAAGCTGTATATGACAAACCCACAGCAAACATTATCCTCAATGGTGAAAAATTGAAAGCATTTCCTCTAAAGTCAGGAACAAGACAAGGGTGCCCAGTTTCACCATTACTATTCAACATACTTTTGGAAGTTTTGGCCACAGCAATCAGAGCAGAAAAAGAAATAAAAGGAATCCAAATTGGAAAAGAAGAAGTAAAACTCTCACTGTTTGCAGATGACATGATCCTCTACATAGAAAACCCTAAAGACTCCACCAGAAAATTACTAGAACTTATCAATGACTATAGTAAAGTTGCAGGATATAAAATCAACACACAGAAATCCCTTGCATTCCTATACACTAATAATGAGAAAACAGAAGAGAAATTAAGGAAACAATTCCATTCACCATTGCAATGGAAAGAATAAAATACTTAGGAATATATCTACCTAAAGAAACTAAAGACCTATATATAGAAAACTATAAAACACTGGTGAAAGAAATCAAAGAGGACACTAAAAGGTGGAGAAATATACCATGTTCATGGATTGGAAGAATCAATATAGTGAAAATGATTATACTACCTAAAGCAATTTATAGATTCAATGCAATCCCTATCAAGCTACCAATGGTATTCTTCACAGAGCTAGAACAAATAATTTCACAATTTGTATGGAAATACAAAAAACCTCGAATAGCCAAAGCTATCTTGAGAAAGAAGAATGGAACTGGAGGAATCAACCTACCTGACTTCAGACCCTACTACAAAGCCACAGTCATCAAGCCAGTATGGTACTGGCACAAAGACAGAAATATTGATCAATGGAACAAAATAGAAAGCCCAGAGATAAATCCACACACATATGGACACCTTATCTTTGACAAAGGAGGCAAGAATATACAATGAATTAAAGACAATCTCTTTAACAAGTGGTGCTGGGAAAACTGGTCAACCACTTGTAAAAGAATGAAACTAGAACACTTTCTAACACCATACACAAAAATAAACTCAAAATGGATTAAAGATCTAAACATAAGACCAGAAACTATAAAACTCCTAGAGGAGAACATAGGCAAAACACTCTCCGACATACATCACAGCAGGATCCTCTATGACCCACCTCCAAGAATATTGGAAATAAAAGCAAAAATAAACAAATGGGACCTAATTAAACTTAAAAGCTTCTGCACAACAAAGGAAACTATAAGCAAGGTGAAAAGACAGCCTTCAGAATGGGAGAAAATAATAGCAAATGAAGCAACTGACAACTAATCTCAAAAATATACAAGCAACTCCTACAGCTCAATTCCAGAAAAATAAACGACCCAATCAAAAAATGGGCCAAAGAACTAAATAGACATTTCTCCAAAGAAGACATACAGATGGCTAACAAACACATGAAAAGATGCTCAACATCACTCATTATCAGAGAAATGCAAATCAAAACCACTATGAGGTACCATTTCACACCAGTCAGAATGGCTGTGATCCAAAAGTCTACAAGCAATAAATGCTGGAGAGGGTGTGGAGAAAAGGGAACCCTCTTACACTGTTGGTGGGAATGCAAACTAGTACAGCCACTATGGAGAACAGTGTGGAGATTCTTTAAAAAACTGGAAATAGAACTGCCTTATGATCCAGCAATCCCACTGCTGGGCATACACACTGAGGAAACCAGAAGGGAAAGAGACACGTGTACCACAATGTTCATTGCAGCACTGTTTATAATAGCCAGGACATGGAAGCAACCTAGATGTCCATCAGCAGATGAATGGATAAGAAAGCGGTGGTACATATACACAATGGAGTATTACTCAGCCATTAAAAAGAATACATTTGAATCAGTTCTAATGAGGTGGATGAAACTGGAGCCTATTATACAGAGGGAAGTAAGCCAGAAAGAAAAACACCAATACAGTATACTAACGCATATATATGGAATTTAGAAAGATGGTAACGATAACCCTGTATGCGAGACAGCAAAAGAGACACTGATGTATAGAACAGTCTTTTGGACTCTGTGGAAGAGGGAGAGGGTGGGATGATTTGGGAGAATGGCATTGAAACATGTATAATATCATGTATGAAACGAGTCACCAGTCCAGGTGTGATGCACGATACTGGACGCTTGGGGCTGGTGCACTGGGATGACCCAGAGGGATGGTATGGGGAGGGAGGAGGGAGGAAGGTTCAGGATGGGGAACACATATATACCTGTGGCAGATTCATTTTCGATATTTGGCAAAACCAATACAATATTGTAAAGTTTAAAAATAAAATTAAATTAAAAAAAGAAATGCAAAAAATAAAAAAAATAAAATTGTGTGCATTGAAAAGTCAAGTAATCTGAGAGACACTTAGAATTTAAATGTTAATTAGGCAAATTTCCTTTATTCTGTATCCTGCTTTTGTCTAGGTCTTGAAAAAGCAAACACCAAAACAGAGTAAAATGTATGAGAATTACATTGGGGGAAATTCTTTTGTTATAGAAAATAGAAAGGGAGCTGTAAAAGAGTAGGTGAGTTGTCCAAAAGAGGAATAATGTTGGTCGAAAGTATCCTAGACTGCTCAGCAGTGTAAAGAAAATTCTGCAAAGTCATCAGTGCATCCTTGAACTGAAGGCAAAAGTCAGGGGCATCCTGTTTTTCCCAAGAACTGGTCGGCCTTGGTATCTCTGATGCACTCCAGTATGACACTGTTTCTGTGCAAATTTGTGATGGATTTCAAAGCTGGAATGGCCTTTGTCATTTTTACACCCTACAATAGAAGGTCAGTAAGGCATATTCTCATGACTACCACATCCTAATGTAACAATAATGAAACAGAATTTTAACTTATATGACAATATTGCCATCATGATTTATATTTGCTAGCAGGCATGTGGTACATAATTTTCATGCCTTCCTTTTATTTCAGATATGTCTCTTAAAGAGCGCCGTTTTAAAACAATTTTTATTTTCCTGAAAGGTGAACTCATTCTGCTTTATTTGAAATATTGGTATGCTTGTGCTTGGAATTCCTGTTTCTGTCTGACTTTATACTTTAAGTCATTACAATATTTATTTCTCTTCTCTCTCTTTTCTATCTTAATCACTTTCAACAGTTTCATTTCCCTGTTTGTTTAACCCTCCATGTTGATTTCAATCAATATTTTTTTCTAGTGGCATTTAATAGTTGAGCAGATATATGTACATTTAATCAGTAATCTTTATTACTTCCAGAGTAGACACAGATGACCGAATATTTGCAGCTTTTATATTCAATACTTTAAATGTAACATAGAGGTTAAAACTGTCTTCCAATGCAGGGAGTGTGGATTCGATCCATGGTTGTGGAGCTAAGATCCCACATCCCCCCCAAAAACAAACATAAAACAGAAGCTATGTTGTAACATACTCGGTAAAAACTTTAAAAATGGTCCACATTAAAAATAATATTTAAAAATAAAACACATTGCAAAAATCTGGACCCTGACATAGAAATAGAATATTTCTGTAATAAATAGTCATTTATTTTGTGTTAATAAGATTTAGAAAAACTCATAAATGTAGATACATAATCATATTTGGCTCAGAAGTGATTATGTTACACTGTCATAACTTAAACAGATTGGGAAAGGAGATGCATAACCTTCATCTTGTCTCTAAATATATTTTCTGCCCAAAAAGAAAACTTCTATCTAAAATGCATAGTTTTCTAAATATTTTCAGAGTTGTGTGTACCCTAAAAATTGATAAGCAGTCTTAAAAATATACTTAAGTACTCAAAACAATGAAAATAAAGAAATAATTTACATCCAGCTAATGCAGGACCCTTTGGTTTATATGACAAAGTTCAAAGCATACCTTTCCTTGGTTCTAAGTAACTAGAATATAATAATTTCAAGTTGCCAACCTAAAAATTGCACCAAGGAGAACTACTGCCAGGGTCCAGCCCCGGCTGATCCAGGGTATTCGAAGCGGGGACGGTGTCGGCGAGGATCAGGAAACAACTGCTTAATTAAATGTTAATTAAGGATATAAAGAGTAATAGAATGAGGATAGCTCAGTAGGAAAATTCAGTGGAGAAAAGAGGCTGAGTAGCTTGGTTTACACCAAGACAAGAAGTTTGCACCACTTACGTAGGCTGCAGGCATCCTTCCGTTTTCCCGAAGGAGAGGAGACACTGAGGCCCCTCAAGTCGGATCTTAGAAGCCCAGGCATAATTAGCAAGCATGGCGGGTTCCGCGATCCAGATGGAGACTCAGCCAGAATTTGAGAGAGACAGTGACATGGGGAGACCAAGTTTTGGTGAACAAGGCCCGCACTTTATTTTCCAAAGTAGTTTTTATACCTTAAGTTATGCATAGAGTATAATTGGGGAAGGGGTGGAGTCATGCAAGGACAGCAGTTCCGGGTTCTAATCGAAGCCAGGCTTTCAAACTTATCATATGCAAAAGTTCAGGTGATTTACATCATCTTCTGGCCAGGAGGCCTGTTAACATTTTAAGAAACTTATTTTTCTCTAAAGGTGATTATTCCAAAGTCAGGCACCAGCTTCCAAAAAAGCATTGGACAAAGCTGCATTCCTATAGGGCAAAGGTGAGGTGGGCTCAATCAAGAAAAGAATTAACTCAAGGGTCCAAGGTTACAAACACTGAGGCTACTACTTATATTTCTCTACACTCATCATATCAATCAATACACTGCCAAGGACACAGTAGGTAAGTGGTATGGAGATTTAGCAGCAAACATTGGCCCAATAAGTGAAAAACCCTTCACCAATACAATTTCTAATCAATCTTTTAACTGCTCAAAGGACTCTGTATTTAGACAGTTTAGAACATCTCCTGCCTCTCACAGTTGGGAGGCTCTGAGCAATCACATGTGGCCTGAAAAACCTATTCGGGCAGGCTAGAGGATTTCCAAAGGAGTTTGTAGGTTGAAACACTGTCACACCCAGGAATTATTAACTGGAGCTGTAAGCTGACTCTTTTTTCAGAGAGAGGTAGTGGGGGACAGCCCCCCTGTAAAGTCAGAGGTGTAGGTGAGAGCACAAAGCAGAAAGTAGGCAGACTCTGGTTTGGGGGTAGATGCTCGAGAATTTCCAGGGGGACTCCTGAGGCTCGATCCCACCTTTGCGTATGCTGAGCCTCCTTCCTCATGACCTTTGTCATGGGCGGAGTTCCTCACGCTGGCTCCCGGAAGTGATAGAATTCCAGTTGAGCTATTTCAGATCCTGAAAGATGATGCTGTGGAAAATGCTGCACTCAATATGCAATATGCTGGCTCCCGGCAAACTACTACCACAATGCCATTAAAAAGATTTTCATTCTTTGTGTGAGTGGTCTCTAAGCATGAAATCTCTTCTTGACATTTTTTAAAAATGTAACAGTGCTGTTTTTAAATATCATCTTCTAATCATTGAGATGAATTGTCAGTTTACTCCCTTTTGATACCAAGTGATTTTTTTTTTTTTTGCAATTTCAGTTTACTGTCATTTTTCTTTTTGTGAAAGTATAAGCTATAAAATTCTATACATTCCTTGTGAAAGTCACTCAGTCGTGTCCAACTCTTTGAGACCCCATAGACTATACAGTCCATGGAATTCTCCAGGCCAGAATACTGGAGTGGGTAGCCATTCCTTTCTCCAGGGAATCTTCCCAACCCAAGGATATATTCTTTAGATTCCTCAAATTTTATATTCAAAACATTGGAGACTAGAATTAGCAAAAAGACTAAAGATCTAAGTATGGTCTCTATGAGGATTGATCCCTTTCATTCTAACATTATTATTGCATCTTCTAAAAACTAGTATTTTAACATTTAGAAAGCAATGCCAATACACACAATACAAAGCTAGCTTTCATATTACATACAAATTCTCTATCCATGAGCTCAACAGGATATATTGAATACCTACTACATGCAATGTACTATGAAATTATTTGGGTTATAAAAATGACCCAGGATTCAGATTTTAATATATACAAGCAGTTGCAAAATGTTTTGAGTACAGTTGCATAAAACCTAATGTATAAAACAAAATTATCAATATGCCACAAATGACTACATTAATAGAGATATCATCAATGGTAGAATGTATAACTAGAGTTTACATATAATTTCTGACTCCAAATGTACCAAGAGCCTAGTAGTAAGATGCTTAATTGCTAAGTAAACATTTGGACAAAGTCAGTTGACAGTTTAACACTTCCCTGCTGAAAGAACATAATTTCACTTTTATAATTAAGGAAATGTAGTTTGACCAGTTGATTAATCTTAAGTATTTTCTCTGTTGAATAATACTAAATTTTTATAGAAATTATACTGTATGTTTGATGATTTTCATTTCTAGCGTTGTTAAAAAATTATATTTTTTGTCATAGTAACTCTGAGTATTAGAAGTCTCTTTTTCACACTTCTAATATTGTGTGTAATATCTGTTGGAAAGATGGGCAAAATAAAGAACAGAAATGATATGGAACCTAGCAGAAGCAGAAGATATTAAGAAGAGGTGGCAAGAGTACACAGAACTCTACAAAAAAGAATAATCACGATGGTATGATCACTCACCTAGAGCCAGACATCCTGGAATGTGAAGTCAAGTGGGCCTTAGAAAGCATCACTATGAACAAAGCTAGTGAAGGTGATGGAACTCCAGTTGAGCTATTTCAAATCCTTAAAGATGATGTTGTGAAAGTGCTGCACTCAATATGCCAGCAAATTTGGAAAACTCAGCAGTGGCCACAGGACTGGAAAAAGTCAGTTTTCATCCAATCCCAAAGAAAGGCAATGCCAAAGAATGCTCAAACTACCTCACAATTGCACTCATCTCACATGCTAGTAAAGTAATGCTCAAAATTCTCCAAGCCAGTCTTCAGCAATATGTGAACCATAAATTCCAGATGTTCAAGCTGGATTTATAAAAGGCAGAGGAACCAGAGATCAAATTGCCAACATCCACTGGATCATGGAAAAAGAAAGATTTCTAGAAAAACATCTATTTCTGCTTTATTGACTATGCCAAAGCCTTTGACTGTGTGGATCACAATAAACTGTGGGAAATTCTGAAAGAGATGGGAATACAAGACCACCTGACCTGCATCTTGAGAAACCTGCATGCAGGTCAGGAAGCAACAGTTAGAACTGGACATGGAACAATAGACTGGTTCCAAATCAGGAAAGGAGTACGTCAAGGCTGTATATTGTCACCCTGCTTATTTAATTTATATACAGAGTACATCATGAGAAACACTGGACTGGAAGAAGCACAAGCTGGAATCAAGATTGCCAGGAGAAATATCAATAACCTCAGATATGCAGATGACACTACCCTTATGGCAGAAAGTGAAGAACTAAAAAGCCTCTTGATGAAAGTGAAAGAGGAGAGTGAAAAAGTTGGCTTAAATCTCAACATTCAGAAAACGAAGATCATGGCATCTGGTCCCATCACTTCATGGCAAATAGATGGAGAAACAGTGGAAACAGTGTCAGACTTTATTTTTTTGGGCTCCAAAATCACTGCAGATGGTGATTGCATCCATGAAATTAAAATATGCTTACTCCTTGGAAGGAAAGTCACATCCACCTAGACAGCATATTAAAAAGCAAGCAGAGATGTTACATTGCCAACAAAGGTCCATCTAGTCAAGGCCATGGTTTTTCCGGTAATCACATATGTATGTGAGAGTTGGACTGTTAAGATAGCTGAGTGCAAAGAATTGATGCTTTTGAACTGTGGTATTGGAGAAGACTCTTGAGAGTCTCCTGGACTGCAAGGAGACCAAACCAGTTAATCCTAAAGGAGATCAGCCCTGAATATTCATTGGAAGGGCTGATGTTGAAGCTGAAACTCCAACACTTTGTCCACCTGATGTGAAGAAATGTCATTTGAAAAGTCCCTGATGCTGGGAAATATTGAAGGCAGGAGGAGAAGGGGATGACAGAGGATGAGATGGTTGGATGGCATCACTGACTCAATAGACATGAGTTTGAGTAAACTCCAGGAGTTGGTGATGAACAGGAAGGCCTGGCGTGCTGCAGTCCATGGGGTTGCAAAGAGTCGGACATGACTGTGTGACTGAACTGAGTGACTGACTGATACAGTCCATAGGGTCGCAATGAGTGGGACAGGACTGAGTGACTTTCACTTTTAAGTTATTATTGTTAATGTACCACTATGGTGTCTAAACGATGCTGTTGACCCTTGTTTTGTTGGATTGTTTTATCTACATTTATGTCTAATTGCTAAATGGAACTAATACACATTTGTTCTTCATGTTGTCAGCATTACTAATTTTATTAACAAAGGCTTCCCTGGTGGCTCAGACAGTAAAGAATCTCCCTGCAATGCTGGAGACCCGGGTTAATCCCTGGGTTAGGAAGATCGCCTTAGAAGGGAATGGCAACCCACTCCAGTATTATTGCCTGGGAAATCCCATGGCGAGAGGAGCCTAGCAGGCTTCTGTATGGGTTCGCAAAGAGTTGGACATGACTGGGCAGCTAACACTTCATTATCAAGAGATAGTCCTATCAATACCATATAGTCCTCAATTTCAGAAATGAGGTCTGTTAGGCCAGAGGAGTTTGGGAGTCCAAATAACTATTTCAAGCAGTTATTAATGTAGAGTATTAATTAATAGAGGGAACACGGAGAATGGGTCACTCTCTGCAGTTGTAACTTGGAAGGTATATGCAATATTTAGTAAAAGAGCAAATGGTAGAAGTAATAAAATGTGTCTCCTTAAGACCACATGCTTGGATGACAAAATATCTATACTGAAACTGGTCAACAAAATGTGATTGAAGGATAATTTCACAATGAAATATAATAAGCATAATTCTTGATGTTCAATTCATGGTTTGATTGGATTAAATCATAGGAAATAAGAGTCTTACACTTGTAAATTATAAAGAGATAAATGAAAAGAGCCAACATCTGAACCAGATACCTTCCATTAAAGCAAACATGAAAGCAAGATGAACCAGACTATTAGTGAACAGAATTTCAAACAAGATCTGGCAGTGTTAAGTAACATTATTTGTTTGATTTTTAAAATTTCAGATTTGCGGTTGCTTTAATCTATGATTTCTTAAAATATCAACTCTAGTCCATCAACTAGTTACATACTTCGTAGACCTTATGATTCTATACTCCAGTACCTTTTCACTTACTTTACATTTGTGTTTATTTATTTATTCTGGCTTATTTTTGCATTTCAACTAGACTGTACAATTTAAGGGCAGGGATTATATCTGTGGTACTTGATATTTTGCTGCTATTCAAACACTAATTTCATGAATGAATTATACCATTAATTATCAATTCTCTGAATATCACTTGCCATATACTCCACCCTACTAATATATCATTGTGTAACTTACAGTCAAAATATATTTTGTCCAATTATAACTTTGGTTTTTGCTATTCTTTATACAAACTTATAAAGAAGCAAACATGACAAAACTTTCCTTAGGTCTGTATCCAGCAAGTGGTGGTGCTGGTTTAGTCACTACGTCATGTCTGACTCTTTGCAACCCTACAGACAGTAGCCCACCATGCTCCTCTGTCCATGGGATTTCCCAGATAAGAATACTGGAGTGGATTGCCATTTCTTTCTCCAGGGGATCTTCTGACCCAGGATTCAAACCAGCATCTCCTGCATTGCAGGTGGATTCTTTACTGCTTAGCCACCAGGAAAGCACATAGCCAGCTGGCATCTGATTAAAGATTTAAAAGCTATAGATATTTATTATTACCTATATACTACTTGATGTGCTGTTTCAATTTTCTACTCTGCCAAGTATTAATACAGCGATGAATTATTGAACTAACATCAACTATGGTGCTCCAGCTACTTTGGTACATTAAATACCAGATGCCTGTAGGTGACTCCATTAGAAAGGATGGATCCACTTTCACTATAGCATCAGCTAAATGAAATTAGCATCCTTACAACCTTTAGTTAATATAATGTCTATTCTTTAATTACACTACATTAACTATGCTTTGGGTTTTTATTCTCTGTTCCAGAAAATTAAATGAAAGAAGTTACTCAATATGTATTATTTAAAAATTGTGTTATACAAAAACAATCTGACTAGTATAAAAGACTGCTTTTATTTTTTATTTTTTGCATTGATTGATTTTATTTTTAAACTTTACATAATTGTATTAGTTTTGCCAAATATCAAAATGAATCCGCCACAGGTATACATGTGTTCCCCATCCTGAACCCTCCTCCCTCCTCCCTCCCCATACCATCCCTCTGGGTCGTCCCAGTGCACTAGCCCCAAGCATCCAGTATCGTGCATCGAACCTGGACTGGCAACTCGTTTCTTACATGATATTTTACATGTTTCAATGCCATTCTCCCAAATCTTCCCACCCTCTCCCTCTCCCACAGAGTCTATAAGACTGTTAAAACTAAAGATGTTTTCTTAGAAATCTGAATTCTAACAGGTAAGGTTTCATGCTAAAATTTAGTCAGTTTGATAATGACTGCTTAGATTTTTGTGTGTTCAACTTTCTATAAACTGCTCTATAGTCAATATTTGTTTTTTTGAATCTGGATAAAATTGTATACTTTTACATTGTCTGATCCTAAGCACAAAGAGGAATCAAACTGATTTTCAGCCAGTATTCAGTAAGAACAATTCAGTAAGTATAACATCTATCAGTTAAATCCACATTCATAATTCTGTAAGTATAAGATCTATCAGTTAAATCCACATTTTACATCTTCAGGATCAGAAACTGCTCAGATAAAGCAATCATAACTGCTTTATTTGGCACTAAATATTTACATAAATGTATGAATTATCTTTTTTTTTTTTTTTTTACAATTTATTGCCTCTAAATTTGCCTTACGACATTCTTTATAGCAGTTTCTCAAACTATCAAATGTATACCTCTTGTCATTATCACTTTTTTACTGATAAGCAAACTGAAAATCAGTGTTTTATTTAAGTAATTTACTTAGATTTTGCATGGTAATTTACTGTAAGATTCGATGGGACCCTGGATAAGAACCACATCATCCTTGCTCCCTTAACTTAATATTTTTCTAGTAAATAAACTTTGAAAGACCTTCAAAGAACTAACTCAATTAGTTTTGGGGGGTTTGTTTAAAATGCATCATAACTGGTATGTACAATCAGAATGCTATCAAATTTCCTAATTTGATTTGGCAGAGCATGTATGAGAAGAGTCAAAGGTGAATAAATGAACTTTGATCTTACAGTAAAAGAGAAAAGGCAAGCAAATTTGTGTTTTTTTTCTAGCATTCTAGGGAATAAATGTACATTCTGACCTTGACAGTATCCTGCCAGATGACTAAGCTAAGATCAAATGCACTGATTGTAATTGCCAATATATTGCATAAAGCCAGTATAAAACAGACACTAGAAAATAAACAGAGTGAATGCCTCTAAAACATTTGTCCCAGAAGTGGAAGTCATAACCTAAAAATCATAGAACTTGATGAGTAAACATATGTGAAATTTCTTCTAAATAAAGCAGTAGTAACTCAAGCCTTTAACGGTTAGATCCCTACCTATCTGCTAATGTAACCTCATAGTCCTAATTAGCATGCTCTCTTAGGATCACGTTAGACTTCATCTCTTTCAAGAAATCTTTCCAGACCTACAGCATGGTTGGTTCTCTTGAGCTACTCTACCAAACTGTTCCTCTCTAGCATGGCATTTATCACATAATATTTGCCTCTATTTTCCCTAAGGGTAATAACAGAGCCATGACACTTCTGTTTATGGCCTAAGGTAGGCATTCAATACATGTCCTCTAAAAGAATGACTGAGCAATTAAATGAATTAATTGATTCAGAAGAAAACTTTTAAGTGTGAGAATGAGTTACTGAGTCTATATTTGGGGAATGTATACTAAATTCAGAATTAACATAAGATTCAGTAGCCTCAGATTCCACATAGCTTGCAGGATCTTAGTTCCTCAACCAGGAATTGAAACTTAGCCCTTGGCAGTTCAAAGTGCAAAGTCCTAACCAGTGGTTTTTGTTGTTCAGTAACTAAGTTGTGTCCAACTCTTTGAGACCCCATGGACTGCAGCATGCCAGGCTTCCCTGTCCTTCACTGTTTCCCAGAGTTTGTTGGAACTTCTGTCCATTCAGTTGGTGATGACATCCAACCATCTCATCCTGTGTTACCCTCTTCTCCTCTCACCCTCAATTTTTCCCAGCATCAGCGTCTTTTTCAATGAGTCAGCTCTTTGCATCAGGTGGCCAAAGTACTGGAGCTTCAGCTTCAGCATCAGGCCTTCAAATGAATACCTCCAGGGAATTCCCATGGCCTCAGATTCTAAATTAGAAAATAATGCAGAAAGTTCTGGAGAGTCTCAAGACCAAATGAGGGCATAAAATTTGCTAGAGTAGCGGAGAAAATCTTTGGAAGTTACTAAGGGTATTGGCATGACCACCTTAAAAGGGACCCACAAATTTGATTGTAGAGGAAATCTGAAATTCAGTCATAGAGGTATCCAGGCAGACTTTATTTATTTTTTAATTAATTAATTTTAATTGGAGGCTAATTATTTTACAATATTGTAGTAATTTTGCCATACATTGACATGAATCCACCATGGGTGTACATGTGTTCCCCCTCCTGAACCCCCCTCCCACCTCCCTCCCCATCCCATCACTCTGGGTTATCCCAGTGCTCCAGCCCTGAGCACCCTGTCTCATTCATCGAACCTGGACGGGCGATCTGTTTCACATATGATAATATACATGTTTCAGTGCTATTCTCTCAAATCATCCCACCTCGCTTCCAGGGAGAATTTCATAAAGACACTGGTATTATCCGTATTTTAAATTGATTCCTTAGGACTAGGGTCATACTTAAACCTTTCAGAGAAAAACATTGAAAATAGTCCAAGCATCTAAAAGTAACTATAATTTTATGAGGTTAGATATAGAAATATACTCAAGTATAAAATAAAATTGAAATATATATCCTCATACATGTATATATTATTAACTCAGAACTGGATTGATGTTTACTTTTTAAAATTTTTCTGTCTGTTGTATTAGAAAAGCTAAAAGAGTCAAATTGATTAGGATTGAATATCTGAGGATTTCTCAAAACCACATGAAATTATTATTTACACATTATTCATAGCTGGCATGCCAAATAAAGTATGAAGAACTATCATTGTCATCCTAATGCTACACTGGAAAACTATCTTAATGAAAATGTTTGTATAAAAATAATTAATTCAAGTATGAAACAAGTCTGAGGTTCATATTTTTGTAATGTATTATTTTATATATTTAAGGTTTATACATTTTCACTTTAAGTGCATTTTGAAACACTTTGGATATTAATATGATGGACTGTGTCTATCAGGCCTTTATTTTTCCCTTAAATGAGTACTAAACATTGAAAAATATCTTTTTTATTAAAAATCATCTGCTATTCAGTTGTGAAATGTAATATTTGGGCTGTATTTTAAATCTCCTCTCCAAATACAAGAATATGACACCATCACAATTATTTATGATAAAAGGTATACATTAAGTGAAGTGGAAAAACACTGAATTAGGTTAGCTACAGTTATATAATGGAAATAAGGCACCAAGCTAGATCAATGATACAAAATAAATAACACATTTGGAAAATGGATTGTTGATCAAGTGCTAAAAGCAGTCATTTTAATTTTTCCAAAGGGAAAAAAAAAACTGATTCTAGATGGTTCAAGATGTATTTACCCTACAATTTATAATTTAAAATCATTTGAGGGTGATTCATGACAGAATCTATGATCTGTAGCAAAATTGCAAGTTTGATTTTTTTCCTGTTTAAACTCTTACATAAATGAGTTATTAGTATGAAGTAGTTACTTAGTGTCACATCCTACAGTAGGCTCATTACACACCTAATGATAATAGGTAGGCATTGTTATCTCAATTTCATAGAGAAAAAACGAGTTTCAGAGAAACTGGGTATCTTTCTCAAGGTAGCATGTTTAATACATGGGAGAGTTAGAATTTGAATGGAGGAAATTTTGGCTTCAAATTTAAGGCCATTTTTTCTCAACCAAACTGCCTTTGTGTTCAGTATCATATCTTACTGTTTTTCGTTTCCAACTCACTTTTCCACTAAAGTAATATAAAATCATACCAGTACTTGATGATGTTTCACACCTATTCTCTTTATATAACTTTCATACCTTACTCTTTTTTAAAGTTTAGGTTATGCTGAAGTTTCTTCTCCTTTTAAATACCGGGTAAACTACTCTTTTCCTTAAAAAAGTATTATCGTTTTCCCCAAAATTCTTCTTGACCCACACCATTCTCCTCAAAGGGTCATTTGCTCTCTATTTAACCTTTGTACCTTCTACATTCTATGCACTTAGTATGTATGCATTCCATTTTTATATATTTATATGTATCTCTAAGTTTTCTAATAATGTGTTGGCTTCTTCAGAGATTATGCCATAGTATACTTGTATCTGAATCTCAAGTGCCTAGAACATTGTCTGGTACATTAATAGGTGCTGAATAAATGTTGAACTAAAATAAAAAGCATTAGTTTTTTTTTTTTTTTTCCACAATCCTGTTTATAAAGGCAAGAGGTCAAATCTGGGTGAATGATGTTTCTGACCTTAGATGACTGAACTTATGAGTAGAAAGCTTAAAGTTTGGATTTTATAAAAGGATACTAAACTTGAAATCAGAAGACCTAAATAAATTCTTGCTTTCTCACATGCAGGCAATGAGAAATTAGGCATTTCATTTCTCTCAAAGCTTTAATTATTCTCTAAAATGTGGCTTAAACAACTCTTTTTATATCACATAGTTATTTTGAGCAATCAAATGTAAATGGAATAATGCATATGATAACGCTTGAAAACTGCTAACCATTCAATGTGATGTTCCTTTTATTATTTCAAGGAGAGAAAGTGACCCTAGGCAGCAGTCCCCAGCCTTGCTGGCACTAGGGGCTGATTTCATGGAAGGCATTTTTCCCACAGACTGAGCTGGGGGTGGTTTCTGGATGGTTCAAGCACGTTGTATTTACTGGGCACTTTATTTCTATTATTATTACGTCGGCTCCACCTCAGATGATCAGACATTAGATCCCAGAGTTTGGGGACCCATGACCTAAGGAAGATTAGCAAAATATAGCAAGATTACCAGTCTAGTGATTTGATGAAGTTAGGTATCATGGACTATTTTAAGTGAACTCTTGGGTTAATCTTCCAAAGTTTCAAAGATGAAATTTGTCAATGAGTTGTAGTTAACCTGAGATGTAGTTGTTAGTGGAAGGCTCAAGAATAAATTAAATCTTCATCTATTTAGGAATTACATCTGAAGCTAAAATGAAATATCGAAATCATAGAATTATTGTCATTGAAATATAGAATGTTGAAGTTATTGTCTACTTCCAAAACTATTCCATTAAAAATAATTAAAATTTTTTGTGAAAAGAAAAAAAATGTAGCTAGAATAATTTAGGATTACCGTATACCATATCCCCTTATGGTTACTCAAAATCACACATTCAAATTAAATATTCCTTTATAAGCTTAGTAAGTTTTGGAAATGATTGGCTTTATTTTAAGCAATTTCAACCCAAGTTACTACTTGATGAAAAACACTTAGGGACAAATCTGTCCTAGATATTTTTAACAAATGAATAGGAAAGTAAAAGAAGAGGGATGCAAGATTTGAAGATCAAGAGTAACTGAAAATTTGTCCCCAGCTAGATATTCAAATTAGAAAAGATGAAATAGTAAGATCCCTACTTAGAATTGTTCCACTGAGTATGCTTCAGTTTTTAGAGCAATAATGAAAGCAGCAAAGTGTTCTGTCAATCAGTTATATTCAGCAGTGTCATCTCAAGTTGTAAGCCAAGATGCATTCATTTTATGAATATATTCTTCTTTTGGTTACTGCTTTCCTGCTAAGTCACTTCAGTCATGTCCGACTCTGTGCGACCCCATAGACGGCAGCCCACCAGGCTCCCCCGTCCCTGGGATTCTCCAGGCAAGAACAGTGGAGTGGGTTGCCATTTCCTCCTCCAACTGCTTTCCTAGGGGATGAAAATAAGCTATATGCTGGGATATAATGGTACTTTAGGGGCTTAGAGAGCATATTATTGCATGGCCAATATTTAATAAGAATATGTATCCCCAGAGAATAGCTTTGTTACATATTAATCCAAAAGTAAGCAAAGACTGTCAGTACCTCTTTAAAAGCAGAATTAATTCATGATCAGGCAATTATGGAAATCTTACTTGTCATTTACAAGAAAACTCATGAGCAAGCACTATTCTTAGAAGTGAAAACAGTGCAGTTGGTAAGACAGTTCATTAACTTTCACAAGGGAACTTGCAGTACACAGATGTAGGCCAAAATACAAGGGTCTCTAGGTCAAATGTGAAATTATTTAAAATTAATTGTTGGAAGTTAGCTAAAATGACTTTTGTCCAGTGATTTTTTTTTTACTTTCATTAACAATGATTCTTACACTTTAAGGTGTGATGCAGCAAGTTTCTTAATAAGCATTTGTAGTAAATGCAGGCTCTCCTCTAGCATTTTAAGCCTCTTAAACAGGTATTTTCTGTGAAAAATTTCACCAGCTGAATGTTATTATTATTCTTGGTTATGGAAAGGAATGTATTGGAGTTTCTTTACCCGTATCTTTTTTATCAGAAGTCTAATATTTAGGTAAAATATTAGATTCCATGCTTACAATAAGCTTGAAAACTTATCAGACAAGGTAACATGACATTTTGTACTTTTGCAAAACCCAGTTTGAGAAACACTGTAAACTGTTTTTAAACCAACTCCTTTAAAAAAAAAAAATTGCAGTATAGTTAATAAGAAATATTATAAACTTCTACCTTGAGGTATTATATCATTTATAATTAATTTAAGAGAAAACATACTTTGATTTAGACTTTGTATGATTCTCCAAAGCAATTGAAAACCTGTTGAAGGATAAAGGAAATACCTGAAAAAAAAGACTGAGAATAGAAGCTACCAAAAAACAATTATAAACTTTGAGGAAACTTCTAGAAGCAATGACTTAAGAAATGACATCTTTGAAAATAATTGTAGGCATTAAACATAAACAGGATAAAATAAAAGTATTATGGCAATATGACACAATTTCTTTCTTCAAAGTATTATAATAAATGAGAGTAATACACACATTCACTTACAAATATTCATTGGTGTCCATTATTCCAAAAACTTTCTTAGCTTCTGTGAACATACCTGTGGCGGATTCATTTTGATATTTGGCAAAACTAATACAATTATGTAAAGTTTAAAAATAAAATAAAATTTAAAAAAAATATCAACATGCATCATAAAAAAAATAAATAAAACAACAATAACAAACAGAAATTGAAATGTTTGCACTCAAGGAGTTACATGGGATTACATTCTGGGGAAGGAGAGTAATTGATGAATAACTAAAAATGTAAAATGTAAAAACAACATGAGCAAAAATTAAAGTAGAGAAAAGTATGGCATGCCCGGGGAGATGGGAATTATAATCTAAATAGGGTGACCATGGAAACTCTTACTGTAAAGAGGACATTGGATCAAAGAATCAAAGGGAGAGAGGAACTAAGATAGATATATAGGAGGAGATCGTTAGAGAGGACTCATACATTGTACTGTATCTTGATTTTAGAGCTGCTTGCAATAAGGTCTCATATAAAATTTAGAAGTAAAGATGATTAAATGGTTATAACTATAAATGAAAAAATATACTCTGTGTTAATAAAATGATATCAGTTTGTATAAAGTGCATACAAAAGATTGTGCCCTCCAATCTGTACTCTTCAACATTTTAGTCAACAGTCGTAATCAGGATATAGAAGGCATATTTCTCATATCTGTAGAGAAGTAAAAATGTAGTGTTAATCCTGCACTGATAAATTTTACTTCTGAAGAAAATTTGTGTACAGTAACTAAAGAACTTGGAAAACTTGAATATTTGACCTTGTATTTGGTGAGGGAATCAGTTTTGTGTAAGTGCAGGATTATTGAGATCTGGCTTAACAGAAACGTTATTGGGAATACTAGAAATTTTTGGTTAATCACAAGCTCAATATGCTATAGAGTTATATTGGAGTTAAAAAATAGTTAAATTAGTCTTTGCTATATTGAAGAAAATAATTCAGGCATTGTTTTTGTAGTGTTAATTACATGAGAGACAACATGTTCAATGTTAAGAGTTATATTTTAAAGGGACACTTTTTGACCATATAACTCTTAACATTGAACATGTTGTCTCTCATGTAATTAACACTACAAAAACAATGCCTGAATTATTTTCTTCAATATAGCAAAGACTAATTTAACTATTTTTTAACTCCAATATAACTCTATAGCATATTGAGCTTGTGATTAACCAAAAATTTCTAGTATTCCCAATAACGTTTCTGTTAAGCCAGATCTCAATAATCCTGCACTTACACAAAACTGATTCCCTCACCAAATACAAGGTCAAATATTCAAGTTTTCCAAGTTCTTTAGTTACTGTACACAAATTTTCTTCAGAAGTAAAATTTATCAGTGCAGGATTAACACTACATTTTTACTTCTCTACAGATATGAGAAATATGCCTTCTATATCCTGATTACGACTGTTGACTAAAATGTTGAAGAGTACAGATTGGAGGGCACAATCTTTTGTATGCACTTTATACAAACTGATATCATTTTATTAACACAGAGTATATTTTTTCATTTATAGTTATAACCATTTAATCATCTTTACTTCTAAATTTTATATGAGACCTTATTGCAAGCAGCTCTAAAATCAAGATACAGTACAATGTATGAGTCCTCTCTAACGATCTCCTCCTATATATCTATCTTAGTTCCTCTCTCCCTTTGATTCTTTGATCCAATGTCCTCTTTACAGTAAGAGTTTCCATGGTCACCCTATTTAGATTATAATTCCCATCTCCCCGGGCATGCCATACTTTTCTCTACTTTAATTTTTGCTCATGTTGTTTTTACATTTTACATTTTTAGTTATTCATCAATTACTCTCCTTCCCCAGAATGTAATCCCATGTAACTCCTTGAGTGCAAACATTTCAATTTATAGCCAAAGCGATCTTGAGAAAGAAGAATGGAACTGGAGGAACCAACCTACCTGACTTCAGGCTCTACTACAAAGCCAGTTATCAAGACAGTATGGTACTAGCACAAAGACAGAAATATTGATCAATGGAATAAAATAGAAAGCCCAGAGATAAATCCACGCACATATGGACACCTTATCTTTGACAAAGGAGGCAAGAATATACAATGAATTAAAGACAATCTCTTTAACAAGTGGTGCTGGGAAATCTGGTCAACCACTTGTAAAAGAATGAAACTATACCACTTTCTAACACCATACACAAAAATAAACTCAAAATGGATTAAAGATCTAAACATAAGACCAGAAACTATAAAACTCCTAGAGGAGAACATAGGCAAAACACTCTCCGACATACATCACAGCAGGATCCTCTATGACCCACCTCCCAGAATATTGGAAATAAAAGCAAAAATAAACAAATGGCACCTAATTAACCTTAAAAGCTTCTGCACATCAAAGGAAACTATCAGCAAGGTGAAAAGACAGCCTTCAGAATGGGAGAAAATAATAGCAAATGAAGCAACCGACAAACAACTAATCTCAAAAATATACAAGCAACTCCTACAGCTCAACTCCAGAAAAATAAACGACCCAATCAAAAAATGGGCCAAAGAACTAAATAGACATTTCTCCAAAGAAGACATACAGATGGCTAACAAACACATGAAAAGATGCTCAACATCACTCATTATCAGAGAAATGCAAATCAAAACCACTATGAGGTACCATTTCACACCAGTCAGAATGGCTGCGATCCAAAAGTCTACAAATAATAAATGCTGGAGAGGGTGTGAAGAAAAGGGAACCCTCTTACACTGTTGGTGGGAATGCAAACTAGTACAGCCACTATGGAGAACAGTGTGGAGATTCCTTAAAAAACTGGAAATAGAACTGCCTTATGATCCAGCAATCCCACTGCTGGGCATACATACTGAGGAAACCAGAAGGGAAAGAGACACGTGTACCCCAATGTTCATCGCAGCACTGTTTATAATAGCCAGGACATGGAAGCAACCTAGATGTCCATCAGCAGATGAATGGATAAGAAAGCGGTGGTACATATACACAATGGAGTATTACTCAGCCATTAAAAAGAATACATTTGTATCAGTTCTAATGAGGTGGATGAAACTGGAGAATATTATACAGAGTGAAGTAAGCCAGAAGGAAAAACATAAATACAGTATACTAAGGCATATATATGGAATTTAGAAAGATGGTAACAATAACCCTGTGTACGAGACAGCAAAAGAGACACTGATGTATAGATCAGTCTTATGGACTCTGTGGGAGAGGGAGAGGGTGGGAAGATTTGGGAGAATGGCATTGAAACATGTAAAATATCATGTAAGAAACGAGTTGCCAGTCCAGCACGATACTGGATGCTTGGGGCTAGTGCACTGGGACGACCCAGAGGGATGGTATGGGGAGGGAGGAGGGAGGAGGGTTCAGGATGGGGAACACATGTATACCTGTGGCGGGTTCATTTTGATATTTGGCAAAACTAATACAATTATGTAAAGTTTAAAAATAAAATAAAATTAGAAAAAAAAAAGAAAAAAAAAAGAAAAAGCAGAGATATTACTCTGCCACCAAAGGTCTGTTTAGTCAAGGTTATGATTTTTCCAGTGGTCATGTATGGATGTGAGAATTGGACTGTGAAGAAAGCTGAGCACTGAAGAATTGATGCTTTGAACTGTGGTGCTGGAGAAGACTCTTGAGAGTCCCTTGGACTGCAAGGAGATCCAACCAGTCCATCCTAAAGGAGATCAGCCCTGGGTGTTCTTTGGAAGGACTGATACTGAGGCTGAAACTCCAATACTTTGGCCACCTCATGTGAAGAGTTGACTCATTTCAAAAGACTCTGATGCTGGGAGGGATTGGGGGGAGGAGGAGGAGGGGACGACAGAGGATGAGATGGCTGGATGGCATCACCGACTCGATGCACATGAGTTTGAGTGAACTCTGGGAGTTGGTGATGGACAGGGACGACTGGTGTGCTGTGATTCATGGGGTCACAAAGAGTCAGACGTGACTGAGCAACTGAACAGAAAATATTAATGTTAATTTAAAAAGGAACAGTAACCTTAGAGGAAGATTTAAAACTTTATACATAGTATCTTACATGCATTTAAAACAGATAGCAGTCTTGATTTATGATATCCAAAAGTATCCATTTCTTCAGTAGTCTTCTTAGGCTGGTGGAAAGAGAAACATTTATGCCCTTCAGCTTTGGAAACTGCTTTTAGTCAATATATTGGTATTTGTGGACAAGTGCAGTAGGAAAAGGGTTGTGAAAGATTATATCTACAAATAAGACATGTTTTTTGGGAAAGCTACTTTGTCCATCTGATGCAAAAACTGATTCATTGGAAAATATCCTGATTCTGGGGAAGATTGAAGGTGGTAAGAGAAGGAGACGAAAGAGGGTGAGATGGTTGGATGGCATCATCTACTCGATGGACATGAGTTTGAGTAAACTCCAGGAGTTGGTGATGGACAGAGAAGCCTGGCATGCTGCAGTCCCTGGGGTTGAAAAGAGTTGGACATGACTGAGCTACTGAACTGAACTGATGAAAGAAAGTCAAGATCACTAAGAGAACATTGAAGTTATAATTCAATGAAAAATAAACAAGTAAATCTGAGTGGAAAAATACATAAGAATTCCTTGGAGACTAATTTTAATTTTAAAGTAGAGATTTAAACTAAATTCATGAGAAAACAGAAAATTACTAGGGGACTTTCAGGAGTGGCATGAAGTCCAGCAATGAGCAGCACACTGAATAAAAAAGTTACAGATTTTGAAGAAGTCTCATGTCTTAAGAGGACCCCATGGAAATAAACTACAAGTAGTCTCTGTGTGTGTGGCTGATGGCCATGAACAAAACAGTAAACTCAGTTCTATAATCATAAGAAATGAATTCAGCCAACAATCTGAGGGACCTTGAAGTGAATTATTCCTTGGCCTAGGTTTCAAACTGTTGTGACTTTGTTAAATTCATTTGCTAGGTAGAGTCCTGGGGTGTTGGATAACGAGCCATGGGTCAACAGAAGACTAAAAGGGAAAGTGAAAGAGAGGAGTTGATTATACACAGGTTCTGGAGAAGGTACACGGCACACCTCCATGGGAGGTCAAGGCAGGCTGCAGGCAGAGAGAGAACCTCAGGATGTGGATCACATGTCCTGAGGGGCCATGAGGTGGAGTGCTTTGAAGTTCCTATGCTGTCTGGATTAGTCAACTCAAACCAAAAAGAGTTTTTGTTTTTTTAATTTATTTTTATTTGAAAGATTATTGCTTTACAATGCTGTGCTGGTTTCTTCATATATCAACATGAATCAGCCAGAAGTATATATGTGTACCCTCCATCTTGAACCTCCCTCCCACCTGATCCCACCTCTCTAGGTGATACCAGAGCACCAGATTGAGCTCCCTGTGTTATATAGCAACTTTCCACTGGCTATCTATTTTACATATGGTTATGTATATATTCCAATGCTACTCTCTTAACTGGTCCCACACTCTCCTGCCCCTGTGTGTCCATAAGTCTGTTCTCCATGTCTGAGAAAGAGTGGGGTTTTTGGTTAAGCTTTGATAGGGCTTTATCAGAGGAGTGGACAAGGGGAAGACATGTAAGATAAGGAAGAGTTCTTACCACAAAGAGGTCTAGGGAGTTTAGGAACTTACAAGTACTTGGGATTCTGGGGGCTGTTCACTAAGGAATGTGCTCCAGGAAGGGGCTCATGTCAGTTCAAGGTCCCTGCAGAGCACTTGGCCACAAAAATGGATGCCAAGTTAACAATACCATGGAGTAGTTGAGCTAAACTTTCAACATAGGTGTTACTGCAGCCTGATGGAAACCTTGATTTTGGTTTCAGTCTAGCTTCCAGGTTGGTGTGACTTAGCTAAGAAAAGGACTCAGCTAAACTATGCCTGTACTGACCATGGAAGCTGTGAGAGAATAGCCATGTGTTGTTTCAAGCTTTTAAATTTGTAGTAATTTTTTAATTTAACAATAGAAATGCAAATCTTTTTAATAACAAGATTGTGTGGTATAGTTATATAACCTATGTCAAACCAAAGAAAATTGCCTTAAAGAAAAAAAGATTTAGAGACGGACGTGTGAACCAAGCTGAGTTGATCAAAATTCTCTTTAAGATATTTTTGCTAGTGCAGATAGAACTTTTTCTGCTAAAGGTTTTTATGCCAATCATAATGCTACCTGGGAAAAGAGAAAACCTGAAAATATTGCTATATTTCATCTAGCTATGTATAAAGAGAAGACCTTCTAATCAATTGCACACCTTAGAATTCCATAATTGCATAAGAAATATGACTTGCTAATGAAAGAGTAATGCCTAATACAAAGACTAAAGACTGGGCCTCTTATCCTGTCCTACTATATACTTCATAATCAGTAAATTCTGGCTGAGTCTTTATCTGTATGCTGCTTACTAAACACATCACTTATACTTTTGCATCTTGGCTCACAGTTGGTTCCACTGCATTGGACTCCCCTTTTTATATCCAATCTTAACCATTCTCCAGTGATTTGAGTGAAGTTGCCTGTATATATCCTGTATATATGAGAATATCTTTGCTTCAAAATTCAAAATAAATTCTTAGAATAATTTTACCTTGGTCATGCAAATTAAATCTCTTTAGGAATTTAGGAAAAAATGTCTCTGACTTATTCACATGGCCATTTTTAATAACTTCACTCTTATTTGAAATGCATGTATTTTCTCTTTATAGGCTTAATTTCTTTAAAAAAAATAATTTCTAGCTACAGTTTCTGGATTTCAGGTCTAATGTAAACATTGCTGTCACTGTTTAGCCACAAAGTCATATCGACTCTTTCTGTACCCTGGACTATAGCCTGTCAGGCTTATCTGTCCATGGGATTTCCCAGGTAAGAAAACTGGAGTGAGTTTTCATTTTCTTCTTGAGGGAATATTCCTGACCCAGGGATTGAACCTGCATCTCCTGCTTTGGCATGTGGGTTTTTATTGCTGAACCACCAGGGTGGTCCCAGTGTAAACATTTAAAAATTTAAAAAAATATAATTTTTAATGTTAATAATTTTAGAAGGATTAAGCTTGAAATATGGATAAATGTGTGTTTATAAATAGTCTTAACAAATGAAATGCTGCCATCTTGACTTTCAAGAATGAAGACTCCACTGTAGACTATGAAACTGAAATAGGGTATAGATACCTCTTCTTACTGTTGCTACTCGCTATAATCTTGACTCAGGATATTCTAATACTGATCAGAATCCTGGGACACTGGTATGGAACTCATACTCTCATTGAACTTGACAGTTTTGATATGTAGCTAGCAATCTGTATATCTCATAGTTGCATACTTGTACAAAGTTCTGCTTCATTGTCTAGACTACAAAAGTCATTTCTCAGACACGGACATGATATGGTATACCTTGGTGTGCTCATCCTCGCAGCTGTGCCCCAGCACGGAGCACTTTGTTTTTACTCAGCACATCTTTGGTACTGAAAATGAACTGAAGGAAGCAGTAGGGCCAGCTTAGAACTGAAGTCCAGTAAAAATGCTTCCACTTGGTGGCAGCATATGGGGCTTGTCATGAAGTTAATAGTAACACTGAAGTTACATGCTGAGGAACAGGAGAGGGGGAAAAACGTTATGTGATGACAGCTTTGCAATGTGCATGCGTACTGATATTTTAAAATCAAAATTGAAGACCTTACTTGACTGACATATATTTACCTTTATTATGAAAGATACTCTGTAAAGTTAAGAGCTTTGTAGACAGTATTCACTCATCTATCCTCAGCATCTATTCTTGGTATGTATTCTTGGCTCTTGATTAATATTGATTAAATGGACTAATGTATCAATTATTACATCAATGACTAGAAATATGAATTTGAATAAAACTTGCTAAATATGTGTTTCTTGTTACCTGAATTTCTGGATGTCATTTAAAGCAGCAGAACTCAATTTGAAGAGCATTTATTTATATTTTTTGAAAAAACTCTAAGCTTATGTTAAGAAAGGTTTACTCTTTGTTCCTTAATTCTGACATTTTTATATCTATGTTCCACTTAGTCTTCAAATATAATATGTTCAATCTTAAGATCATCATATTTTGTTCAGAATAGTCTTTCCCTCCTGTCTCCCTCATGCTATTAGAGGCACTACAATTTTTTCAGCCATCAAAAATTACAAACTTAAGATAATTTTCAAATATCTTCTTTCTCTATCATATTCAATTTATTATCTTATACTTTGAGGACATCTGTTAACCACATTTATTTTGATAACATCCCAATTACACATGGTAGAACTCAGTCTACAGATGGGGAGATGGTGAGTCATTTCCCCAAGCAAAGTTTAAGTAACTATTATTCTGTTCCAGATTTATTTCTAGTTTCCTCATTAGCTCTTTCTATAGCATTCACTCTCATATCTTACTTTTTTTCTGATATCCAATAATGCACATAATGTCCTATATTTTAATTTTATAAATCTGGTGTTGTAATTAAATTATTTCACTTGTGCTTATATAACTTCATATATAGTAAGCCCTTTGTCTTAGGGCTCTCTGTCCACCCCTAAAATGTGAATAACTGTAGCACATCCATTTATGTATTCTTTCAGGACAATTACCTCTCTCATTCTGAAGCACCCCATTATCAGAGAGAAACATAGGTGTTTGTTGTTGTTCAGTCACTAAGTCGGGCCCAGCTGTTTGCCACCCCATGGACTGCAGCATGCCAGGCTTCCCTGGCCTTCACTTTCTCCCAGAGTTTGCTCAAACTCATATCCATTGGGTTGATGCTCCTTCCAACCACCACATCCCCTGTCACCCCTTTCTCCTCTTGCCCTCAGTCTTTTCCAGAATCAGGGTCTTTTCCATTTCCTCAAATCCAGGGTCTTTGAGTTGGCTCTTCCCATCAGGTGGCCTGAGTATTGGAGTTTCAGCTTCAGCATCAGTCCTTCCAATGAATATTAGGGTTGATTTCCTATAGGATTGACTGGTTTGATCTCCTTGCTATTCAAGGGATGCTCAAGAGTCTTCTCCAGTGCCACAATTCGAAAGCATTGGTTCATTGGTGCTCAGCCTTCTTTATGGTCCAACTCTCATACTTGTACATGACTACTGGAAAAACCATACCTTTAACTAGATGGACATTTATTGGTGAAGTGATGTCTCTGTTTTTTAATGCACTGTCTAGGTTTATCATATCTTTTCTTCCAGGGAGCAAGTGTCTTTTAATTCATGGCTGGAGTCACCATCTGCAGTGATTCTGGAATACAAGAAAATAAAGTCTGTCACTATTTCCATTGTTTCTCCAACTATTTGTTGTGAAGTGATGAAACCAGATGCAATGATCTTCATTTTTTGAGTATTGAGTTTTAAGACAGCATTTTTACTCTCCTCTTTCACCCTCATCAAGAGGCTCTTTAGTTCTTATATACTTTCTTCCATTAGAGTGATATCATCTGCATATCAGAGATTATTGATATTTCTCCCAGCAATCTTGATTCCAGCTTGTGCTTCATCCAGCCTAGCATTTCTCATGATGATATGCCAGCAAATTTGGAAAACTCAGCAGTGGCCACAGGACTGGAAAAGGTCCGTTTTTATTCCAATCCCAAAGAAAGGCAATGCCAAAGAATGCTCAAACTATCGCACAATTGCACTCATTTCACACGCTAGTAAAGTAATGCTCAAAATTCTCCAAGTCAGGCTTCAGCAATATGTGAACCGTGAACTTCTTGATGTTCAAGCTGGTTTTAGAAAAGGAAGAGGAACCAGAGATCAAATTGCCAACATCTGCTGGATCATGGAAAAAGCAAGGGAGTTCCAGAAAAACATCTATTTCTGCTTTATTAACTATGCCAAAACCTTTGACTGTGTGGATCACAATAAACTGTGGAAAATTCTGAAAGTGATGGGAATACCAGACCACCTGATCTGCCTCTTGAGAAATTTGTATGCAGGTCAGGAAGCAACAGTTAGAACTGGACATGGAACAACAGACTGGTTACAAATAGGAAAAGGAGTTTGTCAAGGCTGTATATTGTCACCCTGTTTATTTAACTTATATGCAGAGTACATCATGAGAAATGCTGGACTGGAAGAAACACAAACTGGAATCAAGATTCCCGGGAGAAATATCAATAACCTCAGATATGCAGATGACACCACCCTTATGGTAGAAAGTGAAAAGGAACTAAAAAGCCTCTTGATGAAAGTGAAAGAGGAGAGTGAAAAAGTTGGCTTAAAACTCAACATTCAGAAAACGAAGATCATGGCATCTGGTCCCATCACTTCATGGCAAATAGATGGGGAAACAGTGGAAACAAGGTCAGACTTTATTTTTCTGGGCTCCAAAATCATTGCAGATGGTGATTGCAGCCATGAAATTAAAAGATGCTTACTCCTTGGAAGAAAAGTTATGACCAACTTAGATAGCATATTGAAAAGCAGAGACATTACTTTGCCAACAAAGTTCTGTCTAGTCAAGGCTATGGTTTTTCCTGTGGTCATGTATGGATGTGAGAGTTGGACTGTGAAGAAAGTTGAGTGCCAAAGAATTGATGCTTTTGAACTGTGGTGTTGGAGAAGACTCTTGAGAGTCCCTTGGACTGCAAGGAGATCCAACCAGTCCATTCTGAAGGAGATCAGCCCTGGGATTTCTTTGGAAGGAATGATGCTAAAGCTAAAACTCCAGTACTTTGGCCGCCTCATGCGAAGAGTTAACTCATTGGAAAAGACTCTGATGCTGGAGGGATTGGGGGCAGGAGGAGAAGGGGACGACAGAGGATGAGATGGCTGGATGGCATCACTGACTCGATGGACGTGCATCTGAGTGAACTCCTGGGGTTGGTGATGGACAGGGAGGCCTGGCATGCTGCGATTCATGGAGTCGCAAGGAGTCAGACACAACTGAGTGACTGAACTGAACTGACTCTGCATATAAGTTAAATAAGCAGGGTGACCACATACAGTTTGATGTGCTCCATTCTCAATCTGGAACCAGTCCATTCTTCCGTGTCTGGTTCTAATTCTTGCTTCTTGACCTGCATGCAGGTTTCTCAGGAGACAGGTAAGGTGGTCTAGTATTCCCATCTCTTTAAGAATTTTCCACAGTTTGTTATGATCCACACAGTCAAAGGCTTTAGCATAGTCATTAAAGCAGATTTTTTTTTTTTTTTTGTTTTGTATTCCCTTGCTTTATTCTGTGTTCCAGTGGATGTTGTCAATTTGATCTCTGGTTCCTCTGCCTTTTCTAAATCCATCTTGTACATCTGGAAGTTCTTGGTTCAGGTACTCCTGAGGCTTAGGTTGAAGAATTTTGAGCATTACCTTGCTATCATGTGAAATGAGGGCAACTGTCTGGTAGTTTGAACATTCTTTGGCATTGCCCTTCTTTGGGATTGGAACAAAAACTGACCTTTGTAGGTGTTTGGGAGATTCTATTTTAAGTTTTTCCAGGGCAGTAGATATGTACTTCAAGCATATTTCTAGCTATTAGGCTGAGATACATTATCACTAATCCTCTTAAGCTTCCAGTTAAGGTGGAAAACGTGCAAGGAAATAGAAATTTTAAGAGACTCTGATATCTGTCATAAAGAAATGTTAGTAGCTCAGTCATGTCTGACTCTTTGTGACACGATGGACAGTGGCCCACTAGGCTCCTCTGTCCATGGGATTCTCCAGGCAAGAATATTGGGAGTGGGTTGCCATTTCCTTCTCTAGAAATCTATATCTATAGGGAACACCAAACCTAATGTAGAAAGGTCTTGAAAGCCTTTTGCCAAGGGGAGGGACATCTATTGAGATGAATTCATGTAACAAAAAATCTCACCACTTTAGTCACTTTATTTGTACTAGGTATGTAGCAAATTCACAAACTTTTGCAACTATCACCATTATCTAATTCCAGAAAATTTTAATCTCCAAAGGAAACTGTATACCCATTAAGTAGCCATTGCTCATTTCACATCCCCCTACCCTTACATGGGAAACCAAAATCTATTTTGTCAATATATTTGCCTAATCTGGACATTTCATCTAAATAGAAACATGTAATACATTAGTCTTTGTCTAGTAAACTCACTGTTTGAACTTTCTTCTGGACAGTTTCTATTATTTGCCTTTTTTTCCCTTCTGTGTGTGGGTCATACTTTCTTGTTATTTGTATTCATCATATTTGTTGTTAAACTGATCATTTTTAACATGATAATGTGATAACTCTAAAAATCCAATTATCTCCCCTTCTCACTATATTTTTATTTCTTAGGAACCATTTATAGCCAGAGTTTCTTTTATCACTAATATACATCTCTGCCAATGAGTATGTCTGTGTATACATACATAAATATATATATATATATATATGTAATCATATAGTGAATGTAATTCTGAATAATTAATTTTGTAAAGTCTCTATTCTTTTCCGTGTATGGCCACTAATGTCTCTATTTGGTTGGTTTAGGGATGAGACAGAACTAAGATTTGCTTAAATACCGAGAAACAGCAAACACCCAGTCTTTGCTGATGCCTCTACATGTTAGGCATGTCTTCAACAATGATCCAGGCAGTTTACAAGTCTTCCTTAATCTCTACTTCCTCCCTATGTAGAGGAGGTGATAATCAGAAATGATAGCTTGGAACCTTATCTTTTTCTTGAACAGGTGCCCTGCTCTGGGAATTCTCGTGACTTTCTAGATTCCCAAGAATAACTTGGGGTGTTTAAAAACATATATTACCTAAAGCATCTCATTCCCTAGCATTTTCCCCAAGCTTTTTGTTTAGTCAATGATTTGCTCCAAGTGTTTTTCACTGTGCTTCCCTGGTGGCTCAGACAGTAAGGAATCCTCCTGCAGTGCTGGAGATGTGGGTTTGATCCCTGGGTTGGGAAGATCCCCTGGAGTAGGGTATTGATACCCACTCTATTATTCTTTCCTGGAGAATCTCCATGAATAAAGAAGCCTGGGATGATATAGTACATGGGGTTGCAAAGAGCTGGACATGACTAAGTGACATTCATTGTCCCAGAAAACAATGGCTATTACATCTCCCTATACAGTTTTTGACAAATGCCCTGGATAGCTGCCTAAGCACTGGGAGAGTTCCTACTGGGCAAGACAAAGACAAAGCTTTTTGAACTGGTCATCTGGGCAGTTACTAAGCAGGCCAAAATAAACCACATTTTTTTGGTAAATGAGCTCTGTTTTGTTCCATCTGGTACTAGTACATATATAAGGGTTGTTTGTTGTTATCTTCAAAGACATTGCATAACTGGGGACTGTGAAGCAGAAACAGGGCAGGTTCAAATTATGCCACAAGGCTCTCAGTTCTTTCCAAGATTCAGTTGGCTTTTATTATGGAAGCATTACTCTGCTTGCCACAAACTTTTGGTAATTTTCTCATGTTCCAAAAAGGTTGTATCTGACAGTTTCTCACAAATTTTTCACTGGCTTTATGGAAGTATTTATATGGGGATTTCTTTGTCATTTTTCTAACAACACTAGAAAAAACTTTTATGACAATATGACAACTAAGCTGGATTTGAACTAGTAGAAATTAGGTAGGAAACATAAGAGAAACAAACCAGGTAGAGAGAACACTGAGTTAAAAGCCACAGAAGCAAAGGTGAATGGTGTGTGCTGGGAAATGACCCTAATTCATAAGGCTGAATTATAGTGTGCAAATAAAGTACAAAGACATGCATTTTACAGGAGGCAGGATGGAGACTTGAGAGTTCCTTATGCGATAATACAATATTTGGACTTAATTTGGGCAATGTGGACTCAATTATTTAAGGCAGATTCGTTAATTCATTTATGTAAACATTGAAGAGGATGGATAATTTGAGAATAAATTTGGGGAATTTAGTAAAAAACTAATAAAATCAAAAGCGTAGGAAGGGTGAGGAAAATGTCCAGAACGATTGGATTCAGAAAAGTTAGGAGACACTGTTACCATTCACTGAAATTAAAAATACAGGCCATGAAGTGAATTTGGAGAAAGGGGGAAAAAAACCCAAAAAACTAGATGAATTGAGTTTGGACAGTATGAAATCAAGTTGTCCATGAAATATAATGGACTATATTCAACAGACTTTTAAAAACACAGTTTTGATGCTCAAGGGGAAATTTGGAGCTGCTGATACAGATTTTGTATAACCAAAGCTGTATATAGGTAATCAAAGAAATTCTAGGTATGAATGGCATCCTAAGAGATGAAAATATAATGAGAAAAGGTGATTATGGCCACCCTAGGAATCTACCAGTTTTTAATAGACAATTTATTATTAGTATTTCTAGTCAAATTGTAATATACATTGAGTTAATGAAAAAGATTATTCACACTAATGAATGAAGTTTAAACCACTTTTTTTTAGTGGTGTGCCTAAACTTTAACACTAAAGAAGTTTTCTTATAGTTGATCCAAAAATTTTTCTGGTGGAAAACTAAGTCTGGAGGGAAGGCTTTATATTGTTGAATAGTAGGGAAATCTGGAGATAATCTTTGTTTTTAATCTGGGTCATCAATATGAATTTGTTTTTTGTTTGTTTTTGTTTGTTTGTTTGTTTTAGAATTTGTGGTTTTGTAATATCAGCTACAAGAAAATTAAACTCTTCTAAGGAAATAAGCCAAGAGAATCCCAAAATATCATCAGGGAGAAAAATAAAACTCTTCTTGTGGTATCTGAGATATAGTTTTATCACCTGACATTAGCTTTATTCCCAACTTAATCATGGAGAAGGAAATGACAATCCACTCCAGTATTCTTACCTGGAAGATTTCATGGGCAGAGGAAACTGGCGGGCTACATACAGTCCATGGGGTCGCAAAGAGTTGGCATGACTGAGCACATCAGTGGCAACTTTAATCTATCCAAACATTAGAGATTTAAAAAACACAGCTACAACCAAAGACAAGCCCAAGTTTTGGCAAATAAGTAATTAATGATTCCTTCCTAATTAAATATTATTTGTGGATAGAGACTCCACTTTAGACTTTTTTTTTAAAAATTGAAATTATAATTAAACAGTCATATCACATATGAGCTTCCCAGGTGGCATTAGTGGTAAAGAACCTGCTTGCCAATGCAGGAGATGTGGATTTGATCACTGGATTGGAAAAATTCCCTGGAGGTGGGTATGGCCACCCACTCCAGTATTCTTGCCTGGAGAATCCCATGGACATACAGGAGCTTGGCAGGCCACAGTCCATAGGGTCACAAAGAGTTGGACACAACTGAAGTGACTTAGCATGCACACATGAATGTACATAGCACATATACATAAAATACTCTGTATTTGAAAACAGAAACACATTACTTGTATTTTTAAAAGATTGCATTAATCAGTCACAATCACTGTTTAAAATAGGCAGCAAGTGAATTTCTAACAAGGAATTTAGTAAATTGTTCAGAGAAAGATTATTTAAATATGATTAGCTTCAGTAATTCAGTAAGAATTTTTCAGTAAACATTTCATAAATGAGTAGATATGGATAGTATATATGAGGGGGAAAATATTTATAGAAAAGCACAGATAGCAAATATTTTAGGTTACACAGTTCATGCCATCTTTCATACTACTCAATCTGTTCCCTGTAGAAAAAAATAGCTGTAGACTATACATAAACAAATGAGCATGGATATGTTAAAAAAAAAAAAAAACAAACACGCAACTTATTTACAGACACTAAATTTTGATTTCCTATAATTTTCATGTGTCACACAATATCAAAATTTTGATTTTTCCCCCCAATTTTGGAGGTGAAAAATACTTTCTTAGCTAAACATGCAAGATAAACCACAGCAGACATAAGGACAAGTCAGTCATTTGGACTGCAATTACTGACCCTTGAACTGATTCATTACAAAAGACCCTGATTTGCGGAAAGATTGAAGGCAGGAGGAGAAGGGGATGATAGAGGATGAGATAGTTGGATGGCATCACCAACTCAATGGACATGAGTTTGAGCAAGCTCCAGGTGTTGGTGATGGCCAGGGAAGCCTGATGTGCTGCAGTCCATGGGTCTCAAAGAGTCAGAAATGACTGAGCAACTGAATTGAACTACTGATCCCTGGTCTAGAACCTAAAACTGACATTATTTCCTCAAACTGTATATGTAAAAGCTGTACACACACACACACACACACACACACAGGCTAAGGTTGAGTTTTTGGACTCTGAAAAAATTAAGGTTGGAACAATGTGATTATTTTTCTCTTCATTCTATTTTTCTTATTTGACATAGAATAGTAGTTTTGTTGTTGTTCTTATTGTGTTTCATAGGCTCAAAATGTTTTTTTCTGAAATGACTGAATACATGTATGACTGAAAATATTAATGACTTTCTATTCTGGCAGGGCACTAGAAAGATCCAAAATAATGCAATTTTCTTTCCCTAGCACTTTTATATAGCCACTTTATAAGCAGCTCAGTTTCTTCACTGCTATTGACTTAACACACAATGTATAAGGATAACCAGTTTTTAAAATTCCATACACATTTCAGTGGCCTGCAAAAGAGCATAACAGAGTTTATCATAGAATAAAGAAAGCACATGATTGGTTACATACTTAAAAAGCTTAGGTATTGAAAGACTTTGTTTTATAACTGTAAAGCAGAATTATTTTAAATGTCATTTTAATGAATATATATGAAATATATATGAAATAAATAACTATTTTAGTTTTTGATGATAATGTTCTAAATATTCAAAATTTGTTTTCTTTGCATTGCATATTTAATTGTGCTAACCTTTCCAGCTATTTAATTTTTCAGTTGGAAATAGTTGTTGTTGTTTTTTTTTTTGACAGAGCTTGACATATTACAGTGTAATAGATGAGAACATGGGGTCTGCAATTAATTAACTACAGATCTTAGCTCCACTTCTCAATAAGCATGTGGCCTTGCACAATTTACTTATCTATGATTTATTTTCCCCTTTTGCCTGGAGATAAAAATCCCTAGCTTATAAGATGTTGGTATTTAAAAGATTTAATATGTGCAAATTGCTTGTAGTAGTTTCTGGTACAATTTCTGATGTTTTAAGAACTTATTACATGTGAACTTTTAAATATATTTAAATTAAACAATAAAATATTATCATTAATACTTATTTTTAGTTACCTATTTCATCCTATACAGCAAGTATAAGGTGGGAGAAAATAATTTGGAGACATTAAAGAAGATTTCAGACAAACTGGTTAATGCATTAAGAATATATATATTTTTAAATCAGACAAGTTACTGGCATTGAAAATCAGATCTGAAGGAAACTTCCTACCATCAGAAAGCAGCTAAAGGCACTGTGGAATTTTACCCTATATCACAGATGAAACAAACAGATTTCTTTTCCTTTTAGAAGGACATACTCCTATCCATCAATGGGCATACATTTGTTTGCATCAAGTTTCTTTTACCTTCAGTTATTTTAAGTTTGAAAGAACATCTGTCGTTTTTTGATGTGAATAAAAATTCCCCTTTGGATTAAGACTGCCTTTTCCTTGGCTGCAGAGGCATATTAATGAGAACAATATTTATAAAAAAGGTAAATTATCTTATATCAATATCACTATGCTTAGAATGTGTAGTGATTTCAAAAGTATATAGAATGAATGCACTAATATGTCAAACTAAAAAGGGAAAAGCATGAACTTTTTATTAGAAATTACTACATTATATCTTTAATTTATTGATGAAGATTTATTGAAATATTAACTGAAGAATTATACTATTTGTTTGGAACCTTCCAGAAGAGGCATTTCCATAAGCAGCAAATAATCTCTATATATGTTCTTACTGAGCTTGCTGGGTGTTGTTACTTGACAGTTTGTTGCTGTAGTTGTTGTATTTGTTCTTAAGTGATTATGCTTCTTAATGTATCACTGGTTTTCAGAGTCTAAGGTAAATACTGTACCATCTCCAGGGTAAATCTCTCCCAGATCCTGAAATTTGTTTCTACTTATAATTTTGAGAATGCTGACACATATATTCCAAAATCAAACAATATTTTTTCATCAAAGGCACAATTGAATATTTTCAGTTAAATATTTAATCTCAACAGAGATACATTGTTGACAGTTATATTTTCAGTGAGATCATATGAATCCAGTTCCCAACCTAAGAACTATTAATTTATATTAGCTTGTCTATACTGCCAAATAATGCTCTAACTACCACACAATTGCACTCATCTCACATGCTAGTAAAGTAATGCTCAAAATTCTCCAAACCAGGCTTCAGCAATAGGTGAACCGTGAACTTCCAGATGTTCAAGCTGGATTTAGAAAAGGCAGAGGAACCAAAGATCAAATTGCCAACATCTGCTGGATCATCGAAAAAGCAAGAGAGTTCCAGAAAAACATCTATTTCTGCTTTATTGACTATGTCAAAGCCTTTGACTGTGTGGATCACAATAAACTGTGGTAAATTCTTCAAGAGATGGGAATACCAGACCATCTGACCTGTGTCTTGAGAAACCTGTATGAAGGTCAGGAAGTAACAGTTAGAACTAGACATGGAACAATAGACTGGTTCCAAATAGGAAAAGGAGTAAGTTAAGGCTGCATATTGTCACCCTACTTATTTAACTTATATGCAGAGTACATCATGAGAAATGCTGGGCTCCATCCATGTTGCTGCAGATGGCATTATTTCTTTTTAGTAGTTGAGTACTATTCCACTGTATATGTTATACATTCTAAGAGAATGTATATCTCTTATCATTCCTCTGTTGATAAACGTTTAGGTTGCTTTCCATATCTTGGCTATTGTAAACAGTGCTGCAGTGAACATTGGAGTTCATGTATAATTTAAGACCATGTTTTCCTCTGGTTATAGAAGTGGGGTTGCAGTGTCATATGGTAGCTCTGTTTTCAATTTTTTAAGGACCTCCATACTATTCTCCATAGTGGCTGAATAAATTTACATTTCCAACAACAGTGTAGGAGGGTTCTCTTCTCTCTACATCCTCTCCAGCAGTTGTTGTTTTGGATTTTTTGATGATGGCCATTTGGACTGGTGTGTTGAGTCATTGAATGTTACCTTATTTTTTGCTTATTTTAGTCCTTATTTCATTAATCACATTCATATTGTTACATGTGAGAGACAGAGGCATAGAGAGAATATTACTTGCTTTTTCTATTTTTCTTTTAAAGATAATCTGTTTTGTTCAATCACTTTTGTTAGAGGATTCTAAGCTGTTCAGCTTGAACACTGAAATAAGATCATGTATGCTTTTCATTTAGATAGAAATTTTATTTAGAATTAAATGATTAGTCATAATATTAATTAAAATTATTGTATTAGTATTACAATACTGAATTGAATTCATTTTGCATAAAAGATTTTTAAATGACTTCATTATTTCTCAATTTACATTTGATACCTTAATATAAAGATAATAAGACTGCTCAGACACATGATTCATTTAATCCAGTAGGCTTTTGCCAACACAAGTCCAATGACAGATGTTTATAACAGTATTTCTCAAATTTAAGGTACATAAATTCTGAGAGATTATTTTTAAAAATGAATATTCATGGTCTTAATTTTCAGAGATTCATTTTCTTTAGGTATGCATTAGAGTTGAACATTGGACTTGTAATAGTCAGTCTGCTAAGTCACTTCAGTCGTGTCCGACTTTGTGCGACACCATAGATGGCAGCCCACTAAGCTGCTCTGTTCCTGGGATTCTCCAGGCCAGAATACTGGAGTGGGGTGCCATTGCCTTCTCCGAATAGTCAGCCTGCTACTGCTGCTGATAAGTTGCTTCAGTTGTGTCCGACTCTGTGCGACCCCAGAGAAGGCAGCCCACCAGGTTCCCCCGTCCCTGGGATTCTTCAGGCAAGAACACTGGAGTGGGTTGCCATTTCCTTCTCCAATGCATGAAAGTGAAACGTGAAAGTGAAGTCGCTCAGTCGTGTCCGACACTTAGCGACCCCACGGACCACAGCCTACCAGGCTCCTCCATCCATGGGATTTTCCAGGCAAGAGTACTGGAGTGGGTTGCCATTGCCTTCTCCTGAATAGTCAGTCTAGATTCTATTAAAGCAGATTTTCTAACCATCCTACTTTGAAAAGCGTTGTGACTGGTCCTTTCTCCGGACTTGCTATAGCTTGCTTACATCTTTGATGAGGAAAGAAGGACATACTTCTGTATTGCAATCTATTTTCCTGGTAAGGGAAAAACATTTATCAATAATCAGAAAAAGGTTTGTTTCTATTCTTTGATATTAAGTTTTAATGGGTAATCAAAATATTAGTCATTAATTTTGAAGGAATAATCTACCATTTCTTTCTTTCTTGGATGTCAGGTTATACTTAGAATTATTCATTAATTACTTATTTTTTCTTGGGCTCATTACTTGCATTGTATCTATTATTTTTATGAAGTAATTCACATTGATTTTTAAAAATCTAATAATTACTGAGTTCCTACAATGTATGATATATAATCCTTAAGTTGCTGTGATGATAGAGATAAGCAGAGTCCTCTCCTTCAGAAAAATCCTTGATTGAATATGATCTAGTAGTGAAAGAAGAAAGGCTATAAACATAAATTACTACATATTTGGTATTAATTGGTGTTTTAGGGAAAAACAGAACAAAGTTGGATGATAAGAGGTGGAAGGGTACAGCATTTTACATATTGTTATCAGGAAAGGATTTTGTGGAAGTGATGTTTTATCAGATCTCTGAATGCAGTATCTGAAGGATCAAAGGATTAGCAATTGATAGCTTCTAAAGCAGAAATGGGCTTAACAATAAAGATAATGAATGAGCATTTTTAAAGTAGTAGAGTTGAGGGAAAAAAAATGATAAAAAATTAGACCAGTGACATAGGTGGTGACCTGGTAGGTCATTTAAAAACATCAACTTAATGTGTGTGAGGGGGGAGTTACTTGATTGATTTTCAACCAAAATGCAATATTACCAGATGTTTCTGATTACTGGATGGAGAATAGACCATTGAGAACAAAAGTGAAAGCTATTGCAATGACTTAGAGAATTGATAATATCACAGCAAGGGGTTGTGATAGTGATTCTGAAAAATAGTTGCATTCTTCATTTATTTTCCAAAGTATATTTTGCAGGATTTGCTGATGGGGGTGGGAAATACTTAAAGAGATGCATCAAAAATGGCTGAGAAGTTTGACCTGGGAAACTGAAAGAATAGATTTCTATATTTTGAGAAATGCAAGGTTGCAATAGATGTTGAAGGTAGATAAATTTAAAAAAAAAAGTCTTGTTATATAATCAAGTGGACATGATTATTGGAGAAGGAAATGGCAACCCACTACAGTGTTCTTGCCTGGAGAATCCCAGGGACGGAGGAGCCTGGTGGGCTGCCGTCTATGGGGTCGCAGAGTCGGATACGACTTGAAGCAACTTAGCAGCAGCAGCAGCAGGACATGATTATAAGAATATGGCCTGTTCATCTTACGTTTTCTCTTTAGCACCCAGAGTTTACTGTCCTCCACAACCCTATAGTTTTTAATGGCAGTTTATAAAATCATTAAGTATTTGGTCTTAAGCCTGGATTTTGAGGTAATCATCTTTTAAATTCCATATCCAAATAAATCCATATTAGATTCTACCTTTTGTTACTGTTCTCAATCTCTCTACCAATTATATAGCAAAACTTCCACTTCTCATTCTTCTCTTAACCCTTTTCTCACATCAGCACACCCCAACATACACACATATGCCAACACACACTCCAGTACCCCTCCTCATTTAAACTGTCTCTAGCAACAATTTCTACTTTCGTAGGTAGATAATATTTCTTATAAGATTTGTTTACTCTATTAAAACTCAATTTTCTAAATATATAATTCTATAAAATTAAACAACAAACTGTATTTGAATTTATATATAATTATTGTTGAGATTTTTTTTAAAAAGCAGCTATTAACATGGAATTGGGGGATTTTTCTCTATAGTAGGGTTTTATATTTCCCATTCTCATTTTTGTAGTGGTAAAACGTAGTTTAGCCTAATGTTCACAGATGTCATACATTTATTGTACTGATGAAATTAAAATTGAGATAATTCTATATGTCAGTGTAATATGGCTATAGAAATGTTTTGCTTGTAAGCAGAGCAAAATCTTTTTTAACCAAGTAATAAGTGTTAATATATACTGAAATCTGCTATACACTATAGGCATTTTGCTAAGGGATTTATGTGAATTATCTTACTAAATCCTCACAAAAATCCCATGAGACCAATCCTATTATCACTGATTTTCTAGACTAAATAAACGGAGGCCCTGAGAGGTTGGGAAACTAGAACATAGTAACATAGTGTTAATAAGCATAGCCTGAACATGAGCTCAGTTCTGTGTCACTTCATCTGTTTTTATATACATAAAGCTATAAAAGGTTAAGCCAAAGAAAAATACTTCAGTCTGTGCAGTTTTGATATAACAGCTACATGTGAGAGAGTCCAAAGGCTGCATATGTTTAACAGTGGGGTTGGCACCTCTGGGAGTTTCATTTGCTAGAGACCAACAGTTGGCACGTTTTGCTTTCCCAGATACTAATTTGAGACCCAAGTCAATCCATCTATCAATTTATCTTTAGAAGAAAGCAAGGCAACTATGCTAGCAGTTACTTAGGCTTGATTGATAAAAGAAAATAATTTATAATCCACATTAAGGTTAAAATAGCATTCTCTCCCGGAGAAGGCAATGGCACCCCACTCCAGTACTCTTGCCTGGAAAATCCCAAGGATGGAAGAGCCTGGTAGGCTGCAGTGCATGGGGTCGCTGAGGGTCAGACACGACTGAGCGACTTCACTTTCACTTTTCACTTTCATGCAGTGGAGAAGGAAATGGCAACCCACTCCAGTGTTCTTGCCTGGAGAATCCCAGGGATGGGGGAGCCTGGTGGGCTACCGTCTATGGGGTCACACAGAGTTGGACACGACTGAACTGACTTAGCAGTAGCAGCATTCTCTCCATTCTGGTTTTCACTCTGTTATAGAAGATACCAACTTCTCTTACCTACCTCTGGTCATTGTACATGTTGTATCTTCTGAGGATTCTCTTTCTTGCACTCTTTTAGTTTTATTTACCTTCTAAACTCAAATGTCATGTCTTCAGAGAGGAATTTCCTGACCACCTGATCAAGAAACTTCCCCTTCCTTAGCATGTGCATCACCATGGTTTTTTGTTTTATCATGGCCATGTGTTTATTTCCTTCATAGTACTGTGCATGTTATTTATAAACTTATTTCCTTGTGTACTTATTGATTGCATGCTTCCCTCTCTAAAATGTATGTTTGCTTCACTTCTGAATAATAGTTTCCTATCACAGCATCCTGCACATGGCAGAAAATCAATAATTGGTTATTAAATTAATGAATCAATAGTGCCACTGATCTATCTTCACAACTACACCCAATAAATAAGACTTTGTCTCACTTTTCAGTGCCTGGTGTTAAAGAGTATTTACTTTGATTGACAGATGTGGGTCAGAATATGAGAAATTAAACAAGCTTTCTACAAATTAAGTTAACCCAGGAAACATTTGCCACAAACAGGCTTGGGGTTTATGTTGAAATTATCTCAATTTTCTTGTTAAAAATCTTTAATAAAAGCCTCATATTCATCTCACACTTAGAATAATTAAAACAAGACCTGCCATATGGAACCTAATAGGTTTTTTATTCAATAAAACTGCTTCTGTCACTCATTTACTGGGCCTAAAACTCTCACTACCTAAACTTTCTCAGTCCCTTTGATTTTGTTTTCTGTATAAACTCATGTGGTCATATAGATATTTATCTATTCATTTATCTGCTGCTGCTGCTGCTGCTGCTGCGTCGCTTCAGTCATGTCCGACTCTGTGCCACCCCAGAGACGGCAGCCCACCAGGCTCCCCCATCCCTGGGATTCTCCAGGCAAGAACACTGGAGTGGGTTGCCATTTCCTTTTCCAATGCATGAAAGTGAAAAGTGAAAGTGAAGTCGCTCAGTTGTGTCTGACTTTTAGCGACCCCATGGACTGCAGCCTACCAGGCTCCTCCGTCCCATGGGATTTTCCAGGCAAGAGTACTGGAGTGGGGTGCCATTGCCTTCTCCATTCTTTAGTTACTATATATGATGCCCTACAATTTAAGGGTAAAAAAAAAAAAGACCTTATCTCTGAATGTGAATAAATTGTAACATTTCTGAGGCTCAGATTTATCACCTATGTAAAGGAAATGATATTGCCTCATTCAAATGGGTGTTATGAAATTCATACAGTGATGTAGACTAGAGCCTTGGGAATTGAAAGGCTGCTTAACGTCTGCCTCTCCTTCTTAACAACTCTGTCTTTGAGCAGTATTTTAACATATGAACCTGAAATAGGATTAGCATCTACTTCATAGACATCTAGAATGAAAGGTATACTATCTGGCACTTGATAGGAACTAAATAAATGGTATCCACTAAAGAGCTTGATAGGAGTGTGGGGTGTATAAGGGAAAAGAAAGTTGGACTTATAAATGAGTATACTAGCAAAGCTATATGCAGAAAAATAAAAGCCTTTTATTTGCAGAGTTGTCACAAAAAGTAGTAGCCAGTACTTCTGAAATAAGGATGGTTTACAGGATGAGACAGTTTAACTGAATTTTGAAAAATCAATAGGTTTTCACCTGCTGGATATGGGTAGAAATGTGTTCCATGAAGAAGAGGAGCAGTACAGAATGTGAAACAGTAAGAGGTGGTACAATGAATGACCTTCAACCAAATAGCAGTTTCCCAACCTGATTTGAAGATTGAGTGGAAGGTGGAGAGGAGGAAGAAAAAGGGAGGAAGTGGGTAAATGTGTTTTTAGATGTAGGTATGGGACAATCATGAAGGACCTTATAAAATATAATAAGAAATACGATCTTGTTTTGACTAATAGAAAACAAGGATTTGAACAAGTAAATTATTTAATCTCTAAAAACAAATGTGATTTATAATAAGAAATGTGTATTTGGTCTTTGTCCCCTTTTCTGGGACATAGCTCCTTAAACCATTGGCATTTTCTAAGAGTCATAAAACATGTCTTATATCAGTCAGGTGATTTGGACCCAATCCGAAGAGGGGGCTGTTTGGCAGGAGAACAAACCATGCAATTAGAGGGTAGGAACTTTCAGTCCCATCTCCCTGATTTCCAGGGAAGGAAGAAAGACTGGAATTTGAGTTAATAGCTAAAGACCAATGACTTAATCCAAGTAGATTACTCACAGAATACCACAGGTAGTGTGAGTTCCGTGTTGGCATCATTGGGTTACCCTTCCAAGTCCCATGGGAGTAATGCAGAAGTGGGGCTGAATGGATGTTGTATATGTTGTGTCACCACTAAGAAATGTTCAATATAGTCTTTAAAAGTGACCACTAGAAAACCTGTTCATCTTCACTCCAGAAAGATATAGTATTACCCTGGCGTGTGAGCAAGTTTTCTCAATGTAGAATTGAGATCTTCATCTGCACAATCTTGGTGTATACATTTATAGAGGGAGACAATCTCTATCTTTAATATCCCAGAATATAAATAAACATGAATAAATATGCTGTGAATATAGAGGCATGTAAAAATGTGAGAGATTGTTTGAAAATATTGTCTCTCAACTATGAGAACTCTTTTATATGAATGAAAGTTAGGAAGCTAGCATCAGAAGGCCTGGAAAAAAGTTCTCCAGGTGTGAGGGCAATAATTTTAAAGTTCTAAGTCAACAAAATATGACACATTTGAAGAGCCATCATATGTTATGTTTGACAGAAGCATAGTATATAAAGCACATAGTAGGAAGAGATTAACTCAGGAAGGTTGGTTTGGGAAAATTATGTAGAATACTTATTAGTTTTACTTAGGACCTCATGTTGAGATTCATGAGAAACTATTTAAGAGTTTGAGTAATAGAATGACAGGATTCAATTTAGATTTTAGTAACTACACTAAACTCAGCAGTGGGCACAGGACTGGAAAAGGTCAGTTTTCATTCCAATCCCAAAGAAAGGCAATGCCAAAAGATGTTCAAACTACCACACAATTGCACTCATCTCACATGCCAGCAAAGTAATTGCTCAAAATTCTCCAAGCCAGGCTTCAACAGTACATAAACCATGAACTTCCAGACGTTCAAGCTGAATTTAGAAAAGGCAGAGGAACCAGAGATCCAATTGCCAGCATCTGATGGATCATCAAAAAGCAAGAGAGTTTCAGAAAAAAACATCTGCTTCTGCTTTATTCACTACGCCAAAGCCTTTGACTGTGTGGATAACCACAAACCGTAGAAAATTCTTCAAGAGATGGGAATACCAGACCACCTGACCTGCCTCCTGAGAAATCTGTATGCTTGTCAAGAAGCAACAGTTAGAACTGGACATGGAACAACAGACTGGTTCCAAATTGGGAAAGGAATATGTCAAGGCTGTATATTGTCACCCTGCTTATTTAAATTATATGCAGAGGACATCATGAGAAATGCTGGGCTGGATGAAGGACAAGCTGGAATCAAGAAAGCTGAGAGAAATATCAATAATATCAATATCAATAGAAATATCAATAATATCATCAGATATCAATAATATCAATATCAATAGAAATATCAATAATATCAGATATGCAGATGACTCCACACTTATGGCAGAAAGTGAAGAAGAACTAAAGAATCTCCTGATGAAAGTGAAAGAGGAGAGTAAAAATGTGGCTTAAAACTCAACATTCAGACAACTAAGGTGATGGCATCCAGTCCCATCACCTCATGGCAAATAGATGGGGCAACAATGGAAACAGTGACAGACTTTATTTTGGGGGGCTCCAAAGTCACTGCAGATTGTGATTGCAGCCATGAAATTAAGATGCTTGCTCCTTGCAAGAAAAGTTACGACCAACCTAGATAGCATGCTAAAAAGCAGAGACATTACTTTGCCAAAAAAGGCCCGTTTAGTCAAAGCTATGGTTTTTCCAGTAGTCATGTATGGATGTGAGAGTTGAATTATAAAGAAAGCTGAGCACCAAAGAATTGATGCTTTAGAACTGTGGTGTTGGAGAAGACTCTTGAGAGTCCCTTGGACTGCAAGGAGATCCAACTAGTCCATCCTAAAGGAAATCAGTCCTGAATGTTCATTGGGAGGACTGATACTGAAGCTGAAACTCCAATACTCTGGCCCCTTGATGGGAAAGATTGGAAAAGACCCTGATGATGGGAAAGATTGAAGGCAGGAGGTAAAGGGGATGACAGAGGATGAGACTGTTGGATGCTATGACCAACTCGATGGACATGAGTTTGTGCAAGCACTGTGAGTTGGTGATAGACAGGGAAGCCTGGTGTGCTGCCGTCCTTGGGGTCACAAACTCTGATACATCTGAGTGACTGAACTGAACTAAACTTCACTCTGGATGCTATGTGGAAGGAGTACCTTTTAAGGAAATTTATTATAAACCTGAAATAATGGTTCCATTTAATATATTGTTTAGATTTGGTATGTTTGAATTCAGAAGTGATAGAAGTTTCTGGCAGAGAGAGTATAAGGAAGCAAGAGTAGTCAAGAACAACACATTATTTTGGAATGAATGCTTAGGTAAATTTATTTGCCATTATCATGGTGACTAAAATGAAATTGGAACTTGGAATCAAGAGGGCTGTTTGAATAGTACATCTGTATCAAGGTCTGTATCAAGATCCCTTTTGAGATTGAGTGGAAATATATTGGCAGTTATACAGAAACAATAAGACTAAGTGTAATTGTTTTGGTTCAACTGAACCCATGATCATACCAGTTTTAGATACTTGAGGTGCTTATTAGTTATTCAGTTGTAGAAGTCAAGTTAAGGGTTGGATAAGTGAGTCCAGTGTTTTGTGGGGAGATCAAATGGAGATATAATTTTGAATGGATGATATATAAAACCATGAGAGTGAATAGTATCAACCAAGATAATTAATAAAGAAAGAGATCAAAGAAAAAGCACTGAATAAGTATAATTTTTAGAGTTTAAGTTGAAAAGGTAATAGCATAACCTAGCAAATAAAATGGAAGACTGTGAGCTCTGTAGAAGCAGAGAATTTTGTCATTAGATTTATTGATATATCCTAGATTCCTCAGAGCATGATTAGCACTCAATAGTAGGCACTCAATAAATATCTGTTGTATTAAATGTTTTCTTTTTAATTTTATTGAAATACAGTTGATTTACAATATTGTGTTAGTTTGTTATACAGCAAAGTGATTCACTTTTATATACATATATATTCAGTTTTATATATATACACAATACATATATTTTTTACATTCTCTTTCATTGTAAGTTGTTGCAATATATTAAATATCTTAATATATTTATATTAAGTATCTTTATGTGCTATACAGTAGATCCTCTTGTGTTATCTATTTTATATATAGTAATACGTATGGTTTTATCCAAACTCATCATTTATTTCTCCCTCTAGCCCTATCTTTGGTAACTGTTTTCTAAGTCTGTAAATCTATTTCTATTTTTTTAAATAAATTCACTTGTATCTTTTTTTAAGATTCTAGGTATAAGTGATATGATATCACATTTGTCTTTGGTTTGCTTCTTATAAAATCTTTAAGTCCATCAGTATCGCTGCAAATGGCATTATTTCATGGCTGAGTAGTATTACATTGTGTGTGTGTACCACATATTCTTTATCTGTTCCTCTGTCAATGGACATTTGAGTTTTTGCCTCCATGTCTTGGTTATTGTAAGCACTGCTGCAATGAACATTGGGGTGCATGTATCTTTTCAAAGTATGATTTTCTCTGGATATATAATTTGAAGAGATACATGCCCAGGAGTATGATTTCAGGATCATATGATAGCTCTAATTTTAGTTTTTTAAAGGACTTCTGTAGTGCTCTCCTTAATGGCTGCACCAGTTTACATTCCCTCCATCATTGTATGAGGGTTCTTTTTCTTCACACCCTTTCCCCATTTATTTATGGACTTTTTGATGTTGACCATTCTGACAGGTGTGAGAGATATCTCCAGGTAGTTTTGATTTTCATTTCTTTAATAATTAGCAGTGTTGAGCATATTTTTAATACAAATTTTGGTCATCTATGTTTTCTTTGAAGAAATGTCTAAATGTCTTTTTTAGATCTGCCCATTTTCTGATTGAGTTGTCTATATTTTTGATACATACAAACAGCTCATAGAGCTCAAATTTGGAGATAACCCTTGTTAGCCACATCATTTGCAAGTGTTTTCTCCCATTCTGTAGGTTATCTTTGTGTTTTCTTTATGACTTCCTTTGCTATGCAAAGCTTTTAAGTTTAATTAGGCTCTATTTGTCTATTTTTGTTTCCATTACTAGACATGTTGGCTGCAAATAGATTAATTTGTTGTGAAAACTCATGAAATTGATAAAACATTAATAAATGTCCCTTTTATAGTTTATCTGATAATGCATTATTATTAGAGTTATTAAATATGCATTGGGTCTATTTGATTTGAGCACCCATTGTTAGTTTGAAGATGGAGGGTCAATGTGCAAAGTATGAGAGAGAAGTTAACTCTAGCAATAATCAGTGAATTTAGAAATTGATCACAAGTCTAGATGATAATTGCAACCCAGGCTGATAACTTGATTTAGCCTAGCGAGACTTCCAGCCTTCAGAAATTGTGAGATAGGGACTTCCTTAGTGGTCCAGTGGTTAACACTCAAAGGTTGGGACCTGAGCCCCAGCCTGTAGCTTACTTATCCAAGAGCCTTGACCCAACCACCTGAGGCTGGCCTCACTGCCTTTGAAATCTTGCAGCTATTGCAATCCTGATAGAAGATGCTTTAAAACTCTCTTTGGGGGCAAACAAACTTTTAGACACCACCATTCTGGACTCCTTTTTACTATTCTAACTACCTAACAGGAGGAAATGGCAACCCACTCTAATATTCTTGCCTGAAAAATTCCATGGACAGAGGAGCATGGTGGGCTACAGTTCATGTGATTGCAAAGAGTTGGACACAACTGAAGCAACTGAGTACATACACACATTCATTCTTGTACTTCAGTGCCCTTTACTGCTCCAGTAGAATCTCAGGGACATTACCTGGTGAGATCTGGCAGTTCCTTTGGGTGCACTTGTTTTCATTCTTATCAAGTTCAACACCCAGCTTGTTTATGTTACAATATAACAGTTGTTTGGGGCCTGGTACTTAGGAAAGTAGGTCTTGGGAGAATTACTTCTTGGACAGGAAAATCCTCAAGCATCGTCTGTGCATGAATGGGGGTGGTTGGGTGGGAGGATCCTACATCATACTCTACAGAGATGGGTCACATCTTCAATCCCTGAGTGATCTGCAGAGCAAAAACTTTAAGGGCATCAGGTTTTATAAATCATGCCTTACTTTAGCATACAACCAGCATTGGCAACATTTAAACATTTCTAGAGCTCTATGGCCATGGCTCTCATTAGATCCTGAGCTTCATACTCTTCTGAGTCTCTTCCACTGGAGGAGAAAAGGGGGCCATTTTTATATGCTACTAAATAGGATCCTAAGTTTTTACTCTGATCTCTAACTGTGTGTTAATTGCCTCTGGTTTCTTGTTAATCATCCCACTGCAGGACATTGATGTAACTTAGTGCATTTGTACTTAGTAAACAGGCACTCTTACTGCCCTTGGTATTATTTCCCCTATAACTTTCAAATGCCTACATTATCTCACCAACCAGTCAAGTCAACTCTTACCACTTAGCTATTTCCCAGTTTACCACTGATAAAATCTTCCAGAAATAGACCTGCAGCCTTATGCACAATATTCCAGGTTCCACTCAGATTGGAGTCTTCCTTTCCAGGGATAGTTTTTGAACTTCATCTTAGAAAACCTAGTTTTCTTAGACCACTCCCACGATCACCTGTATTAGTCCAGATCCTCTGAGAAGCACACTCCAAGAGGAGATTAGATATACACTATTAAAAAAAAAAAAAAAAAAAAAACCTTTGACAGATGAAAGATGAAAAAGAGGAAAGCAGCCTATGCTAATATCCTGGAGCTTGGCTCATAGTATCAGTCAGACCTTCATTTTGCTGTAAACTGGCCTGGGAGACACAAGTAAGATTAGGTATTCCCTTCCTGAAAGGAACATTTTCAGAGAACATTAGTATCAGTCAAGTCTATTCTGGGACTATGATCAGTTAACATAAAACAAGACGCCTCCATGCATTTGTCTGCTTGGGCTTTCATGACGAAATACCAGAGACTGGGCAGCTTTAACCACAAGAAATTTCTCACAGCTGTAGAGGCTGGAAGTCCAAGGTAGAGATGCTGACAGATTTGGTTGCTGGTGAGGCTGAGAGCCCAAGCCTTATGACCCTCTTTAGCCCTAATTACCTCCCTAATGGCCCTATCTCTAAATACAGTAAGATTGGGTTTAGGCTTCAACCTACAATTTTTGGAGAAACAGTGTGTATTTCATAAATTTCCATAGACCTACACATAAAAGTCACAAAAATTGTCAAGGTCAAAAAGTACCAAACATCCCTGTGTCTTATATTTGGCAAAACTAATACAATTATGTAAAGTTTAAAAATAAAATAAAATTTAAAAAAAAAAGAATTGAAAAAAAAAAAAGGTATATGTTTGTGTCTGGTTCTAATTCCTGATAACATTTGGTCCCTCCACCCTATTTCCTGATGTGCTCCTTCTAAAACCCTGAGGGTCTCTGAAATGATAAGTGTCTCTCTGTATGCTAATGAGGTGGATGCTGCCAATGGTTTCCTGGGTGGCCTAAGGATAGGGGTGCCAGGGAACTAACCACATGATTAGAGGGTGGGAAACTTACAACCATCAGTCCCCCACCCCCAGGTTGACTTTATCATCAATAGCCAATAACTGAGTCAACCATGATATTTAATTAAGCTTCCATTACCCTGAAGAGAATTGGGAGAACTTCTACATTAGCAAGCCCATGAAGATTCTGGAAAGGTGGTACACCTAGAGAGGATATGGAAATTCTGTGACATTTTGCTGTACTTTGCCCTATGCATCTCTTCCACAGGACTGATCCTGAGTTGCATCACTTTATAATAAGCCAGAAATTCTAGTAAGTTAATTATTTTTGCTAAGTTTTGTGAGCTGTTCTGGCAAATCCTTGACCTGAGGAGAAGGTTGTAGATATCACGTATAGCCAGTTGGTTTTGGAAGCACAGTTGACCACTTGGACTTGTAATGGTATCTGATGTGGGATAGGGCAGTCTTGTGGGACTGAGCCTTTATCCTCTGGAGTTAGCAATAACTCTGGGTAGACTATGTCACAATTAAGTTAAATTGTAGGACACCCAGTTGGTGTCAAGAGTGTTAGTGAATTAGATGTCATGGGTAAAATACCCACACATCTGGTGCCAGAATCGCTGTGATAAGAATCTAGAAGAACAGGTGTTTTTTTTTCTTTACAATGCTTCTATTTCAGTTAATCTGAGTAATTATTGCTTCAAAACAAGTTATAGCTTTATCTTTCTCTAATCTGCCCTCCCTGTAGATAAAATTTATTAAAAATACAATCATATAGTCACTCCTCTCCCTGACAACATTCAATAGAGATATAAGCCATTCTTATATCCTCCCTTGAATCATCTAACACAAGTTCAGATCCTACAAGTTCTTTCTAATGCCTCATAATTGAGACATGCATCAGTTTCCCATGGTATGGATTTTTTTCTTCCTGGAAGGAGTAAAAAGGTGAATTTTCAACTGCAGATATGTTCTCAGTGATTTTTGACTACAGACCACTGACATGGGAAAGAGAACCAGAGCAGGCCAAGAGAACCTTTGGTCAAGAATGCATTTCTGATACTTGTAAGAAGAGAGGAAAGGAAGGGGGATTGCTACCAAAAGACTGAGAATTGAGTGCAGTTCTGAGGAAATCTTATCTAGGCAAATAGCTGAAGTAAAGATAGATTGCTCATTAGAGGCGTCTTTAATTTGGTAGAAACGGTTCAACCTTTGGTTGGGTGTGGTCCCAGAGAAGTGTCGTCACATTGTGAATGTTCAAATGAACCTAAATGTAAGGTAGCTGATGTTCATCATTCAGCTATGTTTCACACAATTTCTGCTGAAGGCAGATTGCACTGGCACATCTCCAGGGACATTGCAGAAAGAAAAGAGAAGAAACTGATATGAGTTTCAAGATTAAAATTTGGTCACTGATGAAAGATAGTACAGTTGGACAATGTTAACACAAATGATGGATGCAAAAGAAATTTTAAAATATATGATTGTTATGAGTTTACATCTGATTAGATATAGAGGTTTAGAAGTAGGAGTAACAAATGGATAACATTAATTTCAAATTTCAAGAAGTTTGAAATTTGAATAGAAGAGAATAGTAAAATCAAAACAGTAATAGAGTAAGAACAGTTTGTAGGAGGATATGATGGGCTGATTTTGAGATTCTGCAGGGATTTATAAATCAAAGTCAAAATTATAACTATGAAAAATACGGGGCTTCCCAGTTGGCTCAGTAGTCATGTACAGATGTAAGAGCTGAACAATAAAAAGGGCTGAGCACCGAGGAATTGATGCCTTTCAACTGTGGCGTTGGAGAAGACTCTTGAGAGTCCCTTGGACTGCAAGAAGATCTAACCAGTCCACCCTAAAGGAAATTAGCCCTAAATATTCATTGGAAGGACTGATGCTGAAGCTGAAACTCCAATACTTTAGCCACCTGATGGGGAGAACTGACTCATTTGAAAAGACCCTGATGCTGGGAAAAATTGAAGGCAGGAGTAGAAGGGGACGGCAGAGGATGAGATGGCTAGATGGCATCACCGACTCAATGGCCATGAGTTTGAGTAAACTCCAAGAGTTGGTGATGGACAGGGAGGCCTGGTGTGCTACAGTCCATGGGGTTGCAAAGAATCAGACATGACTGAGTGACTGAACTGAACTGTTCTACTGTATCATTTAGGATCTGTCTGAAAGATCTGTCCCTTGATGTGACTGGGGTGTTGAAGTCTCCTACTCTTGTGTCCATTTCTCCCTTTATGTCTGTTAGTGTTTGTTTATGTGTTGGGTTGGCCAAAAAGCTCATTTGGATTCTTCCATAAGATGTTATGGAACCAACTCAATATTTAGGTGCCCCTATTAATATATTACATGCATAAGTGTTAATGAATATAATATGCTCTTTTTGCATTGATTCTTTTATCATTATATAGTGTACCTTATCTTTCTTTATGGCCTTTGTTTTAAAGCCCATTTTGTCTAATGTAAGTATTGCTACTCCCACTTTCTTGTCATATTCATTTGTGTGAAATATCTGTTTCTATCCCTTCACCTCCAAGAGTTGGTGATGGATAGGGAGGCCTGGGGTGCTAAAGTCCATGGGTTTGCAAACACTGAACTAAACTGAACGGACTTTCCTATGTCCTTCACCCTAAGGTGAATCTCTTCTAGGCAACATATTGTAAGTTCTTGTTTTATTTAACCAATCTACCACTCTGTGTCTTTTGATTGGAGCATTTACTCCTTTGACCCTTAAGATAATTTGATACAAATAAATTTATTGCCATTTTAAACTGTGTTTTCCAGTTGATTTTGTATTTTTTTCTTTGTTCTTTTTCCTTTTATAGTTTGATTTTATTTTGTATGAAACATTTTTTCTTTTTTTGTGTGAATCTTTGGTATGCTTTTGATTTGTGATTTCCTTGTTTTTCAAGTATATTATCCCATTATTATATATACTTGCTTTAGACTGGAGAGTTGTACAATCTCAAAATACTTTTTTTACTTTTTTTAAAAAAAATGTATTTTTAATTGGAGCTTAAGCTTTACAATATTGTGTTCTGCCATACAACAATGTGAATCAGCCATAAGTATACATATGTTTGCTCCCTCTTGAACCTCCCGCCCCACCCCAACCCCATGCCACCCTTCTATATTGTCACAGAGTACCATAATGAGCTCCCTGTGTTATACAGCAACTCCCCATTAGTTATCTCTTTTACATAATGTAATGCGTATGTTTCAGCACTACTTTCTATATTCATCCTACCCTCTCCTTCCCCCGCTGTTCTTCATCAGTACCATTTTCTAGATTCTATTTATGTGTTAATATATGATATTTCTTACTCTGCTCCCTCACACTGTATAATTTTTTTAAATAATTTTACATCTTTAATTTTATCCTTTCGCTGTTCATTATGGTTATCACTTTCACAAAAATATCTTTTTAAATCGTATCCTGGTGTATTTAACTCTCTTTTCAGTTGTGATTTTTCTATAGATTCTTGCTTCGTTTCTATTTAGAGAAGACCCTTCAATATTTTTTTTTTTATGGTAGATTCAGTATTGCTGTATTCTTTTACTTTTTGCTTGTCTGAGAAATTCTTTATTTCTCTTTCTGTTCTAAATGATCATCTTGCTGGATAGAGTATATAAGTTGCAGATTCAGGACTTTGAATATATCTTGCCACTCCCTGCTGGCCTTCAGTCTCTATTTTTATATTGAGATCAGCTTATAGACTTACAGAAGCTCTCTTGTAATTAATTCTGTTTTTCTGTTGCTGCCTCTAGAAACTTTAACTTTTGTCATTTTAATTATAATATGTCTAGGTATAGGTCTGTTTCAGTTCATTTCGTTTGGGGCCCTCTGTGATTCCTGTACCTGGATATCTGTTTCCAGTTTTTCAGTTCAGTTCAGTTACTCAGTTGTGTCCGACTCTTTGTGACCCCATGAATAGCAGCACACCAGGCCTCCCTGTCCATCACCAACTCCCGGAGTTCACCCAACTCATGTCCATTGAGTCAGTGATGCCATCCAGCCATGTCATCCTCTGTTGTCCCCTTCTCCTCCTGCCCCCAATCCCTCCCAGCATCAGGGTCTTTTCCAATGAGTCAACTCTTCGCATGAGGTGACCAAAGTATTGGAGTTTCAGCTTTAGCATCAGTCCTTCCGAGAACACCCAGGACTAATCTCTTTTAAGATCGTCTGGTTGGATCTCCTTGCAGTCCAAGGGACTCTCAAGAGTCTTCTCCAACACCACACTTCAAAAGCATCAATTCTTTGGCTCTCAGCTTTCTTCACAGTCCAACTCTCACATCCATACATGACCACTGGAAAAACCATAGCCTTGACTAGATGGACCTTTGTTGGCAAAGTAATGTCTCTGCTTTTCAATATGCTATCTAGGTTGGTCATAACTTTCCTTCAGGAGTAAGCGTCTTTTAATTTCATGGCTGCAATCCCCATCCGCAATGATTTTGGAGCCCCCAAAAATCAAGTCTGACACTGTTTCCACTGTTTCCCCATCCATTTCCCATGACGTGATGAGACCAGATGCTGTGATCTTAGTTTTCTAAATGTTGAGCTTTAAGCGAACTTTTTCACTCTCCTCTTTCCCTTTCATCAAGAGGCTTTTTAGTTCCTCTTCACTTTCTGCCATGAGGGTGGTGTCGTCTGCATATCTGAGGTTATTCATATTTCTCCTGGCCATCTTTATTCCAGCTTGTGCTTCTTCCAGCCCAGTGTTTCTCATGATGTACTCTGCATATAAGTTAAATAAGCAGGGTAACAATATACAGCCTTGACATACTCCTTTTCCTATTTGGAACCAGTCTGTTGTTCCATGTTCAGTTCTAACTGTTGCTTCCTGACCTGCATACAGGTTTCTCAAGAGGCAGGTCAGGTGGTCTGGTATTCCCATCTCTTTCAGAATTTTCCACAATTTATTGTGATCCACACAGTCAAAGGAGAATTTTTAGGTTTGGTAAATTTTCAGCCCTAAGTTCTTCAAATACCTGTTTTATCCCCTTTTCTCTTTCTTCTCCTTCTGAGATCACTATTATGTGTCAATTGAGATGCTTTATAATATCCAAAATGTCTTGAATATTGCTTTCATTTGTTTTTAATTTGCTTTTCTGTCTGCTGTCCTGATTGGTTGATTTCCACTATTCTATCTTCCAGATCACTTATTCATCAAGATCCATATTTTTAAATGTAATGCTCTGGTGATTTTGATGAACAGCCTAATTTAAGAATAAATATACTAGTAGAAAATACCTTCAATCACATTTGCATAATATTAATAATATAATGAGAATAGAGATTTGCCTGACATGGATACACCTTCAATGTCAGAGCATGTTTAAAAAGTGCTGAATTTAGTCTTGCAATGTTGTGGGATGTCCCTTTCAAAACTAGTTGTTTCCTGTAGAAGCCAAGTATACGTGATATAATGCCAGGTTGTTAGAGATTGCAACCCAGAGATTTTTCAGGAAATTAGGTGATGAAGAAAGTAATTGGAAGTTTATACTCAAACTAATTTAAAGAGCATAATTGTCTTATGTTCTAGCATTTATTGGAAACAAAAGAATGGAACCTGTATGATCCTTATGCCAAGACAGGATTCCCTGGAGATTGTCCTTCTTAGGGGCTGACAATCAGGAAAGTACTAGATATTCTGAGGGTGGGTGTGGAGTGGGGCACCTGCTACTCGAGATTATAGGCAAGTTGTGCAAGAACCTAGAAACAATAATAGTGACTAGAACATTTAGTCTGGATTAGAACATTTACTTGAGTGTTAAGGAATGAAGATTATTTGCAAAATTCTTGGGTTGCAGTAGGAGCCACACATTTTGCAAAACTATTTCTCAGGATTGGATGCAGCAATAATTGGTTAAACACTATTTTTATTGAATGAGACTGTTAAGTGTACTGAAAAATATTCAACCTGTTTGGACTCTCAACTACAGATTCTTAAGTCAGGGCTTCAATGTCAAGTGTTTGCGTAAAGACTGTATTCCATGAACTCTTTCTTCCCCGCTCAAATTTCACCAGTTATAAAGTATGCCATACTCTCCTAATATTTTATCTCTTTTCTCTTTGCTTTTATCTCTTTACTGTACCTGTCTGCCAATCCTGTTTCATCCTTGTGCACACTGGCAAAGCGTCAGCAAGCACACACATGAAAATGACACTCATAAGCACACAAAGTCCTGAATTCTCACAAAAAGAAGTTAAAGAAGAAAACACAGTTTTGTAAGAATCACTGAAAATAAAAATGGGTAACAACGGAATCTAGTTTGCATTCTCTAGTTTTTATTTGCTGTATACTGTTCTGAACTTGTTAAACAATATTGCATTGTGGTTTCTCATAGTAATTATACTGTTATCCAATAATCATCTGAAGTATTATGTCTTATACTGAATATAAAGCAAATTCCCCCAAATTATAAAAATTATGTATGTCAGAGTTAATATTACAGCAAAAATGCCCATATTTTAGCTACTTATTACAACTCACTATGTTTTTGATTTTATATCTCACTAAGTGACTTTCTGCATCTATCCTTTGACCCTGTCAGCCAAACAGAATTTCTACCAATGGATGATAAAGAAGAAATGAAGATTATCATTCTTATCCACTGTTGGTGCTCTTCCAGTACGCTTGCTATGGTATTCAAATACGCAGCAAGCCTATGATCCCTTAGCTATTTTCAGGTTCAGTTCCTTTGCTGAATCAAATGTTTTCAGCCTCTTTCCTCCTCTGCAGTAACAATCTCTCTTCCATTGGACAGTGATCTGTTTACATGCCAGAGTTTTTAAGCCACTGATTTAAGCTGGCTGCTGCAGGAAAATTCAAGGGACAGTTTGATCAGTAAAACAGGTAGTCATGCTTCAATTGTGCTTTGCTCTCTTACTTGGTAACAGGCCAGATTGAAAAGCAAAATGGGCTGGGAAAACATTAACGATTGCCTAGGCTAGATTACATAGTACTTTAGGAAACAGAAACTCCGGTAGCGTGCAATTTGAAATTTGCAATAATGGACATCTCACTTTGTGAGACTTTACTATTATGGATGGACTTGATATAATAGAGAATAGAGGAAGGGATCTAAAAATAATTCATTGCTTTGTGCTGGTATCTATGCAGCAATTCTGTCATTTAAAACTCTTGCCACTTTGTCTGGGCAAACCAATTAGATATAGGAAGCCTTTTGGATGGTACACACAAATCTAGCTAGCTTCATTTCTTTGTAAAAGGCAAGACATCTGGAATTTGTGTGTGGGGGTGACAGGTAGCCCAAAGGCTAAATAAAAAGATACAGTTCCAGCAATTATCATTGTTGAAATTTAATGCATATAAGTGTGCTCTTAATACCTTGATTTTCTTTTTTGTATCTAATAGCATCTTTTAATGAGTGTCAAATTTACTGTATCATATGAAATAATCATTCAAGTTTCCTACTTTTGGAAAAATAAAAGGAAATACACACACACACACACACACACACACCCCTTGTCTCTATTCAGATGCTTGAGAATTTTTTTTTTTAAATAATGAAAATGTCAGCATTTTAAAATGAAAACTTTATTTTCAAGAAGTTTATTACTTGCATGCTAAAAGCATCACCAAGCTAGATTTTGGCATAGTGAGTACTTGGAGGGCAGTGACATTTCAAAACCATTTTTCTTATATCATGGACTCAATTTCCAAGAGATTGCCTAATTTAATTTCAGAACAATTCAGTGCCTCCCAAGATCTCCATCCCAGCTTCCCATCATAAGTATGCTCTAGCCTGTGTAGAATGTTCCAGTACACAAATTTAGGGAACTCTGAGAAATCTTAACAGAATGCAGACAGTAGAAGTGTAACTTATGAAAGGTTGCTGGTTCAGTGAGCTAAATAAATCATTTCTTATATGGGGGAGAGTAGGATTTTAGGGGAAAAAATTGGAAAACTTTAACAAGTTCCATTTCATGATGTGGACAAAATGTTACAGTTCATAATTTTCAGGTAGATGATTTTAGATACATGCATGCAAAATAATCAGGGAAAATAGTGGTCAATACATTGTGTTCAATGACTTGTACCTCAGTTGACGAGTAGGTAATTAAAAGCAGAAAGAAGAAAAGAAAAGCCCAAGAGGGTAAAAAATGCACTACAGTTTTATAACAATAGGAACACTGAATTGGGAATTAGCACATGGGAATTTGTTGTAAGTCATAAGTCATTGATTGTGACAACAAAGCAAATTATTTCCTTTTTTTTAGTTCTTGGTGTCTTCAAATATGAATTCAGGAATTTGGAACCTTTATTCCCAGTAGGTTTCACCCAGAAATTTAATTATTCAATCCTAGGTAATATCTATTTTTCTTTCCTTTTCCTTTATAAATTCTGAATTAAAACCCTCTAGCCTTGTGACCAATTAAATATTTTATATTTAGGAAATAAACCCTTAGAAACTAAAAGAGACTGATTTCACTTATCCTTCAATTTCCTGTTTTTCAGTCTTATGAATTATAATTTATGAGATTAAGACAAATGGTTAGAATTTCATGAAACTAAGGGATGACAGGGAACATAAAAATGTAAAGTGGTATTTTTAAAATGAAAGTGTTTTTTTTTAAAGTGTAATTAAAATAAAAAATTTCCTGTAATTCTGGAAGATATATAAAAGGTTCTTAAAAGTTTATTTTCATGTAAAATGAATGTGCTGGAGTCATGGGGAATTTGTGACTTTTAAACCCAGGCAGCTGGGCCATTCATGCATACAATCACTTTTGGCTGTACTTTTTTATTTCATCCATAATGTCTCCCAGTTAATAAGTATGGATTATGTTACCCTGATTAAATATATCTAGAATCCTACTTGATTGTTTTAATTCTCTCTTTATTAAGTATACTGTGATTTTTCTAGTAAGAATTTAATATAATTTTTCATGTCTGAATACAGCATTTGATCAAGTTGTTGAAAAGACTTGGCCTCATAAATCTGTTTTCCTCACCATCACCTCAAAATCCCCACATGTCTGCCTTTTGCAGATGAAATTACAGGAGCAAATGGGAACGTGGGGTTTGGTCTTTTGGTGAGTTTGATGTGGTTCTTTCTTTTAGGACAAGCTATTTCCTATGAAGGGACTTTTTTCATTGTTTTGCTAACATTCATTTTCTGAATCTCTCTGTTTATATTCAAAAAACGTTGGAAGGAAAACAATCCTTCTGAAGGCCCAAAATTTTGTAAGCGTAATATAACAAGGCCTATTTTTATTTTCCATGAATGGTACCTGAGTACTTAGTAGCGAATCTGTCCATCTGCTGTTCCAAGTGGTTTCTGATTTTGCCAAAGTCATTAAGTACCAGACCTATCTCAGAGGTTATTTGCTCTTTCTGTGCTGGAAGTAGGCCTGCAGGTCAAAATGTAATAAAATAAAAATATATACCTCATCATCTAAAACTAGAGAAAGTATTATATTGCAGACGGCAGAAGCTTAAGGACCTATTAAATTGATGTGAAAATTAATTTAAAAAGTAGATGAACAGCTTTGATGGACATTCCTCTGCCAATTTGGCACTTTCACTTGAGTTATATTAATTTTCTTGCAAGTGGTGAATATGATGATGAAAGGAATTTACAGGTAAGGGAATAGCACATAGATACTAAAGGCAAGAGACTGAGGCAAATGTGGATTTGTTGTTGAACTGAAAAGCTCAGAAAATGCTCCCTGTCCATAAATTCTCCAGGCAAAAATACTGGAGTGGGTTGCCGTTTCCTTCCCCAGGGGATCTTCCCTGGGATCAACCCAGGGATTGAACCCCCATCTCATAAGTCTCCTGCATTGCAGGCAGATTCTTAACCATCTGAGCCACCAGGGAAGCCTTCTATAAAAACTACACCATTTAAATAAAATTAAAAATATTTATTGAATATGCATATAAAGTGATATTGATTATGATATACTTGTGCTCACAAATCAAATATGCATAATGTATAGAATTAGGCAAGTCAATAATTTCATATATCATATATGTTTTTTATAATCTCATTAATTATAAATATATGATTAAGCTTTCAGTTCTGTGAAGTCAAGAGCTTATGTATTTTATGCGGAAAAACATGTTGTAGATTAGATACTTGGATCTGTATAAAGAAAGAAGGCCAGAGAAGAAATAAATCCAGGTAAAATAAGATCCTTTATTTTCTTAATTGATTTAAAAGATAACTGCTTAGCTAAAGAAATAATTGTAAAAATGCATTGGATTGTAATAGCATTTGTTCAAGTGAATTGAATGACAGCAATGTCAATACATGGACAAGAAGAATTTGTTATTTATTATTAAGTTCCTTCAATTCAGGTGAAGTGACAGTGTTATTTGTAGCTTGATTTAGAGTAGTTACATAGTGAACTCTATGGCATGTATTAAAAAAATTAATAATGAATTGGTTTTCCAAAAGGGCATATGAAGGAATCATTTAAAATGCTCATTTTATACCAAAAGAAGGCAGAAATAGTGGCAAACATAGTAGACATCAACATATTAATAATCACTTTAAATGTGAATGGTGCAAATATAATTAAAAGATACATTTTGGCAAACTGACTTTAAAAAGAAGAACTAATTACTGTTGGCCCTCTGTTTCCATGGATCTCTGCCACCACAGATTTATTGAACCACAGATTGATCCATGGATACAGATGGCCAACTGTATTAGTCCACTTTATATAAGGGACTTGAGCCTAAGTGCATATTTATATCCTTGAGGAGTCTTGGAACCAATCTCCCCCTCAGAATCAGAGGGATGATGGTGTATTTTGTTCACAAAAGGCCTGCTTTAGATATGAATACTCATGTAGGTTAACCTGTAAATGCATTAGAGACTCTCTCCAATTTGAGAATAATTTGACCTTCTACCAAATAGCCCTCTTTCTAGTCCCAAAATTTTCCAAGCTCTGTCACACTTCAAAAAATTTTAATATATTTTTTCTTTTCTCTGTGATGCTTGTCCATTTGCCTTTCTCATTAACCATATCCTTCTCATTCACCTTGTTGATTTCTCTATATATTCAATTATATATTTATAACTATATTTTGTTAATTGAATTGCTTTTTCTTTATCTCTTTTAGTGGACCTAACCTCATGAGAGCAAAGACTAGGTTTGTCTTGCTTACTGAAGTAATTCCATAAGTTAGATTAAGTGCTTACATGTATCAGTTGAAGGTGGATGCGAATTGAATAACTTGTGATATTAATTGAAAAAATGACTTTTCGTGTATTCCATGATTCAGTTCAGTTCAGTTCAGTCGCTCAGTCATGTCCGACTCTTTGCAACCCCATGAATCGCAGGACACCAGGCCTCCCTGTCCATCACCAACTCCCGGAGTTCACTCAGACTCATGTCCATTGAGTCGGTGATGCCATCCAGCCATCTCATCTTCTGTGGTCCCCTTCTCCTCCTGCCCCCAATCCCTTCCAGCATCAGAGTCTTTTCCAATGAGTCAACTCTTCGCATGAGGTGGCCAAAGTACTGGAGTTTCAGCTTTAGCATCATTCCTTCCAAAGAAATCCCAGGGCTGATCTCCTTTAGGATGGACTGGTTGGATCTCCTTGTAGTCCAAGGGACTCTCAAGAGTCTTCTCCAACACCAGAGTTCAAAGGCATCAATTCTTTGGCGCTCAGCTTTCTTCACAGTCCAACACTCACATCCATACATGACCACTGGAAAAACCATATTATGGCTTAATACGTAATACTTTTATTTTGCCTTAACAACAGTAACAACAAAAAATGTCTGAGAGGCACAATGGGAAAGGAGATTTGAGAGATATGTGGAGACGATTTTTCCTTTAATCACATGCAAAAAAAGATTGCTTCATCCTCTTACAACAGAAACCTCAAAGTTCAGGTGCAGTGCTGGTATAAATTAGGCCTAAATTCTGTAAAGAGAGAAAATTCTTTGGTTCTTTGTTCTCAAAGGATCCTTACCAGGGACACACATGAGAAGCTAGAGCCTACTGAATGTGAGTGCTATTAACTATGGAACTATTGACTCACACACAAAAAGGCATTTCGTAAACTAAAGTGACATTAGATTTCCAACTCTGTGGGACATAAATGAATTAAGAAGAAATATTTCACTTCGATTTCCCTTGCACGCTATGGGAAATTCAGCAGTGTTTGTTATGTGGTTATTGCAATGAAGAGGAAGTCAGGTCAGCTCTCCCTCCACTGTCACCACTTCAGGATGTAAGTAACCATGACAGCATTCATCCATCCTTAAAGCTTTTAAGAGAATTTGAGATTAGGGTTGAGGAGAAAACCCAGATGTTCTTCTAAAAGTTAGAATTACACAAAAGAGCAAAAAAGACGTATCCATAAGACAGGCTACACTTTTGATGAAATACAACAAATTCCATACTCATAAGAGTTAATATACTAGTTACTATTGTTGAAGAATTGGCAAGAAAAAATTTTATCTTAAATCTGGTTATACAGCACTTAATTTTATTTACAGTCAGGAATCAGAGCAATGATATTAGAGCTAATTTGAGTACATACTGAGGATAAAGTTCGGTAACAAGGAAAATAAAGTTTAGGTGAAAAGAAGAATGTATGTATTTTGCTTAGCCTGGGTACTGGAAATTTCCATAAGAGCTGTTTTTAGATAAAGTACTTTTATGGCTCAAAAATGCCAGTCCAGGTTCGATCCACGATACTGGATGCTTGGGGCTAGTGCACTGGGACGATCCAGAGGGATGGTATGGGGAGGGAGGAGGGAGGAGGGTTCAGGATGGGGAACACATGTATACCTGTGGTGGATTCATTTTGATATTTGTCAAAACTAATACAATTATGTAAAGTTTAAAAATAAAATAAAATTTAAAAAATAAAAAAATATATATATATATAATAAAAAAAAAAAAAAACTAATGTTTTTACCTTATATGCTGCTCATTTACCCGGTGTGATTTTCTTTTCTTTTTTCTTTCTTTCTCTCTTTCTTTTTTTTTTTTTAACAAATAAGCTGTTTTATTTCAAAACATGTTTTAAATATTTAGCTTGAAATAAAAGGTTTATTTTTATTAAAGCGAGAGACTAAATCGAAAGTAGAAAAAAATGATTAACTTTCAGGGCTTTGGGAAATCTATTGACAGATGTTTGTTCATCAGCATATATATCCTTAGCTTGAACACATAGCTTGGCCTTTTTTATTTATGGAACAGGAACTCCATGGTAAGGTTTTTCAGCTTTTTTATTCTTTAAAAGGGAAAGAAAGGAAAGATAACTGCCTTATTCTGATTGAAATTTATACTGATGGACTAAAAACACTTCAGAGATAAGTTAGTGGTTCAGTTCAGTTCAGTCACTCAGTCGTGTCCTATTCTTTGCGACCCCATGGACTGCAGCATACAAGGACTTCCTGTCCATCACCGGCTCCCAGAGCTTACGCAAACTTATGTCTATTGAGTCAGTGATGCCATCCAAGCATCTCATCCTCTGCTGTCCCCTTCTCCTCCAGCCTTCAATCTTTCCCAGCATCAGGGTCTTTTCCACTGAGTCAGTTCTTTGCATCAGGTGGCCAAAGTATTGCAGTTTCAGCTTCAGCATCAGTCTTTCCAATGAATATTCAGGACTGATTTCCTTTAGGATGGACTGGTTGGATCTCCTTGCAGTCCAAGGGACACTCAAGAGTCTTCTCCAACACCACAGTTCAAAAGCATCAATTCTTCAGTGCTCAGCTTTGTTTATAGTCCAACTCTCACATCCATACATGACCACTGGAAAAACCATAAGTTTAACTAGATGGACCCTTGTTAGCAGAGTAATGTCTCTGTTTTTTAATATGCTGTCTTGGTTTGTCATAGCTTTTCTTCCAATTATAGGTTAAGAAGACAAATATATGCCCTCAAAATTATTAATAAAGTAGACAAAACCAGTGGAAAAGGAGAGATACTCAGAACAATCCCAAAGATGAAAATTAAGATATTTTTCTGAAAACAATGTAAACAAAATTTTCATGTATGGCTTTTTAATGGTTAAATTTAGGGAGTAAAAAAATGTTTCATTTTCAACAAGAAACAGTGTGTTATGTACTACATTTTATTTATTATACTCTAAAGTGTGGTCATAACATCCAGTGGTCTAAATCATTTAAAAAGCTCTTTGTGAATTCACAGAAGTGCACGGATACATTGTCACAGACATTCTATCTGGGCTACTGACTTTATGGAATGAGGAATGAGGCATGATTGTCATAGGAAAGTTTATGAAATTTGCATGTAAATTGAAAATTAATTTGTGACTTGTTCATTTTTGTTGGTGCATTTCATTTATTCTGAGCAAAGATATATGGTGAAGGAGAGTCCTATTTTAAGGTGATTTTTCTATAGTTTGCCAAAAAATATTCATATGATCTTTTGAAATGTATATAGTACAATCTCATATCAAATGAGAAAAACTTCCAGCACCCCTGAAATGTAGACAGGAGATAAATGCTCACATTCACAATACCTATTACTGACATATATCTACTACAGTCTTAATATTTACTAAGTCCAAAGACTATACATACAAATGTAAACTGATCTGAGTACTTTCAAAGTTCTCAGATTCTTACCAGCTGTTGTTGCAGTGTGTGTATATATATACACACAGACATATATATCTTGCTTGCTTTAATATAGTAAGTTACAGTCTGTTTTATTGGCCACACATATAAAAAAAAAGGGTGGCAAATAAAGTCAACTTTAAAAAACACATTCTGGAGTTATTTGAAAACATAATAAATTTGTATAGAGAGATTGGTTTCTATCATTTATATATATTGGGAGACAGATACCTTATTTTTCTTATGATTTGTAAGAGAAACCTCAGCCTTATAGATCTTAAAAGTTTAAATACCTTACATGAGCATTTGAGTTTTCCGTGGAACAAGTGATGGCAACAATGGGAAAATGAACCCACACATCAGTGCAATATATTTTAGTATGCCACGTTTATAAACCTACTAGTATTCTCCCTGGAAAGTACCTGATAGTATACAGGCTATTATGTTCATATTAGAAAAGCTAAAAGTCACTATCAATTGAACATGAAGATTCTCTTAATATCAATAACAGACATAAATTTGTAATCCTGCACATTAACACTGGCTTTGGGATATAGAAGTTCTTAGAAGATGCACCTTGTCAAACGTTTCAAAGTGTTAGATATGCTAAGATTAAACTACATTATTCTGCCTAACTGGTTACCATTATATCAAAAAGCATTCTTTTTCTGGTATATTTTTAATTGAAGTTACAGTACTCTCTAAAAACTGAGAGTACAAATGTTATTTAGAAACATGTTCAGCTATCAAGATATTTTCTAACTAAAATGAATCATTTAAATCAGTTTCTTCTACTAGTCACTGTTCAGTTTCAGTTCTACAGGAGACATTTCAAAATAAGTAAAAACTGCAATGGAATGTAAAACCACTACCTGTCTTTAAAAAAATTGTTATATTTGACATGATACATTTTGGAAATTGAAGGTGTATAACATACTACTTAGACTTATTTATATATTGTAATATGATTTCCATTGCTGCTGCTGCTAAGTCACTTCAGTTGTGTCCCGCCTCTGCGCAACCCCATAGACAGCAGCCCACCAGGCTCCTCTGTCCATGGGATTCTCCAGGCAAGAACACTGGAGTGGATTGTCATTTCCTTCTCCACGATTTCCACTGAAGCAATATTTATCAGATTGTTTGACTATAGTATGTACTACTGTGTATATTTATTACACTGTGCCTGAGATATCTATAGTTTACTTTCTGTTTCAGGGGAAAAAAAAAAAAGCATGCTTCATGAATTTGCATTTTATCCTTGTTCAGGGACCATGCTAATTTGTATTCTAATTTTAGTCTATGTGGTGTGGAAGTGAGCACTTGATATACTACCTTGAGTTACTACAAATAAGACAAACTCTAATGTGCAGGTAATATATTAAAAGTCAAGGTGTAGAATTTTTGCTCAAATAAACTCTTAAAAATATGAAAAAATCAAGGTAGTGGACTGTGATAATTGGTAACTGGAACAAAAATATAATTTATTATGTGTTTCTTAATTTAGAAGCATATTCAAAAAAGAAAAAGCCATAAAATTTCAGGAGAATTTCAGGGAGGATATTTACTGAAAGAAAACCAGTAATGACATGATTTTTGTACTATATATATATTTTTAAAATATTTACTCTGCCTACTACTTACATAGACTAAGTAGTAATCACTACTCTTTGATTTTGGATTTGGCTATGTAACTTGCTTTGGCTAATTGGATTTTGGCAGATATGACAGAAGCTGAGAATTGCTCTCTAACATCTCTTTCACAACTATAAGAATATCATGCCCAGGCTTGCTCTTGGGCGCAGGAGAAAGATACAAACTCTGGAGGCAGAAATCATTGCTCCTATCTTTTCCTAGTCTAGATCTACTCTGAATGAATAACAGTGGTTTTAACACAGTGATTTTACGAATGTTGCAGCCTTTATATGGCATAGCTAACTGATTGTACTGAGTTCAGAACACACTGAAACATTCACCTTTTAAAACAATATTTAGATATATTAGATTTCCTTAGCCTAGCATTATCACACCCTGTTTAAAACTTATCTTTCATGATCCTCTTCAAATGCCACTTTTCTCTGAAAGCAGCAATTATTTATCAACTTACATCGATTTCCCAGAACACAGCTTTTGTATTGTTTTGCAACACTAATAGATTATATCCTGTATTATAACTATCTGTGTGTTTTTCATATATCCACTTCTGGACTGTACCTGTGAAGAGTGGTTTGTATCTCACTATTCTTAGTTTTTAGAATCTAGATATTGGTTAGTATGCATATTTCATGAATATTTTTGCAAGAAATAAATATATAGGAAAAAATGTATTTGGGAGTCCTAATCAAAAATAAAACTCTATTATTGCTTTATAGAGGAGTAAGATAAGAAAATATGTAAATTATTAAAAGAGCAAATATAAGCATAACTTAAACACATTACATATCAGTCTTGGAATCTTTGGCTTGCAGAGTTGAGGGCTCCTTATTTGGTTTTGACTTGATATGATCAAGTGTTTTCCTTCCTTTAGTGTGATTAGAAAAAACCTCTTGTCTAACTCACTGATATTGAGGAGATATCTTCCTATATTGTAGCAAAACATTTGTTTAATGTACAAATGCTCTTATTCTGATGATAATGGAGTATTTTTAAGCTACATTATTAAAATACCTTAAAGTATTTCTCCTGCTACAACTCTAGAATCCACAAGGAGTATTTGGTAAATTCTAAATGCATCTAAATGGAGAACGACATTTAGAATCCAGGAGCTGGACTCCAGGTGTGCTTGTTATTACATGGGTGCTATCACACAAATAAACATGTCCATATTTATGTATCTAATTATCTGTGTGTGGATATAAATATATATCTCCACAGTTGACCTTTGAACACAGAGATTGGGGTGGTAACCCTTATGCAGTAAAAAATCCCAGAATAAATTATAGTTGGCCTTCTGTATTCACAGCTCCCCATCCATGTATTCAACCAATGATAGATCCTGTAGTAACATAGTATTTATTGAGAGAAATCTGAATTTAAGTGGACCTATGCATTTCAAACTCATGTTGTTAAAGGGTCAACTGTATACACACAATGCATTTTATGAGTGATATAAATTCATCATGCTGCTGTTGCTGCTAAGTCGCTTCAGTCACGTCCAACTCTGTGTGGCCCCATAGACAGCCCACCAGGCTCCTCCATCCCTGGGATTCTCAAGGCAAGAACACTGGAGTGGGTTGCCATTTCCTTCTCCAATCTGTGAAAGTGAAAAGTGAAAGTGAAGTCACTCAGTCATGTGCGACTCTTTGAGACCCTGTGGACTGTAGCCTACCAGTCCACAGGCTCCTCTGTCCATGGGGATTTTCCAGGCAAGAGTACTGGAGTGGGTTGCCATTTCCTGCTCCAAAATTCATCATATATATACATATATATGTATAAATTTGTATTAAAGTTGAATTCATATCCAATATCACAGAGTTAAATGTAGCTGCCTACTTTCTTTACTTGTGAATTACTTCTTTAGCAGTGAGAAACCTGGTTCTTATATACTGCAAGATATTTGATTAACTGCAGTATATATGCAAAGCAATTTAAGAATTGCTAACTATATTCCTACATTCCTGCTTGAAGCATATTTATTCAACAGCATTCAGGCAAGATACTGTTTTCTGAAGTGACTTAAAATATATTTTCCTTTGTACTGAACAGCACATAAACAATAGTTAGGTTTATTTGTTAGTATTGGTATTTCATTTTTAATTTCCCCACATCCTAATTGATTTTAATTGTTAATTTATTTGGGGAGTATGTTAATTGCTTATGAAATATGGCTATGGCTCTAAAGTTTGAACTACACGAAAGATTATGAGAAATGTCACTTCCTCCTCATCTCTGCTATCATATTACCAACATTTGCTCTTTTCTATATTGTTTCTATCCACCTCTGATAGGAAACAGAACACTTTAGTTTCTGGTTTATCCTTCCATCAATGTCAGAAAATGCATTCTCAAAAAAAAGATGCAGGCTTATTGAAAAACACAGGTGTCAAACTGCCAAACTGAAGTAGCTGTTAACAATTTGAGCAGCAAAATAAATATGGTAGACTTTGATTTTTACCCAGAAAGCTGAAATAATTGTGAATTCATTAATATATAGGTACCACTCTTAATATATTAACCAAAAAAGAAAGACAATATGTGTAGAGTGGAAGAAACAGGAGGATCCACATCACCAGTAGTAACAACAGAAATTTGAGCCTTGTGAAATGGTATGCTAAAAACTCCACATTAGCACTGTGATATTCTTGACAAGAAAATATATAGTCGTAAAGAAGTCTCACACTCAACCAAATTCACTTACGTTAGACACAGTGTTATCAACATTCTTTGAAAGTGTCTAGGTAATGAAATAAAGTCTGAGTAGTGTACAGACTAAAAGAAACTAAGGAGTAACTAAGAGCAATGTGGGATCCTGGGTTTGATCTTGGAGCGAAAATAAAATGTTAGTAGAAAAATTGATGAAATGTGAATAATGTCTTTAATTTAGTTCTTAGTATTGTACCAGTGTTCATCTTCTGGTTCTAACAGTTACACTTTGTTATATAAAATGGAACTATTAGAGAAATCTAGAGGAGGGATATATGAAGTCTTTGTAGAAATTTTTAACTATTCTTTAATTCTAAAGTTTAGAAAAGCTTCAAAAATATCTCTAATTTTCCTGTGATTTAATTACTTTATTAATATTTATCAAAACTGTGGGTATCTTTAAATACATAATACCTTTCATGTCAAAATTTGGAGTGGGATCTAGTCATTTGATTCCAAGTTCAATAATCTTTCCAATACTCTGTGTTCTTCCAAATCTTCTAGGGGTATTTTTGCTCAAAGTGCAATTGATTTGCTAATGCATTGTACCTCAAGTCTACTGTTAGGCATTATAAAATATGAGGCTCTTTTTTTTTTAAGAAAGTTCATATGCCCCCTATTCTTGACTCCTCCAAAAATAACCCATAAAATCCTCCATTTAATTTTGTGGTTATCCAAGATTTATTTTTAAGAAGGCAGTAGTCTCTCCTTTTTTTATATAGATCTTAGAATTGGAGAGCAGAGAAAAATCATTTAGAATATTTTTATATTGCTTTCCTGTTCTAAGCTTGTTCTTAAAATTAGTTGTTTCAAATTATCTCTGTGGTTTATAATATTCTTTCTGCTTCTTTTGATGGCATTAAAAATCTTTAATAAGACAACATATATTTTTAAAAACACTATCGATAGAGAACAAATAATTATTAGTGCATATAATGAAGAATTTCCTCCTGATTTCCAAAATTAGCACTTTCATTCTTCAAGTCATGTTTAAAATCATGTTTTCTTATGCTAAATTATGAAATAAAATAAAACTTTCAGGAATTACTAGATATTCTCATTTTGCATTTTGATTTGGTGCATTTTCCAGTGACGCATTTTTACTTGTTTGGTAGATTGTTGCTTAAATGCCACCAGTGCCTGTTAAAACATACAGAAAATTAAGCTCATAGTTACATGCTGAATTTTATACATAGTTCTATAGTGATACTGCTATTTGTATTGATTTATTAGTTTATAGCAGTTAATGAAATCAATATATTGCTGTGGTACCCAGAAATTAATCATTGGCTTAAAAAATCATCATTTGAGGATTCATCAGTAAAATAAAGTTTTTAATAAATTAAAATTCTAGGTTTGGAATCATTAGGCTAAATTTTCTGAATTTATTTCCTGAGTCTTGCACTATAGCATCTATAATGCCATCCTTTAAGTAATTGATTTTACATGTGCTTCATTCCCATTTTGATTAGCTAACTGAGAAGATTATAATTGTCATTTTAACTTAAAACTTAAAGTGAAGTTACTTCTAAGAAAGATCCTGGATGGAAATGCACAGAGACAAATCCATTTAAACAGCACATTACTTTGAGAATCCCACAGAGCTGAACTCAATAGGAGCTGTTGATAATGCAAACCCTGGGGACATACTTATTAGTCTGCGCACCAAGTGGACTGTGTGTGTGTTGTGAACTCTGTGGGTTAGCAATAGCCGATGATTTAAAGCTGGTAGAAGAGTCATTCTAGACATTTAAAATACAGTTACCTACCCTTTTCTGGCATGTAAAATAAAACGAGTCGGTGTAAAGTTGGTGAAATAGATTTGAGACTCTCCAAAGTGATACATGAAGTTGTCATGTGGTTTTGTAATTCCAAGTTTAAGTTAAATATGAATGTTTAACCTTTCAAGGATTTCCTCTTTTTGCCAAGGTGGGGATGAGGGACATCAAATGTCATCAAATGTCAATTGAGTGTTTATAGTTCTTGGTCTCCAGAAATAAGAAAGTAAAGAAAGGTATTCTGTCTCAACTAAAATGTGCATGAATAGAATAATTTCCAAATGGCTGATATATGTAATAATGATGATAGAATGATGAAAAGATAAAAACCATTTTAAATTTAATTACAAAAAGAAATAGAAGGGGCATGTTTTGATAGGGTGTGGCTGTCAGAATTTCAAGAAACAGCCTCTGAAAACTTGTGACCTCTTTGATGTCCTCAACTCTATCTTCATTCTCTCTTCCTCTGAGTTAGAGATTGTTAAGTGTTTTTAACATATTAGCTTACTGTGTTAACTTGGTATGTATACTAAAGAGAGATGTAAACCAAGTTAAACTTCCTCTCACTCTGTTCATATGTGTACTATAGATAGCAGAATTTCTAGGTAGTCACATGGAATTTGAATTTTAAACTATTTAAGAGATCAATCCCAAGTTCACCCATTATTTTTGTTCTCTTGGTCATCTCACTGGGAATCTTGTGAACTGTAAATAAACCTAAATTTTTCAAATTTTTGTATTACTTGGAAATCTAGACAGTGAAATTCCCCATCCTCCACCATGAAAAATTATTATAATGTATTAAATACTATAAGATATAAATCATACAGGATTTTGTAATGCAATTTACATAAAATCTGCAAGCTTCGTAATCAAAAACAGTTAAGGAAAATCTGACAACAGTGCCATTAGAACAGGCGTAAGGGAGAAGCTTATTCATAGATTCATTTACAAGATGAAAGCACAGGGACTGCTAGACTCACAGAAACTTTTTGTTCTATATTGTACAGTTGTGGTAACAAGATTAGTTACTGGTGAATTATGACTCTTCTCTTTACCATCCCCCAAACAGGATATGTGTGATTTGAAGTCTCACCTTTACGTGAACTTTAACACTTACCTCCAAGTCTATGTTAGTATTTTCAGTCTTAAGCCATAGCATTTTTAAAAGTGATTAAAAAAAAAATCCTCAAAAACTAGTTTTGCTTTAGTTTGGAATTATTAGAAGTTCAATTTAATTTATGTGTATTCTTTTGTTCTTGCTATAGTATCCACACTTAATATTTTGGTGTTAATAGCTATACTTTCAAAGACTTACTGTGCATCTAGAGTTGTGAATAGTGCTTTGCTTATGTATTTCATGGAGTCTTCTTGGTAGCTTATTTGATCACTTTTATATAAAATGAAATACTGAAAATGTGATGTCACACAGCTGGTAAAGGGTGGAAGATTTAAGTCCACACCTGACTGATTGGTTCCCCTGTGCTTTTCAACATTTCATGAGTGCATAAATTTTTAAGAAATTGGATAAGCAATTAGATTAGCATTAACAGTCCTTAAAATTGGTTTTCCAAGACTCAAAGGAAACAGTTGTTGGTGAAGTGTACATTTTTTCTTCTTAATTCTAAAAAAAAAAAAAGAAAAAATACAGAATTTTACTTGCAGTGCTGCCAGCTGGACCTTTTATTCATAGCCTTAGGTTGACCAGCATATAGATGATTAAAATATTGTTTTCCCATAAGAATATTGTGGTTTCTGGACTAGAATTTTTATAGTTCTAGAGAAAGCCCAAAGTAGTGATCACAACTCATGTTGTCTGACACATTTTTGAGGAATTCCTCTTTAACTGAAAGAAAAGTACTTGCCTAACTTCTACTTGAACATGAGATACAACTATTAGGGAAATTGGGCTTGAGATGACTATGGCCCATAAAATGCATCTTCTCATTTTATCTCAATTTGTGGTATAAAAGCTTCTTTAAATAATTGGCTCCATATATATCATTTTCTTATGATCCATCACTATTATCTCCCCTATCTGTAAACAGACATGTGGAATTTGAAAGATAATATCACGTCCTACTTTGTCAAAAATTCTACCTTTTTTGATGATTTCTGAAATGCCAAATAAAATGCCCTCTTTAACAAATAAGGAGCTAAATTATTTGGACTGTTTCCTGTAAACAATTCTAAGGTTAAAATATAGTAAGATACCCAGTTGTTGGTGGTTGTTTAGTTGCTAAGTCATGTCCAACTCCTCTAAGATACCCAGTAAGGCAAATATATTTATATTAAAAGGCATTTAAGCAGCAGCATCAGAGAAGGCAATGGCACCCCACTCCAGTACTCTTGCCTGGAAAATTCCATGGATGGAGGAGCCTGGTAGGCCGCAGTCCATGGAGTCACTGGGAGTCAGACACGACTGAGCGACTTCACTTTCATTTTTCACTTTCAGGCATTGGAGAAGGAAATGGCAACCCACTCCAGTGTTCTTGCCTGGAGAATCTCCGGGACGGGGGAGCCTGGTGGGCTGCCATCTATGGGGTCGCACAGAGTCGGACACAACTGAAGTGACTTAGCAGCAGCAGTAGCAGCAGCAAGCAGCATCATAATTCTGTTTAAAATTTCGAGTAATGCACATTTTCAGGGAATGTCTCCTAAAAAGTAAAGTAACAATTACATTTTAAAGTCTGAAAAAAAATGTGTCAAACTTGACTAAAGGGCCAGTCAGGGAAGAGTACTACTGTTTTGGCTGGACAACGTACTGAGGGAGGAAATCTTTAGAAACTCAGATTATGATTTATATAATCGATAAATTTTTATTTTCTCTTTGAAGATTAATGTATTGGCATTCATATATTTTGGTATTGGCTCAGTTGACAGCCAGAAGTGATAAGGTTTCACTATCCAAAGTTCAGTCATTATTAGGAAGAAGACACCCTGGAGAGATTTCGTACATTGATTTAATCCAGATACAAGTTTGCCAGGTGGTTGAACACAGAAAATCTTCCTAAATAGTTGAGGGCACTTATGGGGCATAAGTCAGTTTGTGAATGTTAAGCTTGTATGGGTTAGCATCTTGTCTCATGTGGAAGAGGCAGGCTGCAAATAATGTTTTAATTGAAATAAGTACCCTGATTGTCTCTTGTCAAGCTAGTGATCTTTACTGAATTTCCATCACTTTTCCAGGTTTTTCCATCAGCACCCTCTTTAAGTAACAATAGTCTCATTTTTCTTTGGGGGAATTATCCACTTCCTGTAAAAAATTTTGTTTTGTCTGTCAGACATGATGTCCCTCTGAAAAAGATCTTGTATATAGTCCCAGTCTCAAAGACTAGTTGTTCAATTGCTCAGTTGTGTCTGACTCTTTATAACCCCATGGACTGCAGCACGCCAGGCTTCCCTGCCTTTCACCATCTCCTGGAGCTTGCTCAAACTCATGTACATTGAGTTGATGATGTCATCCAACCATCTCATCCCCTGTCATTCCCTTCTCCTGCCTTCAATCTTTCCCAGAATCAGGTGGCCAAAGTATTGAAGCTCCAGCTTCAGCATCAGTCCTTCCAATGAATATTCAAGGTGAATTTCCTTTAGGATTGACTGGTTTGATCTCCTTGTCATCCAAGGGACTCTCAAAAGTCTTCTCCAGCACCAAAGTTTGAAGGTATCAGGCGTTAGGCACTCAGCCTGTTTTATTGTCCAACTCTCACATCCATACATGACTAGTGGAAAAACCCGAGCTTTTACTAGACAGATCTTTGCCAGCAAAGTAATATCTCTGCTTTTTAATATGCTGTCTAGGTTTGTCATAGCTTTTCTTCCAAGGAGCAAGTGTCTTTTAATTTCATGGCTGCATTACCATCCACAGTGATTTTGGAGCCCAAGAAAAGAGCCTGTCACTGTTTCCATTGTTTCTCCATCTATTTGCCATGAAGTGATGGGACCAGATGTCATGATTTTAGGTTTTGAGTGTTGAGTTTTAAGCCAGCTTTTTCAATCTCCTCTTTCACCTTCATCAAGAGGCTCTGGATTAGCAAAAATGCAGTGCAGCCATCATTTAAAAGATCAAAGAGATAATTGAGTTGACCAAATTCCATTTTTTAATGCTTCTTCAGGCTTTTCAGTTTTGAACACAGACTACCACCTTCACCTTCCTTTGAGTGAAGAGTGAGCATTTGGTCCTAGTTTGTTGTTATTCAGTCGCTAAGTCATGCTCAACTCTTCTGTGACCCGATAGACTGTAGCCCACCAGTCTCCTCTCTTCATGGGATTTCCCAGGCAAGGGTGGGTTGCCCTTTCCTTCTCCAGGGGATCTTCCCAACCCAGAGACTGAGCCTGCATCTCCTTCATTGGCAAGCGGATTCTTTACAGAAGCCACCACAGAAGCCCTTGGCCCAAGTTAGGCCAATGCAATTTTCTCCTCCTAGAATTTAAGTATGACTAACAGAAGCTGATTCTCTTTGGAGATAATACCCTGGTGTCCTATAGGAACCACCTGTTTGTTTCCATTATTTATATCATTTCTTCTGTGAACTATCTTATATTCTCTGTATTCTTATAGTGTATTTTTCTTTTTGCCAATTTAGATTGTTTTTGTTGACTAACCCCTCCCACACACCATAATCCTTTAAATTTCATATACCTATCCACCATTAATCTTGTATTTTCATTCCAAAACTGTCACATGATGATGTATTTAAATCTAAAGTATCTCTGCCTTGGGATTGGTCAGGTGTCATTGTTTGCATTACATCATAGTTTCTCTCAAAGAGTGATTGTCCTTTTGAAAATAATAATTTGTTAGTCACAGAGGGAATTTTGGTATTAACTTGCATTTTAGTGTCTCATTTCAGTCTAAATAAACTTGTATCACAAATTTCTGAAACTCAAGCAGATGTTATATGTTTACAGTTCCTGGGTTGGACCCTTTGCCGTAAGAGACAGATCAGAATTTTTGTGTAGAGCAGTGGTCTCTGGTCACTAACAATATTTCATCTACAAATTTTAAAATATCACAGTTTTATAGGTAGCTCTATTTATTTTTTCTTTTTTAAATTAAAAAAGATTATACAATTTAAAAGGCTAATTTTCACTGCAGTTATTACAAAATATTGATTATATTCCCCATATTGTACAATACAGCCTTGAGCCTACTTTATACCAGTAGTTTGTCCCTCCCAATCCCCACCCCCGTTTCCCTCCACCCCTGCGCTTGTTGTGTGTATCTGTGAGCCTGCTTCATTTGCTTACATACAGCTTGTTGTACTTTTTAGATTCCATATGTATGTGCTGTCATGCAGTGTGTGTTTTTCTCTGTCTGACTTATTTCACTTAGCATCCATATGTTGTAAATTGCAAAATTTTGTTCTTTATTTTGGCTGAGGAGTATTCATATATATATATATTTTTTTTTTTTTCTATGCTTCTGTGGTCTCTTATCATACATTTTTATGTTTACATTCTTTATTTGTTGCTGTCACTAGATTCTGGGAACTTACAATAGGAATTATAATTTTTAGGTTTTAAATCCTTAGTTTTCAGAATGCTATAAAGGAAGAGATGGCACTCAATATATATTGAGAGATTAAATTAATAAGAATTAAAAGTACTGCTTCACAGTCACTTCACTGGTATAATCTTACTAAAATCTGCACTGGTATAATCCTATTAAATATTTTGTCATGTGAATCTTAATTAATTTCAAACTATAGCAATTTCTTTAACAATTCTATTTATGGACTTTCTCCTAAGAGTGTGTGAAATATCCTTATTCCATTTTATTTGTTTTCAAACCTTTTAAAAAGGGAAATATGACACTTAGCTCTGAAGAGCTCTCTTATTCACACTTTCACACCTTTCTTAGATTATTCCTTGACTTCAAGTAGAAGTTTTATCTATGTAAATCTTATTCCAATCCCAAAGATCTGCTTTCTACACTGGCTGGCTGTTGCTGAAGCACTTTGCTTTGAAATACAGGTTTTATATATTTGGGTATAGCAAGGCCACTGTATCAGATGATAACTACCATTGAGAAGAGAGTTGCTAAACTCACAGATTCCAAGGAAAATGGGAAGCCCACACCCTGGGAGTCCATATGGAGAAGCATCAGGGTCAGTCAGGAGACAGAGAGGTCAGGGGGAAAAGTTGGGCAGCAGTCTTTGTTGTGGTTTCCACCGAAATGAAAGAGCAGGAAAGAGTAAACAGATTTAGGATTGACTAGTTTGAATAGGGCCCTGGTACACAGTGCTACTCTTAGTTATCTGGTTCCTGTCCTGGGGTGAACAGAGCAGAATAATCGTGGCCCTGAGTGTGAGTCCTGTACAGTTGGTCCTTAGGGTGAAGGTTCTGTAATGGTTGGTTAGCAGATGAAAGTCAGTCACAGGCAAGTTTTTGTTGTTGTTTTTTCTTTAATTGGAGCACAATTGCTTTACAAAGTTGTGCCAGTTCCCGCCTTACAACAGCATGAATCAGCCATAAGTACACATATATCCTCTCCCTCTTGAGCTACCCTCTGACTCCCTCCCTCATTCCCATTCCTCTAGGTTGTCACAGAGCACCAGGCTGAGCACCAGTGTTGTACAGCAACTTCCCAATAACTGCATGTTTTATGCATGGTACTGTGAAAGGGTCCCTTGGACTGCAAGGAGATCCAACCAGTCCATCCTAAAAGAGATCAGATCTGGGTGTTCATTGGAAGGACTGATGTTGAAGCTGAAACTCCAATACTTTAGCCACTTGATGCGAAGAGCTGACTCATTTGAAAAGACCTTGATGCTGGGAAAGATTGAAGGTTGGAGGAGAAGGGGATGACAGAGGATGAGATGGCTGGATGGCATCACTGACTCGATGGATATGAGTTTGAGTAGGCTGTGGGAGTTGGTGATGGACAGGGAGGCCTGGTGTGCTGCGATTCATGGGATCGCAAAGAGTCGGACACGACTGAGCAACTGAACTGACTGACTGACTGTGAAAGAGAAAACCAAATGTGGTATAGGCAATGGCACCCCACTCCAGTACTCCTGCCTGGAAAATCCCATGGACGGCGGAGCCTGGTAGGCTGCAATCCATGGGGTCACTGAGGGTCGGACACGACTGAGCGACTTCACTTTCACTTTTCACTTTCATGCATTGGAGAAGGAAATGGCAACCCACTCCAGTGTTCTAGCCTGGAGAATCCCAAGGACAGGGGAGCCTGGTGGGCTGCCGTATATTGGGTCACACAGAATCGCACATGACTGAAGTGACTTAGCAGCAGCACATATATATGTAATCTAAGAAAAATAGTATTGATGAGCCTATTTGCAGGGCATAAATAGATATGCTTATGTAGAGAACAGGCTTGTAGACAGAGTGCGGGAAGGAGAAAGTGGAATGAAACTGAGACAGTAGCACTGAAATATAGGCATTTCTTTAGATCTAAGAAGTAGCTCACCTTGAAAGAGGCAGTTCCTCCAGAGTCAGCAAGGCCCTAAATGTCAGAGCATGAAAATTATAGGAAACAAACAAACAAACATATGCTTAACATGCCCTTTTGCAATTGCTTAAAATATACAAAATTTTATTAATTATTTTAATCCTTTACAACATTATATATCAATTCAAGTATTTGAGTGGTGTTAGGCAAGCTCTTTGGAAAAGGCAATGGCACCCCACTCCAGTACTTTTGCCTGGAAAATCCCATGGATGGAGGAGCCTGGTGGGCTGCAGTCCATGGGGTCGCTAACAGTTGGACACGACTGAATGACTTCACATTCACTTTTCACTTTCACTTTTCACTTTCATGCATTTAAGGAAATGGCAACCCACTCCAGTGTTCTTCCCTGGAGAATCCCAGGGATGGGGTAGCCTGGTGGGCTGCCGTCTTATGGGGTTGCACAGAGTCGGACACAACTGAAGCAACTTAGCAGCAGCAGCAGCAGGCAAGCTCTTAATTGACTATGCCAAAACCTCTGACAGTGTGGATCACAGCAAACTGTAAAATTATTAAAGAGAAGGGAATACCAGACCACCTTACCTGCCTCTTGAGAAACCTGTATGCAGGTCAAGAAGAACTGGACATGGAACAGCAGACTGGATCGAAATCGGGAAAGGTGTATGTCAAGGCTGTATATTGTTACCCTACTTATTTAACTTATATGCAAGTACATAACACTAAATGTCATGCTGGGTGAAGCAAAAGATGGAATCAGTACTACCAGGAGAAATATCAATAACCTCAGATACGCAGATGACATCATCCTTATGGCAGAAAGTAAAGAGGAAATAAAGAGCCTCTTGATGAAAGAGAAAAAGAAGAGTGAACAAGTTGGCTTAAAACTCAACATTCAGAAAACTAAGACCATGGCATCAGGTTCCATCACTTCATGGCAAATAGATGGGGAAAAAGTAGAAACAGGTACAGATTTTATTTTTTTGTGCTCCAAAATCACTGCAGATGGTGACTGCAGCCACAAAATTACAAGACACTTGCTCCTTGGAAGAAAAGCTATCACTAACCTAGACAACGTATTAAGAAGCAAAGATATTACTTTCCTGACAAAGGTCTGTCTAGTCAAAGCTTGATTTTTTTTTCAGTTGTCATGTATGGATGCAAGAGTTGGACTATAATGAAAGCTGGGCACTAAAGAATTGATGCTTTTGAACTGTGGTGTTGGAGAAGACTCTTGAGAGACCCTTGGACTGCAAGGCAGTCAAACCAGTCAATCCTAAAGGAAATCAGTCCTGATGCTGAAGCTCAAACTCCAGTACTTTGGCCACGAATGAGAAGAACTGACTCATTGGAAAAGACCCTGATGCTGGGAAACATTGAAGGCAATAGGAGAAGGGTAGACAGAGGATGAGATGTTTGGATGGCATCACTGACTTGATGGACATGAGTTTGAGCAAACTCTGGGGTTGGTAATGGACAGGAAAGCTTGGCATGCTGCAGTCCACTGAGTCACAAAGAGCTGGACACGACAATGTGACTGAACTCAACTGAGGCAAGCAGCAAGCATTTCCTTTCAGAACTTGTTTACTTCTGCCTTTGAGAATATCCCAAATGTAAGGATTTGGTGAATCTACCTTTTATTGATTTGATCTAACTGCCAATCATAAGCTTTTACATCTGTTTTAGAAAAGGCAGAGAAACCAGAAATCAAATTGCCAACATCCACTAGATTATCAGGAAAGCAAGAGAGTTCCAGAAAAACATCTGTTTCTGCTTTATTGATTACAAAGCCTTTGATTGTGTGGATCACAATAAAGTGAAGAAAATTCTGAAAGAGATGGGAATACTAGACCACCTGACCTGCCTCTTGAGAAACGTGTATGAAGGCCAGGAAGCAACAGTTAGAACTGGACATGGAACAACAGACTGGTTTCAAATAGGAAAAGGATTACATCAAGGCTGTATATTGTCACCCTGCTTATTTAACTTATATGCAGAGTACATCATGAGGAACGCCGGACTAGAGGAAGCACAAGCTGGAATCAAGATTGCTGGGAGAAATATCAATAACCTCAGATATGCAGATGACACCACCCTTATGGCAGAAAGTGAAGAGGAAATAAAGAGCATCTTGATGAAAGTGAAAGAGGAGAGTGAAAAAGTTGGCTTAAAGCTCAACATTCAGAAAATAAAGATTGTGGCATCCAGTCCCATCACTTCATGGCAAATAGATTGGTAAACAGGGGAAACAGGAGATTTTTGTGCTCCAAAACCCCTGCAGGGAAATGTTTCCCAGCATTGGTTTTGGAGCACAAAATCACTGCACAAAAAACAGGAGTTTTTTTGTGCTTCAAAACCACTGCAGATGGTGACTGCAGCCATGAAATTAAAAGACACTTACTTCTTGGAAGAAAAGTTATAACCAACCTAGACAGCATCTTAAAAAGCAGAGACTTTACATTGCCAACAAAGGTCCGTCTAATCAAGGCTATGGTTTTTCCAGTAGTCATGTAAGGATGTGAAATTTGGACTATAAAGAAAACTGAGTGTGGAAGAAGTAATGCTTCTGAACTGTGGTGTTGGAGAAAACACTTGAGAGTCCCTTGGACTGCAAGGAGATCCAACCAGTCCATCCTAAAGGAGATCAGTCCTGGGTGTTCATTGGAAGGAATGATGCTGAAGCTGAAACTCCAATACTTTGGCCAGCTGATGTGAAGAACTGACTCGTTTGAAAAGACCCTGATGCTGGGAAAGATTAAAGGCAGGAGGAGAAGTGGACAACAGAGGATGAGATGGTTGGATTACATCACCGACTCAATGGACATGAGTTTGAGTAAACTCTGGGAGTTGGTGCTGGACAGGGAGGTCTGGCATGCTGCGGTTCATGGAATCGCAAAGAGTCAGACACAACAAGTGACTGAACTGAACTGAACTGATAGCTCCCTGGGCATTTTCAGGACCCTCCAAGGTGATAAATGTGGCACAGTGGACATATCATCTAATTACAAGTTAGGAATAGCAAAAGCAAATTGTATAGTTTGAATAAGCTAAGATTTTTCCTTTTGGATTCCTTTACATATAGTGGGTGTCAGCTCTTTTAATGGTTTATTCAAATTTAGCTGGGTTTCTTTTTGTGCTTGGTTAGTTTGCATGTCTTAAATTATGTTTGAGTTTTAGAATCTTTTCAAACATTTGAGCAATCTTTTCTCTTAAGTGGTTTGTTCCTTGTTTTTAATATTTTTAAATAAAGTCATTGTTATTTGAGGAAATGAGTCCATCTCTTACTACATGTTTTGCAAACATTTCCTCTGTTTATTAGGTTTTTCTTTGATAATGGCATTTTTTATAAAATTTTTAATAAAATAATTTAATAAAAATTTTATATAATCTAATTTGTGAGGCTTTACTTTATGATCTTCTGGTTGTAGGTCAAGCATAAAAAGACCTTCTATACTTCAAATGTATAAAATTATTTAAGCAGATTTTCTAATAGCTTATATTTCCCTCATATTTTCACTATAGATTTTTTAGCCACTTAGAATTTATGTTGGTATTAAATGTCCTCTTAATCAAAAACCCAGTACATATATGGGTTTATATGTACTGTTTATAGTCTTCTGTTTATAGACTATACTGTTTATAGTCTTCATTTTTCTCTACTGACAAACTTATTTTTTTTAAATAATATTTTAGTAACTGGAAGATCCTTTATTACTGTGTTATTTGCCTTTTTCCTCACCATGTTCTGATTCTTTTTACATACTTAATTTCCAGACAACTTTAGTAAATTTTGTCATTCTCCAAGAAAAAGGAAAAAAGGTTATTTTAATTGGCATTAAGTCCAAAATATTGGTATTTGGGGGAGAATTGATGCTTTTAAATATTTAGTATTTTAGCCCATAAACATTGTTTGAATATTGTTTTATAGCTCTGATGGGAAGTGATAAAATGCCCCTTCAATTTTCTGACATTTACATTCTTTTGTAATTCTCTCTCCTGTATTGTGGGTGGGAGCTGCAGCTTGGTCCTAATGGACAGAATATTTCACAGATAGTGGAATGACACTTTCAAGATTATGCTTCATAAGACCATAATTTCTACCATGTTAGAAGACCCTCTCTCTTCCCTGCTTTGATAAAATAAATTGTTATGTGCAATATTCATTATAGAGACTTACATAGCAAGGAACTGAATGTGACCTCTAGCTGATAGCCAGGGGAAAACTGATACCAAAGGAAAAGGAAAAACAGTCCAAAGGAAATAAATTCTGCCAATACCATTGATCATCAAAAAGATCTTAACCCAGTCAAGTCTTGAGATGAGACTGTAACCCAGAGAGCAACCTCATTTACATGCAACATACAGATTTGTACACACTTATGAATTTAATAAGCTAGTACTTTCAGTTTTTGCATGGACCATTTCCAGTTAAATTAATTGGCAATTTTCACTCTTCCGTCTTTCATAAATTTGGTACTAATGCTCAATCAACTAATTTACAAAATAAATGTCAATTTTTTAAAATAATCTTAAAAAGTTACACTGTTTATTATTTTCTTCAGTACAACTTGAAAAAATCTTACAGCTTTTCATAGAAACACTCTTAGAAACAAATGTAACAAGCCGTGTAAATCTCTTTAATCAGAGTTTGAAATGTTTGAAATTCAATAATGTTAACTGGTTTTATTAAAGATACTACTCTGACTTTTTTTTTTTTACCAGTTTCTCCCAAGGTATTTAACTGTTTAGATTTTCACATAATGATATTTAAAAATTGTACATTTAATCTAATTCTTCAAATTACTTGCACAAGTTTTACAAAGCATTAATTGGCTGTTTTAATTTACACTCCATATGTTTTGATTTTTATTATTTCAGTGTTTTGTGTGGCTTCTCCATGTCATTTATTTTTCTTAGGATATATTCTCTTTATATAGGATTATGTCTTTCATATTTTTATTATTATACTCATTCTCTACCTCTTAATCTACTTTCCCCCCTCTAATATTATGTCTAAATCTTAAAGTAGATGATTAATTCAATTTTATTCTCTCATGTAGGCCTTGAAATAAACTAAACTAACTTTTTCTCTTTAGGAAAAAATTTAAATGTCAGTAAGTTTAGCTATGTAATCTTTATATTAAGTCATATTTTATATACTTAGCAATTTTGGTATAATTTTCATTTTTGGTACCAACGTTAGTTTTTATTTTTAATAGTTTTGTTTGTGTTTTTGTTTTTATATTCTTTTTCTGCTTTCATATTTTACTGCATTTGTTTGTAATGTTCAAAGTACATGACCTATATTTTTTTATAATTTTTGAAACTGAGATTTCCCTTGCAAAATAATATGTAGCTAAAATCTTAAAATGTTTCATGAGGATTTGATAGGGAGATTTGTTTTGCATGACATAAAATTCAATATTTTTGAACCTACATTATTGGTTAAATATAATATCCTTTCTTTAACATATGTTGTCTAACAAACTAATAGAAGCAAGTTAGTTTTGTTTAGGTTTTTTTTTCTTAATTTCCATTATGTTCCTGTGGATTTGTCCTAATTTTTCCTGTATTTTATAATAGTAATTTAGTTTTTAAGGATCCATGGCATTTCAATTCTCAATGAGGATTGTATTATTTATCATTTTAACTTCTTTTGGTCTCATTTAATGTGTTGTCTTATATACAAACTTAATTGATGCTAATATCTTAAACTGGATATTTTTTGCTAATGCTTGTCCAGTAAATTTTAGCCATCTTCTACTGACCTTGGTATAGTTTTAGTCCTGAGTCAAAATATATAGTAAAGAGTATCAAAGTAATGAACTACACAGACCTTTTACATTGAGGCCAACATGTTCTGAAACTATCCACTCAGTGTTCCAAGTAAGGCAGTTCTTATGGTAATTACATTAAAGAGACAATTATGAGTCTCCCTGTGGTATAATTCTATCAGGGTAAGAACTTATGGGAATGGGAAGCACATTGTGGTAGTGAGATCAGCATTATTTTAAGCACTAAAATGCAACTTACTGAGTCTAAATAACCCAAGTCATGGCATTCACTGAACATCCCTGGGTTTGAGGTTAGAAAATATTATTAGTCTTTGACTGTATAACTTATTCTGTAGAATCACAAGAAGAAATAAATTTCCAAAAAAAAATATCTCTGAAGATATAAGTTAATTCAATTTTGAACACTATAGACCTTATATAATATTTCATTAGACATCCAAGTTTTTGGTGTAATTGAATACAAGAGACCCTTATCAAAGTAGTTTTTTCATAAAAAATATTAAAGACTTCTCTTTTCCTCTCTTTTATTCAAACTTTGTATTGAAGCATGACGTTGCCTAGGTCATAGATGAACCTGAGATAAATACTGCTTTTATGATCAAGAACTCATAACTCATGGTGATTTAGTCTCTGCTATACACATAATACTGGAGAAGGCAATGGCAGCACACTCCAGTAATCTTGCCTGGAGAATCCCAGGGATGGGTGAGCCTGGTAGGCTGCCATCTATGGGGTCACACAAAGTCGGACATGACTGAAGTGACTTAGCAGCAGCATACACATAATACGGAGAAGGCAATGGCACCCCACTCCAGTACGCTTGCCTGGAAAATCCCATGGACGGAGGAGCCTGGTAGGCTGCAGTCCATGGGGTCGCTAAGAGTCGGACATGACTAAGCGACTTCACTTTCATTTTCACTTTCATGAATTGGAGAAGGAAATGGCAACCCACTCCAGTATTCTTGCCTGGAGAATCCCAGGGATGGGGGAGCTGGGTGGGCTGCCGTCTATGGGGTCGCACAGAGTTAGATACGACTGAAGCGACTAGCATCAGCAGCAGCATACACATAATAGCAGAGATAATAGCATAATATACACAACACCAAAATCAGATTGATTATATTCTTTGAAACCAAAGATGGTGACGTTTTATACAGTCAGCAATAACAAGACCGGGAGATGACTGTGGCTCAGTCATGAACTCCTTATTGCCAAATTCAGACTGAAATTGAAAAAAATAGGGAAAACCAATAGACTGTTCAGGTAATACCTAAATCAAATCCCTAACAATTATACAGTGGAAGTGAAAAATAGCTTTAAGGGACTAGATCTGATAGACAGAGTGCCTGATGAACTACGGATGGAGGTTTGTGACATTGTACAGGAGACAGGGATCAAGACCATCCCCAAGAAAAAGAAATGCAAAATGGCTGTCTGAGGAGACCTTACAAACAGCTGTGAAAAGAAGAGAAGTGAAAAGCGAAGGAGAAAAGGAAAGATATACCCATTTGAATATAGAGTTTCAAAGAATAGCAGAGAGAAAAAAGCCTTCCTTGGTGATCAATGCAAAGAAATAGAAGAAAACAATAGAATGGGAAAGACTAGAGATCTCTTCAAGAAAATTAGAGATACCAAGGGAACATTTCATGCAAAGATGGGCTCTATAAAGGACAGAAATGGTATGAACCTAACAGAAGCAGAAGATACTAAGAAGAGGTGGCAAGAATACACAGAACTGTCCAAAAAAGATCTTCATGACCCAGATAATCATGATGGTGCGATCACTCACCTAGAGCAAGACATACTGTAAGGCAAAGTCAACTGGGCCTTAGGAAGCACCATGACAAACAAAACTAGTGTAGGTGATGGAATTCCAGTTGAGCTATTTCAAATCCTTAAAGATGATGCTGTGAAAGTGATGCAGTCAATATGCCAGTAGATTTGGAAAACTCAGCAGTGACCACAGGACTGGAAAAGGTCAGTTTTCATTCCAATCCCAAAGAATGCTCAAACTGCTGCACAATTGCACTCATCTCACACACTAGTAAAGTAATGCTCAAAATTCTCCAAGCCAGGCTTCAACAATATGTGAACTATGAACTACCAGATGTTCAAGCTGGATTTAGCAAAGGTAGAGGAACCAGAGGTTAAATTTCCAACATACACTAGATCTGATGAGATCTAGCAAGAGAGTTTCATAAAAACATCTATTTCTGCTTTACTGACTATGCCAAAGCCTTTGACTGTGTGGATCACAATAAACTGTGGAAAATTCTGAAAGATATGGGAATACCAGACCACTTGACCTGCCTCTTGAGAAACCTGTATGCAGGTGAGTAAGCAACAGTTAGAACTGGACTGGGAACAACAGACTGGTTCCAAATAGGAAAAGGAGTATGTCAAGGCTGTATATTGTCACCTGCTTATTCAACTTCTATGCAGAGTACATCATGAGAAGCGCTGGACTGGAGGAAGCACAAGCTGGAATCAAGATTGCTGGGAGAAATATCAATAACCTCAGATATGCAGATGACACCACCCTCATGGCAGAAAGTGAAGAGGAACTAAAAAGCCTCTTGATGAAAGGGAAAGAGGAGAGTGAAAAAGTTGGCTTTAAGCTCAACATTCAGAAAATGAAGATCATGGCATCTGGTCCCATCACTTCATGACAAATAGATGGGGAAACAGTGGAAACAGTGTCAGACTTTATTTTTTTTGGCTCCAAAATCACTACATATGGTGACTGCAGCCATGAATTAAAAGATTCTTACTCCTTAGCGGGAGAGTTATGACCAACCTAGACAGCATATTAAAAAGCAGAGACTTTACATTGCCAACAAAAGTCCATCCATTAGAGGCTATGGTTTTTCCAGTAGTCATGTATGGATGTGAGAGTTGGACTATGAAGAAAGCTGAGCACCGAAGAATTGATACTTTTGAACTGTGGTGTTGGAGAAGACTCTTGAGAGTCCCTTGGACTCCAAGGAGAACCAACCAGTCCATCCTAAAGGGGATCAGTCCTAGGAAGGACTGATGCTGAAGCTGAAACTCCAATACTTTGCCCATCTAATGGAAGAACTGACTCATTTGAAAAGTCCCTGATGCTGGGAAATATTGAAGGCGGGAGAAGGGGATGGCAGAGCATGTGATGGTTGCATGGCATCTGTGACTCAATGAACATGAGTTTGGGTAAACTCCAGGAGTTGGTGCTGGACAGGGAAGTCTGGCAAGCTGCAGTCCATGAGATCGAAAAGAGTTGTACACGACTGAGTGACTGAAATGAACTGATACACATAATACCAACATAACTATTGTGTCATAGACTTTGTACACATAGGTTTTTCTGATATTCACCTATTAATCACACTTTTAGGTAAATATTTTGAGTTTCTTCAGAGTTTCTTCATAAAATGTAAAGCTTACCATGATGAATGGATTGTGGGATTCTCTTCTTTGATTCATCTAACAATGTACTTATTTATATTTATTGTAATTGTTTTTATTATATGTGATAGTTAATTTTATGTGTCACCTTGAAGAGTTTTTGGATGGGAAAAGCATTTAAATTGATGAACCCTATTAAGCAGTTTGCTCTCCATATTGTTGATGTGCGTGTGTGCTCAGTCGCTTCAGTCATGTCTGACTCTTTGTGACCCTATGGATTGTGGCTCATCAGGCTCCTCTGTCCATGGGATTCTCCAGGCAAGAATACTGGAGTGGGTTTCCATTTCCTTCCTCAATATTGTGGACAGGCCTTATCAAATCAGGTGAAGTCCTGGTTAGAGGAAAATGTCCAGCTTCTGCAAGCAAGAGGGAATTTTGTGGCTGACTGCTTTCAGATTCCATCTGAACCATTAGCTTTCCTAGGTCTCCAGCTTGTCATTCTTCAGACTGGAGCTGCATCTTTAGCTTTCCTATGCCCAAAACTTACCAGCCCACACTGCAAATCCTGATCACACGAGCCAATTCCTTATAGTAAATCTCTCTGTATGTATTTATATATATATAAATACATATATGTGTGTGTGTGTATATATACCCACACACATTTTATTGGTTATTTCTCTCTGACGAGCTGACCAATATACTGTGTTTTCAGTTCTTAAAATTTAAAAAAAATATTGTGTGTCCTGAATGTCTTTATTCTAATTTAATATGGAATTGAAAATATTTTGCTAATATTTAACACAGTGTTGCTAGGATTTAAATGTAAATATCTGTGTGCCCAGTCCATTATCTTGAACTAGAATCAGAAGTTAACTTTAATAAAGGAATCTATAGTCAAGTGTGGAAGGTAGTTTGGAGTAGGGCAGAATATAAGGAAACAATCCAAGTGAATTACTATTTTATTAAATCAGATAAGATAGAGATGGGTTGTACAAATGAGATTTCAGCAGATATTAAGAGGCTATGTCAGATCTAGAACATATTTTGCATCCTATGTGATAGTCTGTTTTGGTGACTTCAGCTTGTTGTTTCATCTAAGTGTGATGTGCTTGTGTGCTAATTCACTTCAGATGTGTCTGACTTGTGCCTGCTAGGCTCCTCTCTCCATCTGATTCTCCAGGTAAGAATACTGGAGTGGGTTGCCATGCCCTCCTCAAGGGGATCTTCCTGACCCAGGGATCAAACCCATGTCTCTTATGTCTCCTGCATTGGCAGCAGGTTCTTTATCACTAGCACAAGCTAGGAAGCCCTCATCTAGGTGTGATAGATCATTTAACTATTTTGTTTCCTAATTTCTCATGCACTTCAAGACACACTACCAAACCTTAGACTGCATTTATTTTTTCAACTTCATAACAGTTTCAAATTGGTAACAAGCTCTATTCTGTCTTATCCTTCTCCATCTTTTGGAAATGCTAATAATCTGGTCTTTCATACTGCGTATCATTAATCAGTCTCTTTCCACTCCTTGCTTGTTCTCTCCCCTCTTTTAATTTGAAGAATGTTGGCTTTTTTCCTTCTTGTAAAACTTAGCTATTTTGCTTATTGTTATAAGTTAATATAAATTCATCTCACTGTAAATTATTTGCAGAGGTAGTTATAAATTTTCTATTCATCTCAGATTTCCTTGCTAGGGAAGATTAAACATGGGTCCTCTTTGATTTGCCATGGATAGCTTTTCATTCAGCCCTGGATTCTAGCTATTTCCTGAATCTTGTATCTGTCTTTCATTTGTGTTGATACTCTTGTCTTTTGGGAATTGTGTTTATATTTTTTTTGTCTTGACCCAGAGACCCCAAGAAAGACTTTGTGTCAACTAATCCCTCTGCCTCCTACTACTTAAACATTTTTACTTTGTCTCCATGTTGACCAAATTAGATAATCTGTGGCCCTGATTTAAGGGACACATTCTTGACTTGACCTTCCTCCACTCAATGTAAGAAGCAATTCAGATAACAAAACTCACAATGAATAGGTTTCCAAATATATCTATATCCCGGGTTCTGTTTATAGTAGGTTGTAGATACTTTCTCATCTTTGTCTTATACTCTACAGTCCTTATTTTACTGTTCCTTTATTCAAACTCCATCATCTAATTTCCCAGGCACTAAACTTTAGCAAAACTAAAATGTGTGAAGTAGTTGCAATTAATATATATCAAATATAGTTAAATTTAATAGAATGGTTATAATGTCAGTAACTGTGCTAAGTACTTTGCATGGCATATTTAGGCACTCAAAATACTATGATTTAAATAATAATTTTAGCATCATTTTGTGTATGAGAAAACATAAGCTTCATGAAAATGTTGTACATTTAATAAGGATGCCACATCAATGCTACATATTTTTTATTTTATTAACAAAAGGATCATACTTCCAGTACTAATTTTTATATAAGGCATGCAATGGAGAAGGAAACGGCAACCCACTCCGGTGTTCTTGCCTGGAGAATCCCAAGGACGGGGGAGCCTGGTGGGCTGCCGTCTATGGGGTCGCACAGAGTCGGACATGACTGAAGTGACTTAGCAGCAGCAGCAGTAGAGATTAAGCTTGTACAGACGTAACATCAGTTCAGTTCAGTTCAGTCTCTCAGTTGTGTCCGACTGTTTGCGACCCCACAGATTGCAGCACGCCAGGCCTCCCTGTCCATCACCAACTCCCGGAGTTCACCCAAACTCATGTCCATCAAGTCGGTGATGCCATCTAACCATCTCATCCTCTATCGTCCCCTTCTCCTCCTGCCCCCAATCCCTCCCAGCATCAGAGTCTTTTCCAATGAGTCAACTCTTCTCATGAGGTGGCCAAAGTACTGGAGTTTCAGCTTTAGCATCAGTCCTTCCAAAGAGCACCCAGGACTGATCTCCTTTAGAAAGGACTGGTTGGATCTCCTTGCAGTCCAAGGGACACAGTTCAAAAGCATCAATTATTCGGGGCTCGGCCTTCTTCACAGTCCAACTCTCACATCCATACATGATCACTGGAAAAACCATAGCCTTGACTAGATGGATCTTTGTTGGCAAAGTAATATCTCTGCTTTTGAATATGATACCTAGGTTGGTCATAACTTTCCTTCCAAGGAGTAAGCGTCTTTTAATTTCATGGCGGCAATCACCATCTGCAGTGATTTTGGAGCCCCCAAAAATGAAGTCTGACACTGTTTCCACTGTTTCCCCATCTATTTCCTGTGAAGTGATGGGACCAGATGCCATGAACAGCCCCCCAAATATGAATATTTTAAAAGAACATTTTATTCCTAATACATGATTCACCCCTGAAGGAAAAGAGGGAGCATGGATACCTTATATTTGCAGTTTTATATTTTGTTCTATAAGTGTCGTCTGCCATTTTCATCACAACCTGTTGGCTTGAGTTAATCAAATAGCTTCACCTAAAGAGCACTAGAAAGTATAGTCATTTACAGTGTGGAAGGGATGACAACCAGGTACTCGTGACCATTTGTAATGTAACAGCACTTCTAAAAACCACAGGTCTCTGACTTTAAAAACCATGATTGTAAGCACTCAGTCATCATTTATCTTTTCAGTTCTAATAAACATATTTAACAAAACTATACAGTAACTTGTGGCTTCCCTGAAAGCTCAGTTGGTAAAGAAACCGCCTGCAATGCTGGAATCCCCAGTTTGATTCCTGGGTTGGGAAGATCTGCTGGAGAAGGGATAGGCTACCCACTCCAGTATTCTTGGGCTTCCCTTGTGGCTCAGCTGATAAAGAATCCACCTGCAGTGCTGGAGACCTGGGTTCGATTCCTGGGTTGGGAAGCTCCCCAGGAGAAGGGAAAGGCTACCCGCTCCAGTATTCTGGACTAGAGAATTCCATGGACTATACAGTTCATGGGGTCACAAAGAGTCGGACACGACCAAATGAGTTTCACTCACTCTCTCACTCTCATATAACTTAAAATTGTTAAAGATATAGGAAAAAATCTAGAAGAAAGAAAGCAAATAACTAATGACTACTGATATCAACATATGAAAGTATTTGTACATATTTCATACATAAATCCTAATAAATAGTTAAGAAAACTACCAATATTGTATCCTGTAGTTTTCACCTATTATTTAGCATTTTTACAAATTCAAAGTTGGTGAGATTATATGTAAAAATTATATACTATGTGCTTGAGAAATTTTACTTAACCAGTTCACTAGGTTGGATATTAAAGTCATTGAAAGGTTTTGGAATTATTTAGTAGTACACAATTAAACATCTTGGCACTTTAAACTTACCTTTAATGTAAAATTTCAATCATAGCAAAACTTGTTTGTAGTCTATTATGATTTTAATTTATATAATTCCTTTCCATGTCCTTTGCTTCACTCTATTTGTGACTTTATTCTTTTATGCCTGAACTAAATCATCAGAGATTTATTTAAAATTTTACTTTATTTTATTTTTTAACTTTAAAATATTGTATTGGTTTTGCCATATATCAACATGAATCTGCCACAGGTATACACGTGTTCCCCATCCTGAACCCTCCTCCCTCCCTGTACCATCCCTCTGGATTGTCCCAGTGCACCAGCCCCAAGCATCCAGTATCGTGCATCGAACCTGGACTGGCGACTCATTTCATATATGATATTATACATGTTTCAATGCCATTCTCCCAAATCATCCTACCCTCTCCCTCTCCCACAAAGTACAAAAGACTGTTCTATACATCAGTGTCTCTTTTGCTGTCTCATATACAGGGTTATTGTTACCATCTTTCTAAATTCCATATATATGTGTTAGTATACTGTATTGGTGTTTTTCTTTCTGGCTTACTTCACTCTGTATAATATTCTCCAGTTTCATCCACCTCATTAGAACTGATTCAAATGTATTCTTTTTAATGGCTGAGTAATACTCCGTCGTGTATATGTACCACAGCTTTCTTATCCATTCATCTGCTGATGGACACCTAGGTTGCTTCCATGTCCTGGCTATTATAAACAGTGCTGCGATGAACATTGGGGTACACGTATCTCTTTCTCTTCTGGTTTCCTCAGTGTCTATGCCCAGCAGTGGGATTGCTGGGTCATAAGGCAGTTCTATTTCCAGTTTTTTAAGGAATCTCCACACTGTTCTCCATAGTGGCTGTACTAGTTTGCATTCCCACCGACAGTGTAAGAGGGTTGCCTTTTCTCCACACCCTCTCCAGCATTTATTGCTTGTAGACTTTTGGATTGCAGCCATTCTGACTGGTGTGAAATGGTAGTGAAAAGAGATAAAGAAGGTCACTACATAATGATCAAAGGATCAATCCAAGAAGAAGATATAACAATTATAAATATATATGCACCCAACATAGGAGCACCGCAATATGTAAGACAAATGCTAACAAGTATGAAAGGGGAAATTAACAATAACACAATAATAGTGGGAGACTTTAATACCCCACTCACACCTATGGATAGATCAACTAAACAGAAAATTAACAAGGAAACACAAACTTTAAGCGATACAATAGACCAGTTAGACCTAATTGATATCTATAGGACATTTCACCCCAAAACAATGAATTTCACCTTTTTCTCAAGCGCACATGGAACCTTCTCCAGGATAGATCACATCCTGGGCCATCAATCTAGCCTTGGTAAATTCAAAAAAATTGAAATCATTCTAAGCATCTTTTCTGACCACAATGCAGTAAGATTAGATGTCAATTACAGGAGAAAAACTATTAAAAATTCCAACATATGGAGGCTGAACAACACGCTGCTGAATAACCAACAAATCATAGAAGAAATCAAAAAATAAATCAAAATATGCATAGAAATGAATGAAAATGAAAACACAACAACTCAAAACCTGTGGGACACTGTAAAAGCAGTGCTAAGGGGGAAGTTCATAGCAATACAGGCATACCTCAAAAAACAAGAAAAAAGTCAAATAAATAACCTAACTCTACACTTAAAGCAACTAGAAAAGGAAGAAATTAAGAACTCCAGGGTTAGTAGAAGGAAAGAAATCTTAAAAATTAGGGCAGAAATAAATGCAAAAGAAACAAAGCAGACCATAGCAAAAATCAACAAAGCCAAAAGCTGGTTCTTTGAAAGGATAAATAAAATTGACAGACCATTAGCCAGACTCCTCAAGAAACAAAGGGAGAAAAATCAAATCAATAAAATTAGAAATGAAAATGGAGAGATCACATCAGACAACACACAAATACAAAGGATCATAAGAGACTACTATCAGCAATTATATGCCAATAAAATGGACAACGTGGAAGAAATGGACAAATTCTTAGAAAAGTACAACTTTCCAAAACTCGACCAGGAAGAAATAGAAAATCTTAACAGACCCATCACAAGCAAGGAAATTGAAACTGTAATCAGAAATCTTCCAGCAAACAAAAGCCCAGGTCCAGACAGCTTCACACCTGAATTCTACCAAAAATTTAGAGAAGAGCTAACACCTATCCTACTCAAACTCTTCCAGAAAATTGCAGAGGAAGGTAAACTTCCAAACTCATTCTATGAGGCCACCATCACCCTAATACCAAAACCTGACAAAGATGCCACATAAAAAGAAAACTATAGGCCAATATCACTGATGAACATGGATGAAAAAATCCTTAACAAAATTCTAGCAATCAGTCCAACAACACATTAAAAAGATCATATACCATGACCAAGCGGGCTTTATCCCAGGGATGCAAGTATTCTTCAATATCCGCAAGTCAATCAATGTAATACACCACGTTAACAAATTGAAAAATAAAAACCATATGATTATCTCAATAGATGCAGAGAAAGACTTTGGTAATATTCAACATCCATTTATGATAAAAACTCTCCAGAAAGCAGGAATCGAAGGAACATACCTCAACACAAGAAAAGCTATATATGACAAACCCACAGCAAACATTATCCTCAATGGTGAAAAATTGAAAGCATTTCCCCTAAAGTCAGGAACAAGACAAGGGTGCCCACTTTCACCATTACTATTCAACATAGTTTTGGAAGTTTTGGCCACAGCAATCAGAGTAAAAAAAGAAATAAAAGGAATCCAAATTGGAAAAGAAGAAGTAAAATTCTCACTGTTTATTTAAAAATTTAAAGGAATAAATTACTTCTAAAAGATGATATTTTCAGTATCAGTCTATAGCCTTAAAAATTATATTTCAAGTAATACCATTTTCATCAAAATATCTCCAGGGGGATATTTGTCTTTCCTCAATTCAAAGCAAAATGTTTTCCACCAATTATCAACTAGTAATGGCTTCTTTTCTTATTAGTTAAACCTTGTATGGTATGTCTTTTGAATTTTCCCTCTGAATGTTTTCTGGTGATTTGATGATGAAAGAAGTTTTTTTTTTTCCCCCTCACTGATTTTAGAGAAAGGTTTTTGCCAAAAGTTTGCCTTTTGTCTGATTGAACCGTGGAAACCAGAAACCTTTCTAAGAAACAAATTAAATGAGCTCCTTTGCCTTAGCAGTTTGAGTTTAACACCATACAGCCTCATCTCAATTCTATAAATTGTATAATTCTTCTTCAGATAGAAGGAAACTGTTTTGATACCAGTGAGTTCATAAGCTTATTTTAAGTGGCGATCTCATAAATCTATACCAAATATATTTTGAACAGTATTAGTGCTGAAATCATGAAACTCAAAGACCACTCTTTTTCAAAATATTGAATTTGTTATATAATGCTTATGATTGTTTCAGAACTGATATTTTGCCTAAGAACTAAGTATATTCCTACTATAAACTTTTTCACACTGTTTTTTCTATTACTGTGTTTCCTTTACTATGTTTTCTATATGTATTTGGTTTCTCCTTTCAATATTGTTCTTGAAATTTTAAAATAAATAATGTCTTCCTGTATCTGTAATGTTTAATTTAGAGAGCTATAATTACATAAAGAAAATAATCAGCAGATGTTTTATTTAGATGACAAAAATTGCTTTCTCTTTAACATACCATGGACATATAGAAGGATAACATTTATAGAGAAAAGAAAATGTGAAACATTCCTCCAAATTAGAAAGTTTTGATAGCTTCATTTTCAACATGAAGATATTTTATACTTAAAAGTTGAAAACATCTTTGGAAATGAAGGTGCTTAAAATATCTCATATGTTGCCATAAAAATAAATAGTTTATGGATTTAATAAAACCTCAGCTTTCAAAAGACTTATAAAATTTATGCTTAAGTGGGCTCTATGCTGCAGTTAAACAAAGTATTTAAAAGGATTTGATAATTTTCTTTTGGTTTGCACTCAACTGAATTATCATCTTTGTGCCATAGAAAAATGAGGAATTTTGATTTTGTGCATACTAGAACAACAAAAATGATAAAGTAATAGCCTGTTTTCTAAAAATATTCACTTTATTGGAGTATAGTTAGTTTACAATGTTGTTAGTTTCTGTTGTACAGTAAAGTGAATCAGTTATCCATATACATATAATACTCTTTTTAAGATTCTACTCCCATATAGGTCATTACAGAGTACTGAGTAGAGTTCCCTGTGGTATACTGTAGGTTCTTATTAGTTACCTATTTTAATCCTATATTTAAAGTTTTTACTTTTTATATTGGGTCAAAGACATCTTTATACTCCCATGGTATCCATTAGTATCAGGTAACAGTAGCCAATTGAGCTAATTCAGCAAAATATCTCATTTAATATTTCCAGCTACCGGACCATATGGTTATAATTGTCCATTACTTACTAACTTGTTTTGAGCAAACTTGAATCAGGTGTTCTTATCTCCCCTTAGCTTACCCCTAAGCTTCAATAAGCACTAAGTTATATAGCATGCCCCTTAACAACTCATCCCAAGAACTAGCTGACCAAAGAGAGAGTGTCTCCAACTAGTATACCCAGTCCTATTTTCTGTTCACCTCCCCTAGTTACTACTTCCCTCACAAAGTTTCTGCTAGTCCTACTTACCTCTCCCAATAATTAACACATAAATAAGATTTTTTTTTTCTGTTAAATTTTTGAGATGCTTCCAGGACTTGTGGCCACAACTTTCTCCCTATTATAATTTTTTTTCAAAAAGCTCTCCTTCCTTAAGTCCAAATTTGTTTTTATTTGGTATGCACATGTTGTCATCATCCTCATTTACACAATCTAGGAAATACCATATAAAAGAAATATAGTTATTTAGCAAAGATTATATATATAATAATGTTGATACTAGAATTTTAACATAGGCTTCAGTGATTGCATAGCTTCATTTTATACTGCCTCAAATGCGATGATATTTATTGGAAAGATTTGTGCAGTTCAGGATGGGGAACACAGGTATACCTGTGGCGGACTCATTTCGATATTTGGCAAAACTAATACAATATTGTAAAGTTTAAAAATAAAATAAAGTTTAAAAATAAAATAAAATAAAAATAAAACACTAGACAGAATTTTTTTGGCTTCTAATCTGTTCACCACACTGCCTGAGTTGTGAGGATGGGTCTTGCCAACCCACTGCTAAGTAGAATTATTAAGTATATATATTCTTTTGGGGGGCTTCCTTGGTGGCTTAGACAGTAAAGAATCTGCCTGCAATGCAGAAAACCTGGATTTGAAATCTAGGATGGGAAGATCCCCTGAAGAAAGGAATGGCTACCCACTCCAATATTCTGGCCTGGAGAATTCTATGGACAGAGGAGCCTGGTAGGTTATAGTCCATGGGGTCACAAGGAGTTGGACACAATTGAGTGATTAACACACATTCTTTTGACTCTTTGTCACATGTTTTGTCTTCACAATCAAGGGACAGAGACCACATGCTACCTGCACACAACACAGCAATACTGTTTCCTGGCTGCCTGGCAGACCCCTCTGTGATACCCTGTTCTCAGCTGATGGGTTGGTTTGGATCTAGCTCTTCATCTGGAAACTCCTGCCATCTTATCCCTCAGAGTCCTGAAGTACGATCTAATAATCACATTGAAGGATTTGATTAAAATTTAACAGGAAACAATAAGAGATATAATTCTTAAACCCAAATGAGTGATCCTAAGAATTCCATCCTTACTGGATGGAATTTCAGGAGTTTGAAGAAGTGAGATTTCTTATAAATGAGGGTCTTCAATTTAATCTGTTCAAATGATGCTGCAAAGAAAAAACTGTGAACTTATCCATGAGACCATGTATACCCAAATCCTATCGCTTTGCACTCTCACTGTAGGATAAGTATACTAGTGCTGCTCCAATTTTTACCTACATATAGAAACCAACAAAGGTGAATTTCTTTGATTTCCACTTCCTCGTGTAATTTTAGGATAACTTGTGAACACCATTCCAGTTTCTGCTTGTTGTTTAGTGTATTCACATAAAACAGACTTAGAACAAGTCATAAAAAGTTTTTGTGGAACAGCTCAAAATGTGGTAAGTATGAAATTGTTTATCAGGACTAAAGCATATGCTTCTCTATAGTGTTATTTCCACTATCTAACCAATATAACTTGTGGACCGAGCTCCTTTTAGAATAAATAGGAGGTTTGGGCACATAAGTAGGGAGGTAATATTCTGACAACAGAATTAAAGATGATTTGGGGATCCTAAGTTTAAGATGTTAACTATGATTATTATGCCTTGCCACAAATAATAAGAGAAGTTAATATCTACCTTTACTCTGGGATAGAGAAGCAATCATTGATGCATGGTTATGTATAAAGATTAGCAATGTGAAATTACTTTTTCAGGTTATTTAGAAAGAAATGTCAAGCATAAGTTTATAGTCAAGCTGCAATCTAAAAACTGAATCATGTGCTCAGAAGCATGCCATTGTGTTTTTCTTTTGAAATATTTTACTATTATCTTCCAGAAGTTGTGCATGGCCAATAAACTATGGAATTACAAAGATCTTCAGTAAGAGCAGTGCCAAAATTAATATAAAAAACTGAAATGCAAAAAACCAAGTGAAATGAAGAGAAACACGGAAGAAAGGAAGGAAATGAAGCATTTGATGGTAGGATTCCAGCTAATTAATAACTTTTTAGACTCATTTTATTATCCATTTAAATAGGCATTTAACCTTGCTAAATCTGAAAGAAGTTTAAATTCCATGTTGTGAATTTAAAAAATATCAAATATATATAAACAACTGTGCCTCAAAGTAAGACCACACACCTACTATAAATAGATATCTATATGTATACATATATATATTTCTATATTTGGATGTAGTATATTTTATTAGTTAGAAGTAATTTGCATGTTGTTGAGAACCCAGCTTTAATCATATTGAAGGAAATTGCTTTTCACTTATAAAATTTGTGGCTTTTGTCTTGAATATTGAAAGTATCAAGTACGCTATAGTAGTCCCTTGGTATCTGGAGTGGATTGATTGCAGGACCCACTAGTTGTTCAGTCGTTCATTCGTGTCTGAATCTTTGTGACCCCATGGACTGCAGCATGCGAGACTTCCCTGTTCTTCACCATCTCCCAGAGCTTGCACAAACTCATGTCCATTGAGTCAGTGATGCCATTCAACCAACTCATCCTCTGTCATCCCTTCTCCTCTTGCCTTGAATCTTTCCCATAATCAGAGTCTTTTCTAGTGAGTCAGCTCTTTACATTAGGTGGCCAAAGTGTTGTAGCTTCAGCCTCAGTCTTCCAATTATTGTTCAGGGTTGATTTCCTTTAGAATTGACTGGTTTGATCACCTTGCAGTCCAAGGGATTCTCAAGACACCACAGTTCAAAAGCATCAATTCTTCAGTGCTCAGGCTTCTTTATGGTCCAACTCGCACATCCATAAATGACCAGTAGAAAAACAAATCTTTGACTATACAGACTTTTGCTAGCAAAGTAATGTCTGATTTTTAAAATGCTGTCTAGGTTGGTCATAGCTTTTCTTCCAAGGAGCAAGCATCTTTGGATACCCAAATCCCTGGATACTCAAGTCTCATAGTCAACCCTATGTATCCAAGTTTCTGCATCTGTGGATTCAAACAAATATGGATCTTATATTACAGTGTTTATAGTAAAATTAATCTATAGAAGGAATTTTTAAAGTAAAATTATACAAGATATTGAGTTGACCCTAGGACAACTCAAGTTTGAACTGCTTGGGTCCACTTGCATGCAGATATTTTTTTCACTAAATACAGTACTATATGAATGACAGTTGTATGAACCCACAGATGTAGAATCTTGAATATATTAAGCTGACTATAGGACTTGAGCATACAGGGATTTGGGTATCAATAGTAGGTACTAGAAGCAATCAACCCCAGATACCAAGGGACCAATGACCAGTTGTGGATGTGTCTGGTGATGAAAGTAAAGTCTGGTGCTTTAAAGAACAATATTGCATAGGAACCTGAAATGTTAGGACCATGAATCAAGGTAAATTGGAAGTGGACAAACAAGAGATGGCAAGAGTGAATATCGACATTTTATTTTATTTTATTTTATTTTATTTTACTAGCTCACTCAACTATTTTATTCCTTGAATGGTTGCTATGGAGGCCTAATTTATTTTTTTTAATTTATTATTATTATTATTATTATTATTATTATTTTTTACTTTACAATATTGTATTGGTTTTGCCATACATCAACATGCATCCACCACGGGTGTACACGTGTTCCCCATCCTGAACCCCCCTCCCTCCTCCCTCCCCATACCATCCCTCTGGGTCATCCCAGTGTACCAGTCCCAAGCTTCCTGTATCCTGCGTCAAACCTGGACTGACGATTCATTTCTTATATGATATTATACATGTTTTAATGCCATTCTCCCAAATCATCCCCCCCCCCACCCCACAGAGTCCAGAAGACTGTTCTATACATCTGTGTCTCTTTTGCTGTCTCACATACAGGGTTGTCGTTACAATCTTTCTAAATTCCATATATATGCATTAGTATACTGTATTGGTATTTTTCTTTCTGGCTTACTTCACTCTGTATAATAGGCTCCAGTTTCATCCACCTCATTAGAACTGATTGAAATGTATTCTTTTTAATGGCTGAGTAATACTCCATTGTGTATATGTACCACAGCTTTCTTATCCATTCATCTGCTGATGGACATCTAGGTTGCTTCCATGTCCTGGCTATTATAAACAGTGCTGCGATGAACATTGGGGTTCACGTGTCTCTTTCAATTCTGGTTTCTTTGGTGTGTATGCCCAGCAGTGGGATTGCTGGGTTGTACGGCAGTTCTATTTCCAGTTTTTTAAGGAATGTCCACACTGTTCTCCATAGTGGCTGTACTAGTTTGACATTTTAGAAATCAGTGAACTTAAATGGACTCGAATAGGCAAATTTAATTCAGATGACTATTATATCTACTGCTGCAGGCAAGAATCCCTTAGAAGAAATGGAATAGCCCTCATATTCAACAGGAGTCTGGAATGCAACACTTGAGTGCAATTTCAAAAATGACAGAATGATCTCTGTTCATTTCATATGTCCTATTCATCAAAGGGGGCTGGAATGCAAAAATAGGAGGTCAAAAGATACCTGGCATAACAGGCAAGTTTGGCCTTGGCGTAAAAAATGAAGCAGAGCAAAGGCTAACAGTTTTGCCAAGAGAACGTGCTGGTCATAGCAAACACACTCTTCCAACAATACAAGAGACTCTACACATGGACATCACCAGATGGTCAATACCAAAATCAGACTAAGTTTTTTTAAGTCAGTGATGGAGAAACTCTATACAGTCAGCAAAAACAAGACCTGCAGCTGACTGGGGCTCAGATCATGAACTTTTTATTGCAAGATTCAGACGTAAATTGCAGAAAGTAGGGAAAAACACTAGGCTATGGTAAGACCTAAATCAAATCCCTTAAATTATACAGTGGAAGTGACAAACAGATTCAAGGGATTAGATCTGATAGAGTGCTTTAAGAACTATGGACAGAGATTCATAATATTGTACAGGAGGCAGTGGTCAAAATCACCCCCAAGAAAAAGAAATGGAAAAAGGCAAAAAGGTTGTCTGAGGAGGCCTTAAAATAGCTTACCAAAAGAAGAGAAGCTAAAGGTAAAGGAGAAAAGGAAAGATATACCCATCTGAATGCAGAGTTCCAAAGAATAGCAAGAAGAGATAAGAAAGCCTTCTTAAATGAACAATGCAAAGAAATAGAGGCAGACAGTAGAAAAGAAAAGACTAGAGATCTTGAAATAAATTAGAGATACCAAGGGAACAGTTCATGGTAATATGGGCACAATAAAAGACAGAAATGGTATGGATCTAACAGAAGCAGAAAAGAGTAAGAAGAGGTGGCAAGAACACATAGAACTATACAAAAAAGATCTTAATGACCTGGAAAACCATGATGAGGTGATCATTCACCTAGCACCTGATATCTTGGAATGTGAAGTCAAGTGGTCCTTAGGAAGAATTATTAGGAACAAAGTTAATGGTGGTGATGGAATTCCAGCTGAGCTACTTCAAATTCTAAAACATGATACTGTGAAAGTGCTGCACTCAATATGCCAGGAAATTTAGAAAATGCGGCAGTGGCCGCAGAACTGGAAAATGTTAGTTTTCATTCCAATCCCAAAGAAGGACAATACCAAAGAATGTCCAAACTACCCCACAATTGCAATTATTTCACATGCTGGCAAGGTAATGCACAAAATCCTCCAAGCTAAGTTTCAGCAGTATGTTAACCAAGAAATTCCAGATGTACAAGCTGAATTTAGAGAAGGCAGCAGAACCAGAAATCAAATTGCCATCATACACTGGATCATAGCCACAGTAAGAGAATTCCAGAAAAACATCTACTTCTGTTTCTTTGACTATGCTAAAGCCTTTGACTCTGTGGATAAAAACAAACTGTAGAAAATCCTTAAAGGAATGAGAATACCAGACCACCTTACTTACCTCCTGAGAAACCTGTATGTAGGTCAAGAAGCAACAGTGAGAATTGGGCATGGAACAACAGACTGTATCCAAATTGGGAAAGGAGTATGTAAAGGCTGTCAGTTGTGACCGTGCTTTATATGCAGAGTACATCATGTAAAATGCCAGGCTGAATGAAGCACAAGCTGGAATCAAGATTTCTGGGAGAAATATCAGTAACCTCAGATATCCAGATGACACCACCCTAATGGCAGAAAGTGAAGAGGAATTAAAGAGCCTCTTGATGAATGTAAAAGAGGAGACTGAAAAAGCTGGCTCAGAACTTAACATTCAAAAATGAATATTTTAGCATCTGGTCTCATCATTTCATGGCAAATAGATGGGGGAAAGAAGAAACAATGACAGATTTTATTTTCTTGGGATCCAAAATTACTGCAGAAGGTGATTGCATCCATGAAATTAAAAGATGCTTGCTCCTTGGGAGAAAAGCTATGACCAACTGAGACAGCATATTAAAAAGCAGAGACATTACTTTGCTGACAAATGTCCATATAGCCAAAGCTATGTTTTTTCCAGTAGTCATGTATGGATGTGAGAGTTGGACCATAAAGACAGAAGAGCTTCTAAAGACTGATGGTGCTGAATTGTGGTGTTAGAGAAGACTCTTTCAGAGTCCCTTGGGGTGCAAGGAGATCCAAACAGTCAATCCTAAAGGAAGTCAATCCTGAATATTCATTGGCATGATGGATGCTGAAACTGAAGCTCCAATACTTTGACCACCTGATGAGAAGAACTGATTCATTGGAAAAGACCCTGATTCTGGGAAAGATTGAAGGCAGACAGAGAAGGGGACAAAAAAACACGTGAATCCAAGGGAGAATGATTTCAAGAATGCTGAAGTGATCAGCAATGTTGAACCCAGACAACCAGTTTGATAATGTTAGATGCAATCATTTGAAGGTAGTAGGCAATGGCACCCCATTCCAGTACTTTTGCCTGGAAAATCCCATGGATGGAGGAGCCTGGTAGGCTGCAGTCCATGGGATTGCTAAGAGTCGGATACAACTGAGTGACTTAACTTTCACTTTTCACTTTCATGCATTGGAGTAGGAAATGGCAACCCACTCCAGTGTTCTTGCTTGGAGAATCCCAGGGACGGGGGAGCCTGGTGGGCTGCTGTCTATGCGGTCGCACAGAGTCAGACACGACTGAAGCGACTTAGTAGTAGGAGTAATCATTAGTTTCATATTATTTCCTCTGCTTATCTGATTGTCCCTTTTATTATCCAGCGAGGAAGCAGCAAGCAATGTAGCTCTCCCCCAATTTGGATGACATGTTCAGAACAGCCTAACTTAGAATGAATGATATATGCTATCTTCAGGTTTCAGTTTTAGAGCTGTGTGTGTAGGCATAGTATACATGCCTCTATGTATATATGTAGAAACGTTTCAAAGAGGTAGCAAAAGACCTGTGGCTCAGTAGCACCAGAAGCGTGAAAAGGGATTCTGAAAGTACTAAGAGTTCATAAAGAAAAATTAAAAACAAATGAACTCTGAATTTAAATATGAAATTTTGCATTGAAAACTACTAAGATAGACGTCCTGAATTTAGTAGCTTATTGGATAATTATATCACATGCTCTAGGGTTATAACAGATTTATTCGTTGTAATTAATGATATGTCTGAAATGACCAAATACTCAGCAAGTATTAAATAATCTCATTGGGGGTTGGTAGAGCATTAATGGAGAAACAAAAGTAACCCAGGAAAAGTAACTACTTAACAGAAAAGTAACTACTTAGGGGAAAGACATTGTCAGCAGCAGCAACAAAACTAGAAGAACAAATATCACAGCTGATTTTAAATTTTTTTGGACTGAATGTGCATTTCCTTCCCCAAATTCTTATGTTGACTTCCTAACTTCCCATGTAATGGTTTCAGGAAGCAGGGACATTTGAAATTAATTAGATCATGAGGGCAGAGCCCCGATTGTACCCTTATAAAAGAGTCCAGAGAGCTCTCTAGTCCTCTTTCTGTCATGTGAGGATACAAGGAGAGACTGGCCCCTTGCAAATCAGAAGAGGTTCTCATCGGAACCCAACCATACTGACATCCTCATCTCAGATTTCCAGAAATGTGAGGGGTAAATTTCTGTTGTTTACAAGTCACTCAGTCTCTAATGGTTTGTTATTGTAGCCTCACAAAAGTCTGAATTTTTATGAGACAATTTGTTAAAGTAATATATATCTAGATATAATCACTCTATAACACTTAGTAGCTTTATGACCTTGGCCAAGTTATTTAATCTTTCTATATAAAGTGTCCTGATTTGCTAATTGGGCATATTAATATTAAGATTTGCAAGAAAGATTTAAACATTCAGTGTATAGAAAGCACTTAACCTAATACACAGTGTGGGTATATAAATCTTCAGTTCAGTTCAGTCGCTCAGTCACCTCCAACTCTTTGCGATCCCATGAATCACAGCACGCAGCACGCAGGCCTCCCTGTCCATCACCAACCCCCGGAGTTCACTCAAACTCATGTCCATTGAGTCAGGAATGCCATCCAGCCATCTCATCCTCTGTCATCCCCTTCTCCTCTTGCCCCCAATCCCTCCCAGCATCAGAGTCTTTTCCAATGAGTCAACTCTTCGCATGAGGTGGCCAAAGTACTGGAGTTTCAGCTTTAGCATCATTCCTTCCAAAGAAATCCCAGGGCTGATCTCCTTTAGAATGGACTGGTTGGATCTCCTTGCAGTCCAAGGGACTCTCAAGAGTCTTCTCCAATACCACAGTTCAAAAGCATCAATTCTTTGGCGCTCAGCCTTCTTCACAGTCCAACTCTCACATCCATACATGACCACAGGAAAAACCATAGCCTTGACTAGACGAACCTTTGTTGGCAAAGTAATGTCTCTGCTTTTGAATATGCTATCTAGGTTGGTCATAAATTTCCTTCCAAGGAGTAAGCGTCTTTTCATTTCATGGCTGCAATCCCCATTTGCAGTGATTTTGGAGCCCAGAAAAATAAAGTCTGACACTGTTTCCACTATTTCCCCATCTATTTCCCATGAAGTGATGGGACCAGATGCCACGATCTTCATTTTCTGAATGTTGAGCTTTAAGACAACTTTTTCACTCTCCTCTTTCCCTTTCATCGAGAGGCTTTTTAGTTCCTCTTCACTTTCTGCCATAAGGGTGGTATCATCTACATATCTGAGGTTATTGATATTTCTCCCGGCAATCTTGATTCCCGCTTGTGTTTCTTCCAGTCCGGCGTTTCTCATGATGTAGTCTGTGTATAAGTTGAATAAGCGGGTGACAATATACAGCCTTGACATACTCCTTTTCCTATTTGGAACCAGTCTGTTGTTCCATGTCCAGTTCTAACTGTTGCTTCCTGACCTGCATATAGGTTTCTCAAGAGGCAGATCAGGTGGTCTGGTATTCCCATCTCTTTCAGAATTTTCCACAGTTTGTTGTGATTGACACAGTCAAAGGCTTTGGCATAGTCAGTAAGCAGAAGTAAATGCTTTTCTGGAACTCTCTTGCTTTTTTGATGATCCAACAGATGTTGACAATTTGATCCCTGGTTCCTCTGCCTTTTCTAAATCTAGCTTGAACATCTGGAAGTTCACGGTTCACATACTATTGAAGTCTAGTTAGAGGATTTTGAGCATTAACTTTGCTAGCATGTGAGATGAGTGCAATTGTGCGGTAGTTTGAGCATTCTTTGGCCTTGTCTTTTTGGTATTGGAATGAAAACTGACCCTTTCCAGTCCTGTGGCCACTGCTGAGTTTTCCAAATTTGCTGGCATATGGAGTGCAGCACTTTCAAAGCATCATCTTTCAGGATTTGAAATAGCTCAACTGGCATTCCATCACCTCCACTAGCTTTGTTCATAGTTATGCTTTCTAAGGCTCACTTGACTTCACGTTCCAGGATGACTGGCTCTAGGTGAATGATCACACCATCATGATTATCTGGATTGTGAAGATCTTTCTTGTATAGTTCTTCTGTGTATTCTTGCCACCTCTTCTTAATATCATCTGCTTGTTAGGTCCATACCATTTCTGTCCTTTATCAAGCCCATCTTTGCATGAAATGTTCCCTTGGTATCTTTAATTTTCTTGAAGAAATCTCTAGTCTTTCCCATTCTGATGTTTTCCTCTATTTCTTTGCATTGATCGCGGAGGTAGGCTTTCTTATCTCTCCTTGCTATTCTTTGGAACTCTGCATTCAGATGCTTATATCTTTCTTTTTCTCCTTTGCTTTTCACTTCTCTTCGTTTCATGGCTATTTGTAAGGCCTCCCCAGACAGCCATTTTGCTTTTTTTGCATTTCTTTTCCATGGGGATGGTCTTGATCCCTGTCTCCTGTACAGTGTCACGAACCTCCTTTCATAGTTCATCAGGCACTCTATCAGATCTAGTCCCTTAAATCTATTTCTTAGATTTATAAATATATATAAACTGTATAAATCTTAGTCATTAATAATTGTATACACTAGCCAAATTCCAAACTTCTTTGTATCTGTAAAGTCTATTATCAGATGAAGTAACTCAATGTGTGATGAAGTTGAAGTTATTCTTATTGAATGGGAGTGGATTTGATTGAAGCCTGGCACTATATCCACATCTTACTTCTTCCTCTAGAGACCCAACAGTGCTTCAGGAGCGAGATAGAAAACCATTGCCCTGAGAGAGCAGACAACTAGCAAGTTATCTTTTTAAAGAATGACAGTAGAAATGTAAAGCACAAGCCCACATAAGTGTTTCAAATCTTTAACTATAATGGAGATAATTATTGTCAAGATTTTCTGTTTTAATTTACCTCTTTTCTTTGTCGTCTGAAGACTAGCACTGCCCTCTTTCCAAAATCATATACAAGATTTCAACAAACCTATCAAAATGACTTCTGGCTTTTAAAGTAACAAGTTATTATCTCTTTGGACTCGGGTCTATGGCATAATTCTAAGTTAGCTGCGTGCTTGCTAAAAGGCCTCCAAAATTGCCTCAGCTGTTTCCTTTGGCATCAAGGCCTGACATAGATGTATACACAGATGATGCAGCCTAGAGATTTTGCAGACAGTGCTTGCTATTAAATGCAGCATGGAGGATGATAAAGTGTCTTAGATGAATTCCAGTTAGGCTTTTATTTTGGTTGTCTTTTCTTTTAAGGAGGAAAAAAACAGATTGCAGAAAGCTATTTCTTCGTGAGCTTGTCCTATCCGGTGGTATTTCTGGTCCAATAGGAGATTAGTTACCTATTCCAGTGATTAAGCTACTAATTTGGCAAGTCATATTCTTTTTTTTTTTTTTTTTTCTGTGCTTTCTTCTCTGCTGTATTCCCTAGGCCTTTCTTAGGAATGGCTTCATTAACATTGAATTGGCTTTCTTTATGGAGGCTGGAACTCTCAGTAGCTTTTAAAAAATATTTTACAAGCTGTGCAGCCCTTTGCTAATTGATGCTTTGCCCTTTTCCTAAATACCCTTAAATATATGAATCAAGGAAAAGCTGAAATATTTTAAATCTAATATTGATTACTTATACAAGAGTCTTGTTTTTGTGTTTATTAAAATAAACTTTCTGTAATATTCAAAAGCTAACATGGAAATTACAGCTTATAAAATTCAAATGGGAGTAATTATTTCAGTGCATATTTGGAATAAGCTATTATTTCTTCAAATGGTTTAACTGATTGATCAACTAACATCTATTGAATTGTTTTGCATTAATATTGAAATTTGATGCATATATATTGGGTAGGACTATAATAGACTGTAAGAATTAAGCTGTGAATTAAATTCCCTTTAAGAAATTGAGATTTCTACTATAGACACCAACTAATACTTATTAAACTATAGTTGAACTAATTCAAAATTACCTGATTAATTTTGTTATTAAATATGTTTCAAAAATCCTCTGCAGTGTCTGCTACGTGTCATCCACTTTGGTAGACATTGATAGAGCTGGATATTTATTAATCATTTGAAAGTTTTAAAATTTCTTTTTTAAAAAAATATAAATTAAAAAAATATATATACATATATGTTTATTCATTATTTCTCAGATTCTTTACCCATATAGGTTATTATAGAAGATTGAGAAGAGTCAGTCCCCAGTGCTATACAGTAGGTCTTTGTTGGTTCTCTATTTTATATGTAGTAGTGTATGCATGCTAATCACAAACTCCTTATTTATCCTTCTCCACTGTGTTTCCCGTTTGGTAACTATAAGTTTGTTTTCAAAATCTGGCAGTCTATTTCTATTTTGTAAATAAGTTCATTTATATCATTTAAAAAAATTAGATCCCACCTGAGTGATGTCATATGATATTTATATTGTCTTGTCCAACTTATTTCACTTGATATGATAATCTCTAAGTCCGTCCATGTTGCCACATGGCATTATTACATTTTCATGGCTGAGTAATATTCCATTGTATATATGTACCACAGCTTTATCCATTCCTCTGCCAATGGACATTTAGGTTCCATGTTCTGGCTATTGTAAATAGTGCTGCAATGAATTTTGGGGTACACATACCTTTTCAAATTATGATTTTCTCTGGATATATGCTAAGGAGTGGAATTGCTGTATCATATGCTAGTTCTGTTTTCAGTTTTTTAAGGAAACCCCATACTGTTCTCCATAGTGGTTGTACCAATTTACATTCCCACAAACAGTGTAGGAGGGTGCCTTTTTCTCCACAGCCTCTCCAACATTTATCGTTTGTAGATTTTTTTTTGATGATGGCCATTCTTACCAGTCTCAGGTATTACTTCACTGCAGTTTTTTGATTTGCATTTCTCTGATAAATAGTGATGCTGAGTGTCCTTTCCTGTTTTGTTTTTGTTTTGTTTTGTTTTTGGCCATCTATATGTCTTATTTGAAGAAAAGTCTGTTTTGATCTTGTATTCATTTTTTGATTGTTAAATCTCTATTTTATAGTTACTGCTATTAAGTACATGAATGACTAAGTGTATTTTATTTGTTAAATAAGTAAAATGAAAGATATATGAGGCACTAATACTGACAAGACAGAAAAGATGGGTAAGGCAATGGAGCAGGCTTGTCTTATTCTCTTCCACTTCAAATTCCTAAACAAATCATATGCACATCTGTGTTATGTGTACAAAAACATGACTATATATATATACACAACATGTATCTGTATATATTCTAACCACTTATATACTTATGTATTAAGATATGTATAACATACATCTTATGAAACCCTCAGCTACCTTGATAAACAAATAATGTCATCAGTAGAAAGAATATTGAAATGAATATCAGAAACACTGAATATGGAACATGATCTTATCTGGAAATAGGGTCATTGTAAATGCAATTAGTTGAGTGAGGTCATATTGGATAAGGGGGAATCCTGATCTAATATGATTTGTGTTTTCATGTTAATTAAAAGTATTTTTAGTACATACACAAATCCTGGAGTCTTAAAGTTTGGCTTTAGTTTAAAATAGATAAATTGTTCAATAAAAGCAGTAAATATTGTTATTTCAGTAAATTTGCAAATATGTGACACAGAATGCATTTTGTAGTATTACTAAATGTTACATCTGATACATAAACACTTAAAAAAGAACAGCTAGACAAAGTACTCCACTGAGTTAAGTCAATGGCTACGTCTTATGCCAAAACATTTTCTTTATAAAATTTATTTCATAAGAAATCCTTTAAAATGTGAAGTATGATAAAAAGCTATAGTTGTGCTATTTTATTATTGGTCTTATTCTAATGAAGAGAATGAATGTTCAATTTGCTATTCTACCCTCAGGAACTTTACTTACTACCACTTTTCTCCTAAAATAAAATTCAAAGCATTGGTTTTTGTATTTAAATCCCCAGGGTTTTAGCTCTTAAACTCTGTATGTTACTGAAATATAGATAAAACATCCAAAATAAAATGGGAATTGTGTGTTCTGTAAAATCTCACAGAACTGCCACTTCATTTTGTTCCAGTTTCATCCTTTGAGATATTTTGTTGAAATAAATGTATATATATATTAATAACTAAGAATTAAGGATTTTAATATTTAGGTTTTGCACTTTCTACGTTATTAACTAGTGTGCAGATAAAAGCCATCATATAACAAATGACAAAGAAATATCCTTAAAAATCACTAGATTGATATTTTCCATTGATTAGTATATGACACAAAATAACTGTTTGAAAAAGAGAAAAAAAAATCAAAAGGACAAACAAAACGTTTGATTCTGGCAGCTACTGTTCAGTCCTTTGACCAGTTGCCTACAGGAAAGGTTATTATAAGAATCTTACAACCTAGGTTCTGCAGAGCCCACATAGCCCTTCCTATTCCCGACACAATGGTAAATGATACATTTAATAAAGTTTTTAGTTATGTCTAAGTCCTCAGGTGGCAAGTAGTGAAGAATCTGCCTGTCAATGCAGGAGATTCAGGAGACTCAGGTTTGATCCCTGGGTCAGGAAAATCCCCTGGGGTAGGATATGACAACTGACTCCAGTAGTCTTGCCTGGAAAATTCCATGGACAGAGGAGCCAGATGGGCTACAGTTCTTGTGGTCACAAATAGTTGGACATGACTGAGCAAATGAGCATGCAAGTCCTCAAATATATCTGGAACATCAGAGAGTAAATTGTTTTCAAATAAGCTTTGACTTAAAGCATATTTTTATTAGGCACCCTGCTCTTACTTAGAAAATGGTTTAAAAGAATAATAGTGTGAAAATGCAATGAAACTCCTTTGAATTACCTGGAGTTCAGTTATTCACAACAAGAGAAATTGTGTTTATTCTTCAAATGCCTTTCACTAGGTTATGTGAATTAAGATTGCATTTTATATTTTTTGACATTTTTTTCCATTTTCTCTATTCTTTTGAATTAATGCTTCTTACTCATAATAGTTGCAACCTAGAATTTCCTGATTGCTTCTAAAAATACATTGCAATGTTATTTGTTCTTCTTAAATTATTATGATCCTATTTCATAGGGAAATTTTTAAGCTTTATTAAAAACCAAACATTAAATGTGAAGGATTTATTTCAGTTGAAATAAATCTGTTTCATATAGTATTAATTTCTTGTTAAATAGCTTTCATTTTTTCCCAACACAGTTTTTATCTTACTTGAACACTGAAGAAAAAATGTAATGGTGGTCCACTGACCTCAGCTTATACCTGCAAAGATAACACTCTACAACTTCCTGACACAGCTTTGGATAATTGACTTTTGTTACTGTTGTTGTTCAGTTGCTAAGTTGTGTCCAAGTCTGACATCCCATGCACTTTAGTACACCAGGTTTCCCTATTTTTTGCTATCTCCTGGGGTTTGCTGAAACTCATGCCCATTGAGTCAGTGATACTATCCAACCATCTCATCCTTTCTCACCTCCTTCTCCTCCTGCAGTCAATCTTTACCACCATCAGGGTCTTTTCCAATGGGTTGGCTCTTAGTGTCAGGTGTCCAAAGTATTGGAGCTTCATCATCAGTCCTTCCAATCAATTCAGAGTTGATTTCCTTTAGGATTGACTGGTTTGGTCTCCTTGCTGTCCAAGGGATTCTCTAGAGCCTTCTCTAGCACTACAGTTCAAAGGCATCAATTCTTTGATGCTCAGCCTTCTTTATGGTCCAGTTCTCACATCCATACATGATTACTGGAAAAACCAGTAATTTACTATCAGTTCAGTTCAGTCACTCAGTCATGTCCAATTCTTTGTGACCCCATGAATCACAGCACGCCAGGCCTCCCTGTCCATCACCAACTCCTGGAGTTCACTCAGACTCATGTCCATCGAGTCAGTGATGCTATCCAGCCATCTCATCCTCTGTCGTCCCCTTCTCCTCCTGCCCCTAGTCCCTCCCAGCATCAGTCTTTTCCAATGAGTCAACTCTTCACGTGAGGTGGCCAAAGTACTGGAATTGCAGCGTTAGCATCATTCCTTCCAAAGAAATCCCAGGGCTGATCTCCTTCAGAATGGACTGGTTGGATCTCCTTGCAGTCCAAGGGACTCGCAAGAGTCTTCTCCAACACCACAGTTCAAAAGCATCAATTCTTCAGTGCTCAGCTTTCTTCACAATCCAACTCTCACATCCATACATGACCACTGGAAAAACCATAGCCTTGACTAGATGGACCTTTGTTGGCAAAGCAATGTCTCTGCTATACAAAGAGATGAAAAGTTTAGTTTAAGAAGAAAATAGTAGAAATTAGATTATCAAAGTAGCTGATCATCTTATTAATAAATTCAATACACATACTTCTTTAGCTTTACTGGATCATACCTTTTAATTTTTCTATTTTAGCATTCAACTGACTGCAGTTCTCTTCACCACATTTCCAATTATTGTTAAGAGTGTATTCAGTATCTCCAGAGATAACTCATCTACACCTGGTAAAGCCCCTTACTTCTCTAAACTTTTCTCTAAAATCTTATTTTCCACCCAACTCCACCTACCTCTTATCTGGTCATACTCTAGAATATGCCATTACTTACTATTTAACCATTAAAATATCCATTTCAGTAGCCTCATCATCATCTGACCATCACTTTCTAAATTCTAGCAAATTTCCTCTTAATGTTTTGCTGAGAAGACTTCAAATAACTAAACAGTGAACAATCACGGACAGACTTCTAAAGAACAGCTGTAACTGATCACTGAACATGACTCACATCTGTTATATTCCTAGTGATCTGTGGCCAAAAAAGCTAGTAGAAAAGTTTGTCTTTGTGTAATTACTTACAATTAACATAGTTGAGTGACTGAAATTTAAATAGTATTGTTGGAAGATTGATGTTATTTAACTAAACTATGATAATGCACAAATTCAAGATTGCTTTTTTCAGTTATGTTCTTTTACATTTTAGAAAGTATTTTGATATAGGGACAATATTGAAAATATTTCAAATACTTCATTTCATAATTAAACTAAGGAAAATTTACTCTTCTAATTTTTCAACTAGTCAAGAAGCAATATTGCTTTTATCATAGAGAGATTAATTTCTATTATGGGTTGTAAGAATAGGCTCTCCTTCCATGGTATATGTCTCCTTTTCCTACACCTCTGTGTAACATTAACAGAGTTTTACAATATGTTATTTAGTCGCTACATTTCTTTGCAATCCAGTCATTCACCGCTTTCCATAAAGGACCATTAATGGTGGCTTAAATTTAGGAATAGGAGATTATTCTGAAAAGAGAGTTTAGGCCCAAGGCCCACATTGAGAGACATAGGAAAAACTCTACAGTTCACCTTTATAAATGCCAAGTTAATTGGAATAAGCATTTGATAGATATTCATAACTTTTTTTCATACCAGGTAGACCTTTGTCCTTATGTTTTCAATTGAAATGTCCTAGTAGTCATAGTTGTGATTTTAAAAATGTGCAGAAAGTAATCATATATAGCTTAGTTATAAAATATCAATATTTAGAATTAGCTTTCCCATTGTCCCATAAATTTGTTTCATTAATTATTTTTGATAATACTAATGACTTTAAGTGGTTTGTTTTTCCTTTCAGAATACAGCTCACATTGTTTTTTAAAAAAGTCAATTTGTTTGAATCCTCAATAAGATATGTGCAATGTTACCCTAGATTTTATACAGTTTAAACTTTCTCAGTTAGTAGAGAGAAGAAGAGGTGTTTTATTTTTAATTCTTTGTCATTATATTACTAGACTCTCACATGAACAAATGTATTAAAATATATAGTTAATGAGCCTATACTTACTATTGGCTGCTAATTTGGGAGATTGTAGGGAGCCATTGGAAGAAAAGGCAAAACAGAAAATAATAAGATAGAAGAAAACAAAAAAGAGAGGGATGCTTTATGGTCAATCTCAAATTGTTGAGATTTTATCTTTAGGAACAGGAAAACTGAATTGAATTTGCCTATTTGCGATACTGAGCCCCATCCCTCTTTATCCAGTGGAAGTTATGGTTATGATAATGTAAACTGAGAGGTTGCCATGTATTTTTACAAAACAATAATAGTGTATATTAAGCAGTTGTGTGAAGTGGTCATCTTTTGTGTGGAGGAACAGAACTATAAATTATATAGTTTATTCTCTTAGTATCTGATTGCAGGATAGTGTTAAACGTTTAAAAGTAATAAATTGACCTTTGACTTTGCACAGAGGTTAGAGAAAACACTATATTCACATTTTGCCCCTTATACACATATAGAAATGATAGGGGATGTATCATGATTTACAGTATCATACAGTTGCTTCATATTCATTGTTGTTGGTTTGTAAAAATACATTGTAAAAAGCTGTTAGTAGAATGTTCTCTTATAATTTGAATAAATGTTCCATATAGAGGAACAAAATGAGAGAATGCATTAAGGAATATAGATAATGAACTAGGAAAAATGTATATCTTGTGAAAAATACCACCAATTCGAAATCTTGGTAACCATTTAGAAGAATTTTTCTTATACCTATAATCTTTGAATATCTGGAACAGTAGGCAATAATTCGAGGGAGGTCTTTTCTGTTTCTCCAGCATTTCAAGGAGGCTATGATGTTAGAATTTGAATTCTTTAGTTCAGAAGATTTTTTTTTTTTTTTAATTTCCAGCGAGCTCCTGAATGCAGGCTTAGAAGGATTAGGGCACAGAGTTGAATAGCTGAAGTCGAAATAATGACCGATTTTTCTCTGCTCCATTCCTTCCAAAAGCAAGGAAAGAGCTACTCAGTGAGCGAGAATGAAGGTCAACAGACTGAGGTGTTGGACGGCCTTAATTTAACTAGAATGCAAATGATTTAAAACATTCTTTTTATAGTAGTTCGGTCAATTACTAAATATGACATGAAAGGTCTAACTTTCAAGGAATTGAAGCTTAGGGCTTGTATGCAGTATTATGGAACCGAGAGAGTAGCCAGTGCTCAGCATGGAGCGTGATGTTGCATAAATAAGAAAATTGAATCACTCTCTAGCCCTGTGGATTTATGGTCTGTGAGGAAATGACTTTCACTGTGGAAATTTTCAAAGTTAAAGTACTGTTACTACAAGAAATAGCAAAATTGGAAGGAAAAAAAATTCACTAAGTGTGTTATTTTTGAGGATAGAAAAGTATATTTGGTCATTTCAGATGATTTTCTTTTCATATAGAGAATAGACAATTTTGAAAAATCACAAATGGATTCAGAGATTATCTCTTTGCAGAAAAGTAAATTATTGACTTTTTATTTCATGAAATACAATAATTCAGTTACTAACCAAGAAGCCAAAATCTTTAGAGAGTCAGTAATATGTAAAATGAATGCAAAGTTTGTAGTCATACAAACAATGTAGAGAACAAATACAGCTTTGCTGCTAGGGAAGACTTCTGGGGCAAGAGATTCATCTTTTCCAAATCTTAGTTTCTTTACTTTTATAGTGGATTAGTGATAATTATTAATATTTCACTGAATTGCTGCCATGATTTAGTGACATAATATTTAAGTATACTGGCATTTCAAAGACATCCAATAATCATTTTTCTTCCTTTTAAAAGAAGCAGTTAAGTATGTTGAATTTTATGTATATTTTGATATCAGAAGATTTTTCTGGTTACTGCCATTTTAAAGTATGTTTTCTCTATCTAAAAATAAGTATAAAAAATCTGACTGGATCATGCTAAGTTTATAATGGTTAAACAAGATAATGAATTTTACAGTTTTTCAAAAGATATATAGGATAAAAGCAATGCAAATTTTTATTAAAAATAATGGTATTTTGCAGATATGAAATATGTAAGGCATACCATCTTATACAATGTAAAGTATCTATGTGCCAATAATTCACCTTCAGAAATTAAAAATAATATTTACTGTAATGAGAACTAGCCACATGGGTATCTTTCCTGTCCCCACCCCAATTACTCAAAAACCCCCCTCACCCCTACACAAATAACTACTGGCCTGTATTGATTTTCATTATTGTCATGAATTTCTCTATACTTGTAGCATATATGTATTTTCCAGTAAATGTTATCTTGCCTGTCTTTAATTTTGTTAAATGGAACAAAGTATATTACATGTATTCTTCTATAACTTGATATACTATTTGACATTGTACTGTGAGCCCCATCCTGTTTATTTACAGAATTCAAATTCACTTACTTTCAAAGATTATTAGTATTTTTATACAGAAACTGACCTTTATTTTTGCTGAGTGATGGTCAGTTTATTTTAAATTTTTTATTATTGTAAACAATGCTGCCATAAATTTGTATGCATATCCAAGTGTACCTGTCAGAGATGTATTCTTTAAGATATATCTAGGAGTAGATTGCTGGATGATATATACTCATATTTTCTACTTTTCTAGACCACAGCAAAATGATCTTTAATTCATGTTAATTGGAGTTTTTAATCTGCCTTGAAAATAATTGGTTCAAATATCTGGCTTTTCCACTTTATAATTGTGTTCTTTATTGATTATGTTTTTCATATCTTTAGATATCTATTCATTCTTCAGGACATAAAACTATCCTTTCTATACTACTAAAATTTTAAGATTTGCTTATTTTATTTAAGATGTTAACCCAGAATATTTATAGGTGTGATGTGAGAGAGGAATTAAGTACTTTTTCTTTTTGACTCAAATTACTGATTAGTTCACAACCATTTACTGAATAATTCATTATTTCTCCAGTGATCTGGCTTTCCACTTCAGTCAAACATCAAATTTACCGGTGTGCAAAGGTTTCCTTAGGGATCTTTATTTTGTTCCAGTAGACTCCTTTTTCTTTTCTGACACAAATTTCATTTTGTTTAACTTTGATAGGTTTATAATTTGGTACCTGTTAGAACAAATTCCTCTATCTTGTTTTTGTTGGTTTCCTATTCCTGCATTTAAAAAGCTACAATTTTCACAGCTTAAGCACCCATTTATTATCTTAGAGTCTGATGGATTAGATGTCTGGACTTTGCATCATTTCATTATCTTTTCAAGGTCTTCCAAGCTAACATCCAGATGTAGTCTGGACTGCCTTTCCATCCGGAGCTTGTTTCCTCCTCCATACTCATGATGCCATGTCAGGAATCAATTCCTTGAATTTGTAGGACTCAGACCCCTGATTCTTTGCCAACCATCATATGCCATTCATTCTCAACTCCTGGACAACAGCTGCTTTTCTGTCACATGACTCTCTCCATCTTCAAAATTAGTAATGTATCTCCCTTGCAGTAAATCCTTCTCATGCTTTAAATCTCTTCTTCTGATTATGTTAAGTCCACTTCAGATAACTTCCCTTTATCTGAGGAAACTGGACCATATAACATTACAACAACCTAAACACAGAAATGACTAGATAATCATGTCACAAATTCCATGGAATATATATATAGTACATGTACATCCTCAGGAGGAGGATTTAAGGACCATTTTAGAATTCTGCCTACCACACTGTTCTCATTAAAGTGTCCCTTGGCTATTTTTCATCTATGTTTTTTGTAGAAACTTTGAAACTGTCTTACAAAATTTATAAAAAAAATAGTAAGCCAGAAAGAAAAACACCAATACAGTATACTAACGCATATATATGGAATTTAGAAAGATGGTAACAATAACCCTGTGTACGAGACAGCAAAAGAGACACTGATGTATAGAACAGTTTTATGGACTCTGTGGGAGAGGGAGAGGGTGGGAAGATTTGGGAGAATGGCATTGAAACATGTATAACGTCATGTATGAAACGAGTCGCCAGTCCAGGTTCGATGCAGGATACTGGATGCTTGGGGCTGGTGCACTGGGATGACCCAGAGGGATGGTATGGGGAGGGAGGAGGGAGGAGGGTTCAGGATGGGGAACACATGTATACCTGTGGCAGATTCATTTCGATATTTGGCAAAACTAACACAATATTGTAAAGTTAAAAAAATATATTATTTTCACTGGATTTACACTTAATGCATCAGTACAGGACAAATCAACCATTTATGGTATTCCCCACTTCTAAGATGGCATTGGTGGTAAAGAACCCACCTGCTAATTCAGGAGACATAAGAGATGCAGGTTCAATCCCTGGGTCAGGAAGATCCCTTGAAGAAGGAAATGGCAATTCACTCCAGTATTCTTGCATGGAAAATATTATGGACAAAGGACCTTGGCAGGCTACATTCCACTGGGTCACATAGAGTTGGACACAACTGCAGTAGCTTAGCATTTCCACTTCTAAATGTGACATATGACTCTACTCATCTTAGGATTCATTCATGTATTTTTTCAGTCATTTTCTCTCTCCTGGGCTTGAGCATGTTTTATTTATTCCTAAGTAATTTATTTCTCTTTTCGTTGAAATTGTGAATGATATTTTATGCAATCACATTTGAAATTATTTGAGTTGTTTGAGAATTCAGCTGCGTTATTAAATGTTTTGAAGTACAAAATATATGTGTGTACATGTATATATTCAAAATAAGCATATAGCCCAATGATTTTCAAATAGTGAACCATGTTTGAAATCAGTGCACAAATCAAGAAATGGAAACAGTAATGGTATCCAAAAAGTACCACTACTTATTATCCTGCCATCTGGCTCCCCACTCCCTATTATATACTATCCTGATTTTATTTCTTTTTTTATGATTGAGGTGGAATTCACATAACATACCATTTAGCAATTAAGTCTTTTAACATATACACGAAAGTGGAATTTAGAACATTCAAAATGTTTTACAAATGCTAGTTTTCCCTATTTTAAAATTTTTTCATCATCCTAGAACACCTGGTACTTTTTAAACAATTTTTTCTCAGTAATGTTTTTTAGTTTTCCGTTTGTAAGTCTTTCACTTCCTTGGCTAAATTTATTCCAGAATATTTTATTTTTTGAATGCTGTTGTAATTACATTTATTTTTATTACTTTTCATTTTGGACTTTTCACTGTAACTGTGTAACGTTAAAACTTATTTTTTTTATGTTAAACTTGCACCAGATCATATCATTTGCAAATAAGAGATAGTTTCCTTCTTCCTTTCTAAATGTGTTTTATGTATTTTTCTTGTCTAATCACTCTGGCTAGGACTTCCAATATGGTAGGGGTTAAAAAACAGTCATTCATATTTTATTCCTTATCTTGGGGGAAAAAACTTTGTTTTTCATGAATGAGTGTGATGTTAGCTTTAATTATTGCTGTTCAGGAAGTTCTATACCCAAGTTATTTATTCTCATGATACTAAAACATGTTTTTTAAAGAAAATTTGTTAATGTTTGTGTAACCCAATTTTCAATATTTTTCACTTCATTGTCATTGATTTTTATGCCCTAAAGTAGAAACCTTTGCATATAATATGGTTGTGAAACTTGCACCCTATTTTCTACTAAAAAAAAATTGAGTTGCTTTACACTGAAAGTTTCAATCCGTAATCATAAAGACTATATTCTATATATACTGTATGTATAAAAATATATTTATATAAATAAATATATATGTGACTATTTAATAACCATTCAAATGGCATTGTTTAAGGTTCTTATTTTTCTATATGTTATTCAACTGACCCAAAGTGATTATTAAAATGGGCATCTTTTTTCTGTACTGCAGTTTCACCTTATAAATAAAGTAACTTTACAAATGTCTGTCTATAAAATTATTCTATTCCACTGAGTTCTTTTTGTTTCTTGGTACTAATGTGACACTATCTTACTAGAGCATCAAAATATGACACACTGTTTGAAATTGCTACTAAGTCACTTCAGTCGTGTCCGACTCTGTGCCACACCACAGACGGAAGCCCACCAGGCTCCCCCGTCCCTGGGATTCTCCAGGCAAGAACACTGGAGTGGGTTGCCATTTCCTTCTCCAATGCATGAAAGTGGAAAGTGAAAGGGAAGTAGCTCAGTCTTGTCCGACTCTTAGCGACCCCATGGACTGCAGCCCACCAGGCTCCTCTATCCATGGGATTTTCCAGGCAAGAGTACTGGAGTGGGGTGCCATTGCCTTCTCCATATTTGAAATTAAGTCCTCCTATTTTGAGTCTTTCTTAAAATTTTCTTGGCTTTTTCTTGGCTTCATTTTCCCATGAATTTTAAAATCAGCTTGTCTGTTTCACACACACAGAATAAGACTGTTGGGGTTTTGATTTGAATTAAACTGAGTCATTAATTCATCAAATCAGATCAGATCAGATCAGTCACTCAGTCGTGTCCGACTCTTTGCCACCCCATAAATCGCAGCACGCCAGGCCTCCCTGTCCATCACCAACTCCTGGAGTTCACTCAGACTCACGCCCATCAAGTCAGTGATGCCATCCAGCCATCTCATCCTCTGTCGTCTCCTTTTCCTCTTGCCCCCAATCCCTCCCAGCATCAGAGTTTTCCAATGAGTCAACTCTTCGCATGAGGTGGCCAAAGTACTGGAGTTTCAGCTTTAGCATCGTTCCTTCCAAAGAAATCCCAGGGTTGATCTCCTTCAGAATGGACTGGTTGGATCTCCTTGCAGTCCAAGGGGCTCTCAAGAGTCTTCTCCAACACCACAGTTCAAAAGCATCAATTCTTTGGTGCTCAGCTTTCTTCACAGTCCAACTCTCACATCCATAATGACCACAGGAAAAACCATAGCCTTGACTAGACAAACCTTTGTTGGCAAAGTAATGTCTCTGCTTTTGAATATGCTATCTAGGTTGGTCATAACTTTCCTTCCAAGGAGTAAGCGTCTTTTAATTTCATGGCTGCAGTCACCATCTGCAGTGATTTTGGAGCCCCAAAAAATAAAGTCTGACACTATTTCCACTGTTTCCCCATCTATTTCCCATGAAGTGATGGGACTGGATGCCATGTTCTTCATTTTCTGAATGTTGAGCTTTAAGCCAACTTTTTCACTCTCCACTTTCACTTTCATCAAGAGGCTTTTTAGTTGCTCTTCACTTTCTGCCATAAGGGTGGTGTCATCTGCATATCTGAGGTTATTGATATTTCTCCCGGCAATCTTGATTCCAGCTTGTGTTTCTTCCAGTCCGACGTTTCTCATGAGATATTCTGCATATAAGTTAAATAAACAGGGTGATAATATATAGCCTTGACGTACTCTTTTTCCTATTTGGAACCAGTCTGTTGTTCCATGTCCAGTTCTAACTATCGCTTCCTGACCTGCATACAAATTTCTCAAGAGGCAGATCAGGTGGTCTGGTATTCCCATCTCTTTCAGAATTTCCCACAGTTTATTGTGATCCACACAGTCAAAGGTTTTGGCATAGTCAATAAAGCAGAAATAGATGTTTTTCTGGAACTCTCTTGCTTTTTCCATGATCCAGTGGATGTTGGCAATTTGATCTCTGGTTCCTCTTCCTTTTCTAAAACCAGCTTGAACATCAGGAAGTTCATGGTTCGCATATTGCTGAAGCCTGGCTTGGAGAATTTTGAGCATTACTTTACTAGCGTGTGAGATGAGTGCAATTGTGGGGTAGTTTGAGCATTCTTTGGCATTGCCTTTCTTTGGGATTGGAATGAAAACTGACCTTTTCCAGTCCTGTGGCCACTGCTGAGTTTTCCAAATTTGCTGGCATATTGAGTGCAGCACTTTCACAGCATCATCTTTCAGGATTTGGAATAGCTCAACTGGAATTCCATCACCTCCACTAGCTTGTTCATAGTGATGCTTCCTAAGGCCCACTTGACTTCACATTCCAGGATGTCTGGCTCTAGGTCAGTGACCACACCATCATGATTATCTGGGTCGTGAAGATCTTTTTTGTACAGTTCTTCTGTGTATTCTTGCCACCTCTTCTTAATATCTTCTGCTTCTGTTAGGTCCATACCATTTCTGTCCTTTATCCAGCCCATCTTTGCATGAAATGTTCCTTTGGTATCTCTAATTTTCTTGAAGAGATCTCTAGTCTTTCCCATTGTGTTGTTTTCCTCTATTTCTTTGTGTTGATCGCTGAAGAATGCTTTCTTATCTCTTCTTGCTATTCTTTGGAACTCTGCATTCAGATGTTTATATCTTTCCTTTTCTCCTTTGCTTTTTTCTTTTCTTCTTTTCACAGCTATTTGTAAGGCCTCCCCAGACAGCCATTTTGCTTTTTTGCATTTCTTTTCCATGGGGATGGTCTTGATCCCTGTCTCCTGTACAATGTCACGAACCTCATTCCATAGCTCATCAGGCACTCTGTCTATCAGATTTAGGCCCTTAAATCTATTTCTCACTTCCACTGTATAATCATAAGGGATTTGATTTAGGTCATACCTGAATGGTCTAGTGGTTTCCCCTACTTTCTTCAATTTAAGTCTGAATATGGCAATAAGGATTTCATGGTCTGAGCCACAGTCAGCTCCCCATCTTGTTTTTGCTGACTGTATAGAGCTTCTCCACCTTTGGCTGCAAAGAATATAATCAATCTGATTTCAGTGTTGACCATCTGGTGATGTCCATGTATAGAGTCTTCTCTTGTGTTGTTGGAAGAGGGTGTTTGTTATGACCAGTGCATTTTCTTGGCAAAACTCTATCACTCTTTGCCCTGCTTCATTCCGTATTCCAAGACCAAATTTGCCTGTTACTCCAAGTGTTTCTTGACTTCCTACTTTTGCATTCCAGTCCCCTATAATGAAAAGGACATCTTTTTTTGAGTGTTAGTTCATAATCAACTTAATTTACTCCTCATCACTCTAATTCAATCTTTACAACCCTATTATTTGCAAAGGTATCTTGGCAACGTTTTATGTTGTGATGTATTTCAATTATATATCCATCTTAAATACATTACTAATTTTGCTTAGTCATTATCTAGTGAATTTCATTGATAATTTATCCTTTTCTAAGATTCATTGCTAAATTTTCCTCCCCTAGAGTCACTTTCACTGCTTTTACTAGTCATTTAAATATTTCTTTTACTACATAATTATCTACATATATTACACATATTACTACATAATTACTACATATGAATTGAAAAAGTTTTATATATCCAAAACAACTTTAGTTTATTCATATTGAACATTAGTTTTTACTAGATACAAAATTTAAAATTGATAGTGCATTCCCTTTATAATTTTTGAATTGTTATTCTCTTATATTCTGACGTCTTTCATTTCTTTTGAGAAGTTGTGTGTCTTGTGTTGCTGCTTTTAAGAGTATCTTATAATGTATCTTATGTTTTTGCTTCAATCTAGTTTACAATTCTTTTCTTAATCTTTGGTTTTCATAAATCTTACAATAATATTCCTCATATGGTTTCATTGTGTCAATGTTGTTTAGGTTTCAACAGAGCTTCTTGAATGTGTGGGATTATATCTTTCATCAGGATTGCATAACTCTTGGCTGGTATCTTTTCAAGTATTGTTTGTCTCATTCTTTTTCTCTTGCTCATGGATGCCAAGTATAATTATGTCACATCTCTGCAATAACAAATGAATTAAACCTGTTTACTGACTTCTATATTTGTACAACTTTCTTTGACTCTATTATTTTCTGTCTCTATACTCCAGTTTTCATGTTTTCTCTGAAACTTCTTCAAGTACACTAATGCTATTTTCTGGCATAGCTACTCTGTAAAACCTACGACATGATAGATTGTATTTTTCACTAAAACTTACCACAATTCAATTCTTAATATAATTGTTAATGTAAATTCATTCACTGTAGAAAATTTCCCATCTTTTCAGCTATTTTTATTTTTTTTTCTGTATTTTAGAAAATATTTATCATAGTCAAAGTTCTAATCATGTAATTCCAATATTTGAAGTACCTATCTCCTTTGTCATTTTTTTAATTGATGTTCAGTAATGTAACATTGTTTTGTACCCTGCCTATTAATTTTTATTTGATGACTGACATTATTTGTAAAATATATAGGAGCCTAACATGATGTTTGTTGTAGTTGCTCAGTCATGTCTGACTCTCTGAGACCTCATGAGGTTATTTTCCTCTAAAGAAGATTCATGCTTTACAAGGCACAAATAGAGCTGACTAATGGAGCTACCCTAGTCAAGAACTCTTATTTGAGGCTGTGTTGTGTCTTCAATATGGGCATCCCAAGTGGCTCAAATCTGCTGCCAACACAGCAGACACAGACAGAGGACGTGGGTTTGATTGCTTGGTTGGCAAGATCCCAAGGAGAAGGAAACAACAACCCATTCCAATATTCTTCCCTGTAAATCTCAGGGACAGAGGAGCCAACAGCCCATAGGGTCGCAAGAGTCAGACAGGACTGAGCACACACAGCAGCATGTACCTCCAGTAAGAATCAGCTAGCCTCTAGTTCACTGGGGTTTTTCCAGTGTTCTCATATACTTAACCTATTAGATTCTGCAAATGTGTCTCCCTTCAGGACCATTCTGGCATCTGGCTATGTTTTACACTTTGCACAAGATTCTCAGCCATCTGTTGGCATTTTTTACCCTCTTTCAACAAGTGCCTATTTTAATATTTCCTCTAATGCTGGATTTGGTAAAATCCTCCATACAGGTCAGATCCACCATCCTTTTTCACTTCCCCAGACGTTTATGTTGGCTTAAGCATTAGGGTTGTTCTTATATAACACTGAAAAAAAAACTCAAAATGAGAAAGTGTTTTAGGATATATGAAAATTAAATTAAAAGTTCCATCAATATAAATTTATTGGAATTCAAACACATTTATTCACTTAAGACTGCCTAAAGGTTTTGCTCACTCTACAAAAATGAGTAGTTGAGACAGAGACCATATATGGTGTTTTCTTTGTGCTGCTGCTCATGGCATTACAAGTTGTCATGAGGATTTATGGCATACAGATTTATGACATTCTGAGTGTAACCTATGTCATCTGTCTGTGTGAAAAGACTTTTTTCAAGATGAAATATGTAAAATCTCTTTATAGATTAGCATTAGCAGATGAGTGTTTGCAGTCAGTTTTGAAGATAAAGAAAACAGACTTTGAACCCCAGTTGGAAAAATTTTGTACCCTTAAAAAAGCTTGATTCTGATTTTAATATAATTTTTTAAACTCTATTATTAATATTATTGTATTTTAAATTTCATTAATATAATTTTTATGTATTTATTACTTCTCATGTTCTGTAAGTCTCTATATCATATCCCCTATTTTGCTTCTTGGCCTACCAAGACTATAATATTTATTATCTGATCTTTTACAGAAAAAAAATGCTCAAACCCTGTTCTAACAGGCCCTAAATGCTAATTATTATTTTTCAAAGATGCTAAAAATTTCTGCACTCCTTTTCCGAGACTTTCCATTTAGGACTTCAGACTTTTTCTCACAGCCCTATTATTCAGTGAATTTTTTGAAGCCCTAAAGGCAAAAAGGCTTCTGTCTGCTTCTGTGAGAACAAATTGATTCTAGGAGGGAAGAGTTTCCATGTAGTTACCACCAAGTAGTCAAACCATAGTTCAAAATTGGTGTCCATTGCTGGGAGGTCAATTTTAAGTGCTTCTCAGCTGCTGGGCCCAGAAAGAGTCTCCACCTCTATCACCTTGGCATCAGACTGGTCTTATGATTTATGAGGTAGTCAGTAAAAATGACTGGCTGAGGGCAAATGATCAGGACAGTTTTGTATGCTCATACCCATATGAGCTGACCAACTCATATATAATTTTTATTTGTGACTGTGTCTCCTATTCAAAATAAGTTAGGGATGTGACTTCTCATGACCTCCTCCAAAATCACCCTGAAAAGGAGCCATTTTTCATTTCTTGCCTGTATTACTGCACTGGTACTATTGATTTTCCATAACCCTATTTCCACTTTGCAATCTCGTACTCATTCAGGATAATATAAAAGTATTAGTTTTATTTCCAAAATTTTAGTCAGTTTACACCTCCTCTGCAAAGTAATGTAGAGTAAGGTGGTGATTTTGGAAATCCAAAATGGAGTTTAGAGGGAAAAAAAACTCTTGGCTAATTTTCTAGGCTAAAATTATATTAATTCAAAATATTAGAGTTGATATTTGAGTTAATGGTATATAAATATAGTATTGTATTTAAATGTTAAGTTGATGGAGAATTTTTGTTTTAAGGTGTAAACAAGGATATGATAGTTGGACTATAAAGAAAGCTGAGCACCAAAGAATCGATGCTTTTGAACTGTGGTGTTGGAGAAGACTCTTGAGAGTCCCTTCGACTGCAAGGAGATCCAACCGGTCAATCCTAAAGAAGATCAGTCCTGAATATTCATGGGAAGGACTGATGCTGAAGCTGAAACTACAATACTTTGGCCACCTGATGCAAGGAACTGACTCATTGGAAAAGACCCTGATGCTGGGAAAGATTGAAGGCAGGAGGAGAAGGGGACAACAGTGGGTGAGATACTTGGATGGCATCACCGACTCAGTGGATATGAGTTTGAGTAAACTCCGGGAGTTGGTAATGGACAGGGAAGCCTGGCGTGCTGCAGTCCCTGGGGTCACAAAGAGTTGGACACGACTGAGCGACTGAAATGAACTGAGTGAGTATCACAATATTTCTAATTATTAACTCAATCATAATACAATTTAACTAATTATTAACAATTCTATCAATGATTATTTCAGTGTTGAGATTTTACCATAATATTTTGAATTGTGTTATCCAAGTGACCACACATTTTACTAAGAATATGAATTACGTAATTATATCCATTAATAATTATATATCTGAATTCTCTTAATATCTCTTTTATCAAAGTTAATTGTTCCATTTGTCCTATCTTTATGTCAAATTGTTTATATTTTTCTATTGAACTGGACTATTACCTTTGTCATGTTTGTATCATGATAAAAATTATTTTTTCTGTTTTTTTTTTTTTTACTTCATTACTCTAATTGCCAATATCTATACCATCACTTGTGACTCAATTGAAGTGATCTTATATGTGTTCAAGTATTTGAAATGCAAGTTTGTACTTGATAATTGTATTTTTAATATTTTTAAAAACTGTTATAAAATCATTATGTCCAAGTAGCACTGAAAACTGAACTGTCATCGGAGCTACAGCCCACAGAAGGTCAGTGTTACTTAATACCTGGATATAGCCAGGTTAATTGTCTGATACATATAAAAAATATCAACATCCTCCACAGTCTTGTTTGTTGATTTTTAAATTTTACCAGGTATAGTTGATTTACAATGTTGTTAATTTCTGCTGTGCAACAAAGTGACTTATATATATATATAAATAGCTAAGGCATGTGCATATATACACATACATATGTATTTTTTTTCATTATGTTTTATCACAGGCTATTCCACAGGTTTTAAATGCCAATATCTTATAATATTAAAAACTTCCAAATACAATTCAAAATATTCAACATATACATATCCAAGAAAAATCTTCATGAACATAAGAATATACAATCATAAGAGCCCAGATTAAGATGGCATGAATATTACCTGAAAAAGACTTTATTCCAACAAGCTATTATGAACACTCTTTCAACAGAAAAATAGTAACTATAAAGAAATAAAAGATATAGAAAAAGAACCAGATGGAAATTTATAATCTAAAATTATAATAACCAAATTATACTGAAATAGCTAGCTATAGTGATGGTTGCAAGTTTGTCCTAGCAACAAGAATCAGGCAAGGAAAACAAATTAAAAGTACCCAAATTGGAAAGGAAGAGGTAGAACTGTCACTATTTGTAGATGACATGATAGAGCAGCCTGAAGTCTCTACCCCAAAACTGTTAGAACTGATAAATTAATTCAGTAATGCTGCAGAATACAAGATTAATACACAGAAATCTGTTGTTTCTATGCATTAATTTTAAGACATCTAAAGAGAAACTACAGATGGTGACTGCAGCCATGAAATTAAAAGACGCTTACTCCTTGGAAGGAAAGTTATGACCAACCTAGACAGCATATTCAAAAGCAGAGACATGACTTTGCCAACAAAGGTTCGTCTAGTCAAGGCTGTGGTTTTTCCTGTGGTCATATATGGATGTGAGAGTTGGACTGTGAAGAAAGCTGAGCGCCGAAGAATTGATGCTTCTGAACTGTGGTGTTGGAGAAGACTCTTGAGAGTCCCTTGGACTGCAAGGAGATCCAACCAGTCCATTCTAAAGGAGATCAGCCCTGGGATTTCTTTGAAAGGAATGATGCTAAAGCTGAAACTCCAGTACTTTGGCCACTTCATGCAAAGATTTGACTCCTTGGAAAAGACTCTGATGCTGGGAGGGATTGGGGGCAGGAGGAGAAGGGGACGACAGAGGATGAGATGGCTGGATGGCATCACTGACTCGATGGATGTGAGTCTGAATGAACTCCGGGAGTTGGTGATGGACAGGGAGACCTGGCGTGCTGCGATTCATGGGGTCGCAAAGAGTCGGACACGACTGAGTGACTGATCTGATCTGATCTGAAAGAGAAACTTATAAAGAAAAAAATCCCATTTAAAATTACATCTGAAAGAATAAAATACCTAAGAATAAAACTTTAACAAGGAGGTGAAAACCTGTACTCTGAAAACTAAAAATATCGATAAAGGAAATTGAAGATGACACAAAGAAATAAACAGATCCCATTCTCTTGGATTGAAAGAATTAATATTGTTAAAGTGGCCATACTACTCATTTCAGCAATCTACAGATTTAATGCAATCCCCATAAAAATACCCAGGACATTTTTCACAGAATTAAAATTAGAATCCTTATATTCATCTGAAACTGCAAAAGACCCAGAATTGCCAAAGCTATCTTGAGAAAAAAAAGAACAGTATAACCCTCCTTGTCTTCATATTGTATTACAAAGTTACATAATCAAAAGAGCATGACATCAGCACAAAAACAGGCCCATAGATCAATGAAACAATATATAGAGAGGCCAGACGTAAATCCACACACCCATGGTCAATTAATTTATGACAAGGGAGGCAGGAGTACACAGCACAGTAGAGACGGTCTTGCAGATGGTCCCTTACACCATATAGAAAATGAACTCAAAATGGTTTAAAGACCTAAATGTAAGAACAGAAAACATAAGACTTCCAGAAGAGAACATAGAAGAATGCTGTTTGACATAAATCATAGCTATATATGCTTGGATCAGTCCCCTAAAGCAAAAAAAAAAAACAAAACAAAACAAAAAAAAACAAGAATAACAAGAAATAAGACAGATCTAATTAAACATAATAGCTTTTGTATGGGAAAGAGAACCATTGACAGAATGAAAAGACAACCTATGCAATGCAAGAAAATATTTGAAAATAATACTACAAACAAGGGATTAATATCCAAAATACACAAACATCTCATACAATTCAATATCAAATAAGCAAACAACTGGAAACAAATAAAATGGATAGAAGACCTAAACAGATATTTTTCCATGAAGACATACAGATGGCCACCAGGCACATGAAAAGATGCTCAATATCACTAATTATTTTAGATATATGCAAATAAAAACCACAATGAGGTATCACCTCACACTGAATGTATCAGTTTAGTTCAGTTCAGTTGCTCAGTCATGCCTGACTCTTTGTGACCCCATGAATCGCAGTGTGCCAGGCCTCCCTGTCCATCACCAACTCCCGGAGTTCACTCAGACTCACGTCCATCGAGTCAGTGATGCCATCCAGCCATCTCATCCTCTGTCGTCCCCTTCTCCTCCTTCCCCCAATCCCTCTCAGCATCAGGGTCTTTTCCAATGAGTCAGCTCTTTGCATCAGGTGGCCAAAGTACTGGAGTTTCAGCTTTAGCATCATTCCTTCCAAAGAAATCCCAGGGCTGATCTCCTTTTGAATGGACTGGTTGGATCTCCTTCCTGTCCACGGGTCTCTCAAGAGTCTTCTCCAACACCACAGTTCAAAAGCATCAATTCTTCGGCGCTCACATGCATACATGACCACTGGAAAAACCATATCCTTGACTGCTGCTAACTCATTTCAGTCGTATCCGACTCTGTGCGACCCCATAGACGGCAGCCCACCAGGCTCCCCCGTCCCTGGGATTCTCCAGGCAAGAACACTGGAGTGGGTTGCCATTCCCTTCTCCAATGCATGAAAGTGAAAAGTGAAAGTGAAGTTGCTCAGTCGTGTCCGACTGGTAGCGACCTCATGGACTGCAGCCTACCAGGCTCCTCCGCCCATGGGATTTTCTAGGCAAGAGTACCGGACCTTTGTTGGCAAAGTAAAGTCTCTGCTTTTGAATATGCTATCTAGGTTGGTCATAACTTTCCTTCCAAGGAGTAAGCGTCTTTTAATTTCATGGCTGCAGTCACCATCTGATGTATAAGAATGGCTATTATCAAAAAGTCTACAACTAATAGATACTGGAAAGGGTGTGGAGGAAACAAAACTGTAACCTAAAAATAGAGCTAGCATACAATTTAGCAATCCCATTGCTAGGTATATATTCAGAAGAAAACAAAAATTCTGATTTGAAAAAATGCATATGTCCCATTGTTCATCAACACTTCTCACATAACCAAGACATGGAAACAACCTAGTGCCCATCAACAGACAATTAGCTTAAGAAGATGTGATATACACATACACATATACTACATATACATACACACAATGGAATATTACTCAGCCATAGAAAGAATGAAATATTATCATTGTAGCAGTATAAATGGACCTAGACATTATTATACTTTGTAAGATGGAAAATGACAAAAACGGTGATATCATTCACATGTGGAATCTAACAAATAATAGTAATGAATCTATATAAAAACAGAAACAGACTCACATATACAGATGTAGAAAAAAAATTTATAGTTTCCAAAGGGGAAAGAGAGGGGGAACAAATTAGGAGTATGAGATTGACAGATACAAACTACAAAAAGTAAATACAAAAGTAACAGGGATTAACTGTTTAGAGAATTATATTCAGAAGTCTCCAATAAATTATAATGGAATATAACAAAAATAACAACAATATTGCAATATACCTAAAACTAACACAATATTGCAAGTCGAATACACTTAAATTTTAAAAGAATCAAATAAAACCTAAAACTAACACAATATTGCAAGTCGAATACACTTAAATTTTAAAAGAATCAAATAAAACCAAGAAATTGAAGTTAGATTGAAAATTTTTTTCTCACTTACCATAAAACATGAATACTCCAGAATTAGCATGTAAGAACTTCTCCAGTTTCTTCTTCTAAGTATAAAGTCTTATACATACAAAAGATATCCTGATATGAGGGTCTAGAATTGACCATAAAAATTTGCTATTTAACAACCACCTAGGATATTTCTGAGGTTGGTTTCTAATGCCACACTGCCCTAAATAATTCCCAATCTAAAGATTTTTAATGTATAAATTATATTTTTATTGATTTATATTTCCCTATCTAATAATCACTCAGGTATTTCATCTATTGTTCTTCAAAGAATTATTTCATTCAAATCCCTATATATTTTCATATCTATATTGTTACAAGTAGAAAATTGGGATGTGCAACTTGGAATTTTTTTTTCTTCCAAAAAACTGGTGTTACGTTAGGATTTAAAGTGAAAACTGAAGCAAATAGCATATGATTCTAATAACTAACTCATCTTAGTAAAAGAAGTATACACTATACTATAAATTCAGCTCTTAATTTATTTGTTTGTATTTGTTTTCAAATATAGGTAGTAATTTCTAAGTAAACATCTGTGGCATGTTAGACTGTGAATTAACGAGGAAAATAAAGAGTTAGGTTCTGTGATTTTTCTAGTAAAAATATTCAGGTCAGAGTGTAGTTTAAACATGCTTGCCATGAGATTATGATGGATATAAGCTCCATAATTTTGTGTCTTAAAAAAAAAATGAGTCTGTGGTCTCATTTATGTGTTTGCATACGACAGAATATACAATTACTCTACTTCTCAGTGTGTTGACTACTGAATCATCATGTAAGAGCTGGCAATATGCACTTAAATGCATATGGCCAAGTAATAACCATAGCTACATTTGTTACATTTTTATTCTGTGCCATGATTCTGATTCACCATCATTTTTAATTCTCAAAAGTCTTTTAAAACTGTTAAAGTGTAGGCAACACAGATTCAGGAAAATTTTGTGATTTTCCTAAGAACACACAGCTTGTATGAGTTATCATTTAATCACTGATGAGACTGACTACAAAATTTGTCCACTTAATGTCTGTGTGATACAGCTTTATCGATTAGGAGAATAGACTGCTGCTGCTGCTGCTGCTGCATCACTTTAGTCATGTCCGACTCTGTGCGACCCCACAGATGGCAGCCCAGTAGGCTCCTCTGTCCTTGAGATTCTCCAGGCAAGAACACTGGAGTGGGTTGCCATTTCCTCCTCCATTGCATGCAAGTGAAAAGTGAAAGTGAAGTAGCTCAGTTGTGTCCGACTCCTAGCGACCCCATGGACTGCAGCCTACCAGGCTCCTCCATCCATGGGATTTTCCAGGCAAAAGTACTGGAGTGGGGTGCCATTGCCTTCTCCAATAGACTGACTACCAAATCTAAATAAGAAAAATGCAATATTTCCAAGTTACCATGTCACATTCATAATTACTGTATATTCATAGGGACAGTATTTTAGTCTAAGTTATTGAGATACTTAGAAGGAAAAACAACTCCTGTACTCCAATTTTCAAACTCAAGAGTACAAAATAAGTTATCATACAACATAGAATTATGTAAACATATGTTTACATGTAACTAAACATGTGTTTAGTGAAAAGGCATTCACTGTTAATAAAGCATAATTCAGTTTAACAGTGTGCCTTGTATTTTCAAAACACATTGCTCTGTAATTATCATATTTTAAAGCTCCATAATCTAGTATTATAAGATAAAGAGTACCTCTTTTTCTTGTGACAAATCATCCACAATTAAAAATAGGTCTCCTCCTATTCCTTCTAGTTGACCTCTATCTTCCCTTTCTTTTTTACATTAGATTTGACTTCTGGCCATCTGACTATTCCCATCTAGGAAGCCTTGGCACGCAACTCTAATCCATACCCCTCTAATAATCTATCCACACACAAATTCAATAATCCAAAAATATTTTGGCTAGGACTAAAGTTATACAGGGTTCCACTTTTTTTTTTTCTTTGTATGATAAAATGAAATAAAAAAATAAGTGCCTATATTACTACAGGCATAAATGCATGCCTTTTAGTTTAGGTAGATCACATGTTTAGATACCATTTTTGTGTCATTGTTGAGAATCAAGGAGACAGACTGGAGCCACTTTGAGGATATGTAAGAAGGGAATTAATTTTATTCTGTCCTCCAGACTTTTACTAAACTTTAGGTTTTTATTTTAGAAAAGTGATTTTTAGGGTAGTTCATCACTTCTCAGGTGGCGCTACTGGTATAGAACTTAGCTGCCTATGCAGGAGACACAGGCAGGATGCATGGGGCTGGTGCACTGGGATGACCCAGAGGGATGGTACGGGGAGGGAACTGGGAGGGGGGTTCAGGATGGGGAACATGTATATATCCATGGCAGATTTATATTGATGTATGGCAAAACCACGGAGAAGGCAATGGCACCCCACTCCAGTACGCTTGCCTGGAAAATCCATGGATGGAGGAGCCTGGTGGGCTGCAGTCCATGGGGTCGCTAAGAGTCGGACACCACTGAGTGACTTCACTTTCACTTTTCACTTTCATGCAATGGAGGAGGAAATGGCAACCCACTCCAGTGTTCTTGCCTGGAGAATCCCAGGGACCGGTGAGCCTGGTGGGCTGCCATCTATGGAGTCGCACAGAGTCGGACACGACTGAAGCAACTTAGCAGCAGCAGCAGCATGGCAAAACCAATACAATATTGTAAAGTAATTAGCCTCCAATTAAAATAAATAAATTTAAATTAAAAAAAAAGAAAAGAACTTAGCTGCCAATGCAGGAGACACAGGCAGGAGATGCAGTTTCATTTCTTGGGTTGGGAAGATCCCCTGAAGGAGGGCTTGGCAACCCACTCTACTATTCTTGCCTGGGCAATCCCATGGACAGAGAAGCCTGGTGGGCTATAGTCCATAGGGTCGCAAAGAGTTGGATATGACTGAAGTGATTTAGCATGCATGCATGTACCACTTGTCCTGCTAATTAACTGGAAGTCCATTAAAATAAATAAGGTGTCGTACTTTTTTTGTTAATGTGACATAGGTATTTATTGAAAATTGTTTATATTCTTTGAAAAAAAAAAAAAGACCACGTTGTCTGTGTACAAGATGTTCCTAAATTCTAACTGCATCTTTGAAACAGAAACTTGTTATGATCAGACTCTGGTTTGCACTTATATTTAACCTGTGTCCAGTTAATCAAGTGTGAATTCCTGACTCCTATTTCTAGAATGCTAGAGTGAAAATAGAAATCTCCTGTCAGCCTTTTCTTCTTTCCCTGTGTCCTACACACACATCCATACACCCACACACCCACAACTCACCCACCCACCCTTAATGAGTAGGTGTTCTTGCCTGGAGAATCCCAGGGACGGGGGAGCCTGGTGGGCGGCCGTCTATGGGGTCGCACAGAGTCGGATACAACTGAAGTGACTTAGCAGTAGCAGTGTTCAGCTGATGATGCCTAAAACAGTAAGATTCTACCCATAATCTCTCACTGATTCAGCATTAAGAAAGAAAAGGATCTCAGGGTAAAACTGTTAATTATGTTACAAATGCATAAACTGGTTATTTATTTATTTATTTTTTTACCCTTCTCATTTTTTTCAGTAAAATCATGCTTTTTATTTCACACTTGTTCATTGGCACCCTTGGATTATTTTTTTAAAACCTTTTAATATGTTCTTGCCTAAATAAGATTTCCTCATTCTAAATTTGCTTGGAAGACAGTAGAACTGGTTGTTAAGAGCCTTTGGGGTTGAGCTGCTTCCATCTGAATCTGAGACCTATCAGCGATCCACTATTTAACTTGGTGTACCTCATCTAATCTCTTTAGGTCTCAATTTTTTCATCTGTAAAAGACATCTACTAGATTGTGTGTATGCTTAATAATTAAATATGACATATGTATAGTTTTGTACGTGGCACATAAAAATCCCTCAATTTATAGACAGATGGATTTTTTAAAAAATCTGGCTACTTGTCATTTATTTATTTTATTGAAGATAAAATTTAATTATTTTTAGCTTGATAAATTTTAAATTAAAAATGTACAGTGGTTTCTAGAAATGTACAGTGGTGACTGTCAGGGGACGTTTGACATTTAGGAATCCAATATATTGCCATTTCTCAAGGATTCTCTGTTCCTTATCCAGTGAAACAGCACACTGTTCCCAGGACTGAGGTCATAGGATGAGACATGTATGAATCCCCTTCAGCGACTCTTTTCAGCGTCAGCGACCTTATATATATTAGTCTATCCATATTGTGGCTATTGATAAAATTTCATCCTGTGTAATAGCTGAGTAATCATCTTACTAAAGATATACAATCCTGCATTTCTGCTTATAAAGCACCCTTGCTCCATCAGAGCTTGGGTCCCCACGTCTTTCTTTCTCTCTTCTCTTTCTCTCTCGCTCTCTCTCTCCCCCTCCCTCCCTCTGGCTCTCTCTTTCACTTTCTTATCGTTGACTCTGGACCACCAGGTTCCAGTCCATTAAAGGACCCCAACAAATGGCACCCAGAACAGGGACCTGGCATATGTGGCATTTCAGGCAGAATGACTCAGGGCCAACTGAGGTCAATAAGTACTAAGACATGGGTTAAACTGAAAGCCCCATCATTTCTCATTCCTCATTTTTTTATTTTTCATAATTGGGGGTGACTGTAGATACTTTAATGAAAAAGGTCCTGACCAAATGGGTTTGTTTAGTTTTAAGAATTTTTGCAGAAAGGCAACGGTAAACAGCACATATAATCGTAACAAAAGGAAGCGAAACACAAGCTTGTATGAAATATGATTGATTATAATGAAAGGAATAGTTACTATGATTATGATTGGTCTCTGCGAAATATCCAGTCCAAGTTTCAAGTTTTTCAGTATTTGTAGCAAGTTTACAGATGTCTCATTGTTTAGGCTCAATTCGTTTATTGAGGAAGATTTGAGGACAAGAAGGTGCCATTTCACCATCAAGCAAGCCAAGGAGTCCTTTTCATGGAAGTTCAATAAAAATTGAACTAGTGGTAATCTTCTATGCCACTTGAGTAAAATATATAGTACTATTAATATCATCTCGGCAGTTAGATAACCATATATCATGGGGTCCCCAATTGACAATTCTTTGATTGGCCATAAACATTAATTTTTCTGATTTTAGAAATCCTGATTTTGGATTTTGGTCCCTTTTGATACCCTGTTTATGTCTAACTATTTACCTATTTCCCTTCTCAGGCATTTGGGAACCCAGTCTCAGGGGAAAAGGGGTGATGACCGCTCTGGCTGCTTCTTCAGGCTGTACAGGGCCGTCATGGTGTTTTGGGTTCCCTTTCCTTGCTCTCTGTCAGGGTGCATTAATAGAGGTAGATGAGAGTCCATGGAATGATAAGGTGACTTGTTTCAGCATTGTCTAGTTGTTGGTCAGGGAATATTCTTGTCATACTACCATTTGGAGATTTGTTGTATTCTGGAAGAAACAAACTTAACAAGAAAGTTAAAGGTACATGGCCCAAAGATTAATAGAAGTAGAAAAGCTGTTCAGGGGCTACCAGGAGAACTGGGAACAGACATTGGTTCATGACATTTGTGTTTTTCTAGGTATGAGAAGATGCAAGAATTAAGGCTTATAAAATCTTTAATTGAAAACATTTGACTGTCTGAAGGCCAGTTCTTCTGGGTTTTTCCCAGAGCACAGAGTGCCTTATTTTTGATTTCCATCCTGAACTCCTTTCAGGGAGTGTTGAAGGTCAGCAGCTTGCAGTGGTCATGATGTAATCTTTGTAGAGGCAGCTGGTAAGTACTAACGTCCAGTCAGCAGGGTCCTTTCATAGCCACATATTTGACCACGTTTGGGAGGCATTTTATAGACATTGTGTCTCACAGTGCTGGGAAGGCTCATTCCCAGGTCTAGGGAAGATTCCATTGATAGGCCACTCAGTGTGCTGTTATTGGACCAGGCCTTGCAAGTAGCAAAAGTCTCTCGACCACTGTCTTACTGGCCTCTTGGTCCAGGAAAATATTTCCTCTTGTTGTTTCTTCCCATATATAGAGTTACATTATTACAATCATTTACCTCATATGGAACTGTATATCAGCATTATATCATAGGCTCAGTCACACATTTGTTAACGTAAGAAATTCTTCCAAAACAAGTGACATAGAAAATAATATAGCTATAGTTGGCAGTTATTAGTAAAGTCATAAGTCTTAAGAAACTTTTATCATGTATAAAACTCTCTTCTACTTGCCATAAACTTTTTTTATACTTTCTGTACTCATCTGTAAGTCATACTTCTTTTTCTCTTAATAAAATGAACCACATATAGAACTTTCTTCTTGAGTTTCACTTTCCATAAAATTTTTTTTTATACTTTCTGTATTCATCACTTTGTCTATTCATAGAATAGCCATCTACAAGCCATACTTCCTTTTTCTCTTAATAAAATGTAATTCCATTTCTTATACCCCTTTTACTGAAAACATGCATCTTACTTTCTTTCAGAAACCATGAACTGTTGTTTAGCTCATTCATAAATTAACCTCAGCAATATTATCTAGAGACAAAGACATACATTGAGACATACATATATATCCAGACAGACACAGATCTCATAATTTTCTGCTTTAATATTTAAAAGGTCTTTTTGCCCCCCCACCTCCACTTTTTTTTGGCTTGAAGTTTTGCTAATCTGTCTAAGGATGACATCTCAGGCAAAGTGGGTTGTCTGTTTCAATAACGTGATAGAGTTAATTATAGGCTTTTGCTTAGGTGTGTTTTTGTTATATCAAGGTTGGAGCTGTTGGGTCAGGAAATCCCGTGGGAGAATGAAGAGAGGGGAGTACAAATAATTTTAGAGGTGAATCTAGTCTGATGCAAGTAAGAAACTGTTTTTGTAATTTATTTTGCACTAGAGTTTCTCTTGTGTTTCTTGAGAAAGTGAATGAGGAATATTTAAATTAAGATCTCCCTTCATTAACCCTTTTAAGATCTGTTAAGAGACGTCATTTGCTAGATTTCTTTTTTATAACAAAAATTGGAGAATTCCAAGGAAAGCAAGCAAGTCTAGCAAAGGAGAGACTTTTGGATTTGTGCCTGCTTGCAGAGGAGGAGCATTTGGAGCTGCTGGGATAGGATTAGTAGGAAAATTTTGAAATATTTTATGTTGTTTTAATTGGGCCTTTTGTAAAGTTTCATCGTTTAATTTATATTCATGTTTTGTCTGTTGTCTATGTCAGGAGGGCTAGAATTACCTTGAAATGGCAGAATTACAGCTTTGATGAGAGCCCATAGGGGCCAGAAATCAATTGGAATATTTTTTTTTTTCCGTCTGACGGCTTGTTCAACATTTTCTTTGACCTGGTGCCAAATTTCTAAGTCAAAACCACCTTTGTCAGGGAACCAGGGATTATGCTCGACTACTGTTGGAAGGTAAGCTTCTATTCCTTGGCGCAAAACCAGAAGTCCCAGAACTTTAAACAAATGGTGAAGTAAAGTAGAGAAATGATGGGGCTTTTTAGCCATTTAACCCATGTCTTAGTACTTATCCATCTCAGTTGGCCCTGAGTCATTCCGCCCAAAATGCCACGTATACCAGGTCCCTGTTCAGGCGCCACTTGTTGGGGTCCTTTAATGGACCAGAAGCTTGTGGTCTGGAGATGATGATAAGAAAGTGAAAGAGAGAGCTGGAGGGAGGGAGGGAGAGAGAGAGAGAGCTAGAGAGAAAGAAAGATGTGGGGACCCAAGCTCAGATAGAGCAAGGGTACTTTATTAGCAGAAATGCAGGCTTATATATCTTTAGTAAGATGATTACCCAGCTATTACACAGGACGAAATTTTATCAATAGCAACAATATGGATAGTCTAATATATATAAAGTCGCTGACACTGAAAAGAGTCACTGAAGGAGATTCATAGATGTCTCATACTATGACCTCAGTCCTGGGAAGTATGCTATTTCACTCATTCCCAGAATAGGAACTGATAAGGAACAGAGAATCCTTGAGAAATGGCAACATATTGGATTCCTTAAAGTCAAACATCCCCTGACAGGTGACTAATTAGTTCAGTTAAGTTCAGTCGCTCAGTCGTGTCCCACTCTTTGTGACCCCATGAATCGCAGCACGCCAGGCCTCCCTGTCCATCACCAACTCCCGGAGTTCACTCAGACTCACGTCCATCGAGTCAGTGATGCCATCCAGCCATCTCATCCTCTGTCGTCCCTTTCTCCTCCTGCCCCCAATCCCTCCCAGCATCAGAGTCTTTTCCAATGAGTCAACTCTTCGCATGAGGTGGCCAAAGTACTGGAGTTTCAGCTTTAGCATCATTCCTTCCAAAGAAATCCCATGGCTAATCTGCTTCAGAATGGACTGCTATGATCTCCTTGCAGTCCAAGGGACTCTCAAGAGTCTTCTCCAACACCACAGTTCAAAAGCATCAATTCTTCAAGCTCAGCCTTCTTCACAGTCCAACTCTCACATCCATACATGACTACTGGAAAAACCATAGCCTTGACTAGCAGGACCTTTGTTGGCAAAGTAATGTCTCTGCTTTTGAATATGCTATCTAGGTTGGTCATAACTTTCCTTCCAAGGAGTAAACATCTTTTAATTTCATTGCTGCAGTCACCATCTGCAGTGATTTTGGAGCCCAGAAAAATAAAGTCTGACACTGTTCCCACTATTTCCCCATCTATTTCCCATGAAGTGATGGGACCGGATGCCATGATCTTCGTTTTCTGAATGTTGAGCTTTAAGCCAACTTTTTCACTCTCCACTTTCACTTTCATCAGGAGGCTTTTTAGTTCCTCTTCACTTTCTGCCATAAGGGTGGTGTCATCTGCATATCTGAGGTTATTGATATTTCTCTCAGCAATCTTGATTCCAGCTTGTGTTTCTTCCAGTGCAGGGTTTCTCATGATGTACTCTGCATAGAAGTTAAGCAAGCAGGGTGACAACATACAGCCTTGACGTACTCCTTTTCCTATTTGGAACCAGTCTGTTGTTCCATGTCCAGTTCTAACTGTTGCTTCCTGACCTCCATACAGATTTCTCAAGAGGCAGATCAGGTGGTCTGGTATTCCCATCTCTTTCAGAATTGTCCACAGTTGATTGTGATCCACACAGTCAAAGGCTTTGGCATAGTCAATAAAGCAGAAATAGATGTTTTTCTGGAATGCTCTTGCTTTTTCCATGATCCAGCGGATGTTGGCAATTTGATCTCTGGTTCCATTGCCTTTTCTAAAACCAGCTTGAACATCAGGAAGTTCATGGTTCACGTATTGCTGAAGCCTGGCTTGGAGAATTTTGAGCATTACTTAACTAGCATGTGAGATGAGTGCAGTTGGTGACTAATAGGACTTAATAAATATTCAGATTAAAAATATATGTAATTTTAAGTAATGACATAAATTAGTTTAGCAAACAAAACTCTATTTACATTAAGTCACTGGATGATAAGTGCTTCCTATAATAATGATAATCTGTTTACACTCTGAGGTTTATCCAATATTATGCAGAAGTCCACCAAAACAATCCATCCAGACAGTGTTAGAGAATATTATTAAATGTGATAACAGTTCTTCTGTCTATTCAATCTTAATGTAAAGAAAATAAATTCCATTTGTATTTCTGATAAAGATCAGCTCTAAAATTCCCTTTTGAAGGAAGGACTGTTATCCTGCAAATCCTCCTTTCTCTCAGAGAGATTCAGCTAGAATTTCCCTGGCAATTAATTGTAAAAACTAGAATTACTTTTTACTCTTTAATTGTTTTGTTTTTACTTTTTATTTGTTTAAAAACTTGAAAATATTTAAGTGGAAAAGCATTTCAAACTTCACAGTTCTTTAAAAATTCAGTAGTTAACTTGAGTTAATAAAGTCTTCTTCCTATTATTCTTATAAGGATCAGCAACTTTTCTGCAAAAGACCAAATAAAACATCTGTGGGCTGTAAGATCTATGTGCATGCATGCTCAATCACTTCAGCCTTGTCTGACTCTTTAAGATCCCATAGATAGTAGCCCTACAGACTCCTCTACCCATCGATTATCCTGGCAAGAATACTGGAGTGGGTTGCCATTTCCTCCTCCAGGCAATCTTCCTGACCCAGGGATTGAGTCTCTGTTACCTGCAGCTCCTGCTTTTCAGGCAAATTCTTTACCACTGAGCCACTAAAGAAGCCCCATAAGATCTATGTAAATACTGCTTAATTCAGACTTTGTAGTGTGGACAGGGCCACAAATAACGTATGAATGAATATGGTTGTTTTCCAGTAAAAATGTTCTTGATGTTTTAAGTTGTACCTGACTCTTTGAAATCCTGTGGACTGCAGCACGCCAGGCTTCCCCGTCCTCTATCTCCCGGAGATTGCTCAAACTCATGTCCATTGAGTTGGTGAGGCTATATAACCATTTCATTCTCTGCCTTCTCCTTTAGCCTTCAATCTTTCCCAGCATCAGGGTATTTTCCAATGAGTTGGCCAAAGTTTCAGTCCTTCAGCACCAGTCCTTCAATGAGTATTCAGGGTTGATTTACTTTAGGACAGACTGGTTGGATCTCCTTGCTGTCCAAGGGACTTTTAAGAGTCCTCTCCAACACCACAGTTCAAAAGCATCAATTCTTCCATGCTCAGCCTTCTTTATGATCTGTCACACAGGTACATAACTACAGGAATAATCATAGCTTTGACTATAGAGACTTTTTTCCCCCCAGTAAAGTTATTAACCAAAAAAGACAGCCTACTGATTTTGACCCTTAAGCCATAATTTACCAAAACTGGTTTAAATCAAACCCAAGTGAAATATCACAAATGTGTCAGATTTCCTGTGGTAAACAGCTTCTATGCATATAGGCAGAATTATTAGGGTTGGACCTAACTAACTTCTTAAACTTACATAATATTCTCTAAAACTGTAAGCTAAAGGACAAGAAGCCTAATGTAGTACTCATCATACCTTGCATTCATCCATGTAAACTCTTATTCTCTCTGTCAGAACACAGATTTGTTCAAAATTTCAAGGCAATATATAGTTACCATTTCCAATTTCCCAGATTCTCCAAGGTTTCAAACCCAGATGCATTTTTATATTAGAAGCCTCCAGAGGAAACATACTTTTAAAAGTGTGTTTCTAAAGAAACAACATTTCTTAAATCTGTGATCCACTATATTATTTAACTTAAAGTTCTTTTTTTTTTTTTTAACTTAAAGTTCTGTATAACCTAATCTCTTCTCTCCTGATAGCCTTGGGGGTTCAAATTCCATTTTTTTTTTTTCTTGTTAAGCTCATGAGTTTACCAAAAGTAATGTAGAATTTTTTTGTTAAGCCAAAATTATTTTTCTTGAGTCTTGACCTCTTGCCCTGTGTCAAAAATCATCAAAAGCCCTAGGGGCAAAGGAAGGGGTCACTTGAATGAAGTCTTATGCCCTCTTTCAGACTTAGCCCTGAAATCTTGGTTTTCTTAGCCATTCTGTTATTCTCAAACCAGATTTCTAAAATTGGCCTTACCTACTCCACTTTAGCTAAAAGAAGGTGAAGTTTGCACTAAATTTATCCCCATCTAACAAAGAGAACATCTCTTCCTTAAATATAGTTTTAAGGCTGCATCTTATTTTAGCTCAGAGATCTGACAATTAACAGCAGGATATAAAAAGTCATCGGTTCTTTCTACAGCAAAATGTCCTTAAAAACATGTACACAAGTAAGAGTGTATCTATAGAAGGGGACTCTAAAATTACCATTAAACTAAAGGTTGTACCTCTATACTATCAAAGAGTAATTTGTACAAAACTTTATGCTAACCAAGTAAACTCTATTTAAACAAATCACTCCTTATAAACTCAGTATATATGAGCCACCACTTCTACTATAAATGTCCTTTTAGTTTCTGTTTTTGATTTATCCAATAAAATTGTTTATTCCATTGTAAGGAAAAATCATATGGTTATCCAATTTATGTAAAATTGAATTATGAATTCTATAGCTTCATTTTCTGATTAAACTTAACTCTTCCTTCTAAATTTATTTTGGTGGGAGACAAAATAATTACACAAGCAAAATTAGAGTTACTTTGGCAGAAAGCAAAGTAATAAAAGTTCAATCTCATGGCAATTTGGCAAAAAAGTATCAGAATCCACAGTAATGCAATGATCATTCCCACGGATTCACCACCATCTTGTCACATGGAGACTTATAATCATACTGATGTGATAGCAATTCTTAAGTATAAGCTGCATTCTTTTGAGACAAGAAAGCTAGCAAACTTTGAAAGAAAATAAAATTTCTCTAACAGTGTAAACCAAAGCACAGCAAAACAAGAAATATTTTTTCAGCTTTAAAAAAAAAAAAATCTTCGTTAATATAATCAAAACCTATAATAGATCACTGAAGCAAATATTGATTTAAAGAAATAAATAAAAGGACAATAGACACATTAAAGGTAAATTTTATTTCAACTTTAAACATGAAATCAAATTAAAGAATCTGTTGCTCAGTGGTCAGTTAGTCCCCTTTTGATGTGTAAATATGTCCTCCTTCTAGTATAAGTCACACCTATTGTTTATTGCCGATCATCTTTCAATTTCAGTTCCTTCAGAATGGAGAAAATATGTAAAGCCATTTTTAAAAACCTATGCAGAATATTTTTTAGATATATACATCTTTCTCAGATTAATCAAGCTCATTTTTTACTTAATTTGATGGCACTTTCAGTGATATAAATATATCATGCTTTTAAAAAAGAGCTCTCAATTTAGTTTTCCTTTAAAACTGCAAGTTTTTGCACACAAAGTTCTATTTGTTTATGTAATATTTCATTGAAATGTGTTTTAGACTATTTAGGCTACTACAAAAATACCATAGACTGGGTGGCTTACAAAAAACATAATTTTATCTCTCATGGTTATGGAGGCTAAGTTTCTGGCAGATTTGGTGTCTGATGAGGGCCAACTTTTCTTGGTTTATAGTCAGTTGCCTTTTCTTTGTTTCCTCACATGGTGGAAGGTATCTCTCTGGGGTCTTTTTAATAATGACAATCTGTCCCACTTATGAGGGCTCTGTCTTCATGAGCTAATGACCTCTCAAAAGTCCCACTTCCATATACCCTGACATTGGGGATTAGGTTTCAACAACATACAAAATTAGGGGGGACACCGCATTCAGTCTAGATGAAAATGCATTATTCTAAAATGAAATGCAATATGCAAAGTTTAGCAATTGAAAAGAAATAACTTTGGAAAATCTTTGCTCAACTTGTATATGTGCTATTAGAAAGTAAAACTCTTGTCATTCCATGCACCATTTGAGCTATAGTTAAACAAACATTTTTCTATAATTCAGCCAGATTCTGAGGTGCTTCTTTATATAATGAGATAAAGAATGGTTCACAGTGTTGAGAGGAACAATCTTTTGAGGAGGAGATGGGGTCAATTACTAAACTGAGTGACTTATAGAGGATGTGGCATGAGGGTAGGAAGAATAAGGAACAGAAACAGGTTAGAAAAGTAGGGAGCATTACTGTATGCTATCTTTAAAAAGCTTAAGCATTCATCAACTTCCCTTTGTTCAGTACTATGAAATAATAGAAGTAGAATGTCTATGTTTATCCATGTAATGTAAATAGTTTATGATTATACAGGAGAGGTGACAAATAGATTCAAAGGATTAGATCTGGTAGAAAGAGTGCCAGAAGAACTATGGACACAGGTTTATAACATTGTGTAGGAGGTGATGACCAAAACCATCCCCCAAAAAAGAAATGCAAGAAGGCAAAGTGGTTTCCTGAGGAATTCTTACAAATAGCAGAGAAAAGAACACAAGTGAAAGGCAAAGGAGAAAGGGAGAGATACACCAAACTGAATGCAAAATTCCAGAGATAAGTTAGAGATAAGAAAGCCTTTCTAAGTGAATAATGCAAAGAAATGGGGGGAAACAATGGAATGGGAAAGACTACAGATCTCTTCAAGAAAGATGGAGAAACTAAGGGAACATTTCATGCAAAGATGGGCACAATAAAAGAAAGAAACATCAGGGACCTAACAGAGGCAGAAGAAAGTAAGAGGAGGTAGAGGGAATACACAGAAGAACTATTTATTAAGAACACAAAAGGTCTTAATGACCCAAGTACCCACAATATTGTGGTCATTCACCTAGAGCCAGACGTGCTGTCGTGTGACGTCAAGTGGGGATTAGGAAGCTTTACTAGGAACAAAGCTAGTGGGGCGTGATGAAATTCTAGCAGAGCTATTTAAAATCCTAAAAGGCGATGCTGTTAAAGCACTGCACTCAATATGCCAGCAAATTTGGAAAACTCAGCAATGTCCTCATGGCAGGAAAAAGTCAGTTTTCATTCCAATCCCATAAACAGGCAATGCCAAAGAATATTCAAACTACCATATTGTTGCACTCAATTCACTTACTAGCAAGGCAATGCTCAATATCCTTCAAGCTGGGCTTCAGCAGTACATGAACTGAGAACTTCCAGATGTACTGTATGATCTAGATTTAGAAACTGTGGAGTAACTAGAGATCAAATTGCCAACATCTTTTGAATCATAGAAAAAGCAAGGGAACTCCAAAAAACAGCTGCTTCATTGACTACACTAAATTCTTGGACTATGTGAATCACAACAAACTGTGGAAATTTCTTAAAGAACTCGGAATGGCAAATCACCTTTTCAGCCTCCGGAGAAACCTTTATGCAGTTCAAGAAGCAACAGAACTATACATGGAATAACTGTGTTCACGAACTGGTTCAAAATTGGGAAAGGAGTACATCGAGACTATATATTGTCACCCTGTTTATTTAACCACTATGCAGAGTACATTATGTGAAATGCTGGGCTGGGTAAAATACTAGCTGGAATCAAGATTCCAAGAGAAATACTATCAATCTCAGATAGGCAGATGATACCATTCTAATGGCAGAAATTGAAGAGGAACTAAAGAGTTTCTTGATGAGGGTGAAAGAGGAGAGTGAAAAAGCTGGCTTAAAACTCAACATTCAAAAAATTAAGATCATGGCATCTGGTCCCACCCCTTCATGGCAAATAGGTGGGGAGAAAGTAGAAACAGTGATAGATTTTATTTTCTTGGGCTCCAAAATCACTGCAGATGGTGACTCCAGCCATGAATTAAAAGACACTTATTCCATGAAAGAAAAGCTATGACAAACCTAGATAGCATATTAAAAAACAGAGACATTGCTTTGCCAACAAAGATCCATATAGTCAAAGCTATAGTTTTTCTAGTAGTCATGAAAGGATGTGAGATTTGGACCATAAAGAAGGCTAAGCACGGAAGAATTGGTGCTTTCAAATTGTGGAATTGGAGAAGACTCTTGAGAGTCCCTTGGACAGCAAAGACATCAAATCAGTCAATCCTAAAGGAAATCAACTCTGATTATTCCCTGGAAGGACTGATGCTGAAGCTGAAGCTTCAATATTTGAACACCTCATGCCAAGAGCCAACTCATTGAAAAAGACCCTGAAGATATGAAAGATTGAAAGCAGGAGGAGAAGGGGGTGACAGTATGAGATTACTGGATGGCATCACTGACTCAATGGGCCTGAGTTTGAACAAACTCCAAGAGACAGTGAAGGACAGAGAAACCTGGAATGTTGCAGTTCATAGGGTCACATAGAGTTGTACAGGACTTAGTGACTGAACAGCAACAGCAATGTAAATTTGTTACAAATGACTATTGTATATGGCCTTTTATTATTTACTATCAGATCAGATCAGTCACTCAGTCGTGTCCGACTCTTTGTGACGCCATGAATCACAACATGCCAGGCCTCCCTGTCCATCACCAACTCCCGGAGTTCACTCAGACTCACGTCCATCGAGTCAGTGATGCCATCCAGCCATCTCATCCTCTGGCGTCCCCTTCTCCTCCTGCCCCCAATCCCTCCTAGCATCAGAGTCTTTTCCAATGAGTCAACTCTTCGCATGAGGTGGCCAAAGTACTGGAGTTTCAGCTTTAGCATCATTCCTTCCAAAGAAATCCCAGGGCTCATCTCCTTCAGAATGGACTGGTTGCATCTCCTTGCAGTCCAAGGGACTCTCAAGAGTCTTCTCCAACACCACAGTTCAAAAGCATCAATTCTTTGGCGCTCAGCTTTCTTCACAGTCCAACTCTCACATCCATACATGACCACAGGAAAAACCATAGCCTTGACTAGACAGACCTTTGTTGGCAAAGTAATGTCTCTGCTTTTGAATATGCTATCTAGGTAGGTCATAACTTTCCTTCCAAGGAGTAAGCTTCTTTTCATTTCATGGCTGCAAACACCATCTGCAGTGATTTTGGAGACCAAAAAATTAAAGTCTGACACTGTTTCCACTGTTTCCCCATCTATTTCCCATGAAGTGATGGGACCAGATGCCATGATCTTAGTTTTTTGAATGTTGGGCTTTAAGCCAACTTTTTCACTCTCCTCTTTCACTTTCATCAAGAGGCTTTTTAGTTCTTCTTCACTTTCTGCCATAAGGGTGGTGTCATCTGCATATCTGAGGTTATTGATATTTCTTCCAGCAATCTTGATTCCAGCTTGTGCTTCTTCCAGTCCAGTGTTTCTCATGATGCACTCTGCATATAAGTTAAATAAACAGGGTGACAATATACAGCCTTGACAAACTCTTTTTTCTAAGAAAATCTTAATTCCTTTACAAGCTCTTGTTTCTTCAAACCCCCCATGAACAGGCCAGTGGCTGTGGGTGCAATTGAGGGACTATAGCAAGGGCCACTCCTCAGTGTCCCAAAGGCTCCACTAACTGCTGGGCCCCAGTAGTTGTTATGCAAGCTGGTGGGGGTTCTTCTGTCCTTAATTTTCTTTGTGCCAAGGATCAGGTCAATGAAAAGTATGAGCTCAGATTAGGTATTTAGCTGATTTTTCAGCAGATTATGAAGTGGATTCCTGGGCACGTTTTTCCCACTGCTTTTTCCTCCCGTCCTTCAGCTCCTTTCTCCCGGGACTTGAGCCTGGGCAAAACCCATGATGACTGGATTCAGGACCTAATGAAGCTCAGGCTCTGATGTCTCATTGAAAAAAATTCAATTAGAGACACAGTGATAGATAAGAGGTGGATTTGTTCTGATATAGAGAAGCACACTCCACAGAGTGTGGACCATCCCAGAGGGCAAGTGCTGTAGCCATGGAATGTGGTGTGGCTAGATTTTTGGGAGTGGGTGATTTCATTTGCTAATGAGTGGGAGGATCATCCCAACTAATGGGGAACCACCCACTCCTCTGTCTTTTGACAGTGCCTTGCAACTGTCCTGCCACCTCTGGGTGTGTCATTTAGCTTATAGATTGGGGATAAAGTCTTAGTTGAATTTGACTTGTCATCTTGGACCCATTTGATTTTAATCAGTTTATGTTATGGCATTGCACTATAACATTCTTTCAAAAGTTGTTCCCTGCCCATTTCCCTCCTGTTTCATTGTTCTTTTCCTGAGCCCCATCCAGGCCCACAGTGTTACCTCTACAATATTATGGAGGGACAACCAGAAAACAGCTGGCTCTTGGGAGGGAAATGCTATATAATATCCAATCCCTCTAGATATTCAGGCCTTCATCTTCCATGCTTACTACAACATGTGCAACAACAGCATCTCTCAATGGACCCACTAGGGTAGGTTACAGGCACACAATGCCTGTCGTCTGCTGGCATCCCTTCAAAGGCAATGGGGCTTCCAGGGATGAAGTTTGCCACTTTGGGAAATTAGCCTTGCAGGCCATTTGGGCCCAAATCCTGATCACCCTTCTCCTAAAGTTACAAATATACCCCCAGACCAAATCTCCACTCCACTTTTATGGAACATCTGGTCGGTTGCCTCTTATCAATTTGTTCTTAAGCCACTTACTAACTCCTACAACCAGGACCCTTCTCCTTTATGGGTAACATTGCTCCACCTTGTTTATTATTAAAATACTCTTAATGCCCCTAACAGGACCAGATAACCCACTCCTTTGTCATTACTTCTGTTATTACCTAAAGTGGGTCTATGACGATGAAATGTTTGCCATTGGAGACACCCTAACCTGCTCTTATGGAGGACTAGGAGAGGAAATCAGTGGCTTACATTCCCTTAGAGTAATAAGAGGATAAGCCTTATGGTTGTTTCACCAGGTTCCCAGTCTCAGAGCACAGACTTGGATTGCTTTGCATCATGATATCTATTCCGTTTGCAGTGAACAAACAGGCAATAAATTAAAATTACAATCCCATAATCCTACCCAGCACTGGTCATGCTGGAGACCTTGGGGATGCCCAACTCCAGTCTGGGAGTCCCAGGAGGTCAACCTGCCTTGACCTGCCTAGGGATCGGGTCCTCAAAAGGCTGTCATGCCTCAACCTGCTCGGGGATCTGCCAGTCCAGATCCCAGGAGGTCAACATGCCACAACCTGCCCAGGGACCCAATTCCCAGAGATTTGATCTCCAGGAAGCTGTCACACTTCAGCCTGCCTGGGGATCTGAACCCTGAACTGGGGATGCCTGGCTCTCAGGTTGCAACAGTACCGGGTAGGATAAGCTTCAAAGAAACTCACCCTGAAGGAAGTCCACCCATGGAAATTGAAGGAGCCCTATTAGTTTTTTCTTTTTTCTTTCCCTCCCTGTCATCACTGTCTTTCAGATGGGAAATAACCAGTCCACTTCCCAACAGATGCCCTTGAGATGCATCCTTGGTAACTGGAAGCTGTTTGATCCTCTAACTCTAAGAAGTCATTTAAAGTTATTTTGTGCCACTGCGTGGCCATGGTGTCCTCTGGGGTACAAGGAACAGTGGCCTGAGGATGGGAGTTGAAATTAAAACACCATTCGGCAGCTAGAATTATTCTGCAAAAGACAAGGAAAATGGACAGAGATCCCCTATGTCCAAATTTTCTTTCAACTAAGAGATATGAAGGAATTCTATTTTAAGTATGGGATTGTTGTATGCACTGAAAGTGAGCCTACTAGGCAAATGGTGTTAGGCACAGACAACCAAGAGAAGGAACCCCCTGTGAAGGCTCACCTCCCATGGCTCCCAAACTGCCTGGTGCCCCTTCCTTGTATCCAAATGTGCCCTCATATCTCATGAAAACCCCCTCCACAGAAGCCAACTGGAGTATGTCCCTTAATCGAAACTGGAGGAGAATTCAGACCAACCCAGGTCCATAAGCCCTTCTCCCTCTTAGAACTAAGACAGATCAAACAAAACCTGGGAAGCTATAGAGATGATCCATAAAAATATATAGATACATTCCAACACATTACCTTGGCCTTTGACATGACATGGAAGGACATCATGGTCATATTTAGTCAACCTTTATCTGACTCTGAGCATGCTAGCATCTTAAAGGAAGCCCGAAGGTATGTTACAGGGCTTCATATGTCAAGTGATAAATACCTAGTAGGGGAAACTGCAGTCCCCTCCTCAGATCCTAATTGGAATTATATTGACCCTGAACACGTCTGGGAAAGGGATCACTTTCTGATCTATGTGAAGGCAGGACTGAAAGCAGCCCAGCAAAAAGTAATCAGTTATGCCTATGTCTCAGCGATAACTCAGGAGCCCAACAAGAACCCCATTGCCTTTCTGGAAAGTTTAAAGAGGCCCTCAAAGAGTTTACCAATTGGGATTAGACTCTTACTAGGGACAGGTGATTTTAAAGGACAAAATCCAGTCCCAATGTGCATCAGACATCCGGATAAAGTTAAAACAGCTATAGCACCAGGTCCCTGCTGCCTCTTTAGATGAGACGGTCCAGACAGCCACCAAAACCTTCTATAACAGAGAACAGGAGAGGGAGGCCAAGGCCCAGGAAAGGGAGAAAAGGAAAAAAATAAGGCATGCCCAGATGCTGGCCACTCTCCAGGGAAGCCCTATGCAAATCCCAAGTCCTTGAAGGACAAGGCACAAAGCAAATGCCTATTCTATAGACAGGCAGGGCATTGGGCCAAAGAGTGTCCATACCATGACAAATGGCTTGCTACAAATGCCATCAATTGGGACATTGCATGGCACTCTGCCCTGAGGACCCAAGAGATTCAAGGTCAAGTGCCAAGCCTTCCCTCACAATGGTTCAACAAGACTTAAGTGGCCCACTCCAGCCAATCCGCCTGTCACAGATAACCATCACGGGGCTGGAGCCAAGAGTGCAACTGGATGTGGCAGGTAGATCCGAGAATCTCTTGGTTCACACAGGGGCTACTTACTCTGTGATGACCTCCTAGTTAGAATAGGAAAAAGGAGTCCAAAATGGCAGTGGCTAAAAGACAAAGAAGGGAAAAGCCCGCCAAAATAGAACAAAGGAAGGTCTGAGGACCAGAGTGAGGACCTGAGGTAAAACAAACAGCACTCCTGGCTAGCCCAATTTACACAGGGCAGGTCCAGCGGGTGGAGAAAAAAATATATAAAAAGAGGAGCCAAAATTGGGCCAGGGGCCACTCTTCTCTTCGTGACTTTTGGGTCATCATGCCCTCACACCTTGAGGATATACATTCCTTTATTTTCCAAACAAAACTGAGCTGTAACACAGAGCTGTAACAGGGTCCATCCAAGAGCTTTAACACTGTCCGTCCATCGCTTCAAAATTTTGTCACGATGAGATGGAACCTAGGAATTTACACACTCCCCTGAAATACTGAGTATAAAAATTATAGTTTTAAAAACAACCAAAGGAAGAAAAAGCTTTGATTACATACAAGGAAAAGCCAATAAGATTGACAGCTGACTTAGCAGAAAAAAGGCAAGAATATAGTGAAATATAATCATGTATGAGGCAAAAAAATTTTTAAGACATTTTCAACTTAGAATTATTTGTCTAGTGAACATGTCTTTCAAGAGTGAAAGTGTAATATTTCATATTGAAGAAAGGAAGAGGATTTGTCTTCAGCAGACTTGAACCCAGTTCAGTTCAGTTCAGTTGCTCAGTTGTGTCCGACTGTTTGTGACCCCATGAGCTGCAGCCTCCCTGTCCATCACCAACTCCTGGAGTTCACTCAGACTCACGTCCATCGAGTCAGTGATGCAATCCAGCCATCTCATCCTCTGTCGTCCCCTTCTCCTTCTGCCCCCAAATCCCTCCCAGCATCAGAGTCTTTTCCAATGAGTCAACTCTTCGCATGAGGTGGCCAAAGTACTGGAGTTTCAGCTTTAGCATCATTCCTTCCAAAGAAATCCCAGGGCTGATCTCCTTTAGGATGGACTGGTTGGATCTCCTTGCAGTCCAAGGGACTCTCAAGAGTCTTCTCCAACACCACAGTTCAAAAGCATCAATTCTTTAGCGCTCAGCTTTCTCCACAGTCCAACTCTCACATCCACACATGACTACTGGAAAAACCATAACCTTGACTAGACGACCTTTGTTGGCAAAGTAATGTCTCTGCTTTTTAATATGCTATCTAGGTTGGTCATAAGAAATAACTATAGAGTGAAAAGGAAAAAGAGGGCATGAAATTTTATATCTCCAGACTGCAAGGGAAAGCAAAAGAAATGAGTAAATATTAGGCATTATTTTTCTGTTTCTTTTTTCTTAAATTTTTTAAAAGTCAGTTGCTGAAGGTGAAATAACAATGACGCTTGGGGAGTATATGACCCCAAGTAGAAAAATATATTTCTGAAAGATAGTAAGGTGAGAGAGACATAAAAACCATCCTCTTGCTAATTACATTAAATGAGATGGATTATATTTCAAAATTATATAACAATAAATCAAGACTGAAACATATGCTGTCTAAAAGGAATGCTTAATGTACTTTAAGAGATGTACCATGCAAACAATAATCATAGAAAAGCTGCAGGCTACAAAACAAGTGATAACAGAGATGAAGAAGGACATGTCATATGTCTAAGTGTCAATTAGTATATAAACAGTCTTAAGAATATAGAAAGGAAAAACTGATAGAAGTGAAGGGAAAACCAGGTAATTTTACAATTTTGTGGGAAAAAAATGCAATTCTCTTTTCCAAGTATTTTTAAACCACAAATCAGTAAAATTAGCTTGCAAATCCCCTCCAGCACTTTTCATCTCACTCAGTATAAAAGGTAAAATCTTGATTTTTGTCCCCCAACACTTTAAACAGAATCCCTTCCCCACTGTACCTTTTAACTTTCCCTCTTCCACAAAATACTTGATGTCTCCTGTCCATGCTGCTGTATCACAAATCCTCTATCAGCTTCCTGTTTCAGAGTTTCATCCTGTTTCATCCTGATTTTTACCTAGTTGTCATCATCCAACAAACTCCCTATGCATTATATTTGTCTGTTGTTTGTTTTTTTTTAAATTTGTTTCCATGCATTCACTCAGATGTAAATTCCATGGATGAGGATCACAGGGCTTGTTCCCAACCATATTCTCAGTGCTTGCTGCTGCTGCTGCTAAGTCGCTTCAGTCGTGTCCGACTCTATGCAACCCCATAGATGGCAGCCCACCAGGCTCCTGTCCCTGGGATTCTCCAGGCAAGAACACTGGAGTGGGTTGCCATTTCCTTCTCCAGTTCATGAAAGTGAAAAGTGAAAGTGAAGTTGCTCAGTCGTGTCCGACTCTTAGCAACCCCATGTACCGCAGCCTACCAGACTCCTCCATCCATGGGATTTTCCAGGCAAGAGTACTGGAGTGGGGTGCCATTGCCTTCTCCAATGCTTTTCTGTAATATCAAATAAAATAATGAATATATAATTGCACAATGTGTATATAATCCAGATGTAATAGGCCCAATATTCACATATCCTACGATCAAACAAAAGGCACACTAAAAGCATATATAAAATAAATTTCAAAGAATTAAAGGTTTGGGAGGAAACATTTTGGTTTAGCACAATCCTTTCATTTTACCATCAAGAAGACCTAGAGAGATTTGCCCAATGTACAAAAGAGTGAGTAGCAAATTATACCAATCTGTACATTTTCTACTTCAGTAGGGTGGCCATTGTAGAATTTGGGATCACTGAAGCTTTCTGTTTGTCTCACATTGATTTTTTATGACTTAGTTGTCAATGTTTAATATTAGCATATTTCTCATAAGAGTCTAAATATCAGCTTTTCTTGAAAAATTGGAACATCTGCAATGCAACAACCATGTTTCCATTTGGCAATAATTTCCACAGCTTAGATAGGCCATGTGTTTTCAAATCTGCTTCCCCTCTCCCCCTTTTTAAAACCATATCTTCAAGGTCCTTGTGGGTATCTGATTTTGCAACTTAGAATTTTTTTATTTTGACATTTTGTTTTATGTATTGTTGTTGTTTCTGGTAATAGTGGAATAGCAACAGGCTGAGGATAAAACAAAATAGCATTGTGGAAAGGAAATTTAAACAACACTATGATTCAAAAACACTGACCCATGTATTTTACTAAATATTCATAAACTTCTACTTAAATGTACTTTTTAGAATTTCTACCTCAAATGAAGTTCACCTACATCAAAAAGTCACTTATGGCAATAATCTTTCAGTCATTTACTTTTTATTATAAATTACCTTAATAAAATCCTATTTTATTATCTATAAGAGATAGGCTTAATGAATTAGAAATATCAATTGAGAAATAATCATTATCGCAATAATAATGACTCTTATTTTGAGATACATGAAGGAAGCTATGAAACTAGATTAACTGTGTTGGACTAGATATGATAATCAAACAAAACTCAATGTTTATATATAGGATTTCAGTATAGTTAAAAGAGGGGTATTAAGAAATAGGGGAGATATTTATGTTAAGTTTTGCCTAACTCTGCTGAATTAATCTTACCTGATACAAGATTACATTTCTGTTACAAGTATGATAAGCAGAATTCTAAGATAAAACAAGTCTTATATTCTCATGAGTAAATTTCTTATGTAAATCTTATCCAGGATCTTATATGCACAGGCTGACTCTTAGTTCTAAAGTAGACCACTGTATATATTTTTAGGGAAAATGTAAATTGAAGAGAATCCTATCATTAGGTTATCCTCCTCTGTTTTAATAATATTGTAAATGACTTTTTTCTAGTTATTTTATTATTCTCTATTGCCCACACAGCCTCCTACATAGCCAAATTTATTTCTTGATTGCATGTTGGTGACTGAACATGTAGATGCCTACAAAAATAAATGTGCTCTGGGGACATATGGACACAGATTTTTTCCCAGCTATTTTAATATTTTTTCTTTAATGTCTACATAATATTTTGATTTTCTAAATAGTACAGCTGGCACTGATAATTACCAATTTTGCAGGATTATGTTACCAGTTCTAATACCTATGTTATCATCTGTCTTGTAGGATGATTGCTTTCCTCTTTGGGTCAGGGTGATTCAGTTAAAGAAAGTCAAAGTGTTAGTTGCTCAGTCATGTCTGACTTTTGGCAACCCCATGGACTTTAGCTTCCCAGGCTCCTTTTACCATGAGAATACTGGGGTAATTTGCCACTCCCTTCTCCAGGGGATCTTCCCCAACTAGGGATAGAATCCCAGACTCCTGCATTGCAGGCAGACTCTTTACCATCTGAGCCACCAGGGAAGCTGAGGATGATTCAGTATGACATTCTTATTCAGGCCATTGACACTTAAAGTCTAAACTATTATTTTTCATACTCTTCTCTCTACCTTTTTTTTTTTTTTTCCCGAGAGGATGTCACCAACCTTAGGGCATAACAGACTTTTCTTCTAGAGGAAACATTTCTTTCAGCTGCAGGTGGCAATCAAAGACATCATGATGGCATGATATTTCACCTGGAAAGAGATAGCGCTGGCCAGTTTTTCTAATGTTTACATCAGTACAACACTATCGTCACAATACTCCATGTTATTGTTTATGTTGTTTTAGAAATTGTGGTGACTAGATTTTGGAGAAGATTGATAAGTTTCAGTTACACAGATTTTTGTCCTTTGTTTCCCATATTTCATCTTTAGTGTGAAAATGTGGTTATTCACTCTGGGCTTGCTCTAACACTGGAAAACATGTGCTGGACTTCCTCCTGGGAAAAAATGCATTGATGTATATTGGCAGAAATGATGATTCCTCCAGACTATTGCTCATTACATTTTTATCACTGCTTTGTTTTATCTAATTTTTTAAAAGTTTTTAAGTTTGATATTATAAATTTGCATAAAAATATAATAATTTGGGGTGCAAATAATAGGAACAAATTCTTTCCCTGAGGAGCCCAACTATATGATTGTTTAAAATATAGAATATGCTCGCAAGAGGGAGATAAGGCTTATGCTCCATAAGGCCCTTGTTGTCTTTCTGCTGCTGCTGCTGCTGCTGCTAAGTCGCTTCAGTCGTGTCCGACTCTGTGCTACCCCATAGACGGCAGCCCACCAGGCTCCCCCGTCCCTGGGATTCTTCAGGCAAGAACACTGGAGTGGGTTGCCATTTCCTTCTCCAATGCACGAAAGTGAAAAGTGAAAGTGAAGTCAGTCATGTCCAACTCTTCTCGACCCCGTGGACTGCAGCCTACCAGACTCCTCCGCCCATGGGATTTTCCAGGCAAGAGTACTGGAGTGGGTTGCCATTGCCTTCTCCAGTTGTCTTTCTACTCTCATAGAATTCTATTTTGTGCCTTAAGTTGATAGTTGAGTAAAAGTACTCTGATTTTAGGTATATATCTCCGATTCAATTATTATAAAATCATCCTTATTAAAGACATAAGAAATCATATGTGTGCATGCTCAGCCATGTCTGAATCTTTGCAATTCCATGGACTATAGCCCACCAGGTTCCTCTGTCCATGGGATTTCTCAGGCAAGAATGCTGGAGTGGCTTGCCATTTTCCTCCTTTAAGAGATCTTCCTGACCCAGAGATCAAACTCATGGCTCTTGCATCTCCTTCATTGCAGGTGCATTCTTTACCACTCTGCCACCATCTTAAGGACTTACATAACAGAGAACAAATTTGGACTCATCAAAAAACCCTGGTTGAGACAAAAAAAAAAAAAAAACTTAAGCATTTGTGTAAAACTTTTGTTATTCATTCATTTGCTCAATTGTGTGTTACACACTATATACTGAGTGTTATTCAGGATTTAGAACCAGAATGCTAGGTTTCAAATCCCATGTTTGCCATTTTCTAGCTATTTAAACTTGGGCAAGTTAAATTCTTTATAGGGGGTGGACTTCTAAATTATGAAGCTAAGTCACTTTAGTCATGTCCAGCTCTGTGCAACCCCATGGAATGTAGCCTGCTGGGCTCCTCTGTCCATTGGATTCTCCAGGCAAGACTACTTGAGTGGTTTGCCATAGCCTTCTCCAGGGGATCTTCCTGACCCAGGGATCAAACCTGCATCTCTTACATTGCCTGCGGACAGTTTCTTTACCACTAGCACCACCTGGGAAGCCCTTGGTCTTAAAATCTCTCAGTTATGGTGTAAAAATTTATTTGTAATACATGCAAAGAACTACCACTCAGTAAATGTTAATCATCATTAACAATTTTATTACAAGACAGGCACTATGGACTGATCACTGAGGAAGGCTTTCTTATCTCCCCTTGCTATTCTTTGGAACTCAGCATTCAAATGCATATATCCTTCCTTTGCTCCTTTGCATTTCACTTCTCTTCATTTCTCAGCTATTTGTAAGGCCTCCTCAGACAACCATTTTGCCTTTTTGCAATTATTTATCTTGGGGATGGTCTTGATCACTGGCTCGTGTACAATGTCGTGAACTATGAACCTCTATCCATAGTACTTCAGGCACTCTATCAGATTTAATCCTTTGAATCTATTTCTGACTTCCACTGTATAATCATAAGGGATTTGATTTAGGTCATGCCTGGATAGTCTAGTAATTTTTTCTACTTTCTTCAAGTTAAGTCTGAATTTTGCAATAAGGAGTTCATGGTCTGAACTACAGACAGCTGCCAGTCTTACTTTTGCTGACTGTATAGAGCTTCTCCATCTTTGGCTGCAAAGAATATAATCAATCTGATTTTGGTGTTGACTGTCTGGAGATGTCCATGTATAGAGTCTTATCTTGTGTTGTTGGAAGAGGATGTTTGCTATGATCAGTTTTATCTTTGACAATACTCTGTTAGCCTTTGACCTGCTTCATTTTGTACTCCAGTTCCAAATTTGCCTGTTACTCCAGGTATCTCTTGACTTCCTACTTTGGCATTCTAGTCCCCTATAATGAAAAGGACATCTTTTTTGGGTGTTAGGTCTAGAAGGTCTTGTAGGTCATCAGCATTACCAGTTGAGGCATAGACTTGGTTATCTGTGATATTGAATGGTTTGCCTTGGGAACAAACAGAGATCTTTCTGCCATATCCTGTTTGACCACTTCCTATTTACCTTGATTCATGGACCTAACATTCCAGGTTCCTAGGCAATATTGTTCTTTGAAACATTGGACTTTACTTCCATCAACTGTCACATCTACAATTGGGTGTTGTTTTGCTTTGGCTCCATCTCCTCTTTTTTTCTGGAGTTATTTCTCTACTCTTTTCTAGTAGCATATTGTAGCATATTCCTCAGTGGTAAATGCAAAGAAATAGAGGAAAATAATAGAATGGGGAAAACTAGAGATCTCTTCAAGAAAATTAGAGATAATAAAGGAATATTTCATGCAAAGATGGGCTCAATAATGGACAGAAATGGTATGGACCTAACAGAAGCAGATGATATTAAGAATAGGTGGCAAAAATACACAGAAGAACTACACAAGAAAGATCTTCATGACCCAGATAATCATGATAGTGTGATCACTTGCCTAGAGCCAGACATCCTGGAAGGCACAGTCAAGTGGGGCTTAGAAAGCATCACTATGAACAAAGCTAGTGGAGGTGATGGGATTCCAGTTGATCTAATTCAAATCCTAAAAGATGATGCTGTGAAAGTGTTGCACTCAATAAGCCAGCAAACTTGGAAAACTCAGCACTGGCCACAGAACTGGAAAAGGTCAGTTTTCATTCCAATCCCAAAGAAAGGCAATGCCAAAGAATGTTCAAACTGCCACACAATTGCACTCATCTCACACGCTAGTAAAGTAATCCTCAAAATTCTCCAAGTCAGGCTTCAGCAATACATGAACCATGAACTTCCAAATATTCAAGTTGAATTTAGAAAAGGCAGAGGAACCAGAGATCAAATTGCCAACATCCATTGGATCATGGAAAAAGCAAGAGCATTACAGAAAAACATCTACTTCTTCTTTATTGACTACACCACAACCTTTGACTCTGTGGATTGCAACAAACTGTGGAAAATTCTGAATAAGATAGGAATACCAGACCACCTGACCTGCCTCCTGAGAAATCTGTGTTAGGGTCAAGAAGCGACAGTTAAACCTGGACATGGAACAACAGACTGGTTCCAAATTGGGAAAGGAGCCTGGCAAGGTTGTATATAGTCACCCTGCTTATTTAACTTATATGTAGAGTACATCATGAGAAACACTGGGCTGGATGAGGCACAAGCTGGAATCAAGATTGCTGGGAGAAATATCAATAACCTCAGATATGCAGATGACACCATCCTTATGGCAGAAAGCTAAGAAGAGCTAAGAGCCTCTTTATGAAAGTGAAAGAGAAGAGTGAAAAAGCTGGCTTAAAGCTCAACATTCAAAAAAGTAAGATCATGGCATCTGGTCCCTTCACTTCATGACAAATAGATTGGGAAACAATGGAAACATGAGAGACTTTTTTTTGTGGGAGGCCTCCAAAATCACTGTAGATGGTGATTGCAGCCATGAAATTAAAAGACTCTTACTCCTTGGAAGGAAAGTTATGACCAACCTAGACAGTATATTTAAAAACAGAGACTTTACTTTCCCAACAAAGGTCCATCTAGTCAAAGCTATGGTTTCTCCAGTAGTCATGTATCGATGGGATAGTTGGACTGTAAGAAAAGCTGAGTGCTGATGAATTGATGCCTTTGAACTGTTATGTTGGAGAAGACTTTTGAGAATCCCTTGGACTGCAAGGAGATCCAACTACTTCCATCCTAAAAGATATCAGTCCTGAACATTCATTGGAAGGACTGATGCTGAATCTGAAACTCCAATACTGTGGCCACCTGATGCAAAGAACTGACTAATTTGAAAAGACCCTGATGCTGGGAAAGATTGAAGGCAGGAGGACAAGTGGACAACAGAGGATGAGATGGTTGGATTGGATCACCGACTCAATGCAGTAGTTTGAGCAAGCTCCAAGAGTTGGTGATGGACAGGGAAGTTTGGTATGCTGCAGTCCAGTAGGTTGCAGCTGCTAAGTCACTTCAGTCCTGTCCGACTCTTAGCGACCCCATGGACTGCAGCCTACCAGGCTCTCCTTCCATGGGATTTTCCAGGCAAGAGTACTGGAGTGGGATGCCATTGCCTTCTCCAGTAGGTTGCAGAGTTGGACCCAATTGAGCAACTAAACTGAACTGAGGTACTGTGGATATACAAATGGAAATAAAATATTTGGTTTCAAGTAGAACCCAACACAGATGCAAATTACGGAATTTAAAAGGGTAGAAATGGAATCAATCTAAATATATTGAGATGCATATAGATAGGTATTGATGGTATACATATCTAAGATATGCATAAAATGATACATACCTAAGGAGTTTACAAAATAAAAAATAAATGTTACTGTTAAGGTCTGGGAAAGTTTCAGAGAAGCTTGAGCAATTTTTGAAGTCATTGGTGAACAGGAAAGGAACAGTGTTTGAGGTTGAATGAGCATGATATATCAAGTCCTTTGAGGTAGTTAAATAGAATCAAGGACAGAGGACAGGTCTGACTGGAAGCATAATGGGTGAAATTGGGGAAGGAAAGAAATGAAGACAGAAGGGTTGCTACAGATGTGCAAAGGACAGTTACTTGTGTTCTTGAAAGATTTTAAGCAGAAGAGTGATACAATTTAGTTTGCTTCTGAGGAAATGGTGGTACCTCTAGTGGATGTAGATGTGAAAAGACAAGTAGTAAATAGACCTGTTGGGTGAATTTTGTGATGATCTAGGTGACAAAAGTTGCTGACCTGTACTAAAGGAACTAGTGACAAGAGGGAATAAGTAGATGTAGTTTTATGAAGTAGAATCTAATCCATACATTATGAAGAGAGATGAAAGTGAACTGAGTTGGCAATGACACACAGGAGTGTGGCCTAATACTCCTAGGAAAGCATTTTTTTGAGTAAAATATTATATATGCTTTTTGTTAGGTTGAGTCTCAGTTACTTGGTCTTATATACATTTCAGTTCAGTTCAGACACTCAGTCATGTCCGACTCTGTGCAACCCCATGAACCAGAGCACGCCAGGCCTCCCTGTCCATCACCAACTCCCAGAGTTCACCCAAACTCATGTCCATTGATTCGGTGATGCCATCCAACCATTTCATCCTCTGTTATCCCATTCTCCTCCTGCCCTCAATCTTTCCCAGCATTAGGGTCTTTTCAAATGAGTCAGCTTTTCACATCAGGTGGCCAAAGTATTGGAGTTTCAGCTTCAGTATCAGTCCTTCCAAAGAATACCCAGGGCTGATCTCCTTTAGGATGGACTGGTTGGATCTCTTTGCAGTCCAAGGGACTCTCAAGAGTCTTGTCCAACACCACAGTTCAAAAGCATCAATTCTTTGGCACTCAGCTTTCTTTATAGTCCAACACTCACATCCATACATCACTACTGGAAAAGCCGTAGCCTTGACTGTACAGACCTTTGTTGACAAAGTAATGTCTGTGCTTTTTAATATGCTATCTAGGTTGATCATAACTTTCCTTCCAAGGAGTAAGCATCTTTTAATTTCATGGCTGCAGTCATCATCTGCAGTGATTTTGGAGCCCAGAAAAATAGTCAGCCACTGTTTCCCCATCTATTTTCCATTAAGTGATGGGACTGGATGCCATGATCTTAGCTTTCTGAATGTTGAGCTTTAAGCCAACTTTTTCACTCTCCTCTTTCACTTTCATCAAGAGGCTCTTTAGTTCTTCTTCACTTTTTGCCATAAAGGTGGTGTCATCCACATATCTAAAGTTATTGATATTTCTCCTGGCAATCTTGATTCCAGCTTTATCTTCTTTTTATCCATTTAGATACACACTTAATATCTCCTTCCACACACCCCTGAATCAGAGAATCATTCTGGGAATTATCATCTTAAAATAGTAACCATTGATATGGATGAGATTATTTTGGAGAAGGCAATGACACCCCACTTCAGTACTCTTGCCTGGAAAATCCCATGGATGAAGGAGCCTGGTAGGCTGCAGTCCATGGGGTCGCTAAGAGTTGGACAGGACTGAGGGACTTCACTACACTTTTCACTTTCATGCATTGGAGAAGGAAATGGCAACCCACTCCAGTGTTCTTGCCTGGAGAATCCCAGGGATGGGAGAGCCTGGTGGGCTGCCGTCTATGGGGTCATACAGAGTCGGACACGACTGAAGCGACTTAGCAGCAGCAGCAATGGCCAGGGAGGTATAGGGAACCCAAAAGAGAGAGGTGATGCAAGAGCAAGAGAAAGATCACAAAAGTGGGTGTTAGAAAACAGCTATTGATAGAAATTCTTAAAAATTCCCCTTCTCCTAGAAAATTAAAAAAGCATCAGTGATGTTACAAGAAGTGTGTCATTGAAATGTTGCTGACAAACCCACATAGCAGTGTGCACACTAGAAATTTTATGACCTTGCCAAATATTTAACATTATAAAATAACTTTTTCAAATAGCATGTGTGGTTTGGCCCTTTGTCTGTTAAAGTATTTATGCACACAGGCAGGAATATATGATTTTTGTATGTGAATGTTAAGAATTCCAATTCTTCTGATTCTGGTTTCTGGGCTGGTGCACTGGGATGACCCAGAGGGATGGGATGAGGAGGGAGGTGGGAGGGGGATTCAGGATGGGTAACACATGTACACTCATGGTGGATTCAAGTCAATGTATGGCAAAACCAATACAGTATTGTAAAGTAAAATAAATAATTAATTAAAAAAAAACTAAAAAAAAAAAATGAATGCAATCACACACACACACAATTCCCATTCTTCATGGTGCTAATTACAGTTTTCTTTGAGTTTTTTTGAGTTTTTTTTTTTTTTTAACAATACACATGCTTAAAAAAAGAAACTGAGAAATATTATTTAATGACTATTAAAAATGAGAGGAAAAAGTAGAAGGAAATGCACACCTAAAGTTCCAGGAGTTTTACAAGATAATGGATGCATAATTATGTTTACATTATGAAAGCAAGGAGTCAGTGGAGAGAGAAAACTGAATATGTAAGAATAAAGGGCAATCATGGAAATGGAAGCCAAGCAGGAGATAAAAACAGGATGATGGTGTGGAAAGAAAGTCCATCTTGGAGAGTAAGAAATTTGTTCCTTTTAAGTAATAGTAAGAGATTCAGAATAGATGTGAGCTGAAGTAGCTGATGCTTACAGAGATACAGCCTATTTACTACTGTAAAAAATGATCTAAAAATTAATAGTCACCTAAAATAAATAGTAAAAGAAAATGCACAAATGGACAAAGAATTGATGCTTTCAAATTGTGGTGCTGAACACTCTTGAGAATCCCTTGGAATGCAGGGAGATCAAAGCAGTCAATCCTAAAGGAGATCAACCCGGAATATTCATTGAAACGACAAATGCTGAAGCTGAAGTTCTATTCCCCTGGCCACTTGATTCATTGGAAAAGACCCTGATGCTATGAAAGTTTGAAGACAAAAGGAGAAGTGGTAGCAGAGGATGAAATGGTTAGGTAGTATCCCCAATCCAATGGACATAAATCTGAGCAAACTCTGGGAGATAGTGGAGGACAGAGGAGTCTGGCATGCTGCAGCCGATGGGGTCACAAATAGTCCAACATGACTTAGCGACTGAACAACAACAGCAAAAATTTATTTTAAATTGATTTGGTTTAGTTATGTAAGGGCCATGCATGCTCAATCATCTCTGATTCTTTGTGACCCCATGGACTGTAGCCCTCCAGGCTACTCTGTTTATGGAATTTTTCCAGCCAAGAATATTGGAGTTGGTTGCCATTTCCTTCCCTAGAGTATCTTCTCCACTAAGGATTGAACCTGCCTCTCCTGCTTGGCGCGCAGATTCTTTACCATTGAGCAGCCTGGAAAGTAAGGGCCAGCTATATATTAATACTTAATATTTGACTCAGGCAAGGGGCTTCCCACATGGTGCAGAAGTAAGAATTCATCTGCCAAGGGGGAGACACAGAAGATGTGGGTTTGATTCCTGGATTGGAAAGATTCCTCTGGAGAAGGAAATGGCAACCCACTCCAGGATTCTTGCCTGGAGAATCCCAAGGGCAGAGGAGGCTGGCGGGCTATAGTCCATGAGGTCACAAAGACTTGGGCATGGCTTAGTGATTAAATAGCAGCAGGTATAAAACAGTATTGAATAGTAGAGATTATTATAATTTATTTCCAAAATCAATTATATATAAACCCAGGAAAAATTAAATTCACATAAATATGGGGTTAACTGTAGCTGATAGGTCTCCACTTCCCAGTCTATTAAAAAACTGCAAAATTGATGGAATATATTCCAATAAAACTCTTCAGGTAGGGTTCAGTTCAGTTCAGTTCCGTTTCTCAGTCATGTCCGACTCTTTGCGACCCCATGAACTGCAGCACGCCAGGCCTCCCTGTCCACCACCAGCTCCCAGGGTTCACTCAGACTCACATCTATGGAGTCAGTGATGCCATCCAGCCATCTCATCCTCTGTCATCCCCTTCACCTCCTGCCCCGAATCCCTCCCAGCATCAGAGTCTTTTCCAATGAGTCAAGTCTTTGCATGAGGTGGCCAAAGTACTGGAGTTTCAGCTTCAGCATCAGTCCTTCCAAAGAAATGCTAGGGCTGATCTCCTTCAGAATGGACTGGTTGGATCTCCTTGCAGTCCAAGGGACTCTCAGGAGTCTTCTCCAACACCACAGTTCAAAAGCATCAATTCTTCTGCTCTCAGCCTTCTTCACAGTCCAACTCTCACAACCATACATGACCACAGGAAAAACCATAGCCTTGACGAGGCAGACCTTTGTTGGCAAAGTAATGTCTCTGCTTTTCAATATGCTATCTAGGTTGGTCATAACTTTCCTTCCAAGGAGTAAGCATCTTTTAATTTCATGGCTGCAATCACCATCTGCAGTGATTTTGGAGCCCCGAAAAAGTAAAGTCTGACACTGTTTCCACTGTTTCCCCATCTATTTCCCATGAAGTGATGGGACCAGATGCCATGATCTTCATTTTCTGAATGTTGAGCTTTAAGCCAACTTTTTCACTCTGCACTTTCACTTTCATCAAGAGGCTTTTTAGTTCCTCTTCACTTTCTGCCATAAGGGTGGTGTCATCTGCATATCTGAGGTTATTGATATTTCTCCCAGCAATCTTGATTCCAGCTTGTGTTTCTTCCAGACCAGCATTTCTCATGATGTACTCTGCATATAAGTTAAATAAGCAGGGTGATAATATACAGCCTTGATGTACTCCTTTTCCTATTTGGAACCAGTCTGTTGTTCCATGTCCACTTCTAACTGTTGCTTCCTGACCTGCATACATATTTCTCAAGAGGTAGATCAGGTGGTCTGGTATTCCCATCTCTTTCAGAATTTTCCACAGTTTATTGTGATCCACACAGTCAAAGGCTTTGGCATAGTCAATAAAGCAGAAATAGATGTTTTTCTGGAACTCTCTTGCTTTTTCCATCATCCAGCGGATGTTGGCAATTTGATCTCTGGTTCCTCTGCCTTTTCTAAAACCAGCTTGAACATCAGGAAGTTCACGGTTCACTAAGCACCACTTAATAGAAATATGACTACCCCAGACTCCTTCACTTACATGCATGTAGATTAAGTCCCCTATAGAAAAAATGTCGTCTTCTGTTTTCCTCAATACTTTTATTTTGACAGCTTTCTGAGTAAAAATTCATGAATATAAATGTGGTGATCCTTTTCAAAATATACATGAATTCTTTGCATAGTGAGTTCTTTCTCTGCCACCTTTTAGCTAAATAAGTTTTGAAATAGTAAAAATTGAGACATCAACACAAAGTACAGCAGAATTCATTTTGAATAAAATGAAGTGGAATGTAAAACATAAGACTAATATCTAAAAATGGGATTTTTGGAGATGCATGAGATATTTACACTGTTATCATTACGTATTTGTAATATTAGAATAAATTGTTCTCTACCTTTATGTTTTGAGGCAAATATTATAGGCTGTAATGTTTTGTAGGGAATATGATGTAAGCTTGCAAATATCAGACTATTGAAAGGAAAAAAAATTGCCAATTCTATGTTATTACCTTCTAGAGGGAAAGAATTGGCCAAATATTTTTTCAATTTTCCATCATGTTAAGAAATTGTAAAATTAAAAAATTTGCTATCCAGTTCTTGGGCATAATGTATAAGCATTCTTATCTTGAAGGGGTGATTAATAAGATGAACCCATTAATAGGGTTATATTATTTTTAAACAATTTGAGATTTCTGCCTTGGAAATGAGGAAAACATTGCTCTAAAATAGTGTTCTGAATCTCATATAAGAGACTATGGACAACGTTTATGTGTTTCTATTTCATGAATGAATTTTAAATTATCTGTTTCTGTATTTAGCCTGAAAACACCATTTTTTTCCTGATATTTATTCCCTGAGAAAAGCCAGTCACAAAACTCCAAATATTTTGTGGTAATAACCTGGATATTTACCATCACCCACATTACAACCAAGCTCTGGAAATATAAAGCTTTTAATATGAGATCCCATGACTTCATGGCAAATAGATGGGGAAACAGTGGCTAACTTTATTTTTCTGGCTCCAAAATCACTGCAGATGGTGATTGCAGCCATGAAATTAAAAGACACTTACTCCTTGGAAGGAAAGTTATGACCAACCTAGATAGCATATTAAAAAGCACAGACATTACTTTGTCAACAAAGGTCCGTCTAGCCAAGGCTATGGTTTTTCCAGTGGTCATGTATGGATGTGAGCGTTAGACTCTAAGGAAAGCTGAGCGCCGAAGAATTGATGCTTTTGAACTGTGGTGTTGGAGAAGACTCTTGAGAGTCCCTTGGACTTCAAGGAGGTCCAACCAGTCCATCCTAAAGGAGATCAGTCCTGGGTGTTCATTGGAATGACTGATGTTGAGCTGAAACTCCAATACTCTGGCTACCTAATGTGAAGAGCTGACACATTTGAAAAGACCCTGATGCTGGGAAAGATTGAGGGCAGGAGGAGAAGGGGACGATGGAGGATGAGATGGTTGAATGGCATCACTGACTCAATGGACATGGGTTTGGATGGGCTCCAGGAGTTGGTGATGGACAGGGAGGCCTGGTGTGCTGCAGTTCTTGGGGTCACAAAGAGTCGGACATGACTTAGCAACTGAACTGAACTGAATATGAAATAATTACATCTTATAGATTTCTTAATAAAACTGTGTGCTATTAACAAGGTCATACAAACAATATTTAAATTATTAATACTTATTATATTTTAAGTAGTTAGCTAATACATGATTACATTAATTAGCTAATTGAATAAGATCATGCTAGTAAGAACTAAGTAATAAGTAATATTCCTGTTTTCCATATAAAAACACTGATGTGTTCTCAAGATCATAGACCCAGAAGTGCTAGTTTTAGTATTTGAACTTTGTAATCTGTCATCAGAGTCTACTTTCATATCCATTACTGTCAAAGCATCATTCTTTTCTCCCATATTTTAAACATTATATCCAGTTACTGGATGAAAGTGAAATTCCTCTTCTATGTGTTCCTTTGAGATTGTGTTCATACAGTTATAATTGCTATTATACAACTGCTAATCTCTTAGCAGTTGCTTCTTTCTAGACATCAGCATGTAGTTTTTGCATCTCTAATTCTAATTTATCACAGTATAACATAGTTGCTTTTCAGAAGCAGCAGGTGAATTTGAAGTGAGGATAATACCGAATAATAAGTAAATATATATGTTATATATAAATATTCATATAAACCTTTTGATTTGTTATTATTCTTGAACTACCACTTGTTGTCATTTTAACAGCATTTCAATTTTTTAAGCTTCCCTAGAGGCAGGTCAAACAGCAGCATTTAATTTACCTATACAAGTGGGAAACTGTGAAGTTAAGGATTTATGTCCTCTGTTTTTATAAAATGTAATGATTGTTTATTCATTTAATAATAAACAGCAGGGTCTTTAGTTCTATAGAAAAAAAAAGGCAAATGAATTGGGAACATTTTTATACGTTTAATGGGCTTCTGAGGTAGTGCAGTGGTAAAGAATTCACCTGCCAACAAAATTTATTTTCTCATTGATTTCCAAATTAAAAGTTTACCAAGTTAAAATTAAAAAAAAAAAAAAAAAAAAACAAGCAATGGAACAGACATACAGCAGATTTCAAGAGCCTGCTGAAGTAATTCAGCATGAGGCATTAGATGGCAAAAGATAATGTGAGGAAATTAACAAGATATCTATGCTTCAAGAGTTGGAACATTGTGGGAGTGGTCCAGATTGAGTATCTGCAGAGGGTTAGCAGGAAAATAGTCCAACTTGTGCAAGGGAGAACCCAGTAATAGGGCTAAGAGTAGCAAAAGGAGGTCCGTATCTCAGAAATCTTAGGAGATAGGAGGATAATAGTAACAGATGAAGTAACTATGACAATATATTTTGCTTTTTTATATGTCCTTGTTTTGATTGAATCATTTAATGATCCAGGTGAGCACTGCCTGTGTGTGTACATTCGATTGCTTCAGTTGTGTCCAACTCTTCACAAGCCCATGGACTGTAGCCCACCAGACTCTCCTCTGTTCATGGGATATTCCAGGCAAAAACACTGGAATGGGTTTGCATGCCCTCCTCCAGGGGATCTTCCTGACTCAGGGGTTGAACCTGCATCTCCTGTATTGCAGGCAAGTTCTTTACCCACTGAGTTCAAACACTGCCTAGGAGGCATCTTTAATAAAAGCAGTTAAGTAACTCTTGACAGACATGCTGGTAAACAGGCAGCATATTGTGGATATTTTTGTGCATTTGTTGCTCAGAAACATGTCAAAATGATCATCGATGAAGTGTTGTCACTTACAATCAGATAGTTAGTAATATAAACCCATTTGGATTTATTTGCCTTTAATTCATCATTTTAATAAAAATAATCTTTAATTTTCACTAAAAAGAAATGTTAAAGTGTATTAGTTACATGAGAGCTCTCATCTAACTTATATTTGGTTACATGTTCATTACTTATATCTAGATCATAACTTGTATCATAACATAGGAATCTAGATATAATCTTTTAAAATATGTTCTTATATATATTTTTTAAATCCAAAAACAAAAAGAAAGAATAATAGTTTAAGTAATTAAATTCCCTGAGATTGTTAAGACCCTCACAAGGTCAGTCTTTTTGTGGAGGCTCCTGGTAGAAAACAAATAGATGCTAGTTAATACTTGATATGTGTCCATTTACAGCTATATATCTTCATATATAATAAAAATAGTCCTTATACAAAGTTACATTTTCAAAAGTATACCACACTTTTAATTCCATGAATACCTAAATTAGAATGTATGTATGTGAAAGTCGCTCAGTCATGTCTGACTCTTTGTGACCCCATGGACTGTAGTCTGACAGGCAACTCCATCCATGGGATTTTCTAGCAAGAATACTGGAATGGGTTGCCATTTCCTTCTCCAGGAGATCTTCCCAACCCAGGGATCGAACCAAGGTCTCCTGCGTTGCAGGCAGACTCTTTACTGCCTGAGACACCAAGAAAGCCCTAGAGTAAATGAGTATAAAGCAAGAAATGTCTTTATTGTTCCTGTGGTCAGAACTCAGTTTTAAAATGGAAATAGCTGTGTCCCCAAAATGTGAAGTCACTTGCTCTGAATACTAATTCCGGGATCTTCTTACAGCATTCTTATCTCTATCACAGAAGACTGTAGAATATCTTTAATGATGGCCTTGTGAGAGCCAACATCTACATATTTTAAGTGCTGTTGTTAAGAAGGACACAGTATTTGGGGCCATTGATTTTATGATATCCAATGACTATTGTTATTTGGAGAATAAGCTAAAATATTTCTACTGGAAAAAGCAAATAATAGAAAATCACTATACTGCTATTATTTTAACTTTCTTATCTGACTTGGGATATTGGACATAACAGGTTCCTTTTTGTTTCTTTTATTTTTTTCAAACTAACTGCACTTCTCCTCCACATAGAAGTCAATTTGTGAGATGTTTTATGAAATAAATATTAATGCTTAGACAGATAAAACTCATTTTTTCAGTAGGATTCCAATCTCTAAAGGATGATTTAGACTTGACTCTGCTTGAGGGCAGTTTGATGCATGTGGAGAGAGTTTTCATGATAAACACAGATAGGGATAGGAGTAGGCAGTAAACCAAAGAACTTTTGACAGTTCTGAAATTTCTGATCCAGAATACCTAACATCAGTTCTGCTCTTTGGAATACCTGGTTGGTCTGTTTTAACAAATGTACTAAATGTTTTCAGTCACGTATCGTGTGACAAGCATAATCAACACGCGGGAAAGAGCAGCGACTGGAAAAAGTCTTATGGACTTGCATTTTACAAGGCACAAACACTACTATGGAAGATTACAACAGCATTATGTTGAAAAAAAGTAAAGTGAATGTTTTAAAGTATTTAAAAGTAGAGTAAATTTCACTTAACTTTAAAGTGAAATTCAAAAATTTCACAGGAAAAGTGAATTGGAAATGCTGATAGTGTGATTAGGGTGATGTTTTACTTTAGTTCACTCATATTCTCAATCACTAGAATAATACTTGGCACGTGGTTGACACTTAAATTTTTGTTAAGTGTGTTAACCTAAAACAAAAGAACAGCCAGCTATTTTTCCAACAGAACTGGCTGAATCAGGAGCAGCAAATTGCAATTTGGGACATACAGCTATGGCAAAACCATAGTCTGATAAGGTAAAGGAGAAAACTTCTTTTACAGAGAAAAAGGGGAGTTTGGGAGGTACTGCTGTAAACCACGGAGAAGGCAATGGCACCCCACTCCAGTACTCTTCCCTGGAAAATCCCATGGATGGAAGAACCTGGTAGGCTGCAGTCCATGGGGTCGCTAAAGTCGGACACGACTGAACGACTTCACTTTCACTTTTCACTTTCATGCATTGGAGAAGGAAATGGCAACCCGCTCCAGTGTTTCCTGGAGAATCCCAGGGACAGGAAGCCTGGTGGGCTGCCGTCTATGGGGTCGCACGGAGTCGGACACAATTGAAGCGTGGCAGCAGCAGCAGCTGTAAACCAAACATCCATTGGAGGAAACTTGAGTGTTTGAAGCATAGTAGCTTTTCATTGGCCACCCACTCCAGTACTCTTGCCTGGAAAATCCCATGGACGGAGGAGCCTGGTAGGCTGCAGCCCATGCGGTTGCACAGAGTCAGACATGACTAAGTGACTTAGCAGCAGCAGCCCCAGCTTTTCATTGTGCTTCCCAGGCTGCGCTAGTGGTAAAGAACACACCTGCCACAGCAAGAGACCTAAGAGACACGGGTTAGATCCCTTGGTGAGGAAAATTCCCTGGAGGAGGAAATGCCAAGCCATTCCAGTGTTCTTGCTTGGATAATGCCATGGACAGAGGATACTGGAAGGCTATAGTCCTTAGGGACTCAAAGAAAGAGTCAGATACGACTGCAGCTTTACACTGGCAGAGTTATACAGTCTCTCATGGCTGAGCTGCTTTTGAGGGACAAGAAGAAAATATTTTTTGCTACTGCTGGCAATAGTAGAGAAGAGTGTCACTTCCTGTCAGAAATGCAGTTTATTTGGGGATCTGTGTTGATGTTGAGAGGTACCTGCACAAGAGTATCACTTTCTGGCCTCTTGACTCCATTTTAATCACATTTTCTTCTATTAATTTTCACAAGTGAATAAATGAATGACCATTGGGTTGAGATAGCCTATTGTCATATTGGTGTCACACACACATATTGACAATGATCTTATCTGACAATGAAAACAGATTAAGGCTGGGAGAATTAACTGAGAAACTGGAAAATGGTTCTAAAGCTAGGTATATATTGCTGTTGTTCATTTGCTAAGTTATGTTTGACTGTTTGCGACTCCAGGGACTGTAGCATGCCAGGCTCCCTTGTCGTTCACTGTCTCCCGGAGTATGCTCAAATTTAAGTCCACTGAGTAGGTGATGCTTTCTAACCATCTGATTCTCTGCTAATCTCTTCTCCTCCTGCCCTCAATCTTTCCCAGCGTCAGGGTCTTTTTCAGTGAGTTGGCTCTTCACATCAGGTGACCAAAGTACTGGAATTTCAGCTTCAGCAACAATCCTTCCAGTGAATATTCAGAACTGATTTCCTTTTGGATTGACTCCAAGAGGCTTTCAGGAGTCTTCTCCAGTACCACAATTTGAAAGCATAAATTTTTTGGCTTTAGCCTTCTTTATGGTCCAGTTTTCATATCCATACATGACGAATGGGAAAACCATAGCTTTAGCTATACAGATCTTTGTCGGCAAAGTGATGTCTCTGCTTTTTAATATATTGCCTAGGTTTGTCATAGCTTTCCTTCCAAGGAGCAAGTGTCTTTCAGTTTAATGGTTGCAGTCACCATCCGCAGTGATTTTGGAGGTGTATCTTCGAACAACTTAATCTCTTAGAACTTCTTGTTATTATAAACACATGAACTAATTCTAGTTTGCTTTCTTCTTTAACCAATTCAGATGATTTATACTGCTGAATGAGTCCTAATGAAAATGGGATGTATTTATTCTTAAAAATGCCACTTTCCTTTTAGTTGGCCATTAGCGGTTTATAGGGTATTTTATAAACGTGATAAGTCCTTAAATTGAAGGAGAAATCTTCCTATTGTATTTTTTTCAGAGAATACTTCTTGACACAATTAGATAGACAGAGATCATTTGCCTTAGCTAGTAAAAACTACCATTTCATTAAGTTAAAAAAAATCTTTTTGATATCTGGAATTTCATAAACATTGATAAGAGACAGATGGACAAATTTTCTTTTTTTTTTTTGGAACTCACAGGTGTGAGATGAATGTAAGACTCCAATGACAGTAATTCTTGTGCTATTTATTCATAACCACCACAAGACTTTTGAATGGGGCCATTAGAAATTTTAAATATTTTGCAGTAAAATGGAAAATAAAATACTTAGCAGAAAAAAGACTCATTTCTTTCACTTACATATATAGTTTAAAGATATATATATACTTATATCGAGTCATATCAGGTATGTAAAATTGGTTATTTTTAAAGCAGTAGAACATATCAAGTTTTTAAAATTTAAGTTAGCTAATGCCTCTTTATTTTTGCAATAAAGTTCAAATTCCTTGATAACTCAGAATGCCTTTTATTTCCTTAGAAATATAAATTGAGTTTTAGTCAATCAATGAAAAAATTTATAGAAATAATTTATATTAATATATTTTTTTCAGATTCTGACAGCTTTATATAATTTAGCAAAAAAAAAAAAGACATATTACTATGCACTTAACCAGTATTTTGAATCTCAATAATGATAAGGCAGCTGTTTAAGTTAAAACATTAAAGTTTTCACAAATATATATTTCACCATTAATAAAAAGATAGTGTAAATACATATCAAATCAAGTGTAAAGATAGTGACTCAAGCATGATGTATTAGGTAAAATTGGAGAAAACTGTTTAGAATCTATGGGAAAGATAACGAAAAAAGCATACTGGTTTAAAATAGAATAACAACAAAAGGCAATATAAACTAAGCCTAAGAATTGAAAATGTGGAAGGCCAGGAAACTGTAGGTGAAGGAAAATCAGGACAGCTAATCATCTCCTGAGTAGAAATACTTATAATTTATACTCCCTAGGAAAATACAGCCTCCCTGCAACGTGACATTCACAACCGCAGTGTGCAGCTGTCCTCCTGCCCACAGGCTGGTTCCCCACCCCCACCCTGAGATAGTGTAGTTATGGGTCTTTAAGATTACGTTCTTTCTTCAAAATCTAGAGGCTCTAATTATCTCAGACATGGGGAAATTTTTCCATTGTCCCCTTCTCTTGATTTAAATTCTAGGAATCTGTGACTCATTAAAAATACATTGTTTCTCCTTTTATTTATCTTGTAATGTTGTGTCTTGCTGAAATATATGCTATGTGGTCTACTCTATTATGTATCTTATTAATTTCCCTGGGGCAGCCAAATGTTGACAACAAGGAGAGTGTGATGTTTAAATTCTAGTGGCTTACTTTGTAATAAGACCAAATGTCCAGGATAGAGGGGAATGTTGTTCAGTCTTTAATTAAATTCAGCCAGAGAATAAAGATGCATTGGCCTAGGGTCTGTGCACCCCTTAAACACATGCTCAGATCTCCTCTCAACAGATCTGACTGCAGTGAGATACCTATAGTAGCCTTTAGTTACATTACTATACTTTCACATCTATAATGCCATTTCCTATAAGGTCTTATTTCCTTTAGGATCTTCATTTTGCATGTTTTTAGGCTTCCCTTATGGGAAAGCTTTGCTCAGAGACTGCCTATGTCTGGTCAAGACTTTCTCAGGAATTATCTGGTAACCTTTTTAAGCCAATTCTTTCTCTCTCTGCTTCCACAGATGTCAAACCTACATTGTGGTCTGTAGCCTCTCCTTAGCTATTGTCTGCTCTCTCTCCCCCATCATCTTTTGTAGCCATTGTTTTTCAGTCTCTTAAAATCTATTTCCTCTTGGCATCTACTTCTCTCGGAACCAAACTGTCACAGGAGAACAAGCTAAGTTCTCATCTGAAACAGTAGGAAATACAAGATAAGTGAATGATATCTATTAAGTCCTAAAATCTAACAAATCAATTAATTCAGAATACAATATCCAATGAAATATTATTTAAAAATTAAGATAAATGGGCTTTTACAGATTAAAAACATAATACACTATCAGATGCTGAGAAACCACACAAGAGGAAATCTTAAAGGGATATCTCTTAGATAGAAAGAAAATGATACTAATAGGATGCTCAAATGTACAAGGACTGAAAAGTATTATAAGCTATACATATGGTAAAGGGTATTGAAAATATTTTTTAAATATCTTGTCTTAATTTCTTTAAGAGAATCAAAATTTTAAAAAGCACAGAAATCATGAAACAGAAAACACACTAGAAACTATTAAAAATACAAGTTAGTTCTTTGAAAAATTAACACAATTGTTAAACTTCTAGCAAATCTGATCAAGAGAGAGAAAATATCAAGTAGCAATGCCAGAGGAATATTAATACAGATTATATGAGTGTTAAACTAACAAGGAGAAATTATCATTTAATGTGTACTAATAAACTTAAAGATTCACATGAAATAGGCAAATTGCTTGAAATGAAAAGTTTTCAGAATTTGTAAAAGAGAATATCTGAATGGTCTCTAATATATGTATTTTTATTGAGATGTAGTTGATTATGTGTTCTGGTGTGTAGCAAAGTGATTCGTGTATATATCAGATTCTTTTGTCAGGTTCTTTTTATTATATTTATTACAAGATATTGACTGTGGTTTCTTGTTCTATCCAATAGGATATTACTGGCTGTTTATCTGTTTTATACACAGTAGTTTGTATCTCCTAATCCCAAACTCTTAGTGGATCCCTCATCACCCTTTCCACTCTGGTAACTGTAAATATGTTTTCTATGTAAGTGAGTCTGTTTTGTAAATAAGTTCATTTGCATCAGTGTTTAGATTCTACATAAAAGTGATATCATATCATATTTGCCTTTGACTTCACTTAGTGTGATAGTCTTTAAATGCAACAATGTTGCTATAAATGGATTTTATTTTCACTTTTTATGGCTGAGAAGTATTCCATTGTATATATGTACCACATCTTCTGTATCTATTCTTCTGTCAATGGACACTTAGATTGTTTCCACTTCTTGGCTATTTTGAATAATGCTTCTGTGGATGTTGGGGTGAATGTTTGTTTTTGAATTAGAGTTTTCATCTCTTCCAGACATATGCCCAGGAGTGGGATTGCTGGATTATGTGGTAACTCTATTTTTAGTTAGTTTTTCTTTCTTTTTTTTTTAAGGGACTTCCATACTGTTCTCCATAGTGGCTGCACCAGTTTACATTCCTACCAAACTGTTCTCCACACCATCTCCAGCATGTTTAATTTGTAGACTTTTTGATGATGGCCATTCTGACCATTATGAGGTGGTACCTCATTGTAGTTTTGGTTTACATTTCTCTAATAATTAGCAATCCTGAGGATCTTTTCAGGTGCCTATTGGCCATTAGTATGTCTTCTTTGGAGAACTGTCTATTTAGGTCACCTGCCCAGTTTTTTTTTTTTTTTTTTTTTTTAATTGTGTTGTATGAGCTATTGTATATTTTGGAAATTAAGTCCTTATTGGTTGCATAGCTTGCATGTATTTTCTCCCAGTCTGTAGGTTAAGTTTTCATTTTGTTTGTGGTTACCTTTGCTATGCAAAAGCTTATAAGTTTAATTAGGTCCCATCTATTTATTTTTGTTTTTATTTCTGTTGCTTTGGGATACTGACCTAAGAAAACTTTGGTATGATTTATGTCAGAGAATATTTTGTCCATGTTGTCTTCTAGGAGTGTTTAGGTGTCATGTCTTCCATTTAAGTCTTTAAGCCATTTTGACTTTATTTTTGTATATGGCATGAAGGTGTGTACTAAATTCATTGATTCACAAGTGGCTGTCCAGCTTTCTGAATAACACTTGCTGAAAAGAATGTCTTTTCTCTATCGTACCTTCTTGCCACCTTTGTCAGAAATTGACTGTGGGTGTGTGGGTTTATTTCTAATGTCTCTGGAGTAGCCTGATATCTACTGAATAAATTGGGTATGTAATCAAACACCTTCACAGAAAATGTATGCCCACATTGTTTCATGGATAATTTCAATCCAACAGTACTCATCAGCATAGAGAAAAAGTCTGTAAAACAGTATTAGCCATTGAACCTAATATTATTTAAAACAGATAACATATCTTAACTGAGGTTTACTTAAATAGGGTAAAGTTGGTTGAGTTTGAAAATGTGTTATGGTTATACAATAAATAATATTATTTCAAGAAATGCAGAAAAATTTCTGATAAACCCTAATTCTTGTTAAAAGTCTCAGCAAACTAGGCATCAAAAGGCATTTCTTTAATCTGATTTTAAAACTGATAAATCCTTTAAAAACTATAATCATACATTTAGCTAACATATATGTAATTGTGAAATATTGCTTTTATTTCTGCTAAAAGTGAGGCTGGGGCAAGATGTTCACTCTTCATTTCCATTCAATCTTGACCTCAAAGTTCTTCCTGTTGAATGTAGAAATGATAATCAATCAGTGCAAGACATACAGCTGTATATGAAGTAAAAATTTATTTACTCATTTATTACAAAGCATAATTGACTAGCTAGAATATTTAAATGAATATTAAAACTAATGCATATATTTAGTAACATATATATTATACAGTGTCAACTACAAATTGGCAGTTGCAAAGATCGTTGCTGACAACTGAACGACAAGGGCATCAGGTCTTTAGATAGATGTTACAGGAACAGATTTTATGATCTCAATCATTGCATCTCCTCATATCTAGGAAAGCAATAAATCCCTTCGTGGTGACATCAGATCCTCATGACTAGCAGCAAACTTTTTGTAAAATGAATGCTTAATGGTATTGAACTCCCCTCTTCACCAAAATCCTATATATTGACCGTCCCCTACTACCTCTTTAGAGCAGTCTCTCAGAGCTATCTGAGGTGCTGCCTCACGGGCTGCAGTCCTCATTTTGCCCCAAATAAAACTAAACTTGTAACTCTCAAGTTGTACATCTGTTTAGTCAACAATAGAAATAATTTTATTTTAATATATTGACTGTGGATAGTGGGAAATTATATTTAAATGTCATATAAAATTGCATAAAAAATAAAATTAACCAAATTGGAGTAAAACCTTGACTTTTTGCTGCAAATTATAAGAGATTGCAGAGATAATATTAAGGAAAACATAAAATAGGAAGCTATACTGTAATCATATTTTGGAAGTTACAGTATTGTTATCAGTTCTTCCAGGATTGTAGTTTCAATACAATACCAATAAAATTTGTCAGACATTATTGTTTTAATAGAAGTTGAAAAATTGATTCAAAAGTCAATTTCCCTTTTATGGAAATACCTGTGATCTGTGATAGCAAACATAATCTTGAAAATGAAAAGCAAAATTTGAGGATGTATACTGCCTGATTTCAAGGTCAGTATAAAATCACAGCAATCAACAGCATATATTAACACACTGGGATAAACCAATGAGTAAATGAGAATTTGGCCCACAAAATAAATTCACATTTCTTAATGGAGAATAAAAATTCTCTTCAACCAGTAAACTGAGAAAGTTGAATAAATATATATAAAAATGTGATCTTCAACTCCCATACTGCACAATACAGTATTAATTTGAGGTAGTTCATAGACTTAAATGTAAAAGCTAAAACCTCTGAAAGAAAACATATATGAAAAATATTTGCACCAATGGTTTTCACAGAGATGACTTCAAATGTACTCTCTATGAAAAAAAAACATAGAAAATTTTGATATTCAAAGTTAAAAGCCTTCTCATTAAAAGACTGTTAAATAAATGAAAAAAAGGTACAAACTGGGTGAAGAGGTTTGTGATATGTATATCTAAGGAAGAATTTATGTACAGACTATAACCTCATGCAATCAAAAAATACCGACAAATCAACATAATTTTGCAAGAGACTTGAAAGGTTTTTTTTTTTTTTTTCTTAATAAAAAGCATTGTTCAGTTAAGTTCAGCCACTCAGTCTTGTCCACTTCTTTGTAACCCCATGAATAGCAGCACACCAGGCTTCCCTGTCCATTACCAATTCCCGGAGTTTACTCAAACTCAAATTTATTTGTCCATCAAGTCAGTGATTCCATCCAGCCATCTCATCCTCTGTCATCCCCTTCTCCTCCTGCTCTCAATCTCTCCCCGCATCAGGGTCTTTTCCAATGAGTCAACTCTTTGCGTGAGGTGGCCAAGGTATTGGAGTTTCAGCTTTAGCATCAGTCCTTCCAATGAATGCCCAGGAATGATCTCCTTTAGGATGGACTGTTGGATCTCTTTGCAATCCAAGGAACTGGCAAGAGTCTTCTCCAACACCATAGTACAAAAGCATCAATTCTTCAGTGCTCAGCTTTCTTCACAGTCCAAGTCTCACATCCATACATGACCACTGGAAAAATCTATAGCCTTGACTAGATGGACCTTTGCTGGCAAAGTAATGTCTCTGCTTTTCAATATGCTATCTAGGTTGGTCATAACTTTCCTTCCAAGATAAGCGTCTTTTAATTCCATGGCTGCAATCCTCATCTGCAGTGATTTGGAGCCCCCAAAAATAAAGTCTGACACTGTTTCCACTGTTTCCCCATCTATTTCCCATGAAGTGGTGGGACCGGATGCCATGATCTTCATTTTCTGAATGTTGAGCTTTAAGCCAACTTTTTCACTCTCCACTTTCACTTTCATCAAGAGGCTTTTTAGTTCCTCTTCAATTTCTGCCATAAGGGTGGTGTCATCTGCATATCTGAGGTTATTGATATTTCTCCTGGCAGTCTTGATTCCAGCTTGTGCTTCTTCCAGCCCAGCATTTCTCATGATGTACTCTGCATATAAGTTAAATAAACAGGGTGACAATATACAGCCTTGACATACTCCTTTTCCTATTTGGAAGCAGTCTGTTGTTCCATGTCCAGTTCTAACTGTTGCTTCCTGACCTGCATATAGGTTTCTCAAGAGACAGGTCAAGTGGTCTGGTATTCCCATCTCTTTCAGAATTTCCTACAGTTTATTGTGATCCACACAGTCAAAGGCTTTGGCATAGTCAATAAAGCAGAAATAGATGTTTTTTCTGGAACTCTTGCTTTTTCCATGATGCAGCAGATGTTGGCCATTTGATCTCTGGTTCCTCTGCCTTTTCTAAAACCAACTTGAACATCTGGAAGTTCACGGTTCACGTATTGCTGAAGCCTGGCTTGGAGAATTTTGACCATTTCTTTACTAGCATGTGAGATGAGTGCAATTGTGCGGTAGTTCAAGCATTTTTGGCATTGCCTTTCTTTGGGATTGGAATGAAAACTCACCTTTTCCAGTCCTGTGGCCACTGCAGAGTTTTCCAAATCTGCTGGCATATTGAATGCAGCACTTCACAGCATCATCTTTCAGGATTTGAAATAGCTGAACCAGAATTCCATCACCTCCACTAGCTTTGTTCATAGTGATGCTTTCTAAGGCCCACTTGATTTCACATTCCAGGATGTCTTGCTCTAAGTGAGTGATCACACCATCGTGATTATCTGGGTAATGAAGTTCTTTTTTGTACAGTTCTTCTGTGTATTCTTGCCACCTCTTCTTAATATCTTCAGCTTCTGTTAGGTCCCTACCATTTTTTTCCTTTATCAAGTCCATCTTTGCATGAAATGTTCCCTTGGTATCTCTAATTTTCTTGAAAGATCTCTAGTCTTCCCCATTTTGTTGTTTTCCTCTATTTTGTTGTATTGATTGCTGAAGAAGGTTTTCTTATCTCTCCTTGCTATTCTTTGGAACTCTGCATTCAAATGGGAATATCTTTCCTTTTCTCCTTTGCTTTTCACTTCTCTTCTTTTCACAGCTATTTGTAAGGCATCCTGAGACATGAACACCCCCCGCCCCACCAAGGTGTCCTTTTCATTATAGGGGACTGGAATGCAAAAGTAGGAAGTCAAGAAACACCTGGAGTAACCAGCAAATTTGGCCTTGGAGTACAGAATGAAGCAGGGCAAAGGCTAATAGGGTTTTGCCAAGAGAATGCACTGGTCATAGAAAACACCCTTTTTGCATTTCTTCTTTTACATGGTGATGGTCTTGATTCCTGTCTCCTGTACAATGTCATGAACCTCCATCCATAGTTCATCAGGCACTCTGTCTATCTGATCTAGTCTCTTAAATCTATTTCTCATTTCCACTGAATAATCATAAGCGATTTGATTTAGGTCATACCTGAATGGTCTAGTGGCTTTCTCTCTTTCTTCAATTTAGGTCTGAATTTGGAAATAAGGAGTTCATGATCTGAGCCACAGTCAGCTCCAGGTCTTGTTTTTGCTGACTGTATAGAGCTTCTCCCTCTTGGCTGCAAAGAATATAATCAATCTGATTTTGGTGTTGACCATCTGGTGATGTCCATGTGTAGAGTCTTCTCTTGTGTTGTTGGAAGAGGGTGTTTGCTATGACCAGTGCATTCTCTTGGCAAAACTCTATTAGCCTTTGCCCTGCTTAATTCTGTATTCCAAGGCCAAATTTGCCTGTTACTCCAGGTGTTTATTGACTTCCTAATTTTGCATTCCAGTCCCTTATAATGAAGAGGACATTTTTGGGGGGTGTTAGTTCTAAAAGGTCTTGTAGTTCTTCATAGAACCATTCAACTTCAGCTTCTTCAGCGTTACTGTTTGGGGCATAGGCTTGGACTACTGTGATATTGATTGCTTTTCGTTGGAAACAAACAGAGATCATTCTGTCGTTTTTGAGACTGCATCCAAGTACTGCATTTTGGACTCTTGTTGATAATGATGGCTACTCCATTTCTTCTAAGGGATTCCTGCCCACAGTAGTAGATATAATGGTCATCTGAGTTAAATTCACCCATTCCAGTCCATTTTAGTTTGCTGATTCCTAGAATGTAAACATTCATTCTTGTCATCTCCTGTTTGACCACTTCCAATTTGCCTTGATTCATAGACCTAACATTCCAGGTTCCTATGCAATATTGCTCTTCACAGCATCAGACCTTGCTTCTGTCACCAGTCACATCCACAACTGGGTGTTGTTTTTGCTTTGGCTCCATCCCTTTATTCTTTCCGGAGTTATTTCTCCACGAATCTCTAATAGCATATTGGGCACCTACCGACCTGGGGAGTTCTTCTTTCAGTATCCTATCATTTTGCCTTTTCATACTGTTCATGGGGTTCTCAAGGCAAGAATTCTGAAGTGGTTTACCATTCCCTTCTCCAGTGGACTACATTCTGTCAGAGCTCTCCACCATGACCCGCTTGGGTGGTCCCACATGTCATGGCTTAGTTTCATTGAGTTAGACAAGGCTGTGGTACGTGTGATCAGATTGGCTAGTTTTCTGTCATTATGGTTTCAGTGTGTCTGCCCTGTGATGTCTTACTTGGGTTTCTCTTCCCTCAGAGGTGGGGTATCCCTTCACAGCTGCTTCAGCAAAGCGCAGCCACTGCTCCTTACCTTGGACGAAGGGTATCTCCTCACAGCCATCCCTTCTGACCTTGAATGTGGAGTAGCTCCTCTCGAAATTCAGGAAAAATTTCTCAGCGCTTATAGTTGACAGGTGAATGCTTGGAATCAATCATCAAAGATAACGCATTCAAATGGCCAAATTAAAAGACCAAATGTTGGCAATGAAAGTATAAAATGTTGCAACCAAATTGGAAGTGTGTATTTCTGGCAGTTTCTTATAAAGTTAAACATGAAACTACCTTATGGCATTGAATTTCTTCCTAGCTGTCAGTTCAAGAGAAATAATGATTTCTTTATGAAAACTCTTGTACAAAGGTGTTTCTTTCATCTCTGTTTAAAAGAGCCTCAAATAAAAAGTATTCTGTATGTTCCAACAAAAGGGTATTTGTGTCTATTTATATAATGGAATAATAATAATCAGAAATTAGATAGTGAAGTACTCATGACACACAAGAACATGGAATAATCTCCAAAAGAATATATAGAACAAAATAAGCCATACACTCAAAATAAATAATCTAAGGTAGTAGAAAGGGGGTAGAAGATGTGGTTTCCTATTGGTGGGGACAGTTGATCGGGAAGGAGCAATAAGTAAGTTTCTGGTAATGAAGTGAAATTCTAAATCCTGATTTATGTTATATTCCAGGTGCATTTGTCAAAACAGATAAGATTGCATACTTAAGATCTGTGCATTTTATTGTGTATAGTGAAAGTGAAACTCACTTAGTCCTGTTGGATTCTTTGCAACCCCATGGACTCTGTAGTCCATGGAATTCTCCAGGCCAGAATACTGAAGTAGGTGCCTTTTCCTTCTCCAGGGGATCTTCTCAATACAGGGATTGAATCCAGGTCTCCCGCATAGCAGGCAGATTCTTTACCAGCTGAGCCACAAGGGAATCATTGTGTATAAATTTACCTCAATATAAAAAAGTGAATACATAAAATAAGAAACTGATATGGATGAAAGGCACCAAACCAAAAGTTTTCTTAAAAATATTTTTCCTAAAACGTATAAATCCCTCTTCATATAAACAATGTATATAGTATATCTTGATGCTTTATGTAGGCAAAGTCATCTTGGAGCCATAGAGCTTTAACTTCTATGTTCTTTAGTTTATGTCTGAATATACTTGTGTTTCTCCAGCTATAAAACACAATGAGGTGATTCATGTACAGATTAGGATTAAGGGTAAACATGATACAGTTGATCTTGTACTACTATAGTGACTTAGTGTCAATGTACACTGGAATATACCTTACTTGGATTATTGTAATAGACATTAAGGTCCACTTTTCAAGTCATGAGTTGAAGAACGCAAGAGTTCATGACAGCAGAGTTATTTTATGGGCCATTGCTAGATGCTTCACATTCATCAATTACCTCTCTCTTCACAACAACCCAATAATTTAAAAGGTACAAGTATTGTTATTTTCAGCAAATTAGAACTGAATTTAAAACTTCATTTTACATTGTCAGCCATAAAGTGTCTATATTTGCTAGTGTTTCCAATCAATTTAGTAAATCACTTGAGCTCCTGAAATTGACAAATATCTTAAGCAAGGTTCAATGTTTTCAATAGTTAAGACTCTGCAGCTTGTCTTGACTGACAGTGGGAGAGTCATGACTATTCACTGATGTTAGAGTACAAATAACAAGCAAACAACAACAACAAAAATATTTGAACCTGTTTTGAGTTTGTAGTGACAATGGATTTCTCTTGGACATAGCAAGCCAGGCAGTTCCTTATAAGAGATCACATTTTTATCCAGAAATTGAAATATCAACAGCAATTTTAAGTAAATGTCTAATTGTTTCACATGGCATATTCTTCTAATAAATAAGATTGAATATTGAAATTTCAGCCCCACAATAAATACCTCAGCTCTAGTAAAACTGGGAAAATGTAATTTACATTGTACCCAATTTAAGAAGTAGAAAATATCTAAAGGTAAGAATAATTGTTACCTGAGAATAATTGTTGGCAAATATTATCCAGATTTTTTCCAAATTTACTATTGCTAAGTACAGGGATTGAAAAATATCCCTTAGTTATAACAGGCATTATCTTTCTTATAGATCAGATAAGAGCATAAGAAACCATATGAATAGTTATAGTTGACTGGTCTGGTGAATAAAAATAACTGATGTGAAACTTCATTTTGACACCTACTAGCTATGCAGTCTTAAGGGTCCCCAAACTCTTATACTCTTTCATAATTTTACAGTAAGTGATGTACACTTTGCCTGACATATTTTTGGTAAATTGCATAGTAAGATGGGTCTGCACATTAGGTCTTAGTTTATTAATCCATATTTCTCATCTCTGCTTGGAATATGTTTTATGGAAGTCAAGGGCAATATGTGCCTCTGGGCCTTAATATATATTTTTTTAAGTCAAAATGCCCAGCATCTCAATCATCTTCTTATTTTGAAAAATTCATATTTGTGTGATTTTTGGAAAGGGAAAAATATTTTTCTTCAGAAAGAAGTTGAAAGGAACCTATTATATGTTATCTTTTGCTGGCAAGGGAAAAAAAAAAAAACATGATATCTTGGTTTGGTTAATCACCAAGGATTTTGAATCTTCAACATAACTCAAATTAAAAGAAGAGAGAAATTAGAATCTTGGTGCTGATGGTGTGGGGAGGATCTTGCTGTCCTTGAGACAGTAGAGCTAGCAGAGAGTCAGATTATCATGCTTTTAACATATAATGACAAAAGCACAAGAGGTAGTGGTGAAATAATGTAATTTTAAGTACATATCATTCCTGGAAAATAAAATTAGATCAACTCTCATGAAATATCTAAGTACTAAGTATATCTCATCTTCTAAATGCATTAGGCTTTGAATGATCAACCAATTTTAAATCTTGGAACTTTTTTACATGCCTGAGTATGTGTCCCAGTGTAAAGAGGGACTTATATATGAAGCCCCTATGGTGGTGGGATCACTCACCTAGAGCCAGACATCCTGGAATGTGAAGTCAAGTGGGCCTTAGGAAGAATTACTATGAACAAAGCTAGTGGAGGTGATAGAATTCCAGTCAAGCTATTTCAAACCCTAAAAGATGATGCTGTGAAAGTGATGCACTCAATATGCCAGCAAATTTGGAAAATTCAGCAGTGGCCACAGGACTGGAAAAGGTCAGTTTTCGTTCCAATCCCAAAGAAAGGCAATACCAAAGAATGCTCAAACTATGGCATAATTGCACTCATCTCACACACTAGTAAAGTGATGCTCAAAATTCTCAAAGCCAGGCTTCAACAGTACATGAAGGTGAACTTCCAGATGTTCAAGCTGATTTTAGCAAAGGCAGACGAACCAGAGATCAAATTGCCAACATCCACTGGTTCCAAATAGGAAAAGGAGAACGTCAGGGCTGTATATTGTCACCCTGCTTATTTAACTTATATGCAGAGTACATCATGAGAAACGCTGGGCTGGAAGAAGCACAAGCTGGAATCAAGGTTTCCAGGAGAAATATCAATAACCTCAGATATGCAGATGATACCACCCTTATGGCAGAAAGTGAAGAGGAACTAAAAAGCCTCTTGATGAAAGTGAAGGAGGAGAGTGAAAAAGTTGGCTTAAAGCTCAACATTCAGAAAACGAAGATCATGGCATCCGGTCCCATCACTTCATGGAAAATAGATGGGGAAACAGTGGAAACAGTGTCAGACTGTTTTTTTGGGCTCCAAAATCAGTGCAGATGTGATTGCAGCCATGAAATTAAAAGACGCTTACTCCTTGGAAGGAAAGTTATGACCAACCTAGATAGCATATTAAAAAGCAGAGACATTACTTTGCCAACAAAGGTCTGTCTAATCAAGGCAATGGTTTTTCCAGTGGTCATGTATGAATGTGAGAGTTGGACTGCAAAGAAAGCTGAGTACCAAAGAATTGTTGCTTTTGAACTGTGGTGTTGGAGAAGACTCTTGAGAGGCCCTTGGACTGCAAGGAGATCCAATCAGTACATCCTAAAGGAGATCAGTCCTGGGTGTTCATTGGAAGGACTGATGCTAAAGCTGAAACTCCAATACTTTGGCCACCTCATGCGAAGAGTTGACTTTTTGGAAAAGACTCTGATGCTGGGAGGTATTGAGGGCAGGAGGAGAAGGGGACGATGGAGGATGAGATGACTGGATGGCATCATCAACTCGATGGACATGAGTTTGAGTGAACTCTGGGAGTTGGTGACGGATAGGGAGGTCTGGTGTGCTGTGATTCATGGGGTCGCAAAGAGTTGGACAGGACTGAGTGACTGACCTGAACAGAACTGAAGTGTTGGATCATTGAAAAAGCAAGAGAGTTCCAGAAAAACATCTATTTCTGCTTTATTGACTATGACAAAGCCTTTGACTGTGTGGATCACCACAAACTGTGGAAAATTCTGAAAGAGATGGAAATATCAGACCTCCTGACCTGCCTCTTGAGAAATCCATATGCCAGTCAGGAAGCAACAGTTAGAACTAGACATGGAACAACAGGTTGATTCCAAATCGGGAAAGGAGTACGTCAAGGCTGTTTATTGTCACCCTGCTTATTTAACTTATATGCATCATGAGAAATTCTGGGATGGATGAAGCACAAGCTGGAATCAAGATTGCTGGGAGAAATATCAGTAACTTCAGATATGCAGATGAAACCACTCTTATGGCAGAAAGTGAAGAAGAACTAAAGAACCTCTTGATGAAAGTGTAAGAGGAGAGTGAAAAAGTTTGCTTAAAGCTCAACATTCAGAAAACTAAGATCATGGCATTTGGTCCCATCACTTTATGGCAAATAGAAGGAGAAACAGGTGGAAACAGTGTCGGACTTTATTTTTCTGGGCTCCAAAATCACTGCAGATGTGATTGCAGCCATGAAATTAAAAGACGCTTGTTCCTTGGCAGAAAAGTTATGACCAACCTAGACATCATATTCGAAAGCAGAGATGTTACTTTGACACAAAGGTCTGTCTAGTCAAGGCTATGGTTTTTCCAGTAGTCATGTACGGATGTGAGTGTTGCACTGTGAAGAAAGCTGAGTGCTGAAGCATTGATGCTTTTGAACGGTGGTGTTGGAGAAGACTCTTGAGAGTCCCTTGGACAGCAAGGAGATCCAACCAGTCCATCTTAAAGGAAATCAGTCCAGAATATTCTTTGGAAGGACTGATGCTGAAGCTGAAACTCCAATACTTTGGCCACCTGATGTGGGAAACTGACTAATTGGAAAAGATCTTGATGCTGGCAAAGATTGTAGGCCAGAGTAGAAGGGGATGACAGAGGATGAGATGGTTGGATGGCATCACTGTCTAAATGGATACCAGTTCAGGTAAACTCCATTAGTTGGTGATGGACAGGGAGGCCTGGTTTGCTGCAGTCCATGGAGTTCCAAAGATTGGAACAGGACTGTGTGACTCAACTGAACTGATCCCACAACTACTTCCCTGGTGGCTCAGAAGGTAAAGAATCTGCCTATAATGTAGGAGCCTGGGTTCAATCCTTGGGTTGGGAAGATCCCCTGGAGAAGGGAATGGCAATGCACTCCAATATTCTTGCCTAGAGAATTCCATGGACACAGGAGCCTCGTGGACTGCGGTCCATGGGGTCGCAAAGTGTCGGACACAAATGAGTGACTAACACATGCTACCTCACTGCTTTCTTTGATTCAAGAGTAAGTGTTTATTAATTTGATAGGAAAGGTTGTCTTTTTAAATTCCATAGTATCTTTGCTTAGAAGGTGGATTTGTGAAGACAGTATTAGGAAATACAAATGTGCCATTTAAGTGTTGATTTTTTTGTGAGAAATAAACCATGGTAATGTTTTGAAAAATACCACAATGAGCAATGAACCTCATATTTTTGAAGAAAATATAATTAGATTTGAAAGCGTTTGTGGAAAACATACAAACAAAATCTGAAGGAACGAGGAAAGTCACATCAAATTTGTTACCTAATTGAGTAAAAAAAGAGTTTAGCATATACATCTTTGAGAAACTCCTAAGATGTCTTAGTAATTTTTACAGCATAATATCCTAAAATATCAATCTTCTAAACACTGAATTAGGGTGTCTTTTATCATTTATGTTAATAATTCAATGGAATTTACCAAATAATATTTTATTGGAAGTGACACCAGTAAATCTCAAGACCAATATTAAAAAATGTGAAGATGTTTCAGAGACAATGAAAACTTTGATGACTGCCAAATATCTCTCACTGAGGTTCTTATGCTTTTTGTATTATGATGAATTTCCCTAGCTAGCTTTGCAACACCTGTGTGTTAATGCATGATACACAAATTGAGCACAGTTATCCCCCCCCCCAGTACAACTAATTTATGCTTCTTGGCTTTACCTGAATCCTGCAGAAACATTTACAATAATTTATTAAGACACTTTAATGTCAGAGTTACTAAACTAAAGTATCAACTATTTGCTGGCAGATGCTATACTTGAAATTATAATATTTTTTATCAGAACAGAGCTATAGTGCATAATGTAAATGGCTATGAAGAGACATTTTATTGCATTTTGAAAGAAGAAAAATATTTAACGATATTCCTAAATTTTATAACAAACAAATTAGTAAATACCATTTAAATAACAGCATTTTCATGTACTAAATAAAATCTGTTAATGACAATCTATACATTTGATTTTGAGCTATTCACTTACTGATAATTGTCCTTTTTGTTTAGTGGAACATGATTTTAGTTATTTATGTACTTGGATCAATTTGATTTGCCTGGAGAAAATTGATGTCTACACATATTTTCACTCTTTATTTTTCTGATAGTCCTTTGAACATAATTTATGACATTTAAAAATGAAAATCCATAACTATTTCAAAATAATTATTTCTGAAATCATTTAAAAAATCCAAAGAATTACATTTTATATTTAATAATTCTAATATATTCAGGGATGAATATCCTAAAGTCTTTAACTTTGCCCAGTTATTTAAAAATTCTGATTTATAAAATATTTTCAGAAGTTACCTGTTATGTACAACCTTCTATGTTCACAAACTAGCATTTAGCCCATTCAAGAAATTCATTCTTTCTTTAGCAACCCCATTTCTACTAAACAAAAAATCCAAAATAAAACAAACAGCAACAACAAAAAAGCACTAGAAGACTGATTTTATTCTCTCCTGCTGAGGGAACTCATGGACATTTATACTCATTTTCTCAAGAAAGTCAATAGATTCTGCCCTAAAATATCATTCTTATATCTTCATCAAACTTCTGTGTCTCCACTGTGTGTCAATTGGATGTGAAGTTGAATAAGAACATTCCATGGCCTTCATGGGTTTATTAATCAATTGGGGAAACAGACATATACTACAAGGGAAAAAGTAGAATGAGTTGAGTAAATAGAGCTCTGAGTATTGGATTACAAAATAAAAGTTATTAATTCTGCTCTGAGGATGAAGATTAAGCTTCACCGAGGAGGTTACTTGAACAAGACCTTGAAGGGTGAGTAGGATTTAACAGAAATCCCGAGGAGGATCAGACAGAAAATGGAAGGCTATCCTAGAAAGGAGGAAGTCACATTGCAAAAGCTTGCACTTGAGAAACAGCAAGAATCAGTGTAGTACGTGATCACAGATCCAAACAGTTCATGCTACTGGATTTTGTTTATTTAAGGGTTTTAGTATTTAGCATTTGCAAAATCTCCTTAACTTAGACAACTAACTCTAAAAGATTGGTATTCTCTTAAGACATATCTGAGAGAATATAATTTATAAACATATATATTAAATGTAGACAAACACCTGTCAAAAAACTAAAATTGTTTGCTAAAACATTAACTATATATTATATTTGATATTATAGCTTCCAGGCATAACTCTTGAATGGCTTACTAAGCAAAAGTTAGGAAGACTGAGAAAAGGAAGAGCCCACTACTAGGAAGTTGTCTAATAAGTTTTGCTAACAACTACCCAACCCCAACCCCTCCTTCATTTTTATAATGCTGACATTGACATTTATATGGTTGCATGGAATGCAGAGTAGTTTTGTATACACACACACACACACACACACACACACACACACATTGGTATAGAATTTGACAGCCTCTTTGTAGTAAGTTTCAGGACTGGTTTCCCAGACAGTTAAATTAGAGAGGAAGAGAAAAGGGAGGAAGGAGAAATGAGAAGGAGAGAAGAATAAGAAAGGAAAATAAAGGAAAAGACAAAGATTGAATTTTTCAGAGATGCAAATTCTGGGTTGATAGAATATATATATATATATATATATATATATATAACAACATGAGTCATATTGAAGTTGTGTTAATCATAAAACTGTGACAGTTCAAGTTGTTAAATCAGAAGTACACATTTCTGGAGAAAAGGCAGACAGAATAACCTCATATATTCTGTTTTTCTCAGATTGTATTGTTCCAAAAGCCCTGTTTCAAAATTAAAACATACATATGGTATATAAACTGTTTATTTATGGTATACAATCTGTTGATTATGATTCCCAAGAAAGTTTGAAAAAAGTCTCTCTAAAAGAAAAAAAAAAAAAAAGAGGGAAACTGGTCAGAGTGTTTATCACTCTTAAACACTCCATTCTTAATTCCCTCCCTTAATTTATGTCTGCTAGCTTCTCAAGAGAAGGCAATGGCACCCGACTCCAGTACTCTTGCCTGGAAAATCCCATGGGTAGAGGAGCCTGGTAGGCTGCAGTCCATGGGGTCTCGGAGAGTCAGACATGACTGAGTGACTTCACTTTCACTTTTCACTTTCATGCATTGGAAAAGGAAATGGCAACCCACTCCAGTGTTCTTGCCTGGGAAATCCCAGGGACAGGGGAGCCTGGTGGGCTGTCATCTATGGTGTCACACAGAGTCGGACATGACTGAAGCGACTTAGCAACAGCAGCAGCAGCAGCTTCTCAAGACTGAGCTCTCCTGAGTGGTTCCTCTCACTGCCGAACTCCTTGATAGTAACTGGGGGAAGAATCATGCTGCTTGTTGAAAGTGAGTATTGTAAACTTGAGCACTCACTGAATATTTTCGTAAGCCTCAAGTCTCTCATTTCTAAAGATAAAGTGTCAACAGCTTTCATTTCATAGGATTGAGGACTAGATATGTTAATATAAGTACAAATTAGGTGATACAGGAAGAACTCAACAGCATTAGCAAATATCACCTTAGTTACTGTTATTATTACAATTAACATTACTTTGGAGAAGGCAATGGCACCCCACTCCAGTACTCTTGCCTGGAAAATCCCATGGATGGAGGAGCCTGGTAGGCTGCAGTCCATGGGGTCGCTAGAGTCGGACATGACTGAGCGACTTCACTTTCACTTTTCACTTTCATGCATTGGAGAAGGAAATGGCAACCCACTCCAGTGTTCTTGCCTGGAGAATCCCAGGGACAGGGGATCCTGGTGGGCTGCCGTCTATGGGGTCGCACAGAGTCGGACATGACTAAAGCGACATAGCAGCAGCAGCAGCAGCATTACTTACCATCCTTTAATATACTTAGATTATAATTTTGATATATATAACATATTTATGTGTAGTGTCATCTTAAAAAAAATATGTACAACTTCAAAGTTGAGAGTTATATTTTACTTGGTTGAAATTTTTAGGACTTCAAGCCTGGGAAGCATCATCTCAAGTAACCCTGAAAGAACTGCTCTCAAGTGAGCAGGGCTTGGAGGAAGTTGGGATACAAAGGAGTTTTGCAACAAAAAGCAGGTAGTCGAGAACATCAAAAGATGGTTGTTAATGAAAGAAAACTAGATACCTCAAGTTAAGGAATTTAGCACTTTTATATGTATAGGAAGATACAAGAGTCTTGGCTCACTGCAGTCATCCCTTTGATATATACCTCCATTTTCTGGGGCCAGTATCCTATATTTTCACAGCTTGAATTTTCTCATGTAGGGAGGTGCCTACAGTTTGATGGCTACTAGGTGGTAGGTCTTCTTTTCTTCTTGAGTTTTCTCAAGGCAGGTGGTGGCTGCAGTCCTGATGACTGTGACATCCTTTTGTTACTGATATGGCTGGAAATATTCCATTTCTCAGTATATGCATAATATATAATACATATGTAGGTATGTGTCTGTATATGTGTGTGTGTGTGTATTTGCATGTACCTTCTGATCATACTAGCATATGCACTAAAGACTTGATGGAAGAATGAATTGGTAGTGAGCAAGGAGTACAAAGTCACCCCAACCTTGCATCTGTTTCCTGTGATTAGAGAAAAGAAAAAGTCAGTCAGGTAGGAAAGATATATTTAAGGTGCCTGAAACAGATGTACAGGAGCATAATGCCATTGAACCCTGTAACAGTTATGTGTGGTTTTAATGCCGTAACGACAAGTTTAACCCATATTTATACTTACTCAAAACATTAATGACTTCTGGCACATTTCACAGCCAACCTCAAACTTTATTCTCTGGTCACTCTAGTTATTCCAGCCTCAAAACATTTCTTTCTCTGTGATATTGACTGCCAGATCATCACCAATTTCCAAAGCATTTTTGAGAGAATTGTGTTTCTCAAAGCCTGTGAGAAAGAGAGAGTAGACTCATTTTGCAGGTGAATGAAATTAAGACATCAGCGCATTAAATAACAATGAGGTTTCACAGCTGTGGCTTCTGATAAATTGTGTAAATTCTGGGTGACTTTTTAAATTCCATATTGATATTGCTGTCTTGATCATTTTCTCTGCAGTATGAGTCTCCAGAGCGCTGTGATGCACTTTTATTTCCTTTCTTCAACCACTTGTGAAAGATTTGGCTAACTCCACACTGCTTGTGGATCGCTTTCAGCAAACACACAGGGACATACCATTAACTCCTGTTTTATTTGGCTGTATTAAAGCCAACACCTGCACCGTATTGAGCAAGTCACCTGCAGTGTAGAATAAATTAGAATAAGTAAAATTAGTGTAACTTTCACTGCACGTTGTGTTTGCATTTTCATCTTCCTAATCTCTCTGTCAATGTTTTGTTTCTTAGCATCATTGATACTTGAGAGTATATATGCAGGAAACTTTTCTGTTTTAATGATTTGTGCCTCTGTTAAGTTCAATGATATGAATTCAATATCCACTGTGGGTCCGACGCTTTCTATTTCAAATCTTGGGAGATAAGCAACAAGAATCTGTTTTACAGATGAATAAACTGAAGATGATAGACATAGAATGTTTTGATTGGGGCCGGGCAGGCACAAAGCAGTGAAGTAGTTCTGCTTGAATTCCAATATCATGCTCTTTCCTTTAGAAGTAAATTTAGTGATAGAGACAGCATGCTATGTTTCCATTTGCAAAAGTGCTTGAAGAGGTTGCTCATCACAAATGCATTAATATTTCTCTTGCATGGAATTATTTTTATTTTGTGTCCTGAAGAAGGAAATTGAAATATGACTGAAGAGATTTGGGACTGTGATTGTTAGCTCTCTATGATCACATAACCTGAGCAAGTCATTTTGATTGATTTGTATTTCAATTATCTGTAAATAGGGACTCAATTACAGTTAGATCACAATTTTGATGTTTGAATAAATAACATATAAAAGCATACTGTGAAAGGTAAAATAGTCTATAATTTTAAGGTATTTAAGTGATAGCCAACTCTGCTGTTCTTAAAATCAAAATTTCAAAAATAAGATTCAACAAAAATGAATACACAAATAAGTTTATCATATTCTTTTTAATCTTTGTATTTTATATTGGAGTATAGCCAATCAGCAATGTTGTCATAATTTCAGGTGACAGCAAAAGGACTCAGCCATATATACCTGTATTCACTTTCCCCTAAAATTCCCCTCCCATCCAGGTTGCCACATAACATTTTTACCAGCTAATTTCTCTTGACTAAGTGCTATTTTTCTTGCCTCTACCAGTCAAGAGAGCATAGTTGTGAAAACTGTCTTTATTGTTAAATCCCAATGTACAAACTTTTTTAAACTGCCACGATTCTTGAGACCATATTCTCTTCACTATTGCACTTCCATTACTGGCATTCTTCCTCACTAAAACTGCCATCACTGACTTTGCTAATGCTTGCTATTTGTTGATCTCTATTTTCATTTTAGATAGTTGTCATTGTTGCTACTTTGCCCTCTGGAAATTATCCCCTGTTTGGTTTCCCTGTTGCTTTTTCTTAATTTTATCTTTTCAGTCATTCTGCCTCTGTTTTCTTTTCTGCATGAATTTATTGTTACCACTTAAATACGGAGGTTCCCCAGTGCTCATCTTGAGTGCTCTTAACAGTCTTTCTCAACAGGCTCTTTTTCAGTGATGATATTTGTTCCTACTGGCATAGAGTATCCACCCAACTCCTTAGATATCTAACTTTGAAATTCTCCTTTCCTTTCTGTCTGCCATCAAGAAGAACTGTGGCCTTGTGTACCCTTCTTCTGCTATATCTAATCACACCAAAACTATATAACTATCCAAGGTGGATCATTGAAAAAGCAATAGAGTTCCAGAAAAACATCTATTTCTACTTTATTGACTATGCCAAAGCCTTTGACTGTGTGGATCACAATAAACTGTGGAAAATTCTGAAAGAGATATGAATGCCAGACCACCTGACCTGCCTCCTGAGAAACCTATATGCAGGTCAGGAAGCAACAGTTAGAACTGGACATGGAACAACAGACTGGTTCCAAATAGGAAAAGGAGTACATCAAGGCTGTTTATTGTCACCCTACTTATTTAACTTATATGCACAGTACATCATGAAAAACGCTGGGCTAGAGGAATCACAAGCTGGAATCAAGATTGCTGGGAGAAATATCAATAACCTCAGATATGCAGACGACACCACCCTTATGGCAGAAACTGAAGAAGAACTAAAGAGCCTCTTGATGAAAGTAAAAGCGGGGAGTGACAAAGTTGGCTTAAAGCTCAATATTAAGAAAACTAAGATCATGGCATCTGATCCCATCACTTCTTGTCAAATAGATGGAGAAATAGTGGAAACAGTAGCTGAGTTTATTTTTATGGGCTCCAAAATCACTGTAGATGGTAGGTGCAGCCATGAAATTAAAAGATGCTTACTCCTTGGAAGGAAAGTTATGACCCACCTATACAGCATATTAAAAAGCAGAGACATTACTTTGCCAACAAAGGTCTGCTAGTCAAGGCTATGGTTTTTCCAGTGGTCATGTGTGGATGTGAAAGTGAGACTATAAAGAAAGCTGAGTGCTGAAGAATTGATGCTTTTGAACTGTGGTATTGGAGAAGACTCTTGAGAGTCCCTTGGACTGCAAGGAGATCCAACCAGTCCATCCTAAATGACATCAGTCCTTGTTGCTCATTGGAAGGACTGATGCTGAAGCTGAAACTCCAATACTTTGGCCACCTGATGCGAAGTGCTGACTCATTGGAAAAGACCTTGAGGCTGGGAAAGATTGAGGGCAGGAGGAGAAGGGGACAACAGAGGATGAAATGGTTGGATGGCATCACCGACTCAATGGACATGGGTTTGGGTGGGCTCTGGGAGTTGGTGATGGACAGGGAAGCCTGGCATGCTGCGGTTCATGGGGTCACAACAGTTGGACATGACTGAGTGACTGAACTGAACTGATCCAAGTTGTAACAAACTCCTCTCACTTATCCAGAAGAACTGAGACTGAGAAATAAAAGGCAACCATTTAATTTTGTTGATATCCAGAACAGTAGCATGCAAATTTTTTTATAAGGAAGGTGTGTAAACAGTAACAGGCAAATTTTTGATAATGAAGGTGTGTAAATTTTAACAGGAATATGGAGAGGTAGTAGAAGCTAGTGAACAAAGCCAGAAGCAGTGTAGAAGATAACAATAAAGAAATGAAGAGATTCATAAACACAAACAGTGTTTCTTGGCTTTCTTATATTCCTTCAAGTCCTGATGTTTATGATAAATACATTTTTCCTATAATAATTCACTTCAGTTTCTTAAAGAACAGAAGGCTTATATTAATTGCACCTTGTCAATCTTAGCTAATATTTTATTATGTTCAACTGAAATCAATGTGCATTTGGAACAGAAATGTGTACGTATTTTGTTTTGTATTCAAAACGAAATACAAAAACCTCAAGCTTAATATTTCGATTAAATTTCTCTCATTTTACTTTTATTCTCTCTGTAACTGTCACACCCTCAAAACTAAAACTTCTGCCAAATATTCTGTACTTTGCACTACAAAAAATTAGAAAATGCCAATTGTGTTAGTCAAAAAGAACTTTTCATAGTGTAAACACTCAGTAAAAGTTAACTATTATTTTTATAATTGTGGTGGCCTATATGTTATTATACAAAGTTATTAAACTTAAAGTGTACTAGATGAAATGCTTATTAGTTTTTCAGAAGTAGATTCATGGTTTTACTGAATGGGAGAAATTTATGTGAGTTAGCCTATATAGAAAAAGTTCTTCCATCCTATAGGAGAAAAAAAAATCAATTTTCATATTAAGATAGTGGTTAGATTGTGTTTAGAGAAGGTCAGAGAAAGATGGCAAAGCTGAAGAGCTATGTCAGAAGAAAAAGAATCCATTACTGGGATTAATAGCAGCTTGATGCATGAGTCTTGCAAATGATATTCATGGAGACATACTGTCTCACATTTAAAATTTATAAAGTCTGTACTTAAAGTGAACTTGCTGCATGATCAAACAAGAACAGCAGAATTTAGTATCTTATGCAATTTGTAGAAGAAAAACATCATGTGTCTGACCTCTGCCCTTCTGTAACTACATCACATAGAAATGGATAGATGAGATATTTTGCATGAATTTGCTTAAATATGGCTCCTGTGCACAGCATCCAAAGCTAATATGGGTAGAGGAGGCTTCTCAACAAGATAGGCACCAGTATAAGTACTTGAACTATTTAGTATCAATAATACTTAGAATTTAGTACTCCTAATATAGTAATATTTAGTACTAATAATGTTGCTAAATAATTAGCATTCTAACTTAGAATAATAAAGAACTGTATAGAACCAGTCTACTTAGTTATATTTCTGTATAGCCATACATCTATTTAATTTCTTAGTCTTTCTTCAGTGAAGAAGAATTTAAAGGCACCTCGGAGAAGGCAATGGCACCCCATTACAGTACTCTTGTCTGGAAAATCCCATGGACGGAGGAGCCTGGTAGGCTGCAGTCCATGGGGTCGCTAGGAGTCAGACACGACTGAGCGACTTCACTTTCACTTTTCACTTTCATGCATTGGTGAAGGAAATGGCAACCCACTCCAGTGTTCTTGCCTGGAGAATCCCAGGGACAGGGGAGCCTGGTGGGCTGCCGTCTATGGAGTCGCACAGAGTCGGACATGACTGAAGCAACTTAGCAGCAGCAGCAGCTGGCTAAATTAAAATAAAGACAACTTAAGGAGTTCACAAGTTTATAATAATAAACTCATTATGAATCACGCAATATTTATTGTATATATTTTATAAGTAAGTATTTCTATGCTGACTACTTGTATGTTACTCTATTTTTATGTAAAATACACATCTCATTGCTTTTTGGTGGGTTAATGAACATCTATATTACAGTGTTCTCCAGTTGTTAACATTGATTATAACTTACAACAAAAACTGAACTGGGTGGAACATGTGGGGATAGCCATACTATAGAAGAGTTCTCTCTCCTCAGTATTATATTTAGGTTATATGTAGTTATTCACACTACTCATTTTATGATAATTTGTTTTGGGGATGAGAGCTCCTAGAACTTGTTATGAATTTTAGATATTAGTCAAAAATATTGGATGGCAGAGTTTGAAGCCATTTTAAAAAACAGCTACTTCTGAAAACTGGCTTAAACATTTTGAAGTGTTTTCAGCTAAAAGCTTCTAAAACTTTGCTTTCCAATTAATATTTATTAAATACTTATATTACATCAACTCATAAAAGATTTTTGCTGTTTTTGTTTTCAGTTCAGTTCAGTTCAGTCGCTCAGTTGTGTCCTACTCTTTGCCACCCCATGGACTGCAGCACGCCAGGCCTCCCTGAATTTACCCCTGAGTTCACCAACTCACAGAGTTTACCCAAAGTCATGTCCATTGAGTCTCTGATTCCCATCCAACAATCTCATCCTCTGTCATCCCTTTTGCCTCCTGCCTTCAATCTTTCCCAGCATCAGGATCTTTTCAAATGAGTCAGTTCTTCCCACTGGGTGGCCAAAGTATTGGAAATTCAGCTTTACATTAGTCCTTCCAATGAATACTTAGACTGATCTCCTTTAGGGTGGATTGGTTGTATCTCCTTGCAGTCCAAGGGACCTCAAGAGTCTTCTCCAACACCACAGTCCAAAAGTATCAATTCTTCACTGTTCAGCTTTCTTTATAGTCCAACTGTCACATCCATACGTGACTACTGGAAAAACCACAGCCTTGACTAGACAGACCTTTGTTGGCAAAGTGATGTCTCAGCTTTTTAATATCCTGTCTAGGTTGGTCATAACTTTCCTGCCAAGGAGTAAACATCTTTTAATTTCAAGACTTCATTCACCATCTGCAGTGATATTGGAGC